>NC_035109.1:190716580-191360108 GCF_002204515.2 Aedes aegypti | reverse complement strand
ATATAAATCAATTAATGTTGCGAAACCACCGATGATAGTAACCACTACAGCTGAAAGTGCATTTCAAAAAATTTATTTAGATTTAGTGGGTCCACTTTTACCCTCTGATGGATATGAATATATATTGACAACGCAGTGCGAACTGACAAAGTTCATTACTGCAACACCAATTAAGAACAAGACAACGGAAGCTGTAGCTGAAGCTTTTATGAAAAGTATCATACTGAAGTATGGTGTGCCAGATAGAATTGCTTCAGACAGAGGAGCAGAATTCATGTCTGAATTGTTTACTAAAGTCGCAAAACTTTTGAACATTGAAAAGCTGAACAGTACAGCATATTATCACCAATCAATTGGAGCATTAGAAAATACTCATAAAAGCCTTGGGAATTTTCTAAGGGTCCAATGTGACAACAAGCTCTTTTCATGGGCAAACTGGGTGCCGTATTATGAATTTGCATATAATAATACGGTACATTCTGCAACCAAATACACTCCGTTCTTCCTAGTTTTTGGGAGACCTTCAAAAATGCCTTCTAACTTGGTGGACAGCCGCCCTGAGCCTCTGTATAATTTTGAAGATTACTGTAAAAGAATAAAAGCAACATTACAGATCAGTCATAGCGAAGTTAGAGACAGACTTATTCAGGAAAAGACAAAAAGGATAGTAGGCATAAATACAAAATCAAAGGAAACAACTTACCGGAAAGGAGATTCTGTTCTCATTAAAAATGAGACAGGGAAAAAACTAGACCCGAGATATGATGGTCCGTACCACGTAGTGGAGGACATGGGTACAAATGTAAAAATCAGTAATAACAATAAAGAAGACATAGTACATAAGAGTAGGATTAAGCTTTTTATTGAATAGGAATACGCATTTTTAAACATTTTATTTGATAGGATTAAACATTTTAAACAAATTTTTGGATAGGATTGAACATTTATTCATTTTATATAAAAATATTAATTATTTTAAACATTTTTTTTTATGGAAGAGGATTGACAATTTTATAGGACGTGTGGTGGATGCGTAACCTTGAGAAGGTCAAGTCCAAGATACGAGGTATCGAGGATTAGTGTGTATCATCACGTTACTGTAGGATTGTACCTTTAGAGTGAAGGAAAACATATTGTATCAGATAGATTTAAATTTTTAACTGTAGATAAAAATTTAAATAAAATATGATAGGGCGTGTGGTGGATGCACCCCCTGTTTACGCCTATGTGCGGCATGAAGGAGGTCGTGGAATCGAACGATGAGTGTTATGCTTTGTAAGCATAAACATCCAGCGTTCGAGAACGATAACCTACCGTAATGCACACGCAGCGAAATGGGCTGTAGCATACCACCTCGGTAGAATGCTAGAGTTAAGTAAGAATGAAAAATAAATGAGAATGAAAGTAACCATAGACCGGACCAGTTCATTGGCTATCACTCACCCAGTCATTGGGACATAACACTTTCGAATCTTACGGAGTCCGAAGTGGTTTATTATTGATCACCAACTAGATGATCTAGTGATTGATTTTGCATGAAGCAAACAAGTGAAAAAACAAAACAAAAATCGGAAGTTTTTCAAACAGTGCTAGTGATAAGTGAGATTAAATTATGGGAAAAGGCGCATCAAAGTCGTCCAACGAAGGCGACGCAAATGTTCAAATAACTAATCTCCTAGAAAACCATCAACAGTTCCATGAGGAACATGAATTAAAGTTGTGGCTAATTTTGGTGATGGTTGGTATCCAAACAGTGATAATTGTTAACAACATGATAAAGAAGAACAATCGAAAAAACGCACTCAAAGCAGCTAAGAGTATTGCTGTACTGAAAAAAGTTTGAGTAAGGAAATCAAGTGCAGTGAATAAAAATAAACATTTTAAATCATTCGATAAAAATAAACTGAACAATTGTAGCGAGATCCAGTAAAGTGAACAAAATAAACTTCAAATTGTACGGAAAATCAGAATCGCGTGACACAAGAAAATCCCGCGGTGCAGTGAATTGAAAACGAAAATTAATTATCCACGGGCGAACCGGCAACTTGGAGCCGCCCCAACAAAGGGCAAACCGGCAACATGGAGCTGCCCCTACGAAGATGAGAACGTACAGTTAGAACAACATCAACATGAGTGAACAGTGAACAAGCAGCAGCAGTGACCGAGGTGCAACGATCGTGCCAGAGCCAGGAACATGGCAATGAGCAGAATTACCCGTAGGAAGACAACTATTGGTGAGTGTATCAAATCCGTAATTGATTACTAACAATAATTAATAATTTTCATATATGAATTGTGTATTGTAAATCTACTTTTATAATTATATTGGAAAATAACAGAAGAATGAATATTCCCCATTAAGAAATAATATGTTATGATTTATATAGTGAACATAAATGAAAGTTTATGCCTTTATTAGTAAAATTTTGATATTGATATTTTTCTTAACTAAATGAATTATAATTAAAATTTTAAAATGAATGACATTGAATGGGAAGATTTTCTCAAATTTTTAAATGAAGTTGAAAAGGGTAATGGTCCAGAACCATTTGCACCTTTTGAAAGAAACACAACCCCCCGTACGTGGGAAGAATTGATAGCAAGAATTGAAAATTTGCCAGGAGACGATCCAATCACTTGCCCTTGAGCGAAAAACCATAAAAGAAAAATTTATTTTTTTTTTTCTTATTAGGCAGTTAACCTTATGATCGACTTTAAAAGTTTTCAATGAGTGGAATTGAATTAGAAATACAAAATTCAATTGGAAAACTACATAATATTAAAACTAACTTAAAAAAATCTCCTTTTAGAAGATACCTTAAATGTACTCTAAAGCAGTGTTGATAGACTCACACTCAGAATCTCAATCAATACGCTCTCCCGTGAGAGCAAACTCATTAGAGATCTGCTTCGCAAATCTCACGCTTGAGATTTTGATGAAAAATCAAGTCAATCAACTCAAACCGTAAAAAATGATTCAGTCGCAAAACCCGGCAAAAACTCGTGAAACCCGAATGTTGTGGTTTACGTTAGAAAGGATTAACATAATTTTACCAGACTAACAAGACATTATTGCCGGGTGTGAGTAAACTGTGGAAATACGAGACAATGAGTTAAAAAGGTGAGCCAACTCATCCGTGATATTTTGACTGCTGAGTTGCATGATTGACAACTCACGCATGAAAAATCTCAAGCGTGAGTTGTGAGAAATTGTGTTTTTCACAACACTGCTCTAAAGGATAAAATTCTTTTAACTAAAACCATATACAATACAGTCGTAAAAACTCTTTTGAAATATGAAGATGTTTTCGATAATAGACATGTTGATTTCTTTATAAAAGCAGCACGTCTTGATTACGATTAAATAATTTATATACTAGAAACAAAACTTAAGAAATATTCAAAACCAATATCATTAAAAACACTTAGTTACGCAATAATATTCAATATTAGACTGATCAAGATTTCAAAAAAAGTTAAAATGGCATTGAACATAAAAACAGCATCTGAATTAGCATCACTGATTCCCTCTTACGATGGAAATCCAGGAGGTGTAAAATCATTTATTGATGCTATCAGATTGGTGCAAACTATAGTGCCAGCAGATCAGCAAGCCCCTGCCATTCAGCTCATTTTGACTAGGTTGACTGGTAAGGCCAGAGATTTGTTTACTGGCGTTCCGGCTAATTACCAAGAAATTGTGGATAAAATTTCTGCTGACTGCACTGACAAAAGCAGTTCAGAATTAGCTCTCGCTAACTTGAAAAATATTAAACCAAAAAGAGGCCAAGAAACTTCTGGGTTTACCAAGGAAGTAGACATACTGGCAGATAAATTGAAACAAGCTTACATTAGAGAAGAAGTACCTAATGAAGTAGCAAAAAAATTAGCAAAAAAGGCTGCCATTCAATCCTTGATTATCGCATCACAGAAGCAGGAAACAAAAAAGCTTTTGAAAGTTGGAAAATTTGATTCGCTTTCTGAGGCATTGAATATCGTTGTGGAAAACGAGAATTTTAACAACGATCCATCTGTGTCAATGTTACAGATGAGAAAGAAATTTCCTAAAAATAAGCCAAGTTATCAATCAAATTATCAAAATCGCAACAATGGCAACAATCCAAGAGGTAATTTTAAAGGTTTCACACGTAATAATACGCGTCAAACCACACCAAGTTTTCCTCAACAATCATGAAACAGATTTTTAAGATACCGTAAATTCGGGTGAAATTGATCAGTAGGGTGAAATTGATCACCGTGTCATGTGATTTTGTTTCTTACTTATAGTGCACCAAAATCAATGCAACCTATAGTAAACGAACGTTGTTTGTCTTAAATATAGTCGAATCGTGTGTAGTAAAGTTTTTTTGTGCCATAGAATGTTTATTTCCATAGAAATAATATGAAATTCCAGAATGTTGTTTGAGTGTGTATTGATAGACACCCATGAAATTCTAGTTCTAAACAAGGATTCGGACATGGTGTAAGCCTGAAAGTTTGTGAGGATGCTTAAAATATATCCCCAAAACCGATTTCACCATCGAAACTTTTACAAATTTGCTCGGTTTGTTGAAATAATTGAATTTCTACTGCATGTTAGGAAAATCCTTTGAAAATTGCCTACATTTAGGCGTTTCCCGTGATATTCTTAAAATTTAATTATGGATTATTTCCATAAATATTGTCTTGTTAAGAATTTGGCAAGCATTTTCGGATTCAGAAGGCCCAAATTTATTAAGTAGAGTTGATTTCAAAACTAAAAATTATCACATACCCAGGTGATCAATTTCACCCCGAAATGGGATCACACGATTTTTTATTTCAGAGATTATTTTTAGCACTAACATCACATTTGTTAGAAAATTTCGGTACATGAGCCAATGAGATTCACCGTTGTACTTGTTTTCCTGCATTTAGTTGTATGGTATTGATAACATTTTAGAAAGCAGGCCAGAAAAACCGTGAAAAATGATCAATTTCACCCGAAATTACGGTACAATTACCAAAATACCAATCATCAACATCCAAGACAACAAAACTGGAACCATTCCGGTAATAGACGATTATATCATATGAATGAGGTACATGGTTCAATGCTTTTCAGTAAATTTGCGCCAAACGGTGCATTGCCTCAACCGGTAAGTATGGTGCCAAGTAACATGATGCCACCGCAAAGGCAACACCAACAATAGGGTGGGGCTTATTTCCAAAAATCTTCCGTAGTCAGGATTTACAAAGTGGAAAATGATCATCGGTCCCAAAATAACATCCTGTGAAAAAATGAGAATTTTTGGTGAAGGTTTAGAGGTGGCGCAAAGGGCGTATGTGCAGTTTTCCCATTTTAGAGAACTCTGAAAAACACGCAGCGAAATGGGCTGTAGCATACCACCTCGGTAGAATGCTAGAGTTAAGTAAGAATGAAAAATAAATGAGAATGAAAGTAACCATAGACCGGACCAGTTCATTGGCTATCACTCACCCAGTCATTGGGACATAACACTTTCGAATCTTACGGAGTCCGAAGTGGTTTATTATTGATCACCAACTAGATGATCTAGTGATTGATTTTGCATGAAGCAAACAAGTGAAAAAACAAAACAAAAATCGGAAGTTTTTCAAACAGTGCTAGTGATAAGTGAGATTAAATTATGGGAAAAGGCGCATCAAAGTCGTCCAACGAAGGCGACGCAAATGTTCAAATAACTAATCTCCTAGAAAACCATCAACAGTTCCATGAGGAACATGAATTAAAGTTGTGGCTAATTTTGGTGATGGTTGGTATCCAAACAGTGATAATTGTTAACAACATGATAAAGAAGAACAATCGAAAAAACGCACTCAAAGCAGCTAAGAGTATTGCTGTACTGAAAAAAGTTTGAGTAAGGAAATCAAGTGCAGTGAATAAAAATAAACATTTTAAATCATTCGATAAAAATAAACTGAACAATTGTAGCGAGATCCAGTAAAGTGAACAAAATAAACTTCAAATTGTACGGAAAATCAGAATCGCGTGACACAAGAAAATCCCGCGGTGCAGTGAATTGAAAACGAAAATTAATTATCCACGGGCGAACCGGCAACTTGGAGCCGCCCCAACAAAGGGCAAACCGGCAACATGGAGCTGCCCCTACGAAGATGAGAACGTACAGTTAGAACAACATCAACATGAGTGAACAGTGAACAAGCAGCAGCAGTGACCGAGGTGCAACGATCGTGCCAGAGCCAGGAACATGGCAATGAGCAGAATTACCCGTAGGAAGACAACTATTGGTGAGTGTATCAAATCCGTAATTGATTACTAACAATAATTAATAATTTTCATATATGAATTGTGTATTGTAAATCTACTTTTATAATTATATTGGAAAATAACAGAAGAATGAATATTCCCCATTAAGAAATAATATGTTATGATTTATATAGTGAACATAAATGAAAGTTTATGCCTTTATTAGTAAAATTTTGATATTGATATTTTTCTTAACTAAATGAATTATAATTAAAATTTTAAAATGAATGACATTGAATGGGAAGATTTTCTCAAATTTTTAAATGAAGTTGAAAAGGGTAATGGTCCAGAACCATTTGCACCTTTTGAAAGAAACACAACCCCCCGTACGTGGGAAGAATTGATAGCAAGAATTGAAAATTTGCCAGGAGACGATCCAATCACTTGCCCTTGAGCGAAAAACCATAAAAGAAAAATTTTATTTTTTTTTTCTTATTAGGCAGTTAACCTTATGATCGACTTTAAAAGTTTTCAATGAGTGGAATTGAATTAGAAATACAAAATTCAATTGGAAAACTACATAATATTAAAACTAACTTAAAAAAATCTCCTTTTAGAAGATACCTTAAATGTACTCTAAAGCAGTGTTGATAGACTCACACTCAGAATCTCAATCAATACGCTCTCCCGTGAGAGCAAACTCATTAGAGATCTGCTTCGCAAATCTCACGCTTGAGATTTTGATGAAAAATCAAGTCAATCAACTCAAACCGTAAAAAATGATTCAGTCGCAAAACCCGGCAAAAACTCGTGAAACCCGAATGTTGTGGTTTACGTTAGAAAGGATTAACATAATTTTACCAGACTAACAAGACATTATTGCCGGGTGTGAGTAAACTGTGGAAATACGAGACAATGAGTTAAAAAGGTGAGCCAACTCATCCGTGATATTTTGACTGCTGAGTTGCATGATTGACAACTCACGCATGAAAAATCTCAAGCGTGAGTTGTGAGAAATTGTGTTTTTCACAACACTGCTCTAAAGGATAAAATTCTTTTAACTAAAACCATATACAATACAGTCGTAAAAACTCTTTTGAAATATGAAGATGTTTTCGATAATAGACATGTTGATTTCTTTATAAAAGCAGCACGTCTTGATTACGATTAAATAATTTATATACTAGAAACAAAACTTAAGAAATATTCAAAACCAATATCATTAAAAACACTTAGTTACGCAATAATATTCAATATTAGACTGATCAAGATTTCAAAAAAAGTTAAAATGGCATTGAACATAAAAACAGCATCTGAATTAGCATCACTGATTCCCTCTTACGATGGAAATCCAGGAGGTGTAAAATCATTTATTGATGCTATCAGATTGGTGCAAACTATAGTGCCAGCAGATCAGCAAGCCCCTGCCATTCAGCTCATTTTGACTAGGTTGACTGGTAAGGCCAGAGATTTGTTTACTGGCGTTCCGGCTAATTACCAAGAAATTGTGGATAAAATTTCTGCTGACTGCACTGACAAAAGCAGTTCAGAATTAGCTCTCGCTAACTTGAAAAATATTAAACCAAAAAGAGGCCAAGAAACTTCTGGGTTTACCAAGGAAGTAGACATACTGGCAGATAAATTGAAACAAGCTTACATTAGAGAAGAAGTACCTAATGAAGTAGCAAAAAAATTAGCAAAAAAGGCTGCCATTCAATCCTTGATTATCGCATCACAGAAGCAGGAAACAAAAAAGCTTTTGAAAGTTGGAAAATTTGATTCGCTTTCTGAGGCATTGAATATCGTTGTGGAAAACGAGAATTTTAACAACGATCCATCTGTGTCAATGTTACAGATGAGAAAGAAATTTCCTAAAAATAAGCCAAGTTATCAATCAAATTATCAAAATCGCAACAATGGCAACAATCCAAGAGGTAATTTTAAAGGTTTCACACGTAATAATACGCGTCAAACCACACCAAGTTTTCCTCAACAATCATGAAACAGATTTTTAAGATACCGTAAATTCGGGTGAAATTGATCAGTAGGGTGAAATTGATCACCGTGTCATGTGATTTTGTTTCTTACTTATAGTGCACCAAAATCAATGCAACCTATAGTAAACGAACGTTGTTTGTCTTAAATATAGTCGAATCGTGTGTAGTAAAGTTTTTTGTGCCATAGAATGTTTATTTCCATAGAAATAATATGAAATTCCAGAATGTTGTTTGAGTGTGTATTGATAGACACCCATGAAATTCTAGTTCTAAACAAGGATTCGGACATGGTGTAAGCCTGAAAGTTTGTGAGGATGCTTAAAATATATCCCCAAAACCGATTTCACCATCGAAACTTTTACAAATTTGCTCGGTTTGTTGAAATAATTGAATTTCTACTGCATGTTAGGAAAATCCTTTGAAAATTGCCTACATTTAGGCGTTTCCCGTGATATTCTTAAAATTTAATTATGGATTATTTCCATAAATATTGTCTTGTTAAGAATTTGGCAAGCATTTTCGGATTCAGAAGGCCCAAATTTATTAAGTAGAGTTGATTTCAAAACTAAAAATTATCACATACCCAGGTGATCAATTTCACCCCGAAATGGGATCACACGATTTTTTATTTCAGAGATTATTTTTAGCACTAACATCACATTTGTTAGAAAATTTCGGTACATGAGCCAATGAGATTCACCGTTGTACTTGTTTTCCTGCATTTAGTTGTATGGTATTGATAACATTTTAGAAAGCAGGCCAGAAAAACCGTGAAAAATGATCAATTTCACCCGAAATTACGGTACAATTACCAAAATACCAATCATCAACATCCAAGACAACAAAACTGGAACCATTCCGGTAATAGACGATTATATCATATGAATGAGGTACATGGTTCAATGCTTTTCAGTAAATTTGCGCCAAACGGTGCATTGCCTCAACCGGTAAGTATGGTGCCAAGTAACATGATGCCACCGCAAAGGCAACACCAACAATAGGGTGGGGCTTATTTCCAAAAATCTTCCGTAGTCAGGATTTACAAAGTGGAAAATGATCATCGGTCCCAAAATAACATCCTGTGAAAAAATGAGAATTTTTGGTGAAGGTTTAGAGGTGGCGCAAAGGGCGTATGTGCAGTTTTCCCATTTTAGAGAACTCTGAAAAATTTTGGTATGCTTTTCAGCTTGTTTTGGTGATTTTAGGGCCCTTAAGGGCAAAAAATCACCTCAAAATTGCGATATCTCCACTCCTTTAGATGATATTTGACGAAATATATTTTATGCATGCGATTTTTGGCCCTTGAATAGGTTACGCTGACTGATTACTATGAACCCGAATAAGCACATTAATAGCTGGGGAGGATTCCTATGCTTGTAGAATGAAACAAAGAGCAAAGAAGAATGAGAGAAAGAACAAAGAACACAGAAGAATGTAAGGTGGGGTAGGTTAAACAGGTGGGAGGGTGTTACTGATGATATTATATTAGAATCAACTACGGAACCGAGAAAATATCTCGGTTGGATGTATGAGATGTGATTATATGCAAGTTTAACACTAATTTAGTATTTTAATAAGTCCGTGTGATATAACTCCAGCAATTGCTTTTATAATCTGAAAGAAATAACAGAGGGGGCCTAAATCCATAAGGTTCAAAATCCGTACACTTCATACAAATAGAAGTTTTTTTATGAAGTGGAAGGGTTTAGATTCATTTCTTAGGTGTTCGGATTTTGATCCCGCACAATATATCCTTATTAGGTAAATCCATAAACGATTTCTGCTTTCTAGCAATAACACTTCTTCTTAGATTTTCCACACAGGAATATCTGAATTAGGATGCCATTTCAGCAATTAATTGCGTTTGGGCTTCCAATACTTCACTTTTGCCGCAACACCTTCAACACAACTTCGGACAAACGAAAATGCAGTTGAAGTTGAATACATCGTTCTATTTGAAATCGATGTATATAAACAACAGCAGAAGGAAAAAATCGGTAGTCAAAATTCAAATTAGTGCACGAACTTCTATAAGGTACAAGAGATGAAGCACTTCAGTTTGAAATCCTCTCGAATAAAACAAAAAATAAATCTTCACAGTTCTGAAACATATTTTTTTTAGGAATTGCGACAGAGCTACATGAAGAAATTTTTACAATTTGTCCAATGTATATATTGATAATTATATAAATTGATTATGAACTTAATAGATACTACGTGAGGCTGAATTTCCAGAATGTATATTTTTCAACGGTCCCTTTCGATAAATTGCCATCATCATTCAGGAAAATAAACACAACCAAACGATTATTGAACTAAAGCAGTAACGTGGACATGGATTAATCTATATCTACCAAGAGAATAATGATGAAACTTCGCATGGAGTTGAGGACATTTTAGCCGTTACTGCAATTTTTCCATAAGGAGTAATCTAAAATCGTATGCATGGGTCGAATACTAGAGATTGTTCAAAAATTGGAGCTCTTCCCCTACTTGAAGAAATATTGTTCGAAATATTTCTGAACTAGATAATATTAAATAGAAGTCAATATAATCATCGTTTTCTACTGGAACTTTTCTCCATTGCGTAAAACTGAGATTTTTCAAGATTCCTCAGTTACACTCAAGATATCACTAGTTTCACCGTCCCACCTGTTTAACCCATTCCACCTTACATTCTTCTGTGTTCTTTGTTCTTTCTCTCATTCTTCTTTGCTCTTTATTCCATTCTACTAGCATAGGAATTCTCCTCAGCTGTTCATATGCTTATTCGGGCTCATAGTAATCAGTCAGCGTAACCCATTTAAGGGCCAAAAATCGCATGCATAAAATATATTTCGTCAAATATCATCTAAGGAAGTGGAGATATCGCAATTTTGAGGTGATTTTTTGCCCTTAAGGGCCCTAAAATCACCAAAACAAGCTGAAAAGCATACCAAAATTTTTCAGAGTTCACTAAAATAGGAAAACTGCATATACGCCCTTTGCGCCACCTCTAAACCTTCACCAAAAATTCTCATTTTTTCACAGGATGTTATTTTGGGACCGATGATCATTTTCCACTTTGTAAATCCTGACTACGGAAGATTTTTGGAAATAAGCCCCACCCTACACCAACAACCTCAACAAGTCCAAATCATTTTTTAGGAATAACAGGTCTGTTCCCGTACTCACGATGAATTTGAACGCGTCCAATTTCATATCGGTCAATGTTCAGATGACAAACACTACAAACACATTCATAATAGATTGTGGAGCAGACATATCTGTTTTCAAACGTAGCAAAATACATCCCAACTATCTAATAAATATAACGGAGAAGATCAAGCTAACAGGTATCACTTATGACACGATTGAAACCATCGCGTCAGCAGAAACTGACCTATATTTTGAAGGAGGACTGTAAATCTAGCATAAATTCCACCTTGTAAATGATGAATTCCCTATTATGACAGACGGCATTTTAGGCCGCGATTTCTTAAGTTCCCATAGATGCATAATTGATTATGAGTCTTGGTTACTTAAGTTTAATGTAAATAATGAAGAAATAACTATATCAATTCAAGACAACTTAAACAATGGCTTTATCTTACCGAAAAGAAGTGAAGTCATTAGGCGAATTATAAATATTTCCTATACATACGATATGGTTGTGCATTCACAGGAAATATTGCCAGGCGTTTTCTGTGGAAATACTATCATATCATCTAATAACCCTTATGTTAAATTTATCAACACTACAGAAAATCCTGTACATATATAGTGGGTTCACAATTCCAACCTATAATGGAACCACTCTATAATTACCATATAATGAAAATTAATAGTAGTATTAAAAATAAGAAGAATCGTCAGCAAGACATTCTGAATCAAATTAAAATTATTGGAATACCTTTAGATGCAGTAAAAGGTTTACAGAACCTCATTGCAGAATATCACGACATTTTTAGTTTACCTGATGATATTTTAACCTTTAACAATTTTTATAGGTACTCAGGAAATTCCTCTGCAGGACAACAGTTCGATATATATTCCGAATTACAAAAACTTACATGCCCAAACTAATGAAATTCAGAGACAACTGGATAAGATGCTGAGTGAAAACATTATCGAACACTCAGTATCCCCATATAATTCTCCAATTTTGTTGGTACCGAAAAAATCGGATACTAATGACAAGAAATGGCGTTTAGTTGTCGATTTTCGACAGCTTAACAAAAAAATCCTTGCTGATAAATTTCCTCTCCCCAGGATTGATACTATTTTGGATCAATTGGGAAGAGCTAAATATTTTTCCACGTTGGACTTGATGTCTGGTTTTCATCAAATCCCACTAGATGAGAACTCAAGAAACTTCACAGCGTTTTCAACACAGTCTAGACATTATCATTTTACGCGTTTACCATTTGGATTAAATATAAGTCCAAATAGTTTCCAGTGTATGATGACAATCGCCATGGCTGGATTGACACCCGAATTAGCTTTTATTTATATTGATGACATCATTGTGATTGGTTGTTCAGTAAACCACCGGATGAATGTCAATAATCATTCGAATCATTACGCAATTATTTAATGTCACCAATGATTCTTCAATATCCTGATTTTAATAAACAATTTATCTTGATGACAGATGCTTCAGACATTGCTTGTGGAGCAGTACTGTCTCAACAATTTGAAAATAGCGAGCTACCGATAGCTTTCGCAAGTAAACCCTTTACGAAAGGAGAAAAAAATAAACCAGTAGTTTTGAAAGAGTTAACAGCGATAAACTGGGCTATTAACTACTTTAAACCTTATTTGTATGGAAAAAAGTTCGTTGTAAGAACAGACCATAGACCGTGTACGAGAGTGGACTGTATTTCTTAAAAAACTTCGACATAGGCGGACCGACGAATCTCCGAGACGACCACTTAACCAGGGAACCGATACCGGATGAAAACACTTGCTTAACAGTTCAAACTTCTATTTACACCTATTTACATAACTTTAATATTAAGAGAATTCACTTTGCTTTAATTGCGACTACACGTCTTAACACGTTGGAAGCACGGCGAACAAAGATGTCTTCCAATCGCGGGTAGAAAACATCCTCAAAATTTACGCGCTCATTTTTTGCGCGCTCGTTTCGTGCGGCTGCGGCTGGTTGCATCACACGATGTCCTTTCGTGCATCACGCAACTCAGCAGGCTGCGGCTGGGCGATGCACTGACAAAAAATTCATTCGGGGCGAACGGCTCGAACATCCTCCCCCGCGGGAACCTTGTTCTCGTTGACAGCCTGATTGTCCAATATAGGTAGAGGAGCCAGCTTATGGATTGGACGCTTGAGCACTCCTGACTTGGTACGCACATCTACCACGCGGACCAGTCCATCTGATCCTGTGTAGGTTGACTCGACCTTCCCCAACTTCCATTGCTGAGGCGGTAAGTTGTCATCCTTGATTACCACCACTGTTCCAGGTAGAATGTTCTCCTTCTTCTTGCTCCACTTCTGTCGTACCTGCAACTCCAACAGGTATTCTTCGGACCAGCGCTTCCAGAACTCTTGACGCAGGCGCTGGACGTATTGCCATCTGGAGAGTCGGTTAGCTGGGATTCCATCATAGCTAGGCTCCGGAATGGCAGTCAGTGGACGATCAATAATGAAATGACCTGGGGTTAACGGCTCGAGCTCCGAAGGGTCTTCAGAGGGAGCGTATAAAGGCCGAGAGTTGAGTTGAGCTTCGATCTGGCAGAGCAAAGTCGAAAACTCGGACATCGTTAGGAGGCTTGATTGGCATTTCTTCTTGAGAATGGTCTTGACGCTCTTTACTCCTGCCTCCCAGATTCCGCCCATGTGTGGCGCATTTGGGGGAATCATCTTCCATTCGATCTGCCGGGGTTGGCAGAACTCATTGATCTTGAGCTCGGTTACTTGTCCCTTGAAGAGACGGTACAGCTCGTTCAATTCGTTGCGTGCACCGACAAAATTTGTCCCATTGTCGGAAAATATCTGTTCTGGCACACCACGACGAGAAACGAATCGCTGCAGAGCAGCAATAAACGCATCGGCCGATAGATCTTCTACCACCTCCAGATGAATGGCCTTGGTCACCATACAGACGAACACGCTCACGTATCCTTTAACGGGGGCCACCTTCCTTCCAGTCTGCTTGATAAGTATGGGGCCCGCAAAGTCAACACCAACCTTCACAAAAGCGGGAGCCTTGTCGCACCTTGCGACGGGAAGATCTCCCATGAATTGGCTGGCGCACGGGGGGTTGAGCCTGAAACACCGCACGCAGTTTCGTGTTACCTTGCGTACAGCAGAACGGGCTCCCAGAATCCAAAATTGCCGACGAAGCTGGGCCAGCAGCGCCGACGGTCCAATATGTAGGTTCTCACGATATATCGCTTGAATCAACCGCTGGATGGTTTCATCATTCTTAGGTAAGACCCACTGATGCTTAACGCCGTATGGTAAATTTGAATGTCGCAGTCGTCCGCCGACGCGAATCATTCCATCGTCCAAAAAGGGATTTAACGCAGAAAATCTTTTGCAGTACTCACCGGACTCGATCATGGCTACCTCCTTACCAAAATGTTGCAACTGAATCACCCTGGTGATGGCTTTCAACGAGTGGCGCATTTCAAGCACGGTTGGAAACCGCGCGACGATTCGCTTCATGGCCACCTTCTCCTTTGCATTCCGGCAAAAACGCAAAACGTATGCCAGAACTCGTTGCAGCTTCCTGAAGGACTCGTACTTGGTGAATACTGGCAACCTCTCCAAAGTTACCACCGCAGATGTTGCAGCGACCTGCCGCAACTCCGGAACATCTTCATCAGACAGTGGTTCTGGTGCCACCACTTGATACTCTTCACTACGCAAGAACAATGGTCCGTTCCACCAAAAATCGTTCTTGCCTAGAACTTCGGCAGACTGACCACGTGACACTACGTCAGCTGGATTTTCCAGTGTATTCACATACTTCCACTTGAACTGATGTCCGGTAGAGTTAATCTCACAAACCCGGTTTCGCACGAACACTTCTAAACGCTCCGGGTTCTTCGCTAGCCATGCTAGCACCACTTGATTGTCCGACCACAACGAAATGTCTTGAAAGGGCAGCGCTATTGCTGCCAAAACTTTCTTCACCAATCTATGCAGCAAAAGCGCTGCTAAAAGTTCCTTTCTTGGAATGGTCAAAACTGTTTTCGGAACGATCTTCGATTTGGCACACAATAACTGCACCACAGGAGCTTGGCCAGGTACAATTGACCTGATGTACACACAGGCACCATAGGCTTCCAAAGTTGCGTCGCCAAAACCGTGCAACTCAAATGCAACGGCCCCAGTAACAACCACGTGACGAGGGATTCGAAGATTGGTAACACTGCTTAACGCACTCAGGAACTCGTCACACTTTTTCTTCAGATTACCTGTGAGCTCTTCATCCCATTTCAACTCTTCTTTCCAGATACTCTTCATTAAAAGTTTGCCGATTACGATAACCGGCGCCACTAGACCCAACGGGTCGAACATTCTTGATATCAGCGACAGCACTTGCCGCTTGGTTGCACTATTTTCACTTATTGTTGGAAGGGATACAAACTGCAAAGCGTCCATTTTTGGGTTCCACATTAGTCCCAACGTTTTAATCACTTCACTAGAACCACTTTCTTCGATGCTGACAAGCTCGTCCCGATCGCCTTCCGGAATCCGCTCCAGCAACACAGGATTGTTGGAAGCCCATTTGTGCAAATGAAATCCACCAGCCTTGAGTAGTTGGATCAACTGCACTTGAGCCTCTTTTGCTTCGTTCAAATCATCGAACCCGAACAAAGCGTTGTCCACATAGAAGCTATTCTTCACAATGTCTGCAGCAACAGGATACTTGGAGCCTTCATCGAGAGCCAACTGCAAGAGTGCCCGCGTTGCCAAAAACGGGGCGGAAGCTGTGCCGTAGGTGACCGTTGTCAGCTCTAGGACACGTAGCGAATCAGATGAACTCTTTCTCCAAAACACTCGAGATAACGGCGTATGTCGCTGATTAACCAGAACCTGCCTGTACATCTTGGCCACGTCAGTAGCCATCACATGTAATGGAAGGCGAAACCGAAGACAGATAGACTGCAGGTCGCATTGTATGTTGGCTCCAATCTTTATAACGTCGTTGAGCGACCGGCCAGATACCTTCGCAGAGGCATCAAACACCACACGGCACTTAGTAGTGGTATTCGATGGCCGCAGCACTGCATGATGAGGTAAGTACCACTTGATGATACCTGCTGGATCCTTATTTATGTCCACTTCCTTACAGTGACCAAGACTCTCATACTCGTCCATGAAGTCCTGATACTGCTTCTTCAAATCTGGATGCTGCGAAAGCTTACGCTCCAGCGCATGGAACCTTCGCAATGCAAGTGGTAGGGAATCACCCAACTCGCTAACGGACTCCTTCAAAGGCAGCTCGACGATGTACCGACCGGAAGCATCTCTACGATGAGTCGCAATGAAGTGCTCTTCACACTCCTCCTCTTCACTACCATGCTTGTCGGCACCTACTACAACTTCTACTTCCCAAAAACGTTCAATGGACTGGCTTAATTCGTCCATCGTGACTGTGTGCGAGTAAACTGCTTCATCAGCTAACGCACCTTCTTCAAACACTCCACCAATAACCCAACCAAATTGGGTTTCACGCAAAACGGGAAGATTATCAGCCAACGTAATTTCTCCGGGCATCATCAACTTCATGAACCATTCATTGCCCAGGAGCATGTCCACTTTACTCGGTTGGAAAAACTTCGTATCGGCTAGCTGCACGCCAGCGGGAAGGTCCAATGCGCTGATATTGATAACCGATGAAGGAAGATCTGATGTCACCTTATCAGTTACCAAACACTTGACCTTGGCGTGGAAATCCTTGTACCTCGACGAAAGATGTACGACACCACAATTAGACGATCGAGTCTGTGTGCTATTCACCCCGAACATCGTGACGTTCGAGGAGTTCAACTTCAAGCCCAACATGTTTGCCATCGCTCGTGAAATCAAATTCACTTGAGAACCACTGTCCAACAATATTCTGCATGGATGTGGCTGGTAGTTTTTGTCCATGACGTCCACTACGGCTGTGAGCAGCACCACTTGCTGCGAGCGGGGAGCCAGACTGGAACATGTGGCTGTCGTCGAAGTCGATGGTGTTGGTTCTTGCTCTACAGCCGGCTTTGGAAGCGGCTGGCTTAATGGTTCTGGAACTTGCTTGGGCTTCTCTTCGGCGTGAAGGAGACTATGATGCCGACGTTTGCACTTCAGACAGGATTTGTCTGAAGAACAGTCGACTCCACGATGACCTCTTTTCAAACAATTGAAACATACGTTTCGCTCCCTCACCTTAATCAATCTTTGCGGAACAGGAATGGCCTTGAATTCAGCGCAATTATGATTGGCATGTGCCTTTCCGCAAAAATCACACTTAATTTCCGTCTCGCTTGAAGAAACGGCTGCATGGATTTTCTGCAACGACGGCTTGTTAGCTGCAGACACAGACTTAATAGGTGCTGATGATGATTTCTGACTGCTGGCTTCGACCCTCTCCAAGATGAAAGTCTGCTCCTTCAAGAACGCCAGCATCTCGTCGTAATCGGGAAGCTCACCGTGCTTAATGGTTGACTCCCACATGTGGCGCACATCGTTGTGCAACGCTGCAGCCAACAGATGGATAACGAAATCCTCTCCTACACCATCGAAGTCTCGCTCCAGGAATTTGAGACCCTCCACATGCTTGTTGCACTCGTCCACCAGACTACGAAGCTCCAAATGACTCTTCTTCGTCATGCGTTTGAGGTTCAGCAGACCATGAATGTGAGAGTCGATAGCATGACGCTTATTCTCGAATCTCTCTTCCAGAATTTGCCACGCGTGAGCGTAATTGCCTTCGTTGATAGTCTTGGCATCAATGAGACCTGCTGCGCTACCAACTAGGGCCTTGTCCAGATGGTACAACTTAACAGCCGGCGGATCTGGACCCTTGTCCACGAGATCCTTGAACATGGCCTTGAACTTAGGCCAGCTCTCATAACGGCCATCAAATGTGGGAACCGGCATGCGAAGTGGTTGATGGATTACAACCGGTACCTGCTGGTTCCTCGCGTTTGCATTGGCTGCAGCTGCTGCGTTAATCCTGTTGAGCTGACCCTCCAACAAAATTGCAACGGAATCGTGAAGGATATCGAACTCTTCATACTGCTGCTCATGCTGCTCGTAGTCATCAATCGAAACCACGTTAGTGATTTGATCGTGTGCATCGTTGTAGTCCTTATGGGCAGCTTCCAACTTCCTCATGTACACTTTGATCTCAGCCTCCGTGAGCTGGACCACTTCCTCTTCATTTGGGCGAATAGTATTAAGGATACGAGAAACCTTACCTTTGGCTGCGCCACGACGGCGGACGAGTCTCTGCATGTTCTCCATGGTGGCCAACTTTTCAGTCAACCTGAACTTCTTCTTCTGCTTCTTACTTGATGGAGTGGAGGAATCCAGAGTAGACTGTCCAAGTACAGAACTAGCTCCGGATTTTCCGATTTGCTGCTGCTTCGATTCACTATTTTCCGGCATGCCACCGTGGATACCGCATCAAGTCAAGCCCTATGCTCGACGATGGTTGGGAACACAGCCAAGTCTATGCTCACGCAACCGGACACTACTCGGCACAAGTGACCGAACCGAAACACGGATTTCGAAACAACCCACTTCACTCAACGCTATTTTCCGGAATGCCGCGGACACCACTTCAAGCCAAGCCCACTGCTCGACGTTGGTTGGGAACACAGCCAAGTCTATGCTCACGCAACCGATTCCACTAATTAATGGACACAGTGGCCAATCCGGAACACCAAGGCTTCACAATTTGTTTCTTCGCTTAGCGGGGGTGTATTCCCCAGGAGTTGAGCACTTAATTGCTCGTAACACCACTTTTCTTCGATGGCTTAAACCATCAGCACATTTTCCAAAATGGCGACAACACACCACACTTCTCTTCAACAAAATGGCGGTGTCGCTCCACTACTTCACTTCTTCAATGGCGGCCATTTTGCTCACACCATTATAGTTTAAATTTTCCGACTTTTTCGGAATCGCACTTCACTATTCTAGTTCCTGGTTCTGCATCCGGTTCCGGAACAGTCGGAAAGACACTTTACCACGCGCGATCCGGTTCGACTGGACCAAAATTATGTACGAGAGTGGACTGTATTTCTTAAAAAACTTCGACATAGGCGGACCGACGAATCTCCGAGACGACCACTTAACCAGGGAACCGATACCGGATGAAAACACTTGCTTAACAGTTCAAACTTCTATTTACACCTATTTACATAACTTTAATATTAAGAGAATTCACTTTGCTTTAATTGCGACTACACGTCTTAACACGTTGGAAGCACGGCGAACAAAGATGTCTTCCAATCGCGGGTAGAAAACATCCTCAAAATTTACGCGCTCATTTTTTGCGCGCTCGTTTCGTGCGGCTGCGGCTGGTTGCATCACACGATGTCCTTTCGTGCATCACGCA
Organism: Aedes aegypti; assembly: GCF_002204515.2. Lineage (NCBI taxonomy): Eukaryota > Metazoa > Arthropoda > Insecta > Diptera > Culicidae > Aedes > Aedes aegypti. The sequence goes on along the minus strand of NC_035109.1, from coordinate 191,340,322 downwards.
ACTCAGCAGGCTGCGGCTGGGCGATGCACTGACAAAAAATTCATTCGGGGCGAACGGCTCGAACAGACCGTTAGTATTCCTGTTTGGAATGAAAAATCCAAACTCGAAACTCACAAATATGCGTTTAGACTTAGAAGAATTTGACTTTGTCGTAGAATACATACAAGGCAAAACTAATGTAATCGCAGACGCACTGTCACGCATTGTCACAACGTCTGAAGAATTGAAAAATATAAATATTTTGAAGGTTAATACAAGAGCAATGACCCGTAAACAAAATCAAACTACAACACCCGCAGAAACACCAAAGGTTACTGTTAGTAAAGAGCCTGATCACCTCTCTACTTACGTAACTGAAAATCCAAGCATTACCAACAAATTGCATAAATTAAGAATTAGTTATGATAACAATGTTCTTGGAATCAGGATCCAATTGTTTGTCCCAAGCATATTCAAACTGAGGAACAAAATGGAGGTGACTAGATTGACTCTCTTCTCGTTATCAGCCATATTAATGATTGTAAACATCGGGAATGCTTTTATCAATGTCAGGGACACAACTACAGACCTGTTCTATGGTCCGACGTCTACTGTGATCCATTGGTCCCCTCTCTACCCTCCTGTAATCCCTTGTAATAAACGCCCTATCCCGGAACAGGACCGTTTGATACCAAAGAAGCTAACGGGAACAAAATTGGCACACATTACGAATTCCACGGCACATGGATACCTCTGCACAAAAGCAGTCTGGTCAGTAACATGTGCAGAGGGGTTTTTTGGCGGACGGACCTTAACTCACAAAATTCACCCCACCTTACCTTCATAGTCCGAGTGCCAAGACGCCGTACGACTTTACAAAACGAACCACCACACTGGTCTGGGATTTCCGGTTGAAAGGTGTGGATGGATGGGGACGAACACGGAGTCGGCTATCAATATTCAAATTTCTGAATCTTTCGTACATCTAGACCCGTATAGCCAAAAATACACAGACTCTAGATTCATTGGAGGCTCATGCGGAGACCCACCATGCAAATTGAATACGTTGGATACCCTTTGGATGAACACGAGTACAGTACCAAAAATGTGCCTCCAAAGAGCAAAAATAGATATCTTTGTCAAGAATTTCAATTCTACTGATTTTTATTCAAATGACTTAGTAGCAAATACCTTAGAAGGAGCATGTTACCTAAAAATTTGTGGTGAAAAGGGGATCCGCCTGGTCACGGGGGAATGGATGAATATCCAAGCCAAAACAACGACTGAAGCTGATTGGTTTAAGTCCCTGGACACATGCCCCACACTATCAGAGATTCAAGATGTCTCCCTCAAGGGCATAATGAATCATATGGAGGGACGGCTTCTCATGGACGATTCATATCGGTTGTGTATAGAGTCCAAGGAAAAGTTCATGACAGGGGAAATAACAACTCGATTTGACATTGCTAGGATAGCCCCGACTATCCCGTTAGGAGGGCCAGTTTACCGTAAAAATGGGAATCGGGTGGAGGTCGGGTACTCTGAATATACCCTCCTTCGGAGCCCGGACAATGCTCTTGTCGGTTCAAACCCGGATGTGATTGGCTATGATACCGTCTCACATAAACCTGTTGTGTGGCGCTATTGGACCCAAACTAACAGTACTATAAGAGAGGGACCAAACGGTATCACGTCCGTAGGGCGGTACTTAATAAACCCCTTAGTGTCACTTACCACCCCGGGGCTATATAGACAGATCTTGGAACAAGACTTCGATCCCCCGATCCATCATCCGAATATTTACGAGGGTCCATTGGGTCACACACTCGATATCGAGTTCGACCCGAAGAACAGCCCGAAAGAATTGACAAAGATTATATACCATTGGTGGGGAACTTGGTCCTTCACCCGATGGTTCTGGATATTAGTTGGGTGTATAATGTCGATCAGTCTCTTATCCATTATAGTAAAATGTTCTATCGCCAGGAGAAAACGGACTGGACACCTCCCCGTTATTTATCAGACCTGTCCTGCCCCATCAGTCAAGATTGGAACTCCTACCCGGATTTAACAGTATCTCTCTAATGGAGTGACATCGGATATAGATGCAATGAGGTATATCATTGGAACAGAATGGGGATCCCCATCATCATATTGCCATATCTACATATATTCTATACAATGTATTTTTTAAGCTGGGCCTCCCACACCAAATTAGTTATTAAGTTTCAAATTATATATACCTGAATCTGTAATCGTCTGCATGAAAAAAAAAAAGAAAAAAAAAAAAAAGAAATGATAATTTTTTTAAAGAACAGTAAAAACGTGTTGCATCAGTGCAACAACAGTTTATAACAAACGGAAGTCAAACACTTGAGTTTGCTCTTCTGAAATTAGAGAAATTATTACTTACGATGAAAATTAAAAAGATTGCTTTATCTTCGGATAATGAACTTTTCAAGTTATGGCCTATAAATATTTTCAAAAAAATAACAAATGAAAAAGTTAGACACGTGCAAATAAAAATTTACAATCCGCCAAAATTCATAACGGATAAAAATGAAATACATGAAATAATTAGAATTAACCATGAGACCCCATTAGGAGGTCATATTGGACAACATAGACTTTATCTCAATATAAGAGAAAAATATAAATGGAAGGATATGAAAGGTTGCATATCACAGTTCGTAAAATCCTGTGAATTATTTAAAAAAAAAATAAAATTACTAAACATACTAAAGAAAATATGATAGTTACCACAACACCTTCCACACCATTTGAAGTGATTTCAATTGATACAGTTGGACCACTTTCATTAAGTAATAACAAAAATAGATACATAGTTACAATCCAATGTGATTTAACGAAGTATGTTGTTTTAATACCAATGGCAAGCAAAGAAGCTAATGTCATTGCCAAGGCATTAGTCGATCATTTCATATTAATGTACGAAAATTTCCATGAATTGAGGTCAGATCAAGGAACCGAATTTAAAAATCAAATCTTAGAACAAATTTGCAAAATTTTGGAAATTAAACAAAACTTTTCAACGGCTTATCATCCCCAAACTATTGGTTCATTAGAGAGAAATCACAGATGTTTGAATGAATGTCTGAGATCTTTTACAAATGAACACCATACAGATTGGAATGATTGGTTAAAATTTTACAGTTTTTCCTATAACACCACTCCACATTCAGATCATCAATTTACACCATTTGAATTAGTTTTTGGCAGAAAAGCTCAACTACCCAACGAAATATACAAAAAAGGCATAGGACCACTTTATAATTACGAAGACTATTATCATGAACTTAAATTTAAAATTCAGAAATCAAATGAAATCGCTAAAAGAAAATTAATTGATCCTACATTAATACGAACAAATCAAGCAAATCAAAATATCAACCCAATAAATCTAAATATTGGAGATTTAGTATATTTAACCGTAGAAAACAGAAAAAAACTTGATTCATTTTATTCAGGACCTTATAAAATAGTCGAAATCAATGACCCAAATTGTAAAATTAATCACTATTTGACACAAAATAATGAGAATATTACAGTTCACAAAAATCGACTTATTAAAGCATAAAAAAACACAAAGTTTTGATTTAACTATTGTACCGATAACTAACAATAAATTTTAATACAAAAGAGATCCACCGAGCCTAACACCCATAAAAAAGAGAATAAAACAAAAAAAAAATGACAATCAAATGGGGTAGGTAAAATTTCTTAGTATAACACTAAGAAGCTTGAAATTCGATGGGATCAAATAAGTATATTTTTTTATGTAAACGGTATTTGGAGCATAGCTATACACGAGTAATTTTTCTTCGATACATTACTCTCCCGAAGGGTGGAGGTGTAGCATGATAGACTTGCATTACAAAGTTAATATTCAAAAAACATAAATAATTCACCTCAAGCATTAGAACATGTTCATGTTCCGATGTTCATAAAGAATATCAAATTACAGAACGTTTCCTAGCTCTCACAAATCCTTAAGAGTGTGAAAAGCATAAAACAGTAAAACTAAATTTCACATTAACTGGAATGCTGAACCTTCCCACGATCATAAAAACCTTACTTCACAATTCCCAAGTATTCATATCATGCTAACATTCAAACCAAATTATTGCCAACCTTTTCCAAATTACAACTCAGGCAATGACCCATGTCATTGTCACTACACTCTGACGCCAACGATCATTCCAGACAATCGATATATGCAATAGCGTAATTCGATCTCCTTGTCTACGCCAAGGGCATCGTTCTCACGATGCAAGAGGCCAATGGTTATATTTCTTTTCGCTTATAATGCATAGTGCTAAATTCTGATTGGCTTATATTTACATACCAAAAGTTAACTCCAAGTACCGCCTCTTTTAGAACACCACTTTTAGAACACAAGCAATTCAATGATTGTAAGACTTCTTGTAAGTAAAAATGATTCTAAATAAACCATATTCTTGTAGACGACTGAGCAACCAACAAGACTAAATAATTCGTACAGTAAAATAGTCTTGAGAACAATCATGAACCAATCTATAATTTCGAAACTTTCAAAAATGAACTTCAATTTAAACTACAAAAATCTCATGAAATAACAAAACAAAAGCTATTAGAACATAAACAACAAAGGAAAATGCAATATGATAATGTAGTTAACCCAATTTACATCAATATTAACAATACAGTGTATTTAAAAAACGAAAATAGAAGAAAACTTGACTCATTTTATATTGGACCATATACAGTAATTTCAATAAATGAACCAAATTGTGAAATTCAAAACGTAACCACAGGAAAAACAATCATTGTACACAAAAACAGAATTATAAAAATATAACTAAAAAGTGATTAACTTTGAGTAGAGTTCCACCGAGTCTAAATAGTAAAATTTAAAACAAAGTTTACAAATTTTAAACAAGATGATGTAGGTGAATGTTCCGAGCTTCAGGCTACGGAGTGAAAAATTCGGTTAGAACGGTTAAAATTAAAGAAGAAGGTTTCCCGGCCGGGAGGCGGCTGGGTTGGTGGCCCAAGTGGGCTGCCGAAGAAGCGGACGGGTTCGGTTGTTGGCAAAACAACCGACCAAAAACAAAAAATTGTGGCGACGCAGAGACCCCCATCAGGGGGCAGCCTCCTCGCCATAAAAGGAAAAGACCGGCAAACTGTACAACGGAAAAAAGGGAAAATGGACTTTGGATGGATTGACGTGTTGCGGGCAGATGCAATGAGGGCCATAATGTTATTGGTCATTATCCTCAGAAACGCGTTCCGTGATTACAATGCGAAATTCTCGAACTTGTTTCAACGAGTTCGCCGGCTTGAAAAACGCAGATCAACATATGGCATCAATGGCTCACTCATCATCTGGCTTATCATATCCTGGGTACTGATCCTCGTAACGGCAAAGCACACGATTGACGTGCGAATGACGGCTGAGAAGGAAATTAAGCTCTTTAAGGATGGAGAAGAAGTGGTTGACTCGACTGGGTTTAAATTACCAAGTGACGTGTGCTCGACAGGAATCTTTATCTCGAAGCATTGTCCCATGGTAAAGACTATGAACAAACTGAGTGCCATTGATTGCGGATTCACCCATTACGACTTTGAGGTTCGGTACAACCGATGTCGCACGGACGCCAAGAGCCGGGTGAAGCGAAGTGCCCCTACTGCAAAACCGAGTACTGGAGGGATGGGAATCTTAGAGGAGGTGGAGTTCATCTTGTTCAAAATCATTCGGGAAAACACATGGTTTGGGCTCATTGCCTTTCTGTGCATTGGCCTCAAAATGCGGTGGCCCGTATGGATTATGATTCTAATTGGAGTTGTGACCTGGAACGCTGTGAGGGCTGATGTTATTGAACCCCTCAAGCAGGAGAAGATGACATTCTTGGAGACTCGAATGTTTTAAGCGAAATATCAACTATCGCGACACCAAATGGGCTCCTCCAGGTAAGCATGGGGAATTCTCATGTGATTAGAGGACAAGACTACAAAACCCTTCTAACGGATTGCGAAGTGGGACAGTCATATTCCACTGATGTGTGCCCTGGTGGTTCACAATTGAATCTAGGAGGGGTTCGCAATGAGAATCGCACTTGCCAGGTGCTGCCATACAATCGAGGATGGGGGACTGGATGCCTTGAGTTTGGCATGGGAATGACGGCGACTTGTGTGGAACTTGAATGTTCCACATCGTACGCTGTGAAGCTGTTATCTAGCTCTGGAGTAGTCTCTAACATGACTATTGGATACCATGGGAAGAATGAGACAAAACTCATAGCCAACAACATCCCCCAAACGTTTAAGTTTGGAGGATTTGGCAAGACAGTGGTCACCTGCCAATTGGAAAACGACCGGTTGGCGACTACGAACTATGCCATTGTTGGAGATGACGGAGCGGGATTGTTCCTCAAAAAACTAATCGATGATTGGCCTGGTGTGTTTCGAACGCAGAAGCACATGATCGGCATGGATCGAGTCGTGAATTGGGGACCAGCAACTCCAAATGAAATCCCGGTGGTGTCAATAGACAACCCACATCTTGACTGGAAGGCAGGGAAAAAGGGAGGAACCCCAGAACTTGACACAATATTCTGGTGCCGAACTGTCCTGGAAAAATTGATAACTGGAGAATTCTCCCCCTGTAAAATAACGTTGAGAGCAACGGTTGTGCAAGGGGGTTACGGAAATGAGGGAGTCCTTGTTGTGCAGACAGACGATGATGTTCCTGAAATCTGCAGTATCGCGCTGGAATGCGTGAGCTGTGGACTCACGTCAAAACGAATGATGTTTCAACCGGGGACTAAGACTGGCCAAGCCCACGTCACGTGTGGGAACAAGTCCATGTTCGTCCTACTCATCGTCCTTGGATCAGCTTGGTTCGTGTATGGAGACGTTGGTTGCGGGATAGACACTGACCGGAAAACCTTAGTTTGTGGTGGGGGATTGTTCGTCTGGAAAGAGATTGGACAGTATCCCACCGCTAACCACTCAGTGGAGCTGGCTTCCTATGACCTAATCAAGAAATATCTTTTTGAGATGTTCAAGGAAACAAAAAGGGGTGCATCATTTGTGAGGACAAGTTACAGTGCGCAGCGGCCCGAAGCGCTGTTTATCATGCCTCGTCAAAACTTGGACACCCACTGGTGTATCTTAACATCTCTAATTCGTACGGCTCGGTTTTAGATCAGCTTCCCAAAGCAAGGCGTAGAATAACGCTTGGAACTGAAAGCGTGGAAATGGTGGTATACCAACACACTGGGGAGCCAAAAGGTGATTTCGGAACGCTCCCATCACGATATTTTCGCGGGGACATGGAGAACGAAAATCACTATGTTCTGCGGGTAATGACTGCCTCAGACCACGTGCACAGGGTGTGTGGAAAGGCGATTGCGTTCCAGTACGACTTTGTGGGATACCGCCGGACCCTGTACGGATCCAATGTGCAGCTCAAGGTCTCACAAGTGGTATCAAGCTACTGCCCAATGTATCTGGCAGGATTGGCTGTCAAGAACGATCGTACCATATTCACAGACGGTATGTTTTGGATGTCAAGTCGAAAACAGGGAAATGAAACTGAGTACACAATCGAGGACCTGGAGACGACGCAAGCGCGAAAGTGTATTTGGCCAAAACAATACACATCTGACAGTGTGGAAGACCCAACGGACCAGCGGCTTTTCATGCCTCCCACGTGGGGAGGACCGATATCGCGGGCTAATCACATCCCCGGATACAAGATGCAAACCGACTTCCCATGGCACGTTACCCCGATCAAGATGATTGCGGGACCAGTACCTGGAACTCATGTGAAAGTTGACCCGGGATGCGAAGGGCGGTCATCAGCCACCATCGTGGAACCTAGTGAAACCTAGTGAACAGGCGAATTGGTGTTGTAAGAACTACTCAAATCCCATCCACTTCCGGGTCGGACCCGCATTGTATTACCCCATGGAAATTCAAAAGGCCACTAAGAGCACTGATAGTAGTCCCAAGTTGGCAAAGATGAAGCTGACGGAGACTCCACTATCAGATGATCCGGAACCAAGTGTTGAGGATGTTGAGATTGTAGTGTCGCACCCGTAGGTAGAATATACGGGAATCGTCGGTGGTAGTATTTAGAGGTATGTTATGCTGTGCTTAGTGGAAATGAATTGTAGATACCTGGATGAAATAAAAGGAACAGCAGTTGCTAATTGAGTTATCAGTCAGTATCCTGGAATTGGAATTGTCTTTGTGTACTTCCAATAGATGAGAGGCTGAAAATGTGGAGGACGGAAGCTCACGCTCTGCAACCACGTGGTTCGGTTTTCCGGGGTCTCGGGGTGGAAGTGAGGAAGGGCTACCTCGAGGACCACATCGTGAACTTCCTGGGACTCATGCTTTGTCTTCAAGTAATCTCCAACACATGTCCACGCCAGCGAAAGTTTGACTGTTGGCTACTGTCGTGGTTGGCTTTTGCGGCCTTTGGATCTGTCTTCTCGTGCATAGGTTTCGGCTCATGGCTGGTTCTACTACACGCGTCGACATCGTCGATCCGGCTGTCACAAATGATGATCCCCCTATGGATGCTCCTACACACCGAACATTGCTCAATGTTCTTCCTTGGGTATCTATTGGAACACAAACTGAGGGCAGTTGGGATTGGCCTCAACCCGATCCTAAACAACATGTCAAATGTCGGGGAGCTTCCTTCGCCCAAGCCCCAACATCGAAATGGGTGGTAGTTTGCCCACGGAAGGTGTTTAGAGGGGGTGATCCAATTATTCACATGCAACACATAGTTCCGTAAAACACTACACGGTTCAATTAAATTTATTCACATATATTACAGTTAAACTACATTCCACAAATATATAAAATGTAGCATATTTATCTTAACGCATTTTTGAAAGATCATAATTTAAGGATCATGACAGCTTACATTGCTCAACTTCTAGGAAAACATTCCCACACGCAAGTTAGCTGTACTTGCATTTTCAAAGTATTTGGTACATGTCATATCTCAACTAATCGACTAGGTTTCATTTTTCACAACCCATCGACTATCCACATACCACACAACTTGAGCAACTTACTTTGTTCTCATGACGAAGCGCATTCATGCTGAGTGGCTTCAAATTTCAATTCCCATAAAGACAATTTCTGCTTTTGCCTTTTGCACTGATTTGAACCGACAGTGCAACGGCCCAGCGAACACACATGTAAACGTTTACCCATCCGTTTGGTAAACGCCCTCTGTTCAATTGGTATTCTATGATTGGTTAATTGTTATTAGTTGTTTCAGCCTTCTCCTAATATAGTGGAGTACTAGATTAAGCACGAGGTTATTTGTAAGATCGATTTTTGAATAAAGAAAAGAACATAATCTACAATCAAAGAGTGCAGTTGATTTCCGATAAGCCTCTAAATGTAAAAGAAAATACCAAAAGGCGACCAGTGACTGGCTATGACTAAGTCATAGAGTTAAACAAGTTTCAAAAAAAAATAAAAAATAAAGTGATTTTAATTGCGAAAAAAATGGGCAAGACCCAGTCAAAAAATGAAAACGGTGATGTACAGTTAACTACAATTGTACAAAACCAAGAAAATCATAGTGAGGACCACAATACTCAAATTATAATTTCGTGGCTCATTTTAGCTATATACACACTAGTGTATATAGCTATATACACTATACAAACGTCGTGAACGAAAAGTTGCTATCAAAGCAGCAAAGTCAGTGGCTGCATTAGACATGGTTCAAAAAACTGACCTACACCCCGTGGCTTGCGGATGAACGAACTACGAATTCAAACAGAACTGTGAGTGTAAAATGAGAACGCGTAAAATGAGAACAGTTGTTACGAAAAACATACAGTGAAGAAAAAGTGAACGATTAGTAAAGCAGCAAAAAAAATTTTTTCCAACGATCAGCTGACTGGTATGTAGGAGATTTTCGTCTGTGTTCGAGTTCCGTGAAGTGAAGGAGATTTTCGTCCAAGTTCAAACCCCATCGGAGTTCGAGTTGAATATGAAGGTGTCAAATGTGGTGTGAAGGAGATTTCCGCCAGAGTTCAAACCACATCGGAGTTCGAGTTGAATGTGCTAAACGTGTTGAGAAGGAGATCTTTGGCCAGAACATGGTCTGGACCACCCTACAGTAGTACAATGAGATACATCACTAGTTAAGCATCACGCGAGTTAGCAACGGAGCTACCCGGTTGGCGTTAACCAAAAATGCTGACGACCCAGCTGCAGCGAGTCGGTAACGGAGCCGCCAGAATGGGTGCAGTGGAGATTGCTGACGACGGCATCGGGGCGGATGTAACCATCGGTCATCGACGCGATCCAGCTGTTTCGATATGCGACGACGAAAAGTGCTAGTGCAGGCAAATGAAGTGTAGTTAATGGATAGATTGTAATAAACGTTTAGTTCGATTTCGGCTCTAGGGTAGTTAAGTAGCTTTTTTTTAAAAGAAACTTCCATCCGTGAAAATTTAACTGGAGGCTCCGGCGAGATCCTCCATATCGGGAACAGTATAAGTGATATAAGTGAAGTGTAAAAATCTTTGAAAAATTCTTCTAAGTGGTACCAAGAGCCACACCTTCAATATATCACAATATAGAACAGACCATAGACCGTTAGTATTCCTGTTTGGAATGAAAAATCCAAACTCGAAACTCACAAATATGCGTTTAGACTTAGAAGAATTTGACTTTGTCGTAGAATACATACAAGGCAAAACTAATGTAATCGCAGACGCACTGTCACGCATTGTCACAACGTCTGAAGAATTGAAAAATATAAATATTTTGAAGGTTAATACAAGAGCAATGACCCGTAAACAAAATCAAACTACAACACCCGCAGAAACACCAAAGGTTACTGTTAGTAAAGAGCCTGATCACCTCTCTACTTACGTAACTGAAAATCCAAGCATTACCAACAAATTGCATAAATTAAGAATTAGTTATGATAACAATGTTCTTGGAATCAGGATCCAATTGTTTGTCCCAAGCATATTCAAACTGAGGAACAAAATGGAGGTGACTAGATTGACTCTCTTCTCGTTATCAGCCATATTAATGATTGTAAACATCGGGAATGCTTTTATCAATGTCAGGGACACAACTACAGACCTGTTCTATGGTCCGACGTCTACTGTGATCCATTGGTCCCCTCTCTACCCTCCTGTAATCCCTTGTAATAAACGCCCTATCCCGGAACAGGACCGTTTGATACCAAAGAAGCTAACGGGAACAAAATTGGCACACATTACGAATTCCACGGCACATGGATACCTCTGCACAAAAGCAGTCTGGTCAGTAACATGTGCAGAGGGGTTTTTTGGCGGACGGACCTTAACTCACAAAATTCACCCCACCTTACCTTCATAGTCCGAGTGCCAAGACGCCGTACGACTTTACAAAACGAACCACCACACTGGTCTGGGATTTCCGGTTGAAAGGTGTGGATGGATGGGGACGAACACGGAGTCGGCTATCAATATTCAAATTTCTGAATCTTTCGTACATCTAGACCCGTATAGCCAAAAATACACAGACTCTAGATTCATTGGAGGCTCATGCGGAGACCCACCATGCAAATTGAATACGTTGGATACCCTTTGGATGAACACGAGTACAGTACCAAAAATGTGCCTCCAAAGAGCAAAAATAGATATCTTTGTCAAGAATTTCAATTCTACTGATTTTTATTCAAATGACTTAGTAGCAAATACCTTAGAAGGAGCATGTTACCTAAAAATTTGTGGTGAAAAGGGGATCCGCCTGGTCACGGGGGAATGGATGAATATCCAAGCCAAAACAACGACTGAAGCTGATTGGTTTAAGTCCCTGGACACATGCCCCACACTATCAGAGATTCAAGATGTCTCCCTCAAGGGCATAATGAATCATATGGAGGGACGGCTTCTCATGGACGATTCATATCGGTTGTGTATAGAGTCCAAGGAAAAGTTCATGACAGGGGAAATAACAACTCGATTTGACATTGCTAGGATAGCCCCGACTATCCCGTTAGGAGGGCCAGTTTACCGTAAAAATGGGAATCGGGTGGAGGTCGGGTACTCTGAATATACCCTCCTTCGGAGCCCGGACAATGCTCTTGTCGGTTCAAACCCGGATGTGATTGGCTATGATACCGTCTCACATAAACCTGTTGTGTGGCGCTATTGGACCCAAACTAACAGTACTATAAGAGAGGGACCAAACGGTATCACGTCCGTAGGGCGGTACTTAATAAACCCCTTAGTGTCACTTACCACCCCGGGGCTATATAGACAGATCTTGGAACAAGACTTCGATCCCCCGATCCATCATCCGAATATTTACGAGGGTCCATTGGGTCACACACTCGATATCGAGTTCGACCCGAAGAACAGCCCGAAAGAATTGACAAAGATTATATACCATTGGTGGGGAACTTGGTCCTTCACCCGATGGTTCTGGATATTAGTTGGGTGTATAATGTCGATCAGTCTCTTATCCATTATAGTAAAATGTTCTATCGCCAGGAGAAAACGGACTGGACACCTCCCCGTTATTTATCAGACCTGTCCTGCCCCATCAGTCAAGATTGGAACTCCTACCCGGATTTAACAGTATCTCTCTAATGGAGTGACATCGGATATAGATGCAATGAGGTATATCATTGGAACAGAATGGGGATCCCCATCATCATATTGCCATATCTACATATATTCTATACAATGTATTTTTTAAGCTGGGCCTCCCACACCAAATTAGTTATTAAGTTTCAAATTATATATACCTGAATCTGTAATCGTCTGCATGAAAAAAAAAAAGAAAAAAAAAAAAAAAAGAAATGATAATTTTTTTAAAGAACAGTAAAAACGTGTTGCATCAGTGCAACAACAGTTTATAACAAACGGAAGTCAAACACTTGAGTTTGCTCTTCTGAAATTAGAGAAATTATTACTTACGATGAAAATTAAAAAGATTGCTTTATCTTCGGATAATGAACTTTTCAAGTTATGGCCTATAAATATTTTCAAAAAAATAACAAATGAAAAAGTTAGACACGTGCAAATAAAAATTTACAATCCGCCAAAATTCATAACGGATAAAAATGAAATACATGAAATAATTAGAATTAACCATGAGACCCCATTAGGAGGTCATATTGGACAACATAGACTTTATCTCAATATAAGAGAAAAATATAAATGGAAGGATATGAAAGGTTGCATATCACAGTTCGTAAAATCCTGTGAATTATTTAAAAAAAAAATAAAATTACTAAACATACTAAAGAAAATATGATAGTTACCACAACACCTTCCACACCATTTGAAGTGATTTCAATTGATACAGTTGGACCACTTTCATTAAGTAATAACAAAAATAGATACATAGTTACAATCCAATGTGATTTAACGAAGTATGTTGTTTTAATACCAATGGCAAGCAAAGAAGCTAATGTCATTGCCAAGGCATTAGTCGATCATTTCATATTAATGTACGAAAATTTCCATGAATTGAGGTCAGATCAAGGAACCGAATTTAAAAATCAAATCTTAGAACAAATTTGCAAAATTTTGGAAATTAAACAAAACTTTTCAACGGCTTATCATCCCCAAACTATTGGTTCATTAGAGAGAAATCACAGATGTTTGAATGAATGTCTGAGATCTTTTACAAATGAACACCATACAGATTGGAATGATTGGTTAAAATTTTACAGTTTTTCCTATAACACCACTCCACATTCAGATCATCAATTTACACCATTTGAATTAGTTTTTGGCAGAAAAGCTCAACTACCCAACGAAATATACAAAAAAGGCATAGGACCACTTTATAATTACGAAGACTATTATCATGAACTTAAATTTAAAATTCAGAAATCAAATGAAATCGCTAAAAGAAAATTAATTGATCCTACATTAATACGAACAAATCAAGCAAATCAAAATATCAACCCAATAAATCTAAATATTGGAGATTTAGTATATTTAACCGTAGAAAACAGAAAAAAACTTGATTCATTTTATTCAGGACCTTATAAAATAGTCGAAATCAATGACCCAAATTGTAAAATTAATCACTATTTGACACAAAATAATGAGAATATTACAGTTCACAAAAATCGACTTATTAAAGCATAAAAAAACACAAAGTTTTGATTTAACTATTGTACCGATAACTAACAATAAATTTTAATACAAAAGAGATCCACCGAGCCTAACACCCATAAAAAAGAGAATAAAACAAAAAAAAAATGACAATCAAATGGGGTAGGTAAAATTTCTTAGTATAACACTAAGAAGCTTGAAATTCGATGGGATCAAATAAGTATATTTTTTTATGTAAACGGTATTTGGAGCATAGCTATACACGAGTAATTTTTCTTCGATACATTACTCTCCCGAAGGGTGGAGGTGTAGCATGATAGACTTGCATTACAAAGTTAATATTCAAAAAACATAAATAATTCACCTCAAGCATTAGAACATGTTCATGTTCCGATGTTCATAAAGAATATCAAATTACAGAACGTTTCCTAGCTCTCACAAATCCTTAAGAGTGTGAAAAGCATAAAACAGTAAAACTAAATTTCACATTAACTGGAATGCTGAACCTTCCCACGATCATAAAAACCTTACTTCACAATTCCCAAGTATTCATATCATGCTAACATTCAAACCAAATTATTGCCAACCTTTTCCAAATTACAACTCAGGCAATGACCCATGTCATTGTCACTACACTCTGACGCCAACGATCATTCCAGACAATCGATATATGCAATAGCGTAATTCGATCTCCTTGTCTACGCCAAGGGCATCGTTCTCACGATGCAAGAGGCCAATGGTTATATTTCTTTTCGCTTATAATGCATAGTGCTAAATTCTGATTGGCTTATATTTACATACCAAAAGTTAACTCCAAGTACCGCCTCTTTTAGAACACCACTTTTAGAACACAAGCAATTCAATGATTGTAAGACTTCTTGTAAGTAAAAATGATTCTAAATAAACCATATTCTTGTAGACGACTGAGCAACCAACAAGACTAAATAATTCGTACAGTAAAATAGTCTTGAGAACAATCATGAACCAATCTATAATTTCGAAACTTTCAAAAATGAACTTCAATTTAAACTACAAAAATCTCATGAAATAACAAAACAAAAGCTATTAGAACATAAACAACAAAGGAAAATGCAATATGATAATGTAGTTAACCCAATTTACATCAATATTAACAATACAGTGTATTTAAAAAACGAAAATAGAAGAAAACTTGACTCATTTTATATTGGACCATATACAGTAATTTCAATAAATGAACCAAATTGTGAAATTCAAAACGTAACCACAGGAAAAACAATCATTGTACACAAAAACAGAATTATAAAAATATAACTAAAAAGTGATTAACTTTGAGTAGAGTTCCACCGAGTCTAAATAGTAAAATTTAAAACAAAGTTTACAAATTTTAAACAAGATGATGTAGGTGAATGTTCCGAGCTTCAGGCTACGGAGTGAAAAATTCGGTTAGAACGGTTAAAATTAAAGAAGAAGGTTTCCCGGCCGGGAGGCGGCTGGGTTGGTGGCCCAAGTGGGCTGCCGAAGAAGCGGACGGGTTCGGTTGTTGGCAAAACAACCGACCAAAAACAAAAAATTGTGGCGACGCAGAGACCCCCATCAGGGGGCAGCCTCCTCGCCATAAAAGGAAAAGACCGGCAAACTGTACAACGGAAAAAAGGGAAAATGGACTTTGGATGGATTGACGTGTTGCGGGCAGATGCAATGAGGGCCATAATGTTATTGGTCATTATCCTCAGAAACGCGTTCCGTGATTACAATGCGAAATTCTCGAACTTGTTTCAACGAGTTCGCCGGCTTGAAAAACGCAGATCAACATATGGCATCAATGGCTCACTCATCATCTGGCTTATCATATCCTGGGTACTGATCCTCGTAACGGCAAAGCACACGATTGACGTGCGAATGACGGCTGAGAAGGAAATTAAGCTCTTTAAGGATGGAGAAGAAGTGGTTGACTCGACTGGGTTTAAATTACCAAGTGACGTGTGCTCGACAGGAATCTTTATCTCGAAGCATTGTCCCATGGTAAAGACTATGAACAAACTGAGTGCCATTGATTGCGGATTCACCCATTACGACTTTGAGGTTCGGTACAACCGATGTCGCACGGACGCCAAGAGCCGGGTGAAGCGAAGTGCCCCTACTGCAAAACCGAGTACTGGAGGGATGGGAATCTTAGAGGAGGTGGAGTTCATCTTGTTCAAAATCATTCGGGAAAACACATGGTTTGGGCTCATTGCCTTTCTGTGCATTGGCCTCAAAATGCGGTGGCCCGTATGGATTATGATTCTAATTGGAGTTGTGACCTGGAACGCTGTGAGGGCTGATGTTATTGAACCCCTCAAGCAGGAGAAGATGACATTCTTGGAGACTCGAATGTTTTAAGCGAAATATCAACTATCGCGACACCAAATGGGCTCCTCCAGGTAAGCATGGGGAATTCTCATGTGATTAGAGGACAAGACTACAAAACCCTTCTAACGGATTGCGAAGTGGGACAGTCATATTCCACTGATGTGTGCCCTGGTGGTTCACAATTGAATCTAGGAGGGGTTCGCAATGAGAATCGCACTTGCCAGGTGCTGCCATACAATCGAGGATGGGGGACTGGATGCCTTGAGTTTGGCATGGGAATGACGGCGACTTGTGTGGAACTTGAATGTTCCACATCGTACGCTGTGAAGCTGTTATCTAGCTCTGGAGTAGTCTCTAACATGACTATTGGATACCATGGGAAGAATGAGACAAAACTCATAGCCAACAACATCCCCCAAACGTTTAAGTTTGGAGGATTTGGCAAGACAGTGGTCACCTGCCAATTGGAAAACGACCGGTTGGCGACTACGAACTATGCCATTGTTGGAGATGACGGAGCGGGATTGTTCCTCAAAAAACTAATCGATGATTGGCCTGGTGTGTTTCGAACGCAGAAGCACATGATCGGCATGGATCGAGTCGTGAATTGGGGACCAGCAACTCCAAATGAAATCCCGGTGGTGTCAATAGACAACCCACATCTTGACTGGAAGGCAGGGAAAAAGGGAGGAACCCCAGAACTTGACACAATATTCTGGTGCCGAACTGTCCTGGAAAAATTGATAACTGGAGAATTCTCCCCCTGTAAAATAACGTTGAGAGCAACGGTTGTGCAAGGGGGTTACGGAAATGAGGGAGTCCTTGTTGTGCAGACAGACGATGATGTTCCTGAAATCTGCAGTATCGCGCTGGAATGCGTGAGCTGTGGACTCACGTCAAAACGAATGATGTTTCAACCGGGGACTAAGACTGGCCAAGCCCACGTCACGTGTGGGAACAAGTCCATGTTCGTCCTACTCATCGTCCTTGGATCAGCTTGGTTCGTGTATGGAGACGTTGGTTGCGGGATAGACACTGACCGGAAAACCTTAGTTTGTGGTGGGGGATTGTTCGTCTGGAAAGAGATTGGACAGTATCCCACCGCTAACCACTCAGTGGAGCTGGCTTCCTATGACCTAATCAAGAAATATCTTTTTGAGATGTTCAAGGAAACAAAAAGGGGTGCATCATTTGTGAGGACAAGTTACAGTGCGCAGCGGCCCGAAGCGCTGTTTATCATGCCTCGTCAAAACTTGGACACCCACTGGTGTATCTTAACATCTCTAATTCGTACGGCTCGGTTTTAGATCAGCTTCCCAAAGCAAGGCGTAGAATAACGCTTGGAACTGAAAGCGTGGAAATGGTGGTATACCAACACACTGGGGAGCCAAAAGGTGATTTCGGAACGCTCCCATCACGATATTTTCGCGGGGACATGGAGAACGAAAATCACTATGTTCTGCGGGTAATGACTGCCTCAGACCACGTGCACAGGGTGTGTGGAAAGGCGATTGCGTTCCAGTACGACTTTGTGGGATACCGCCGGACCCTGTACGGATCCAATGTGCAGCTCAAGGTCTCACAAGTGGTATCAAGCTACTGCCCAATGTATCTGGCAGGATTGGCTGTCAAGAACGATCGTACCATATTCACAGACGGTATGTTTTGGATGTCAAGTCGAAAACAGGGAAATGAAACTGAGTACACAATCGAGGACCTGGAGACGACGCAAGCGCGAAAGTGTATTTGGCCAAAACAATACACATCTGACAGTGTGGAAGACCCAACGGACCAGCGGCTTTTCATGCCTCCCACGTGGGGAGGACCGATATCGCGGGCTAATCACATCCCCGGATACAAGATGCAAACCGACTTCCCATGGCACGTTACCCCGATCAAGATGATTGCGGGACCAGTACCTGGAACTCATGTGAAAGTTGACCCGGGATGCGAAGGGCGGTCATCAGCCACCATCGTGGAACCTAGTGAAACCTAGTGAACAGGCGAATTGGTGTTGTAAGAACTACTCAAATCCCATCCACTTCCGGGTCGGACCCGCATTGTATTACCCCATGGAAATTCAAAAGGCCACTAAGAGCACTGATAGTAGTCCCAAGTTGGCAAAGATGAAGCTGACGGAGACTCCACTATCAGATGATCCGGAACCAAGTGTTGAGGATGTTGAGATTGTAGTGTCGCACCCGTAGGTAGAATATACGGGAATCGTCGGTGGTAGTATTTAGAGGTATGTTATGCTGTGCTTAGTGGAAATGAATTGTAGATACCTGGATGAAATAAAAGGAACAGCAGTTGCTAATTGAGTTATCAGTCAGTATCCTGGAATTGGAATTGTCTTTGTGTACTTCCAATAGATGAGAGGCTGAAAATGTGGAGGACGGAAGCTCACGCTCTGCAACCACGTGGTTCGGTTTTCCGGGGTCTCGGGGTGGAAGTGAGGAAGGGCTACCTCGAGGACCACATCGTGAACTTCCTGGGACTCATGCTTTGTCTTCAAGTAATCTCCAACACATGTCCACGCCAGCGAAAGTTTGACTGTTGGCTACTGTCGTGGTTGGCTTTTGCGGCCTTTGGATCTGTCTTCTCGTGCATAGGTTTCGGCTCATGGCTGGTTCTACTACACGCGTCGACATCGTCGATCCGGCTGTCACAAATGATGATCCCCCTATGGATGCTCCTACACACCGAACATTGCTCAATGTTCTTCCTTGGGTATCTATTGGAACACAAACTGAGGGCAGTTGGGATTGGCCTCAACCCGATCCTAAACAACATGTCAAATGTCGGGGAGCTTCCTTCGCCCAAGCCCCAACATCGAAATGGGTGGTAGTTTGCCCACGGAAGGTGTTTAGAGGGGGTGATCCAATTATTCACATGCAACACATAGTTCCGTAAAACACTACACGGTTCAATTAAATTTATTCACATATATTACAGTTAAACTACATTCCACAAATATATAAAATGTAGCATATTTATCTTAACGCATTTTTGAAAGATCATAATTTAAGGATCATGACAGCTTACATTGCTCAACTTCTAGGAAAACATTCCCACACGCAAGTTAGCTGTACTTGCATTTTCAAAGTATTTGGTACATGTCATATCTCAACTAATCGACTAGGTTTCATTTTTCACAACCCATCGACTATCCACATACCACACAACTTGAGCAACTTACTTTGTTCTCATGACGAAGCGCATTCATGCTGAGTGGCTTCAAATTTCAATTCCCATAAAGACAATTTCTGCTTTTGCCTTTTGCACTGATTTGAACCGACAGTGCAACGGCCCAGCGAACACACATGTAAACGTTTACCCATCCGTTTGGTAAACGCCCTCTGTTCAATTGGTATTCTATGATTGGTTAATTGTTATTAGTTGTTTCAGCCTTCTCCTAATATAGTGGAGTACTAGATTAAGCACGAGGTTATTTGTAAGATCGATTTTTGAATAAAGAAAAGAACATAATCTACAATCAAAGAGTGCAGTTGATTTCCGATAAGCCTCTAAATGTAAAAGAAAATACCAAAAGGCGACCAGTGACTGGCTATGACTAAGTCATAGAGTTAAACAAGTTTCAAAAAAAAATAAAAAATAAAGTGATTTTAATTGCGAAAAAAATGGGCAAGACCCAGTCAAAAAATGAAAACGGTGATGTACAGTTAACTACAATTGTACAAAACCAAGAAAATCATAGTGAGGACCACAATACTCAAATTATAATTTCGTGGCTCATTTTAGCTATATACACACTAGTGTATATAGCTATATACACTATACAAACGTCGTGAACGAAAAGTTGCTATCAAAGCAGCAAAGTCAGTGGCTGCATTAGACATGGTTCAAAAAACTGACCTACACCCCGTGGCTTGCGGATGAACGAACTACGAATTCAAACAGAACTGTGAGTGTAAAATGAGAACGCGTAAAATGAGAACAGTTGTTACGAAAAACATACAGTGAAGAAAAAGTGAACGATTAGTAAAGCAGCAAAAAAAATTTTTTCCAACGATCAGCTGACTGGTATGTAGGAGATTTTCGTCTGTGTTCGAGTTCCGTGAAGTGAAGGAGATTTTCGTCCAAGTTCAAACCCCATCGGAGTTCGAGTTGAATATGAAGGTGTCAAATGTGGTGTGAAGGAGATTTCCGCCAGAGTTCAAACCACATCGGAGTTCGAGTTGAATGTGCTAAACGTGTTGAGAAGGAGATCTTTGGCCAGAACATGGTCTGGACCACCCTACAGTAGTACAATGAGATACATCACTAGTTAAGCATCACGCGAGTTAGCAACGGAGCTACCCGGTTGGCGTTAACCAAAAATGCTGACGACCCAGCTGCAGCGAGTCGGTAACGGAGCCGCCAGAATGGGTGCAGTGGAGATTGCTGACGACGGCATCGGGGCGGATGTAACCATCGGTCATCGACGCGATCCAGCTGTTTCGATATGCGACGACGAAAAGTGCTAGTGCAGGCAAATGAAGTGTAGTTAATGGATAGATTGTAATAAACGTTTAGTTCGATTTCGGCTCTAGGGTAGTTAAGTAGCTTTTTTTTAAAAGAAACTTCCATCCGTGAAAATTTAACTGGAGGCTCCGGCGAGATCCTCCATATCGGGAACAGTATAAGTGATATAAGTGAAGTGTAAAAATCTTTGAAAAATTCTTCTAAGTGGTACCAAGAGCCACACCTTCAATATATCACAAAGCGACCCGCAAGACACCGTGGATCACCCGATCGGCGTGCCAGGACCCCAGTAGCGCTCCAGCAAAAAGGACAATCCAAACTCGCCTGCCTGCGGATCCCCCGAGTGTGAGGACGACAGCCACCAAAAGACCAACGATCCAATGTTGGCCGGACTCAGGACACGGTCCTTTATGTAAGTTTTTCCATTTTTTATTATAAACCGACTAAAGGAGTATTTTTTTAATAAGAGAAAGTGCAATTTATTGATGAAATCAAATCGAATTATCAAATAGTGATTATTCTTATAAGTGCAATCAATTTTTAAATCTGAGTGAATACAGTGAATCAAACGATACAGTAGATTTAGCTTTTAGTGTCTCATAGTTTTGCTACGTTAGAATCAAACAATAATGGCTAATCCAAACGCCGCTATCAATGGAGAGCCGGTTATCCCACCGCTAACCATGCAGCAATTTATTGAGTTAGGGAAGTTACCAGATTTTCTGCGTGACCTACAACCCTTTGACGGTCGACCAACCGAATTAATTAATTGGTTAGCCGACGTTCAAGGTGTAATCGATATGTATCGTGAACACGGTGCAACCGATGCTCAACTTGAGCTTATCGGACGTTCTGTTCGAAGAAAAATTAAAGGCGAAGCCGCCGACATTCTTAATGCAAATAATATCATGCACAATTGGAACAATATCAAAAGTACACTTTTGCTGTACTATAAAGATAAAAGGGATTTGAAAACCCTAGATTTTGAGTTAACGTCCATCAAAAAAGCACCTAATGAAAGCTTAGGGAGTTATTATTCTCGTGTTAATGAGCTACTATCGTCAATTATCGCTCAAATTCAGACAGAACCAAAATTTTTCCTACATGCAAATTCACACATTGATTACTTTCGAGAAAAGGCAATTGATTCTTTTATTAGGGGGCTAAAAAAACCCTTATGCCAACTTCTGAAAACTTTCTCTCCAAAGACACTAAACCATGCCTATCAGTTTTGCCTGGAATATTTCAACATGGACACCCGATCGGCTCCATATCGAAATGAACATGCATCTAATATCCCAAAACCAATGGATTTAGGAACACCTCCCAGATTGCCACCTAAAAAACAACCATTACAACCTTTTACTAGAAGTTTTCAACAACCATTTGTGCCTATGCAACCGTTTCAATGGCCTAAATTCAATTATGGACCCCAATTTCCACAATTTCCACCAAGACCTTTCATGCCAAACCAACAATTTCAACAAAACAGTAGACCATTTCCTAAACCGGAACCCATGGAAGTGGATCCAAGTATCAGGTCAAGGGACATAAATTACGGTAATAGACCTCCCATGGGAATCAAAAGACCACATCCGTTCCCATTTAATCAACCACAGCATTTTAAACGAGTAGCTCACCCGCTCGAATATAGTTATGCATATCCTGGTTACCCAGAATGTGATTCAGGATACGAAGATTTTTATTACCATTATTATCAATCGCAATTTGAACCACAAGAGCACGAAGAACAACCACAGCCCGACATTCATCGTGATGATGTACCAACAGCTGAAGAGGGCCCCGTCAATCAAGAAGATTCGCAACCATCCTCATCATCTCAGACTAATTTTTTAGAATGGAATCCGAGTTGGTAATTCCAACTCTTCCGTTTATCTATTTAAAAACAAATATTGGCGAGTTTCCATTTCTTGTAGATACTGAAGCGAATGTTAACATGATTGAACCCAAATTAGCCTACAGTTACAAGATTTCGAAACCGTACGACTTCAAAGCTGACAATATATCCAGTGCGAATGGTAATTTTAACGCCTCATCTGCTATCGACATTAACTTCTTTTACCCTAAAATCAACCACAGTGCTCAATTTTTGCTTCGCCAATTTCATCCATTTTTTAAAGGAATAATTGGTACAGGTATTCTACAATGTTTGAATGCAGTAATTGATTTAGAAAATAACGTTTTACATTTAAGAAAAGGTAAAGAAACCTTAAGTGTGCCACTTTCAAGATATAATCCCGCAACTCCAACATCAAACAACTTATTCAGAATTTCTCATTTGTCAACTGACGAAAGAGATAAGCTTCAAAAAATATTAGATTCTCACAAAGAAGTATTTCATCAACCCCACACCAGACTTACTTGTGGTACCACTGTGGAATGTTCAATAAATACCTCTGATGATGTACCAATCCATCAAAAGGTATATCCTTATCCTGCAGCCTAAACAGAAGAAGTTAGGAAACAAGTTGATAAACTTTTAGCCGACGGTATAATCAGACCCTCAAGATCGGCTTGGACTTCACCGGTATGGATAGTGCCAAAAAAGGCAGATGCATCTGGCGAGAAAAAGTTTAGAATGGTCATAGATTACAGGAAGTTGAATGAAAAGACAATTTCCGACCGATATCCAATGCCCGAAATTGGTTATGTAATTGATCAATTGAAAGGACAGAAATATTTTTCCACATTAGACCTTGCGTCTGGCTTTCATCAAATACGGATGAAAGCAAGCGATATTGAAAAAACGGCATTCTCTATAAATAATGGCAAGTATGAATTTACAAGAATGCCATTTGGATTAAAAAACGCGCCTGCAACTTTTCAGAGGGCGATTGATGATGTTCTTAGAGAACACATAGGAAAGATCTGCTACGTGTATAGACGTGATAGTTTTCGGTAAAGACCTTGTAGAGCATTTGAAAAATTTGGACACTATCTTCAGAACACTGAAGGCTGCTGGATTAAAGATCCAGTTAGATAAATCAGAATTTCTTCATCAAGACGTTGAATTCTTAGGCTACATTATAAGCTCAGAAGGAATTAAACCAAATCAAAAGAAAATTGAAGCCATCAATCAGTTTCCAGAACCTAAGAATCTAAAGGAACTTCGAGGGTTTTTAGGAATGATGGGCTATTATCAAAGATTTGTCAAAGATTTTGCAAAGATTGCAAAACCCCTGACGAACCTTCTAAGGGGGGAGAGAAGCCCTGCCTCTAACAAGAGAATAAGTTTGAATGATAAAGAAAAACAATGCTTCCAGAAAATGAAAAGCTTATTTCATCTTCCGATATACTCATATACCCAGATTTTAATAAACCTTTTCTTGACGACCGATGCATCCGATTTCGCAATTGGTGCAGTCCTGTCTCAAGGAGAGTTGGGAAAAGATAAACCGATACACTTTGCGTCTAGAACCCTTTCAAAAACGGAAGAAGGTTGTTCAGTACCCGAAAAAGAAATGCTTGCGATTTACTGGGCACTTCAAACATTTAGAAACTATTTGTATGGAGCAAAGTTTAAAATATTAACGGATCACCAGCCTCTTACATTCGCATTGTCTCCTAAAAATACGAACGCTAAACTTAAGAGATGGAAAGCGTACCTTGAAGAGCATGATTATGAAATCATTAAAAGCCGGGGAAATCGAATGTAGTTGCTGATGCTTTAAGTAGAATTGTCTGCTCCATGACAGGAATCCAACACTCTGCAGACAACAGCGACGATTTTTATATCGAATCCACTGAAGCACCTATCAATGCCTTTAAACACCAAGTAATTTTGCAGGAAGGTCCGGACAAAGTAACAATAACCAATCCATTCTCTAGCTACACTAGAATAAACATTTCTACTCTTAATACTAATGACGACTATCTTTTGCAGGTTCTTAAAAATCATTTTGATTTATCGAAGGTTAACGGATTATTAACAACAGAACCCTTGATGGGTAAAATCCAAGAAATTTACAAAACACATTTTGGCTGCAAGAGAATGTTAAAAATCCGCTTTTGCCAAACGATGCTTCAAGATGTACCACAAGAGGATGAACAGTGGAATATCATCCGACGAGAACATTACAGAGCTCATCGTGGAGCTGAAGAAAACAAGTTACAACTATTGAGGAGGTTTTACTTCCCAAAACTCTCTCAAAAGTTGAAAGACTTTGTGACAAATTGCCAAATTTGCCACGAAAGTAAATACAATCGAAACCCTATCAAATATCCTATCCAGGCCACTCCAATCCCAAATGCCCCTTTCAAGATTGCCCATATCGATATCCTTTTCCTTGAGAATCACCACTTCCTAACCTATATCGACAAATTTTCCAAATTTGCCCAAATTAAAACTATTGATTCTAGAGCTGCTGTCGATATAGTTCCCGCAGTTAAAGAGATCCTTTCGAAGTACAATACACCAGAAATATTAGTAATGGACGGAGAAAAATCTTTCATGACTGGAGATTTGGTAAACTTTTACAACACCCATCATATTCAACCATATATTACCGCAACCGGACGAAGCGAGATGAATGGTGTTGTGGAGCGTTTCCACTCCACAATTCTAGAAATTTATAGAATGACAAAAGCAGAGAATCCAGGGAAACCTGTTAATGAAATGCTCCTTTTGTCATTGAATAAATACAATTCCTCAATCCATAGTACCACTAAACATACTCCTCTCGAAATTATCCTTCCGTCTCCCAGAACTCCAGAAATAATAGAAAAAGTTTTCAAGAACATCACGGAAAAACAGAAAAAGGATTTGAAATATCATAATAAATAAAAAAAAAACGATTGAACTGGAATGCAATCAGGAAGTGTATGAAAATGCTAGACAGAGGATGAAGCATAAACCGCGATTTAAGAAAAATAAAATCAAACACGTTAATAACAGTACGGTTACTATGGATGATGGAAGAAAAGTTCACAAAAATGATGTCAAGGTCAGGAAAATCTAACATCTGTCTTTCTTCATTTCACTTTTCAGAGTTTTTATAAGCTTAAGTATAGTAATAGGTAGTAAAATAGACGTTAACAGAATTGATCATTTGCCGATTGTTATTTTTCATTCAGGTTCAGCGAGAATTCAATTATCATCCCATTATTATATCCATCATTTCAATATTACTTCCTTAACTAATCATGTAGAAGGTCTTAGAAGTCAATTCGAACAGCTAAAATTTAATCAATTCACGAAGCTTATCCTCCAAAAGTTTGACGAGATTCATCAAACACTTAAAAATTAAGCTCCATCAAAAAGAAACAAGAGATGGGATAGTTTAGGAGCGGGATGGAAATTTATTGCCGGTAGCCCAGACGCGAACGATTTAAAAATTATAAACTCCTCAATCAACGAACTTGTTAATAATAATAATCAGCAGATCAGAATAAACAGAGCCCTAAATTTGCAAATGAAAGAATTGGTTTACAAAACAAAGGATGCAATAGACCTCTCAAATTCAAAATCATTGGAAATCCATTCGATTAATATTTTCCTTAACTTGAAGTATCTAGCAGAAAAATTAACACAAATTGTCGATAGTGTAATACTTGCCAAAATAGGAATTTTAAACGAAAAAATACTAAGTCAAGATGAAGTAGAAGTTTTGTATCAAGATTTATCTAAACAGAATATTACACTTCATAACGTCTTGGAAACACTGAGCCTTGCAGATACAACGATCGCAACCAACACCAAGGAATTGACCCTTTTGATAAAGACACCCATCTTAGATAAAAGGATTTTCAACAAGATTCACGTCTTCCCTGTAACATCCAATCATAAACAAATTCATTTGGCGAAAAGGTATTATTTGAATCATGATACCGGTAACTACATTGTAAATTCACTGGAATCAACCATTTACAAAATTCATGAAACGGAATTCGACAACTCCAAATGCGTACCAAATCTTCTCTCTGGACAGCAAGCTAGCTGCAACTATACCATGAACCCACCTGATGAGGAAGTCATTATTATAAACGATGGAAACATTATCCTGAACACAATCCAAAACATTTCTCTTACATCAAATTGTGGAATTAGTAATCGTACTTTAACTGGAACGTTTTTGCTATCATTTCACGATTGCGAAGTAACCATCAACAATACCAGCTATTCAAACACGGTTCAGAATATGGCAGGAAGCCCAATACAGCTACCTTTAGATGGAATTTCAATACAGAAGCAGTTTACAATAGCAAACCTGAGTTTGGAACATTTGCATAACCTGCATCTGGAGATGAGAAAGGAGATGGAGTATATCCGATTGAACAACACCAGCTTCAGCATCAAGTGGCCCTCTTGGCCCGCCTTTGGGGGAATCATCTCGTTCCCCTGCATGATAATCGTAATTGCGATTCTTTTCAAAGTTTTCTCCCACAGATCAGCCACTATAAAGATACAGGCATCTAATGACATAGCTACTCAGGAATCAGTGGTGGACATTCAACCCTGGATCAAGCCTTTGAGTCTAATGGACGTGATTCGCACGGAACCTCATCTCTCAGGAAGGGACGAGTTAGCAACGGAGCTACCCGGTTGGCGTTAACCAAAAATGCTGACGACCCAGCTGCAGCGAGTCGGTAACGGAGCCGCCAGAATGGGTGCAGTGGAGATTGCTGACGACAGCATCGGGGCGGATGTAACCATCGGTCATCGACGCGATCCAGCTGTTTCGATATGCGACGACGAAAAGTGCTAGTGCAGGCAAATGAAGTGTAGTTAATGGATAGATTGTAATAAACGTTTAGTTCGATTTCGGCTCTAGGGTAGTTAAGTAGCTTTTTTTAAAAAGAAACTTCCATCCGTGAAAATTTAACTCGCGCAGGTGCGCAGGTAAGAAGCATCACATCAAAGGTGAGGAGCTAATTTAGTAATTAATAATGCAGAAGTGACCAAAAATTTTTATACAAATGATTTTGACGTTACGCGTAGTGTACCAGCTTATTCAGTTTTGAACAAAAGGTGAATTGGTAATTATTGTATAATCATCAATGAATGAGTTTATTGAATTGAAAAAATTACATCAATATTTTAAAAAAGCAATTAACACCAATTTAAAAGAAAATACCTTAAATTCAAAATCGAAGCAAGCTGACGAATTATTTAAAACTTTAGAGATAAAATTTATTAAAAATATAGATAAAATATCACAAGATGACGCAAACTCGATGATTATAAGTGCAAAAAAATTCTATACAGAGATCAAAAACATCATTAAACTTAAATTGCAATTAATCCATTAAAACACTCATCAGAAAACCGCGATCAGTCATTTTGAAATAGCAAAAATTAAATCTTGCAACATGGTAGATGAAAATGAAAATGCAGCTGCTGTTGCTTTTGATATAAAGCAAGCAACAGCGATTGTGCAACCGTACGATGGAACAGTAGCCGGTTTTGAATCATTTATTGATTCAGTAAATTTTCTGAAAGACCTTATTCAACCTAATCATATGGCTATGGCAGTGAGATTCATCAAAACACGTTTGTCAGGAAAAGCTCGTAATGGTTTTCCTGATAATATTGCCACCATAGATGCATTAATTGATCACATAAAAGCAAAGTGTAAAGATACAACAACTCCGGATACAATCATCGCTAAACTAAACGCAACTAAACAACGAGGTCAATTAACAAGTTTCTGCGAAGAAATTGAAAACCTTTGTAATAAACTTGAAAATTGCTGCATCATGCAGGAAGTTCCAGAAAATGTTGCCAAAACGATGTCAACAAAAGCTGGTGTGACTGCTCTTATCAGTGGAATTAGTGCCAGTGATACGAAATTAATTTTAAAAGCAGGTAACTTTACTTGCATTAAAGACGCTTTACAGAAAGCACAGGAATGTACAAACGATGCTTCAACTTCACAAATATTTAATGTGCTAAGCAGACTAAATTTCGTGCGTCAAAATCCGACGTCAAATTTCAGAGGAAATGGTTTCAATAGAAACCGAAATTTCAGAAGAAATAATTTCAACCCCAGACCTCAACAAAATTACTATCAACATCAACAAGGTTACTACCAATCGCAGCGTGGTAGGTATCAACGAGGAGGTTTCAATAATCGTGGTCGGTTTAATGACAACCGCCCTCGATATGATAATTCAAACCGCGTATATATGGCTAATGTGGACCAACCGTCGGGTCCACCGCAAAACCAGAATCGCGAAGGTAATAACGGACAGCAACATAGACCTGTTCAACAAAACCAACAGCAACCTCAGAACAATTTTTTAGGTCAGTATTAACTATGAATTTATGAGCTTCAAATTTTATTAAAGTCAGAGTTTTAATAGCAAATTCAGTCTGTACCTTACTTGTAGATTCAGGTGCAGATATTTCTATTTTTAAGTCTAATAAAGTTTTAGCTAATCATCAAAGAGATAACAAGTTTAAAACTAAATTGACAGGTATTACTGAAGGAGAAATCGAGACATTAGCTGTAACTGAGACAGTGTTAGATTTTGGGAATGGGTTACAGGTTAATCATTCTTTTCATTTAGTCAAACCTGAATTTCCAATTTTAACTGATGGAATTTTAGGCAGAGATTTTTTATCACTTTTTAGATGTAACATTGATTATGAATTTTTATTACTAAATTTTACAATTGACAACGTACCTGTATCTATTCCAATTCAAGATACGGTAAATGAAAATTACATTATCCCGCAACGATGCGAAGTGATTCGAAAAATTAAGCATTTAAATATTGTGGAAGATATGGTTTTATTTTACTGTATCAATAGTAGGACCGCTTCCGAAATCAATTAGCAACAACCGATATGCTGTAACAATACAGTGTGAACTAACAAAATATGTAGTGTTAATTCCAATTCCAACTAAAGAGGCAAATGTAATTGCTAAAGCTTTAGTTGAGAATTTTATTTTAATTTATGGTAAATTTTTAGAATTAAAATCCGATCAAGGAACCGAATATAAAAATGAGGTCCTTAATCAGATATGTAAATATTTACAGGTTAAGCAAACGTTTTCTACAGCTTATCATCTTCAAACGATTGGTTCGTTGGAAAGGAATCACAGGTGTTTAAATGAATACCTGCGAAATTTTGTCAACGAACATCAGTCAGATTGGGATGATTGGTTACAATTTTATGCATTTACATATAATACTAGCCCACACACTGATCATGGTTTAACGCCATATGAATTGGTTTTTGGAGTTAAAGCAAGAGTACCACACGAAACATACACAGATAGAACTGATCCTGTTTATAATTTTGATCTCTATAGTAAAGAATTAAGATACAAACTTCAAAAGTCATATGAAATAGTTAAACAAAAATTACATGAACAAAAACAAATACGGAAGGAGATAAATGATCGTTCGATAAACCCATTACAAATCAAGTTAGGAAATGTAGTTTATTTGCAAAAAGAAAACAGACGTAAATTAGATTCATTTTATTCAGGGCCGTATAAAGTAAAATCAATAACAGAACCAACGAATCAATTATCTTTAGTGCATAAAAATAGATTAATTAAATCTTTAGAAGTGTTAATTTTTAAAAACCGAGCCTAATCTCATAAAAAAAAATAATGAAAATCAAAAAAAAAAATAGTAAAAAAAATGAGATAGGTCAAAATTTTTAGCACAAGCTGAGAAGTGAGAAATTCGGATAAATAATTAAGCATTTTTTTTTCTCTCGTTTTTGTATACATTTACCTATATTCTATAAAAATAATACATTATAGCATTGTAAA
This sequence comes from Aedes aegypti, assembly GCF_002204515.2. Classification (NCBI taxonomy): domain Eukaryota; kingdom Metazoa; phylum Arthropoda; class Insecta; order Diptera; family Culicidae; genus Aedes; species Aedes aegypti. Next base: position 191,309,655 of record NC_035109.1, on the reverse strand, counting down.
GGAGATTGAAACAACTTTGTTTTTCTCATTTATAACACATATGTTGACAAGAATTGAATGTCTTCACTACGTTACGTCATTCACCCAAAGGGGGATGGTGTAGCATATTTATCTTAACGCATTTTTAAAAGATCATAATTTAAGGAATCAACTTCTAGGAAAACATTCCCACACGCAAGTTAGCTGTACTTGCATTTTCAAAGTATTTGGTACATGTCATTTCTCAACTAATCGACTAGGTTTCATTTTTCACAACCCATCGATTATCCACATACCACACAACTTGAGCAACTTACTTTGTTCTCATGACGAAGCGCATTCATGCTGAGTGGCTTCAAATTTCAATTCCCATAAAGACAATTTCTGCTTTTGCCTTTTGCACTGATTTGAGCCTCTGGTCAATTGGTATTCTATGATTGGTTAATTGTTATTAGTTGTTTCAGCCTTCTCCTAATATAGTGGAGTACTAGATTAAGCACGAGGTTATTTGTAGGATCGATTTTTGAATAAAGAGAAGAACATAATCTACAGTCAAAGAGTGAAGTTGATTTCCGATAAGCCTCTAAATGTAAAAGAAAATACCAAAAAAATATACTGGGATACATGGGTCTTTCCTGACCGCATGTTCCAATTGGCTGAGCCGAACTAACTATGATAGATCTAACTCTGGGTTGAGTCCTTCTTAATCTTTGCTACTCCTTTTATGAATTGACAGAGAATGAGTGTTTCCTAAAATTCGTCATTTCTACCACAGGCGTATGTAGGATGGGTAACGCAAGTCCCAAACATACTCACCCACCCTGAAATGTCCTACATTTCTGAAGATACTACGTTTATTTTTGGGTAGAATACCATCCATGTCATCGTTGGGCTAGTTGATGTGAAACTTGTCGAATTGTAACATGAAAACCTAATTCCTAATCCTAATCGTTCATAATTCGCAAAGCGCCTTTCGCTCACCCACCACCCGATAGCAGTCGTCCTGGATTAATTATATCCCTTGATTTATCCATGGGTCACTCAAAATCTTGGAATACTGGAAAAGTGTTTGCACTCGTTGATCCTTGTCCTGCAGTGTAATAAAGGTCATAACCGTTGAGCCACCGTCCATGATGACTAAACGGACTCCTTAGGAAAACGCCGACCATTTGTAGATATCCTTGGGCTACAATGATCGTGTAAAACGATCCCGTAATAAAGACGCTTGATGTTCCAATCATCGTCTCGATCTGCCTTGAAATTAGGAACTGACTTGAACGCCAAATCAACCCTGTTGACCTCGCTCGTCATCAGCTAAACCATTTAAATTTGGCACCGTGGAAACCAAATCCCGATTGCCTTGTATAGAGTCTTCCGGTTTGGCGCGAAAGATTCATTTGCAGAATGTTCATTTCTGCCCTTTAACGTTTCCCTTGAAACGCTACCGTTGGATTGGCTTGCTTGCAGCAAGCATTTGCTGTCGTCCCAGTGACAACAGCATCCAGAAACTCCCTTTGAGTTCATCCGTTTACACTGCAGGCTTCATAGTCTACGTTGCTGTCCGTGGCACCATCGATCCTCCGTCAAAATGATGCGCAGCGAATTCTTACTTCCCTTTCGTAAACAGAGAATATGGTAGGTCCAGCTCCAAAATCGATCCGCTCGGTTACATCTCTAGTTTACTCCCATTGATCTGTGCTTGTCCAAGTATTGGGTTGTCCAGTTTACCGATGATGATGATCATGATACTGATATCCCAATTTTCCGCTCTCCATATCGAGTGATGTAGTGGTAGATGGGAGAAGAAAATTGCCATTGTAGTGATCCGTAATAGTATAATCGATATTGTGATCAACTATTACTAAAAATTCTTCCTACGAAATTTTCTAAAGTCATTCGACCAAACGTCCATTCGACCAAATGTCCCTTCGACCAAATGTACTTTCGACCAAATGTCATTCGACCAAACGTCATTCGACCAAATGTCTTTCGACCAAATGTCCTAAAGCCGTCTGAGCGATGTTAGGATTTCAAAAAAATTAGCTTGTCAAAAATGGTTGAGTCAAACAAGTGATACTGTCTGCCTTTAAATGCTACAAATTATGTGTAAGCGAAATATTGTTTATTATGTTCAACGAGTTCATGTTTTATTACAGTTATAGCAAACTAAAATACTTGACATTAAATACTATTTACTATTCAGGTTAGATGCTACAGCATTAATATAATCCAATAACTGATATTCCTTGTAATTCTGCACTACTCTCTGGAGGCGTACATCTTTATCAATGGTTTCTTTTCTCTTGCCTGTCGCTCCTCCCGCTAGCCATACTGATGCACGACTAACGGAAGCTTTTTGCTCAAGACGCATCTCCTCGATTATCCGAAATGTACCCACATGACTCTCTCCGACTAGTTTTGCCCATCGGCTATGCCATGCTTCCACATTATTTGTGGTACGTGACAAACTGTTCAGTACGTTATTATAAACAGACCAAAGAGCAGGAGAAAACATTGGTTGCGTTCTTAGAGAAGTTCCTGGCTTAATTCTACCCAACACGTACGTATTTTCAAGATACGTTACCAACGGTCGCATCACCTCAGGTATTTGTTTATCCAATAAAGCTAATCCTTGAGGAACATGTTCAGCTGGCAAAAATGCTAAAGCTTGAAGGCGCTTAAAGTGGTCGTTTAAGCCTTGGCTGGAAAATTGAGAAACAAGACCACTTTTTTGAACTTTCTTCCACAAATTTTGGCTGAAGTGGAAACAACATTCCACCTGTGAGGCACCTTTGAATTCGTGGCTAAACGCGTTTATCATAGCAAGTTCGAAATCGGTCAAAATCATGGTGGGGTTCAACTCTATCCCGATATTGGCTGCCACCTCCGAAACATGTGACAATACTGTTTGGTATAATGATTGTGGATGCTAACTAATGAGTATTTTTTGTCTACTCATCTAAATCACTAAATCTGCATTATCTTTTCTGACCCTGTACATCCGCTGTCAATTATAACTAGAAATAATAGCCTTCTTTTAAAAGAAGGAAAAAACAATAATTGATGTGTTAGCCATTTAAAAAAATAGTTTGTATTTTGCATCTGAAATAGTCAAATGTCATTTCCATTTGATTAACCCCTCTATCGACAGCTTCATTTTTTACCGCTAAAAAAAATCAAATCGCGATAACTTTTTGTTTCTCGTTATTTTTGCACCATTTATTCACAATATCTCAAAAAACTAGTTTAGGAATCCCTGTCGATATTAATCATTGCTGAACTAGGGGCCCAGTTAGCCGTAGCGGTAAACGCGCAGCAAATCAGCAAGACCAAGCTGAGGGTCGTGGGTTCGAATCCCACCGGTCGAGGATCTTTTCGGGTTGGAAATTTTCTCGACTTCCCAGGGCATAAAGTATCTTCGTACCTGCCACACGATATACGCATGCAAAAATGGTCATTGGCACAGTAAGCTCTCAGTTAATAACTGTGGAAGTGCTCATAAGAACACTAAGCTGAGAAGCAGGCTCTGTTCCAGTGGGTACGTAATGCCAGAAAGAAGAAGAAGAAGAACTAGTTTAAAAAATATTCCGATGTTCCTTGGGGGACCATATTCTTCATATGAAATGTCTTTGCCAGCCATTTTGATTTTGATCAATTTATCAAAAAAATAATATGTGTACTATACAATGCCAATTCGGTTCAGTATTCTTAGAGAAATCTGAAAATTACGATATGATGTTTTTAAGGGTTTTCAAGATTTTTATTTGTCCAGCGTGGTACCACGAACAAAATGCTCATTACTCAAAGACGACTGCACCAAATTGCTTCATTTTTTCACAACATAATCGCATTAATGTTTCACTTCGTGGAGTGAAAATCCAAAAACGGGAAAAAAAATTGTAGCCTGAGATAGCTTTCGGCCTAACGACCCTTTCGGCCTAACGACCCTTTCGGCCTAACGACCTTTTCGGCCTAACGGCATTCGGCCTAATGGCCTTCGGCCTAATGGCCTTCGGCCTAACGACGTTCGGCCTAACGACTTTCGGCCTAACGGCCTGCTCCCCCATAGTGCCAATAAGTCGCGCTTACATATCACCAACCCATCGTATGAGGATGTGCCAATTACTTGAGCTGCACGATCACTTAACGACGATATCATCGTGAAGAACGGGTCAGAGACAACGATATGGAAAAGAAGTGATGACGGAACTCTACGCAAAGTCAACCTCCAGACAACAAGAGAGGAAGATCAAGTAAGCACGTACGCATGGCGAAAGAAGCACGGGTTCACTACCGCTCATGGTGCAGTGAAATGAATCAGAGCTACACACACCAGGGGAAAACAATGGGCCACCGAACAAAAGAGACGTTAACTCTACTAAGAAACACAACGCACCTCGTGCACATCTATGATGGCATAGCGGAAAATTTGACTACTTTTTTGACGCTGTGAGGTTGTTCCATTCAAATGTGGAAGAAACGTTTGAGGGGGCAACTGCAGCCCAAAAAAATGCTGCAGAAGCAACAGTTGTGCGGTTCATTAAAACCCGCTTAACCGGTAAAGCTCGCCAAGCAGTGAGCGACAATCAAACAATCGATGAAACCTTAGATGCAGTTAAAAATCACTGCATGTCGAAGGTAACTGCAGAAAATCTGATAGCTAGATTTGCTGCAATCAAGCAAAAGGAGGACGTGTCTAATTTTTGCGACCAAGTCGAAAAAATAACAGCTCAACTTAAAACTGTTTATTTGAGCGACAACATACCAGAGGCCACTGCACATAAAATGACCACAAAACATGGTGTGATGCCCTCATCAAGGGCACTAAGAACAACGAAACACGGATCGTACTTAAAGCGGGTAATTTTACCCACATTAATGATGCAATCCAATAATTGCAAGAAAACTTGCCATTAACCCAAACCCGACGAGACAACTCAAGATGTTACTCGAATAATGTGGACATCAAAAAATGGAGTTAAAGGACGTGGGCGTACTCAGCAAACACAAAATCATCATGGCAGATTTCAATCTCACAATAACGGCAATTTCCATCAGCACAGCCATGGAAATTTCAATAATAATCGAGGAAACTTCCGTCAAAACAGGGGATATATCAACGATATCCGCATCAACGAGGAAGCCAATCGAAATTCATTTCCAAATCGTGGAAATTATTTTCCAAACCAAGGAATGTTTATTGCCTGGGGTGCACATCAAGGAAATTATCAACAGCTACAAAATTTTCCACAACAGTCACCCACTATGGTACAACCTATACACAACCAGCAGCTTTTACACCCTTTAGGGGTACAATCAGCACAGCAACACCCATTAGGGGTACCGTTCGGGCAGCATACGCCATAAATGTATCTGCTTCGAATTTCGTATGCCTTAACATTGATGCGTCAGAAACACCGTGCATCTTTATGATGTACAGTGGATCTGATATATCAGTTTTAAAAGCAAACAAGGTTAAACCTACCCAAATTTATCAACCTACAAACAAATGCAGTGTAACCGGTATAGGGAATGGAGCAACATCCACTCTAGGTGACACTTTAGTACAAATAAAAATTCCTAATCAAACTATAGCCCAAAATTTCCACATCGTAGACAAAACCTTTCCAATCCCTACAGATGAAATTCTCGGAAGAGATTTTCTTGCAGGATGGAAATGCAATATTGATTATAATACTTGGATATTATCAATAAGAACATCTGGAACTACTCTTGAAATCCCTATAACTAATAACTTAAAAGGCAAATATTTTATCCCGCCCCGATGTGAGGTAATAAGAAAATTAAATTTAAATGATATAGAAGATAGCATTACCATTGCGGATGAAATACAAAATGGTGTTTTCTACTCCATTAGTATTATTAATAGGAATTGCCCATATATAAAAATTATGTATTTCATTAGAAGGAAACGATTGAAATTTCGAAAAATTTCATTCCAAAATTAGTACCGATTTCAAATTATAAAATATTCAAATTAAACAAAGGCATAAATAACCATCAAAGATAACAAAAATTAACAAAAGAATTAAATCTAAATGGTGTTGACCCAAAAATAAAGGACAAGCTGGAAAAACTTTTTGAAGAGTTCAATGATATATTTTCATTGAAGGATGATATACTTTCCGAAAACAATTTTTATAAGCAATCCATTTAACTGAATGATTTGAGTCCAACGTATATAAAAAAATACAGGATTCCCGACGCACAAAAGCATGAAATGGACGTGCAAATTCAAAAAATGTTAGAAGATGGAATAGTTCAGGATTCTATTTCTTCATATAATAACCCTATTCTTCTAGTACCTAAAAAATCGGCTACCGGCGATAAAACTTGGCGCCTGGTAGTGGATTTTCGACAATTCAATAAGAAAGTATGTTCAGACAAATTTCCATTACCCAGAATAGATGAAATCCTAGACCAATTAGGAAGAGCGAAGTATTTTTCTACGCTTGATCTTAAGTCTGGATTCCATCAAATCCCACTAACTGAAGAAAGCAAGAAATATACAGCTTATATACAACCATATTATTATTCGAAAAGCCAAGAGTCTTCACAAGTCAAGAACAGGTTATTGACATATTAAAACATTATCATAACTCGCCAACTGGAGGACATTTGGGTATTAACCGGTTATACCGGTTATAGCTTACGTAAAGTCATGTGTAGACTGTAAGCTAAATAAACATTTTTCTACAGTAAAAACTAAGTCAGTAATAACTACTACACCAGTTACAGTAGTTTCTCGATTTTATCACTGTTCGTTTTAATATCGCTTCATTATATCACTCTCGATTTTAGCACGGTTTTCTGTTCGACTTTATCACGCCACAATAATTGTATGATTTTCATACAATTTTCATAGAAAATAACCATAACCAATTATCATATATCTATTTGACCCATCTCCTTCGTGCTTATCATTTCATCTGATCTATTTCTGCAATATGAATCTCAAATTTTGATGAAAATTATTTAGCAGAAAAACACATTTTCATTATATCACGCTTCGGTATTGAGGAGAATAAGCTCTTAAGTAATGTGGCAGGTGCGTCTGATGGCGAGATTCTGAATAAGGTTTTACCTTCTGCCAGGGCGTCCTATGTTTCTAGTATTGTTCCACAAGAAAATCGGCTACAAGCTTGTCAGGCAGTTAAGATTTTGACAGACCAAGGTCAGATTGCCACATAAATTGTCCTGGCATCTAATATCTTTGGCCAGAGGCATGCAACTGCTGATCTCTCTCTCATGGGATAAGTCCCTACTCAGAGAAATTCTTACGGAACCAGCTCTTAGATTTATCACTCAAAAGGATTTCTCGCATTCATGATTATTTTTCAAATATTCCTTTATCATTGATTTTCATATTATTTTTTTCATTTTTCAAAATTGGGCTGGTCCTTGTGAAAAAAAAATGTCACCGCCACCACGGAGCGGGTGGCAGAGCGCACTGCGAGCCGTGTTACAATCCCGCTATAATTCGCAGAATAGACTAAAACCATTCAGTGCCCGTGCAAAGCAAGCGTAAAAGTTGAAAAATAGGGGACAATCAAACCTGCCAATAAAAATCGTGATGAACAAAAATGTGAAAAGAGTATGAATATAGACTAAACCACCGTGAACATTATCGAACAGTAGTGACTGGTTTAAAGAACGGCAGTATTCGGAATGGCAGCAGCCGCTACAGTGCAACAACACATGCCATAGAGCATAACGAACTCACTATGGACCTGAGACAGGAAATCGAGGAGATAATCGAATGGAATCCAAAAACATCCAGCGTACAACATTGACGACCAAAGGCCAGGCAGATCAATACCACCACGATCGTGGGAAAAATTTTCATCGAGAAGTTTTGCGCCGTGGACGACGCCGGCGCATTTGCTAACGAGACGAAACTAAATAACGGGGAGTAAATTAACACTACAAAATTTATAAGTATGGATATTTAGACACATTTTTTTTACTATTCAGGAACTACGGAGAAGAAAAACCAAGATGATTTGACGATTTTCTGAAGCCATGTAAGTGATTTATTTTTATTTTTATGAACCGTGAGTATTCCTGTATTTTTTTTTTTGTGATGAATTTTGAATTGGCTTTTTATGGCATTATTTTTTCCTTTATCGTGATTTTGACACCAGCCGCAAGCCAGACGTTTACACAATGCAGGTAGATGATGACGTTCGGTTCAACCTGTTCTCCGGCATGCGCTCAAGTGGTAAAAAATTATAATGCTGAGCAGTTCATTTCGACAAAACCACGAGCAGCGAATGCAGTCGTAAAACAGCACTATGCAGACGGTTATATTGACAGCTTTGATACTAGAACGCAAGCAGTCAAAACAATCAAGGATGTAATTGAGATTCATCAGCAGGCAGGGTTTTTTATAACAAACTTTGTATCAAATAAATCCTTGATTTCTCATTCAGACCTTCAAACCCGGAAAAGTGGTGAATCCTGTCGAACACTTGGAAACCTTGCACTAGACCGGATTACTACTTAGCTGAGAGCGAAGGTTAGAATCCTTAGTTCAATAGGCTTTCTCGGAAGGCCTCTCGAACGAGGAAAAAGTCCACCTCCTTTCCAAAACCCTTGACTATCCTTGAAATTCAGACTCCGGTAGTAAGTTCTTCTGCCACCTCCACCGAACCTAAATTCCAAGTTCTTTAAACTCGGAATATTCATAGATCCCCAGCACTTCACCCAAATCCTACCACGCGTGTTAAAATCAGATCGAGACAGGAACTGACGGACTGAGTCTATAAAAAAATCCTTCGCAAACGAAAAGTTACGGTTCGTCGTTCGTGTCCCCGACAGATGGGCCCAATGGATTGTATATATTGTATAAAACTTTGGTTTATGGGACCATTATTAGAGAATTAATCATTTTAGTTCACACCAGATTTTTCCTATAGAAACTGAAGACAAGCAGAAAACTAATAACTACATCGTGGTACCCTCAACAATCGAATATCAATTCTCTGATGATGAATCCATCACAGACTTGAGATGGCATATGCCGTTCATCTTGACATTTTCTCCTTGAGTATCTTGGTGATCCTCACATTGATAGGTTACAGAGTAGGGATTCTCATGGTGGTTAAGAGATACTTGATGAAGAAGAAGAGAGAGAGAGAGAGTAAAGACGGAGAAAGAGAATAAGATTCAGACTTTTCAGACCGTGACCGTGAAAGTGTAAGGTGGATGATTTTGGTGATGACACAACCAACTTACACTCACGTAGATTACAAATTATATCTGTTTATGAGCATCATTCCATAAGTCTATGTGGGAATTTATAAGATTCTTGAATTGAACAAAATGCTTCTTATGTTGTTATTTCATAAGAAAATCGTGTGTCCCTTATATACGTTCCGTGTCCTGAATGCGAGTTGAGTTTTTTTTCGAATAAAGAACACATTTGTCACCCAAACTTATGCGAGAACGGTTGTTGTATTGTATATGAAGACGTCCTTGATGTAAAACATTTCACAGCTCTAAACATTGCAAAGAAAAAGGGTTTACAAACTTATTACTTTTGCAGACTAACAACACACAATCAAATAAAGCGTTTCCCATTGTAAACTTTGTTCACCATTACATAAATATAGGTACAAACTAAATAAAACTCCACGATTCAATTGAGATAAGAAGAAACGTGTCTGCTTGAGAACCGCCGGAATGTATCAGAAGAATCTAAACGCTTAAAAGATTACTTCACAGCCTTGTAGTGACCCAGATTGTGCCTAAACAGAGAAAACCTAGCGACGCTTGACACGTTTCGCATCCAGCGTTACCTTCCGAAGCAACATCTTTCGCTTCGGAAGTGCAGTCGTTTGCTTTGGAATACTGCCGCTGGACTTAGGGCTAGTGGAACTAATAAACGTAATGGACTCCACTGACCGATGGGCTCTTTGGGAGAACTTTTTCTGCTGAATGCCAACAGTTGCTGTTTTCATTTGATCTGCCGAACGCAAAACCCGCTTTTCCTCGGGTTTCTCTACTTCACTTACTGCCGTTTTACTCGTAATTTCAAAAGTATTATTGTTATTGATAGTGCTGACCATACTACTGTTACTGTCCAATAAACTGTACGTTTTGTTATTCTTAAAACTTTGTCTCTTAAAACTAAGGATTTTTTTCACCTTGGAGCCCTTTGGTAAAATATTGCCGAATTTCGTGCGTATCGTTTTACTCCTCGCAATAGAGGAGACATGTTCCTGTTGCCCCCTCGTCCGGACCGGACGTTGACTGCTCCGCGTCTCGTAAACGATTTTTACAATATTTTTCAAAGTTTTACGTACCTTTCCCTTCGCAGTGCCATCGGGGGCAGATACTCTTTTACCTCTCGTTGCAGTAGATGATGAAGCTTTCGCCTCGTCCTCGCTTACGCAGCTATCACTGTCGGATTGAATGGACGTGTCCAGGGCAGGTGATAGCGCACCCAGGTTCGAAGATGATATTTCATTGATCTGGATGTCCTCGGCTTCGTTCTTCGATGAGTTTATCACAGAATGCCGCGCGTCATCACCTGTTTCGGTATTAGCTAAACTAGTTACTATCGTAGACTCCACTATACATGCGTCAAGTTTCTCAGTTTCATGGACTTGTTGACTGGTACTAGGACCTGGTTCATCCTCCGGATATAAATACTCCAAGGAATCCTTTTGGTAGTTATGTTCCGATAGATCGTGTGCCGTATAATGCTGGCTTCCGTAATTACAGCTAACTGGTTCATGATGATGTGCAGAATGATGGTAATCGTAACGTTCCATTTGATACGTTGGCGGTTCATGATGATTCTCCTGTTGATACGCATGGATTGGATAATGCATTCCATAAGGTTGATTCGTAGCTGAGTGATTTGTTACGTTTGGTAACTGATAATCGTGAAAGTTTTCGATAATAGCCAAATTTCCGGTGCATTCCAGATGTGCGTAACGAGTCGAGGAGGCAGATCCAGTTGAGGTAGATGCTTTCATCATTTCCGACTGCAATCGTTCTGATTTAGTTTGAAGGTTTGTTAGTGAGTAAGTTTCTTCGTGCTGATTTCGGTCGTGTCCTGCAACGTATTGTAGGCTTTCATTGCGGAGATCCTCATGATGCTGTTGTTGAGAATGCTGATGAAGATGATGATGTTGTAGGGAGTAATGCTGAGCAGTAGGGGTATGATTTGTATACGAATGATCATTGCTGAGGCTGGTGTTCAAAAAACTGTTGTAGGATTCGGCAAAACTATCCGTGTAAACCATGTCGTGATGATAGGCAGAAGTAGAAGGAGTTGATTCCATATACTGTTGTTGATGATGTACAGTGTTATGTTCTACTTCTGGACAGGTAACTTGGGACAGATCAACCAACTCTCTCGTTGTGTGGTCATACAATGTAACGTTCAACTTGTCCAATGATTGGGTATTGGTTATCTGATGATCAATGTGTTGTATCGATGTTCTCATCGATCGAAGTACATCTCGTTTGGGAGGCCCAGGTGGATCCAACATTATTATCACTACAGACGTATTGTCCGCCTTCATATTGCTCTTGCTCCATCTTTCCAAAGCTTCATTCACCAATAATTTGCTGGGATTCTTCCAATCGCACCCTCCCTCTAGCGCTATGCGTATATTTTCCATTTCAGCAGCATGCACAATCTCTACTGCGTGTTTGGGAGATAATACATTCCATAAACCATCCGTTCCAAATATCAAACATCTGAAATTTAGAATTATAAGGCAATTAACAATCGTTCTGAAAGAAATAGAATAGGCAAGAGTGGCCAGTGAATAGAAAGATGATTTGAAAGGTTCTACATTATTTGGCATAATTATTTTCATTTTCATTTAACAGCGTTTGATGGGACAATAAGAGCGCAAAGCCGGGGCAGGGATAGGTAATGGCTATAATAGTCTGTGCGGACCACATGAACACCATCGGAAAGGACAGGAACGGTTGGGGTAGGTATAGGGAATTGGAGAAGACTTGGCACAGTAATGCAATCATTGCTCCAAAATGTAAATGTGTTTATGGCAAAATAAAACACATTTTGTTAAAAAAATAACCATTTCAAAAAGTTCGTCAATTGGAAAAGTAATAAGGTACCGTGGGGCAAGTGAATAATAGATTTCGCATCCAACTATTCTAATTCTTCAAATAAGGTCGTGTATATTTTTTAGCTTGACTCCCACCAAATATAAGCAGCATGCTAAATTGATTTTTATGAAAAATTGAAGAAAAAATACAGAACAAAAAATTGAATTTGTGTTTTCTCCTTAGGTAATTACAAGGATACAAGGTTCGCAATTATCATAGCACAACAGAACGTGCTGATAATTCAAGAAACACTATACCGTCAACGTACCAGTACCCGCTCATGTTCCAGTAGCCCGCTCACGAGCTTAAAAAGTAAGATAATTTGAGTAAATACACAAAATAATGTCCAAAGTATGATTCAATTTGTCGATTTGAACAGTATAGTGGCTATAGTTTTCGAATTTACTTAGTGCAAACTTATCTTTTTTCAGTGTGAGCGGGCTACTGGAACATGAGCGGTTACTGGTGCACTGATGGTACTCAAAGTGTTAAACGCTATTATCATGGAACTTCTCTAAAAAAGGTTGCCAAATATTACGATATTAATATGTTTACTTTGGACAGCCGATTAAAAGGAAGACGTTGATTGAAAACTTCCAATAAGGTACCGTGGGGCAAGTGGGTAATGGAATTCGCATAGTTGAGATTCTTCAAATTCTAGAGACTTTAAATTGAAACAAATGAGGTCGTGTATATTTTTAACTTGACTCCCACCAAATATAAGCAGCATGCTGAAATTGATTTTTATGAAAAATTGAAGAAAAAAATACAGAAAAAGTTTTTTGAAAAATGTCTCCTTACTTTTCACTTGCCCCAAAAGTGGGGCAAGTGAAAAGTTTACTGCTTTGAGCAATAAATTCAAAAACAAACAGTTATTTTCACGATTTCTATTAGCTTCAACATTTGTGAAGGCTTCCCAATGAACAATAACATAAGTAACATGTAAACAAAGAAAATGTTATTCTTTTCACTTGAATTTTCTTCTGTTCAGTTATGTTTGTTGAAATGATTCGACACCAATATAACTGCAACATTTCCAATGCTAGTTCTTACATTATAGGACAGCAATTGCATTTCTGCTCTGTAAAATTTCCACCGCTCGTTATTTGTTTTTGAGAAAGTCGGATATGACGTCGGATAACTCTTCGGGAGAAATCAAACGGAATCCTTCAATAACGTATTTGAAATCTTTTCTATGTGAATAGACCTATACCCCATTTTTATGTTTTGAACTAGCTTTACATAGACATTCCACGAGATTTCCGTGTGTTCTCTAATATTGCAACTTTTTAGTCAACGTCTTCCTTTTAATTGGCTGCCCGAAGTAAACATATTAATATTGTAATGTTTGGCAACATCTTTTAGAGAAGTTTCATGATTTCTAATAGCTTTTAACGCTTGAGTATAGAGTTTCTTGAATTATCAGCACGTTATGTTTTTCTATGATAATTGCGAACCATGCTTACTTATGGCTACTTAAAGAGAAAACACAAATTCAATCTCTAATGATAAACTTTTCACTTGCCCCACCTGATAAGAAAATTGACGGTGTTTAAATTAAGTTATATTTAGGTCTACGTCGAATTAATTCTAAAACTTTTTTTATTGCAGTTTGAAACTGTCACAGAGGATAACTAAAAAGTGGTACAGGAAATTATTTTCCGCAACTTTTTTCCACTGAAAATATTAAAATAAGATTGTACACCGCCAACTTGTTACGGAGTAACAGTTGACAGGTTAACATTTTTTCGCTCTATTATGCAATAATGGCTTAAACATCTCAGAAATCTCTTACCTATCGTAATGTTCTCAATGGCCTCAAAGGTTTACGCATGAGTTTAAAACGTTAATTCACATATTCAGTAAAATACATCAATTGTTTTCACTTACCCCATTTACCCACTTGCCCCGCGGTACCTTATAAGAGAACGCACGTAAATCTCGTGGAATGTCTATGTAAAGCTAGTTTAAAATATAAAAAATGGTATATAGGCGTATCCACATAAAAAAATCTAAATACTCTATTGAAGTATTCCGTTTGATTTCTCCCGAAGAGTTATCCGACGTCATATCCGATTTTCTTGACAAATAACGAGCGGTGTAATTTCTACAGACCAGAAATGCAATTGCTGTCCCATGATGTAAGAACTATCATTGGAAATGTTGCAGTTATAATGTTGTCGAATCATTTCAACAAACATAACTAAACAGATGAAAATTCGAGTAACAAGAATAAAATTTTCTTTGCTTACATGTTACTTATGTTATTGTTCATTGGGACGCCTTAACAAATGTTAAAGGTAATAGAAATCGTGAATATAACTGTTAATTTTTGAATTTATTGTTCAAAACGATAACCTTTCACTTGCCCCACTTTTAGGGTAAGTGAAAAGTAAGGAGACGTTTTTCAAAAACTTTTTCTGGATTTTTTTCTTAAATTTGTCATAAAAATAAATTTCAGCATACTGTTTATATTTGGTGGGAGTCAAGCTAAAAAATATACACGACCTCATTTGTTTTAATTTAAAGTCTCTAGGATTTGAAGAATCCCAACTATGCGAAATCCATTACCCACTTGCCCCACGGTACCTTACCCCATTTACCCACTTGCCTTGCCCGCGGTACCTTAATCCATAAACTGATCCCATTTTATATATTTGACAAAAAGAAATCATGAGATCAAATATTTTTTGTAGGTAGACGCTTAACTCCTAAGGTAGTGTAAGATAAAGGTCGAAGTCTTTTTTTCACTTAATCGTTCATTTAACAGGCTCAAGCGCCACTAGGCCTAACGGAGCCGAATTTAATTGATTTTTTACAAATCCATAATTGCTTCTTTGCAATCTATGTTAGTTTTGAGAAACCGTATAACTCGTGGTTTGGCCGAGGTTAAGAATAACAAAAAAAATACGGAGTGGATAAGGTTAAGGTATACACGTTGACGTTCAGTGTAGTAGTGAGTATCGTTGTTGCTGCAAGTCAACCTTATATTGGACATGACGACAAGCTGTAACGGTACATACAAACGTATTCCGCGGGGACAAGTTGGACAAACGAAACTACGTGGACAATCAAAACAGTGAGAATGGGAAATCAAACAATGACATCAATTTGCTTCAAAAATTTATGAATAAGCATCATATATTCAAAATCCAGCCTACGCAGAACAACTCTAATGTCTTCCTTAGCTGGTTTCCCTCGGGCCCGGAGAGATTCGCATAAATTGGATCTGGCAATGCCGTATTCGAAACAGTACCACACTACACGATTGATGTCTCTGTATCTTGCACCACAACCGAAACGGTTACTGTCTGAGAGCCCTATTCGATAGAGGTGCGATCCCAAAGAGTAGCGGTTGACCATCAGCCTCGATACCTTGATAAAATCCCGGCTCATGTTTAAACCTTCATACCACGGCTTCTTGGACACCTGAGGGAGGTCCTGGGGACGGACCTGGTGTAGTGGTTAGAACACACGCCTCTCACGCCGAGGACCTGGGATCGAATCCCATCCCCGAGATAGTCACCAAAAATTTCAGTGACGACTTCCTTCGGAAGGGAAGTAAAGGTGTTGGTCCCGAGATGAACTAGCCCAGGGCTAAAAATCTCGTTAATAAAGATAAAAAAAAACCTGAGGGAGAATGGAATGCAACTCAAGTCACCATTGTCGCATTTTTGTTGACAACTGAGCAGGGTTTGCTGACAAGCAATTGCGGAAAATTCATTGAAGGCGATTTAACGGTCATAAATGTCGCCTTGGCGAGGAGTCAGCCTTTTCATAGCCCAGTATCGAGCAATGTGAAGGGACCCATACCAAGGTGATGGTGTGATTCGATAGAGCACTCAATGAAGATCGTATTTCGCAAAGGGATGGTACACAAATTATGTCACGCTGAATTTCAACTTTTTTGACCACCTCCCCCCCCCCTTTGTCACGTTTGTATGAGTCCGCCGAAATTTTTGTATGGCTTGTCACGCTTGGCTTGACCCACCCCCCCCCCCCTTCGGAGCGTGACGTAATTTGTGCATGACCCCAAAGGAAATACGAAGAGTGCTCTACCGGCCTCATTGAATGTATAGCCTCAATAAAACTGAGGCTCTCCGTAAAAATGAAATATTGATCAGAGGAAAGAGAGGCAATTCGCTCTAATGCAGAGTTTATAGCCGCAAATACTGCGACGTATACTGAACAAGGGTTTTGGAGTGTATGGGCGGCACTATGAAATTCGTTATAAACACCAAAACAAGTGGAATCATTTGTTTTTGACCCGTCAGTATAAAACATTCTGTCGCTGCTGATATGACCGTACTTGTTTGCAAAAATTAATGGTACCGTAAAATGGGGCGAATAGAAACAAGTTTTGACATATATGTGAAAATACCAAGAGTATTATTGAATCGAAAAATAATGTTATTAGTCACAAGTATGGGTGGCAACGTCCTGCAACATTGTTGTATAGTTTTCAGTTGGAGCTGCCTGACAGCTTAACTTGTCAGGACTGAACCCTCGGTCTGGCTTTTGCCAAGTTTCCCCTCTACCAGGACCAATACTCAGACAGACTAGGCTATGATGCCCACATGAACACTGTTTTTTTATTAGTATTGTGACGTGATAGTTTTTTTTTTAAATACCTATATTCCCTTGCTTTCGAGAAAAGGAAGCCTTGTGAAAATCAGCAGCTCCATCAGAATTTGTTTGAAATAGTAGTGTAGTAGTGTCATTCCTAATACTGTCCACACGGAGAAATATTTTTACCTAATTTTTGAGTTTACTTTACCCAAAATTAAGTATATCGATTATAGTTTCAACCCAAAATCCCTCGGTTTTCTCTTTCTCCCACACGAATGTTGTCAAAAATAGAGAGAGCTGCATCTACCCAATGGGGGTACTTTGGCCCAATAAGCCAAATTTGGGTAAATGCAACTTTTCTTATGTTTGGGTGGAAAGAACTCAATTTTGCGTTAAATCAACCCAAAATTGAGTAATGCTGTGTGCGTTTGATATGCAAATATCAAATGCGGGAACACCAAACGCGGTAAGATTTTTCACAAGAAATGCGATGTCAAAGATAAATTTTTCTTGCTGGGGCGGCGGTGATTTATATAATCGTTGCTAGGTGTCCTTTGATTGTTTTGTGTTACCGCATTTGGAGGAACATTGGTCAAGATTTGCAACTCAAATGCAAACAGCAATATATTTTTCTAATGGAATTAAAGCCAAACTACCTAGTGGGGACCTTGGAAATTTAGCCAAAATTGAGTTGAATTCCGTCTCCGTGTATTCGAAATGGTTTTGAATAATTTTATTTAAATGCTATTCTGATTACTCCTGTCTTTTACGTAAGATTAGAGTCTTAAATGTCAATTGTCGCCAAGTCTTAACAAAATGAGGCTGTTTAGTAGTAGTTCTAGTTAATTTCAGGTCTTTACGTTCATATATCCTTAAAGAAAAAAGTTACTTTCCTTGTCTGTTCAACAATTTCTCGAAACTAGCAAGTGTACCCTAATGATCGATCTCAGCGTCTTACTTTCCATAGTCATTTTATAGAGAATATTTAAGAGTAAAGTTACCTTAAGCTTCTATTACAGTCTCCTACAAGATTCACTTTTCGGTGGCAAATTCAATGCTTCACAACGTCTACTTTCTACTTGTAAATTTTGCGAAAATGAAGCTGGAATCAGATTATTTATACCAATGTTACAAAAGAGGTATTTCTTATCATGGCAATGTAAAAACCATATTAAAATAAGATTGTCGCCACTTACTTCTACTCAGTGAATTTACTAGTCATTTTCCTAAGAGTAATATTCCCTACGTCGAATATGATAACGATGTGTCTAGCTAGCTAATTGTAAGAGTGGCTACGGATCATTCAGGTTAGCAAAAGGCAAACTGATCGTCACCAAAAGTATTAATGTCCACTTCGAATAGATTAATTATTTGAAATGGGCAAAAATGCCAAAATGTGATACCACCACTACAGGTTACGCCTTTGGTTTCCATAATGTGGGCTAATGGATTATGCTTTCCCATCGCGGCAAGGTCGCATAACCAAGGGGAGGGATCCTGCAACATTGTTATAAAAGTGGTTTAAAAACTTTGGCTAAATCCTCCATTTTTTTAGTTAAAATATCAATGTTTCTATTCGCCCCACAATGGGGCGAATAGAAACATGGATCATTTTAATTAATTATTTTTAAAATTTTGATAAAAAATATACCAATATTTATAAGCAAAACAAAACACTTCAATCAACTTTATTTATCGCAAAGATAACGAAGATTTGAAAACGTACAAATGTCCCATTGGGTCCATTTTTGTCATAGGAAAACTTCAAAAACGGGTATGTCCTTTCATCCTTCTCATGATTTGATTGCATCAATGTAACGTCGATGGTTTCTGAGGGTTCAAAATCCTCCGAAACAATATTCGAAACCCCGGAAACGCTTTGTCCAGGCAGAACTTGGATTTTTGAACATTTTTCTCTGGTGGCAGACATTTTTGTGATGCCATATGAGCATCAAGTAGCAGAGAAATCAAACTTCCATCTAATTTCTCAGCGTCTCCCGGACTTGGCACTGCAGGTAACATACGTAGCACGGGTACTCTGTTTACAGGGATAATTCAACATTTCTTGAATCCTGTTCGAACATTTTTCGGTCCTTGAACTTTAATGTCATCCATCAGTTGTTTCAACAGTTTGGGAAATCTATCCTTCGGCAGGGATGGCTCGTATTTACCTTGATTTTTCAAGTATACTACGCCAAGCTGTCTTGAGGGGGCGGAAAAACGCCACATCCAGTGGTTGTGTCAGGTGAGTTGAATCGGCCGGAAGAAAGATCAAACTGACATCGTTGTCAGAGCACAACTCGATAACCTTCAGCGTTAAATGGGAAGCAAGATTATCGCCAATCAAAACCCTTTTCCCTGTTTGCTTTTTTAGATAAGGAGTCGCAATCGTACACAACCAGTCTTTGTAAGAGGAACTTTCAAACCATCCCGATTTCGATCGATTGTATCTAGCATGTTGCGGTCCACCTTCAGTCCAAGAGCCATACAAATGAAGAGCTTTGTATACGACGTAAGGTGGTAGTATGGTTCCATCTCCGGCAGCGCTAAACATTACCGATACAGATGCCTTTGCGCTATTCATCACCCGTTCCGGGTATTTGCAACCACGTCGAGTAATAACTTTCTTTTTCCCCGGATTGTCGCACAAGTTGGTTTCATCGTAGTTTTTTTTAATATTGGAAACAGGAACATCTTGAAGCTCTTCGTACAACCTATTAAAGTAGTCGTTAATAATATTGGGTGTCACTGCCGAGCGATTTCTTTGAATGTTCTGGCACATCCTGTACGACAAATCTTGCTTGTGTCTCTTCAGGAATGAATACACGAAATCCGGTCCCGGTAGGTTGTCCTTAAATGTTAACATTTTCTTTCCTGTTCTACATAAAAACTCTTTGACGATGCGGCGTAACATCCAAGTGTCGACAGGATATCCCCACTCAGAGCAAACTTTGAGCCTTTGCACCAACAAGTTTTCGTCATATTCGGATAAACATGTTTGTCCACCTTGGGATCTGATCAGGTTGCCTTTTTTGGCATGTCAATAAATCACGGAACAGCTGATGCCATATTACTCAGCCGCTTGGCGCAGTGTTTATTTTTTAGCGGAAAAATCCTCGAAAGCTTTTTTTAAATTTTGCGGATCTGCTTTTTTATACGATTTGGATCCTTTTGGCTTGTAATTCCTCACCATTTTCTCCCTGTAAATAACATAGTTAATTTTAATTAATTAAGCAAGCGATTAGTAACTCAAATTTGAGGTTTTCATATAGTTAACTTATAAACTCAAAGATAAGTGTTACATCATAAGTACCTCGGAATGATCCAAAATTTCACTGTGCAAATTAGGGAAACTTAATGAACTAACGAATACACTAAGTAGATAAGATGAAAATCAAAACTAATGTATCTTTACTGACAAAGTTTTGGATGGCCACAAAAACCGCGTGTTTGTAATGTTCACTTACAGGAATTTTCAGAAAAATGACAGCTGTGTTGCCAGCTTAACAAACGTACGAAAGAGCTTGATCAGTATCGAGGTAGTAAGGAAAAATATTTCCGTATGCTTATTTGAAACACTTCTAGTATAACAGAAGTATTTTTATGAACAAGAAGTTTTGTTTCTATTTGCCCCATTGTTTCTATTCGCCCCATTTTACGGTTTATACTCCGTTCGGATCTGGAATTCCATGTGTTTCTTGCTCCATGGCCTGATCAAAACCTACCGTGGAACTGGAGAAGCCTTGGAAGCAACTACGACTGGGAGCATTAATTGAAGGATTAACCTCCAGGCTGATGTACCAGTAGTACAGTGTCATAATCTTTGTGTGAGGATTTCGTTCGATTAGCTTTTCAAAATGTTCAATCACCAGTGCAATGAGAATATATACCAAGGTGTGGAAGAAGAAGCAATGGCTATGGATCAGTAAGGAGAAAAAACGTAAACACAAATAACTACGTCACTAATTTACACGGCTTTTTATGGGAACTCACTCGCTTGTAAAGGTGAAACATTTTGCACCGCACACGGATGTCTTTTCCACACCTCGGTATATAATCTCATTGTCACCAATGGATTTAACACATCACTACGGATGAGGAAGCGTAGCGACAATTCCGCGAAACGATCTGATAACGGTAGTACTCCTGCTAAAACCTCTAAACTCATGGTATGAGTTGAGGACATGCATCCTAGCGCGATCTACGCTCCTGCTTCACGGCGGATTGAAAGCAAAAGCTACCGTATTCGAGGACCGACAGAATCGTTGTTCGATTTAGCTTTATCAGATCTTAAGCCCTCAGTACACTGTTTGTCAAGTGTGCAAATTTTTCCGCACGCATAAACCAACATGCAAACATCGGTCTCAACAATGACAAAACATCTGAAGTGTCAAGTGGATATTGAAGTGTTAGTTTATGCGTGTGGAAAAATTTGCACACTTGGCAAAGAGTGTACTGAGGGCTTTACGGGTGGGCTCCTCACCATATTCCGGTGAGTGTACGCATGAAATTGATTCGTTGCTGGCATTTCTGATATAAATACTTGATGAGCTTTTCCCAGGTGAATTTAGCGTCGAACCAGACCCCTAGATGCATATGTGAAAGACCCTGAGTAAATTCCTTACCCATGAATTAAAGCTCCACCTTTGCAGGGCTACGCTTCTTAGAAAAGACAACCAACTCAGTTTTCTCCGGAGAGAATTCGATACCCAGCTTTAGGCAGTAGCGTAGCTAGGGGGGTGCGGTGGGTGCGGTCCGCACCGGGCCTCGGATTCTTAGGGGCCCCGAGATCATGGTGAAAATTTTTCATAGCATTAGAAATTGAAGATTTTACAAATTAAAATTAAGCGGGTTAAGGAAAATCAGGTTTGGAGGGGCCCTGAGTTGGTAATATGTAGGGGCCCTTAAATAATCTAGTATAGTGATAAAGGCAGCGTTTATTTCAACACTATAGAACAGCACTTTTAAACAGAACATGGTAGTTTTGGATTCAAATATACATTGTTCTGTTAATCATCGAATATCAGAGGGCCCTCTATAACTTGTGCCTGAGGAAGTCATGAACTGGTTTGGAAACATTTTATTATGAGCCATATCCTGAACCAAATCGAAATTAATATTTGTACAAAATATTTTATATATTCTTGAAAAGTACCAAAGCATGTTTCGATAACGCGAACAAAGGTGAAGAAAGGTGTCTAAAGTCTCTTTTCTACGCAAACCATCTTATCTAACTGAAGTTTATAGTTCCATATTCGTAATGTAACAGGATCCAGATATTACCTATTTCTTAGGTTCGTTAATTTTGGGGGTGGGATATTTCGCATAATGACGTTTCGCATACAGGCGTTTGGCATAATGGACATTTCACATAACCAGAATTATATGCCTTCTTAAAAATTCTACCTGTTCTTGTATGAAACTGCTTTATGCGAAGCGTCCATTATTCCAAACGTCCGTATGCGTAACGTCCTTATGCGAAACATCTTTATGCGAAATGGGTCACCCCAGTTGATTTTTATCTTCAGGAATTCTTCTAGAGAATCATTTGGAGCTGTATTCAGGTATACATAAAATATTTCTCCATGGATCCCCCCAAGAATTTGGCTGAAGATTCCTCTAGCAATTCTCCCAGGAATTTGTCTTGAAATATCTTAAATGATTTCTTAGGATATGCTAAGAGGAATTCCTTCAAAATTTGCTTCAGAAATTCCATTAGTAGTCCAAAAACTGAATTCCAACGAAAATTCTTTTAGAAATACTTGTAATTATTTCTCCAGATATTAAACTGATACCTTATTCCTACAGATTTTTTACCACGAAAATAACAAAGGTTTAATGTACGATTATTATTTTTCAATAATTAACACACTGATTATCTCAGGAATTGCTTCATCAATAGGGCGATATTTAAAACTGAAAAGGCAATAGATGGCTCTTTTTCAGTGGTAGTAAAAACGAGATCCTGAAGCAAAGAAAGCACCACGGAAGATGAACTAAACACAAAAAGTTCTGTATTCAAATCACACTTGATTTCTAATCATTACTTTTTTGATCCAGTTTCCAAATTGCAAGTAATTTACGTTTTTCATTATTTTCCATACGTTTTGACAGTTCTCCGACTACCATTCTTCCATGCGCTTGTGTTGAAAGTTTGAGAAATTTGAGAATCCAGCGTAGCGTGATCAGTGGGAGGAATACAAACAACAGTGTCGTCGTTCGGCGGCCGGTGGAAGAAACTGAATGTTCGGAAGGTTGTTGCCTGTACTTTTTGCCGCTGGCGCCAACTGTTAGCGATTAAGAACGAAATAATCAGTCGTTACCCTATTCTTCCAAGGATTCTCATAAATTTCCACTAAGGATTGCTCTTCTTCATGGAAAATGATTACTTTAACCCTTCAGTCGTCGCGCGGATTGTCACCGTCAAAACCACCACGCTGCTGTTGTGAACGAAAAGCGACCTTTTTCAGTAGTGTTGTACAAAATACAACAGCGCGACGACTGAAGCGTTAAAAGATTTCTATCTTATCTTATTTTTGAAGTAAATTCTATTTGGATTCTTAAATTTGAAAATTTGTGTAGTGTTTAAAACTACAAAATTCTACAGAATTTATTCCTGTAGCTCCTCACAGTTCCACTCGCGATTTTCGTCTAGCATATTTTGGTTGGGTAATTTTCCAATTATTTCATTATTAGTCTCTCTGAAGACTAATCCACTCTGAAGAATGAAACCAAGACTTTCTCCAAAGTCCAGAAGAGATCCAGAGATCTTTGAAAGACTTCCCTCTTGTAAGAATTTATCATATTATATACATCATCAGTGATATCTTTACGATTTTGTTTAGAGATCCCCTCCAATAAAAATCTGAGAAATTTCCTTGGGCAAATGCCTAAGGAAATCTTGTAAAACATTGAGGACTCATTTGGGAAATTTTTTAAAGGAATCTATGGAAAAAAAATCAGTGTGTATAATTGGAAAAAGTTCTAAGTAGTTGAACGAAAATTCTGGAGGAATTCCTTGGAAAGTCTGTAATCTTCGAATCAATAGTTGAAGCAAACTTTTTTCAAACATCTTAATTAAATTCTGATGAAATTTCTAAAGAAAATCAATAAACCTCACACAACCTTTCAGAAAGACGCTTTGAGAGTTGACTGGTCGGATTGATTGAGGAATCTCAATCAAAATGTGGTTCCTGTTCAGTCTCATCTTGGTTTTATTTTTCTGGCATGAGGTCTCTAAAGTTCCTCTTTTAAACACTTATCTGCTATCAGCCATGAAGTGGTTGTATAACTCTCCATTAATTGACATTTTGACTACTAAATAAAAATCAAAAACGATTTCAACAATAGATGAACACGAAATCCCTTATTTTCAATCCCAAATATTAATGTTGATTAAAAGTATATTATTATTTCGATTAATTGAACAGTCAATTGGCACATAAGGTAGGTGTACCAGTTATGGACATAATGGTTTTCTATTTCGCCATACGTGATAAATAATTTAATTGTTTTTAAATTTTTGATCATTTTGTGTGTTTAAATTTTCAGACATCATATATCTCTTGATGTTAAAACATTCAAATTGTAATTGTAATTGTAATTGCTCAATCCACACCCTGGCAGACAATTATCCGCCAATCTAGACACGGGCTGGGTGAGGACCTACCAAGCCTCCCCCGTTAACATGTCCTATACCGTTTAGCACACCGGGTTCTTCTACAAGCAGGCGCCGGAATTAAAGCGGTCCCACAAGTTTCAGATACATTAAATAGATATAGGGCCCTATTTTATAAGTCGAGTCGATCAAAAACGACTCGACTGGAGTCACTGTCGACCAAAAATTTCGCTCGACTTGACTCTGTCACTCGAGTTTATCGACTGTTGTCTCTCTATGTGACTGGATTAGTATGGGAGTCGACGGGTGACATCTGAAATATGCATGCTTGCTTTGATCGACAATGACTTCAGACGAGTCACGAGAATCCGCTCGAATTACAAAATAGACCCCATAGTCCCTCTGCCACTAAACCGAATAGCGCCCTCCACCTCATCACCAGCACTGCCCATCCCGCACACCAAACAAAATGTCGGAAGTGGCGTGCCGTGTAGCACATCAGATGTTCTACAGAGCACACCACCTCCGACACTATGCTCAACGTACAGCAAAGACAGCGCTAATAAAAGCGGAATGCGCCATTCGATTCAGTACCAGAAGGACTATAAATGTAACGAAGAGGAAATGAAAAGATAGTAGAAATGGTTTGGCTGTTGGATTGCTGGAACGAGAAGAAAGAAATAAAGTTATTACGTTAAAACGTGATTTTTATAGTTGAATAAATGTATCGATAGTTTCTCATCTGTTTCTTTTCCGTATCGTAGTTCCGTCGATTCTATCCACCTCGAGTTTTGTCGACTCCGCTCGGGCAATGAGGACCGTGATGAAATGAAAAATATAAAAATATAAAAATATGAGCATTAGTGTTTATCTATTATTTAATGTGGTTCTCATTTGCTTTCAAATACCTAAGTAACATGTGAACTCTGCCTCTATTAGAAAATTCTAATAAATCATAATTTATTCTCCTCCACTTTCCCTAACACAAAGTATTCCTATTTAATAAGACAAGTGCAAAAGCACAAATAAAAGTGTGAGACCGCATCGAATCATGTTGATGCCCTCAGAGCACTCATTCTTCGATTTGCGAAATATGAGTCCGCTGAAAACACCGACCCGACTCGACGCAATCGCGCACCTCTACCGGCACCTCCGCACATGTAAAAACTTCTGCGATAATCCTGTGGTGTGAAAGAAATGCGCAATATTATTTTGATTTCAATCCTAACTTCATGACCCGTAGGCTCTACGCGTATGATTGTTCATTATTTAGGCTAAATATACCTGTTTATACCTGTACATCAGAAAAAAAAAAAAAAAAAAAACGAAAAACGACTACGAATATCTTGCAGCGTAAAGTTTAAGTGATCAAATATTCATCCTCTCTTCGACCCTGCACTATAATAACCTTCTTATATAACGCCGAGCTAAAGATTCTTTCTTGCGTTACACAATCTGAACAAGAAACCATTTTCAAATACTTCCCATAATTTATGCGAAGCAAAACAGATTCCACTTTCTACGTAATGTAACCCAGCATAAACAGCTGCCCAACTCTCCAGACCAACGCCCTCCAAGATCCAAGGTGCTGCTGCCTTACGTTCAAAACTTTTTTCCTCAAAGTCTGTCTATCAATTCCGAACTCTATTGCATACTACAATACCAATCAGACCCTATTCCTGACAAGACACAGAGTCACAACCCCAATGTGATGGATTTACCCACAACCTTGTCATAACCCCTCTTACGTTTCGCTATCCTCGGAAGTCACCCATATTGATGCTTGGCAAAAAATATCAGTATTCAATCCACAAATCCCAGATTACACCACATTACGTTGGTCCGTTTGGCGTCGCCGGTGGATACCTGTTCTGACATTCTTTTCTTTCAAACCCCATTTCAAGCCTGTCCCCCCACTTTATCAATAAGAATGTTGACGAATCACGATAATCTGAAGATCGTGACCAGAACGGAGGTAGGATTTATCACTAGGGACCAACCACCACCTTGATGTTAAAACATTCAAATGTATTCAAAATGTGAAAGTATTCGAAAATTCACATACATATGGCCAAATAGGGAACCACTGTAGGCATAACTAATAAACTTTCCCTACCCCTGTTTAGAGGGGCCCCTAAATTTAACTCCGCACCGGGCCCCGGAAACCCTAGCTACGCCACTGGCTTTAGGGCCCAAGTAGACAAATTGTCTAGAGCACCTTGCAGTGGTATTTGCAAATCATTCTCTCCTGATCTTGTGACAGAAGCAACGGCATCATCCGCAAGCTGTCTTAGCGAGCAATTTTCCACGAGACAATCATCAATGTCTCTGATATAGACGTTGTAAAGCAGGGGACTTAAGCATGAGCCCTGGGGGAGACCCATGTAACTAATTCGTGAAGTTGTTAAGGTACCATGAGAAAAGCTCATACATTTCTCAGACAACAAATAATGTTGAAAGCCGACAATCGTGGAGTTTGTCTGAAAGGACACCTATGCATACTAAATCAAAAACCTCCTTAATGTCCAAAAATACTGAGCTCATTTGCTCCTTTTGAGCATAAGCTAGTTGGATTTCTGTTGAAAGTAGCATAAGACAGTCGTTCGTTCCTTTGCCTCTGCGGAAATCAAATTGCGTATCTGAGAGAATGCCGTTCGATTCAACCCATTTGTCAATCCGGTGAAGAATCATCTTCTCTAACAGCTTGCGTAAGCACAACAACATCGCAGCAGGGCGGTAAGAGTTGTAATCCGACGCGGGTTTTCCGGGCTTTTAGACGGCAATCACTCTCACTTGTCTCCAATCATCCGGAACAATATTGCGTTTCAGAAACTGATTGTATAAGTTCAACAAGCGCCTCTTCGCGACGTCTGGAAGAAGTCAGGACAGGACACGCTTTCTTGGCGAATTGGAAGATCCACCGAGAAATGTGTTCGGTGTCTTCATTTACCGATGATGCGTTGCGCATTTTTCTCCCGGCGGTCCATAATGCTGTCATCGAAGTTTCTCTCGAACGGGATTCACGAAATTTCGTCAATATCCTCGTTTCTTTGCCTTGACGAGGCTACCAAACTTGCGTTAAAGAGAGGTATGGAGTTCGTAGTTTTCCCGAAAACCACGTTTCCGGTATTCTTTAAACGCGGCGGTTTTTTCCCGATACACTCCTCATCCCAGCAAAGGGTGGGTGGCCCACGTCGAACTTTCGATCCCGGTATTTGTCGACGCTGTGCTTGAAGAGCACTGTTAATGATTAACTCAGAAAGAAACTGATATTCTTCTAACGGAGGAAGAGCATCGACCGACTGCTCGCCATCGGAAATCGCCCCCGCATATTTCCCCCAGTCAATGTATTTCGCGACGATGATTTGGCGGGACTGACACGAATCATTGGTGATTGAAATTTTGAACATTACCATGCTTGGGGATCCTGAATCACTTTCCACATGCAATCCAATGATAGAAAATTTGAAGATTGAGAGGTCTAACATGCTTGGTGGAGATTGCACAAGTCGTATATCAAGGACGAACGGTTATCGTCGTGCATTGACCCCCAGACTGTACCGTGCGAATTACAATCGCCAACGACTAACCATGGAGCTGGCAGATGGAGACAAAGTCCCTGCGAGATACCGTGGTGCTCGGGTGTAGGTACACACTTGCTATACTAAATCTACCTCATGTCATGACTTGTAATTAGGCTTTCCAAATGTACAGCCTCGACACGACAGCAGCCGAAAACACCGAACCGACAGTCCCTGTGTGTTTTCACTGCCTCTTGCTGCTGTACGTTTCGCATCATACATGGAAAGTAATGGCAACCAGACACACACGCATGAATGTTGGCTGTATAGGAACAGTCACTGGCTAACGAACTCAGCTGACAGCATTCGTGATCATGCCGTAGCGAGCCGAACGGGCTGTTCCACATTAGGGTTCATTCAAATATTACGTAACGCAAAATTTGCCAATTTTAGACACCCTCCCTCCCCCACGTAACAGCTTTTGCATGGAAAATTTTAAATTTTTGTATGGACCGTAACACTATGCTAGACCCCCTCCCTCCCCCTGTTGCGTTACGTAATATTTGAACGATCCCTTACAGCCACCCATTTTTTTTCTTACTTTTATTTGTTAGGCACTCCGTGCACTTGGCCACTACTATGCCGAGTATCATATACAGAATCTATTTATAGTTCTTATTGCTGTTTCTCTCATACCGAGCAGAGGAGAGGAGAGTGCTGTCGTCGGTTCAATCCATATCCATATCGAAGTTCATTGGTGTGCGGTGGTTCATTTTGCCGTGTTTATGTGTCGTGTGAGGTAACAGCCTACAAAAAGGGTCAGTATGTCTGTCATGAGGCGGTACATTTGGTAAGCCTGCTTGTAATGCGACTACTTCAGTGCCAATCATCGGAGGGAAGGCGACTTTATAAAAGAAGTGGAGAAAAAAAAATCCGGCGACGAAAACACACGCGAAACCGTGAGCAAAATCTATCGGACGACGCAAAACCGAACTGTTCTGCTTGGGCTTCACGAAGCACTACCCAGCAAGACGCTCCAAACAGGAAAAAAAAACTCCAGCGACGCAAACACGCGCGAAATCGTGAGCAAAATCTATCGGACGACGCAAAACCGAACTGTCCTGCTTGGGCTTCACGAAGCACTCCAACCGCTAAACAAATGTTGAGTTGGTACCAAAAAGATATCATTATATGGTCGTTTTCTGTAAGAAGTGCCGTCAGCATTCATAAGCTCCCACAGGTGGTAAAGTTCAAAAGTTATAGCATAAAAATTGCTCGTTCGCTTAGATTTAGTATGAACTCATGTTTGGAAAACAGTCTGGAAATGGTTGTTTACCACGGTTATGGATCACTTCCAAAAAATGTAGATTTCCGCCACTTTACGCATTGGATTCGATTTTTTCAGCCAATAGCACTAAGAATAAAACTCTTAAAACATCAATGTTAGTAAATTTAATTTTTAAACAAACACAAATGGGTGAAAAACTTGGTGTGGAGCGAAAGCTGTTCATATCTCAATTACAATAATGCAGTATCACAAAAAATCTTCAAAATATATGAAACTTGAGCAACAACTTATTTACAGATCAAATATGCTTCCAAACTAGGACAACTATTATGATTGAATGGTCATAGCAGTGTTTCTCAAAAGTGTAAACTATTTGAAAAGCGCCTTCAGGTTTTATTAATTGATCCATTTAGAACGGATGCTTCCCGATTTCCCGATTCACTGGTCACCCTGGGTAGAACACTTCCGATACTTACCGGTATCTCTTGGGATCTATTTCTATTACGGATACGTCCGGATTGGGACTAACAATGAACTCGTCCACCGCAGAATTATAACTCCACAAGTCACCTAAACTGCGAGCCACCGCCAGAAACGGTATCTCATCTATGGGAGTACTTCTGCGTACTGGACCCTTATGACCAATACGCGGTCGATTCCAAACCACTCGCGGTACGCCGGATTTGGTGACCACCTTTCCTCCGCAGCTCATTATACGCATCTTTTCGGCATACGCTTCCGGTTTGTGGTCCTCCGTCAGGGGCATTGAGTTCCACGTGCAGGCTTCATTCCCTGAGTGGGATTCTTTATCCTTTTGGTATCCAAGTACGATTCCGGAATCACCAACATGACCGATGTAGATCTTTCCCCTTCGGATGAACGCTATACTAGCGGTGGTTCCAGCGGTGCTAGGCAATCCGGACGAAGTTTTTGGCCATTTATCTGTACAAACAAAACAAAAAAAAACATGACCGTTAGCAGGTAGGTGTTAGATCATCATTTTGCAGCGTTTGATGGGGCAATAAGAGCGCAAGTCACTCCAAATCTGGGTCAGGATAATGGCCGCAATAGTCTATGCGAACCACATAAACACCATCGGGAAGGATAGGAAGGGTTTGGATTAGGGTATAGGGGATTTTAGTGTATCTTGACTCTCACCAAAATAAACGGAATGCTGAAATTGATTTCATTGCGAAACTAAAGGGAAAAATACAGAAAAAGTTTTTGAAAAACCAGAGGCGTCGCGTGGCCTAATTATCAACCTGTGCACTTCTAGTTTAGTGTTGTTTTTTTTTTCATCATAAAGTATACGTTGGATTCAAACCATTGTTTGTAAGGTAATAATCGGTCTTAACTAACCTTCGTTTTAAAATAGAATTTTTATTTAGCCCATTAGTTGAGTCGAAAAATTAAAGATGCTAATCGGGTTGTTTATCGGCTTGATTTATCAATTAAACCAACACTTTTTCAATTTTAACGATTAGTCATTATTATTAGCAAATTGAAATAGGAAAATAATTCGAATTTTGCGAGTAATCAGTTTCGATTTATGAATCACCGGATTCTAGCTAATATTGCAATACAGGGTTGGGATCATAGCCCACATATCCTTTCATAGAATTAATACAAGATCGGTCGCATCGTGTAGGTACTTAGTGCACGTATCAAGGCTCAAGAATCCATCATTCAATCATTAGCAATCATCAAAAATTGAAAACCAGTTTTTACGTTCAAATTTTAATTAATCCTTATGAAATTCTATCATCGTATTTCAGATAGCAAGTGCAATGCAATGATAGATTTTCTTCAGCATTGCTTCAATTTTGAACAAAAAAACTGGTTTTGAAAATTTGTAAAACGATGATGGTTATTTTCCTCTTAAACCACACCACAATGCTGGCGATGACAGGACGCACCGCTTTTGAATATTTTTTTTTTGGTTGTTTTCTGATTGACAATCGCATGTACCACCGCGCTAGTACTGTATGTTAAAAGCGAGGTTTTTAACCAGTATTGTACAAAAACAGCGCGAGTACTGAGTTCCAAACTTCCAGAAGTTTCTTACCGTCATTCGTCTGAAAAATCGCGCCAGTGCTTCACACCACAAGCGTGGTGATGCTGAAAGCGAGAAGGCAGCAAACAAAATGGATCTCTCACGAGGATTGATTTCTCTTTTGTCTCCCCATCCGCACGCTCGCACTGATGGATGGTGTATCAAGACTGTGCACCGGCCAGAGTTGACGCTTTGGCTACTTACACACTGGCATCTGTAGTTCAAAAAGCATTCTACCACATATTCAGAATTGCGTGTTTCCCGATGAGAGTGCACACGTTGGGTTCCATCGTCACAGCAGCAACGTGTAGCGTGGAACAAAGTGTTGCGTAGCATGCATGGCGCTGAGCGCGTGGAGAAAATTAGGTCACAGATCTCGCGCCGCACCAAACATGTTTTTCATTTAATTTGCATAGCAAAAATTAACAACTAATATTTTGATAGGTGAAAATTGAGTTGCAAGCTGTCAGTAATAAATATAATTGAAATGGGCTTAATTTTATTGAGAGAATTATAGAATCGTACTTCAAAAGTGCATATTGTAGGTGGTTAGGATGAACGAGTTGCTGCCTGTGCAGTGCACATGTTGCACATGTGGACGCGACGCCTCTGTGAAAAACGTAACATTGTCGTTTTAAACAATAAATGGAAAACTAACAGTTATATTTGCGACTTCTACTAACGTTAAGGATTCCTAGTGAACAATAACATAAGTGACATTACACAATGAACATTTTATCAAAATTTTATTCTTGTCAATTCAATTTTCTTCGGTTCAGTAATATTTGTTCAAATCAATCGACAACATTATAATTACATCATTTTCAAAGTTGGAACAAATGTCAAATAAAATAATTAATAATTTTAAACAAAAATCGTTGCAATCTTCTATTGCCACGATTAATGCGTTATATATTCAGGTTAAGTTACCTTACCTTACCAGTCAGGCTAAGGCCTGGGTGACCTCTGCTGTACGTAGGAGACGTCTCCATTCGACTCGGTCTATGGCTACCCGTTCGAAAACACCAAGGGCGCGTTGATCCTCTGCACGTAGGGTCCATGTTTTGTGGAGTACCGGTCTAATCAGCGTCTTGTAGATGATTAACTTCGTGCGATGGCGAACTTTGCTCGATCGGAGCGTTCTGCGGAGGCACGATTTCCAGCAACGATGCGTCTCTGGATTTCTCTGCTGGTGTCGTTGTCGGCGGTCACCAGTGAGCCCAAGTACACGAATTCTTTGACAACCTCGATTTCATCACCGTCAATATGAACTCGAGGTGGGGGCGTGCCGTGTCTTCTCTTGAGCCCCTCGCTATCATGTACTTCGTCTTCGACACATTGATGTTCAGTCCGATTCGCCTAGCTTCAGCCCTTAGTCGGATGTACGTATCCGCCATCGTCTAAAAGTTGCGTGCAACAATATAAATGTCGTCGGCGAAATCAAGTAACTGAACGGACTTTCTGAAAGTGCCACTCGTGTCAATACCCGCTCTTCTTATCACAACCGCTAACGCAATGTTGAACAGTAAACACGAAAGGCCATCACCTTGCCGTAACTCTCTGCGATATTCGAAGGGACTCGAGAGTGCCCCTGATACTCGGACTACGCACATCACTCGCTCCATCGTCGCCTTGATCAATTTTATCAGTTTGTCCGGGAAACCGTATTCGTGCATAATCTGCCATAGCTGTTCTCGGTCGATTGTATCATAGGCCGATTTAAAATCGATGAATAAATGCGGCATTTCTGCAACACCTGGCGGATGGTCCGTTGTTGCTCGTTCGCCCATAAATCCTGCCTGGTATTGCCCAACGAATTCTCTAGCAATTGGTGATAGACGGCGGCTCAAAATTATGATCGCACGATAACTGGCGCAATCCAACTTGTCGTCCTTTTTGTAGATGAGACACACGACACCTTCCATCCACTCCTCCGGCAATACTTCCTCCTCCCAAATCTTGGAAATAACCCAGTGCAGCGCTCTTACCAATGCATCACCACCGTATTTTAGCAGCTCGCTCGGTAGTTGGTCCACTCCAGCGGCTTTGTTGTTTTCCAACCGTCTAATCTCTGTTTCTACCTCTTGGATATCTGGAGGCGAAAGTCTTTCGTCATTTGCGCGTGCTCCCAAAGTTATTTCCGTGTCACATCACCACTAGGGTGCTCGTCGTAGTGCTGCCGCCACCTTTCGATCGCCTCACGTTCGTTTTTGAGAAGATTTCCGTCACAGTCTCTGCACATATCGACTTTTAGCATAAAGCCTTTGCGCGAACTGTTCAGCTTCTCGTAAAACTGCCGTGTGTCTTCAGCGCGGAATAGCTCTTTCACCGCTTCGCGATGTCGTTCTACTTGATGACGCTTCTTTCTCCGGAAAAACGAGTTTTGTCTGTTCCGTGCCTCGTTCGCTCTCGTGCGGTGATGCAGAATTCTCGCCCATGCTGCGTTCTTCTCATTCTTCAACTGCTCGCATTCGCCGTCGTACCAGTCGTGTCTCTGATTCGGGGCCGCTGGACCTAGTGCTGCTGTTGCGGTGCTACCTATGGCAGATCGGGTCTACCCCGTTTGGCATAATGCCGTTTGGCATACAGTCGTTTGGCATAATAGCTGTTTGGCATACGGTCGTTTGGCATAATCGCCATTTGTCATAATAGCCATTTGGCATAATTGTGAAAAACATTGAATTTGGGGGTGTGTATAAACTGCTCACGATCGTACATTCCGTTGTCAGTTAGTGATAGGACATACTTCTTAATCATCATTTTTCAAGGAAACCAATATCCAATAAAGCTCTTTTGGAATTGCATCATACTTGACTTCCGGGGTCATTAAGTCCGGGATATTATGGTGCATTTTTATCAAAAATATATCCAACGCCTAAATTATTCCACGCCATTTGAAAAAAAAAAGGAACATGTATGTGGAGTTTCAAGGTATAAGCTTTTTGATT
This sequence comes from Aedes aegypti, assembly GCF_002204515.2. Lineage (NCBI taxonomy): Eukaryota > Metazoa > Arthropoda > Insecta > Diptera > Culicidae > Aedes > Aedes aegypti. The sequence goes on along the minus strand of NC_035109.1, from coordinate 191,275,565 downwards.
TATACATGTATTTCAAAGCTAATTAACATGCCAAAATTCACTTTGCTTGCTTTTAACAACTGTGACTCAATGAATTCTATGCCAACATAAGTTCATTGTGCTCTATAAAAATTTAAAATTATACGTTTTGTTTCGGGAATTTGATAATATTTAAGATATATTCGAGATAAATAATTTGCTAGATATAAAAATTTTTGTGATTTTTCTTTTGGCTTCCGTATGAACAATAGTTTAGATAATATAAATATGAACGAGAATTGAATTTCCGACCTCAAGATCACCAATCTTCTCTTCTACTCACGACTTTACCAGCTCTCCACAATGTAGTTTTATTATGCATCTTATGGTACGGCATATTACTGTACCACTGCAGTATCTTCCTTTTTCAAATTATGCCAAACGACCATTATGCCAAACGACTGTTATGCCAAACGACTATTATGCCAAAACGACTTTATGCCAAAACGACTTTATGCCAAACGACTGTATGCCAAACGGCATTATGCCAAACGGGGTAGACCCGGCAGATCTTATGTGCCTCCAGCCATCTTCAAGAGTGGCGGCGCCAAAGTGCTCTTCCGTTGGTAGGGCCACTTCCAACTGCTGCGCGTATTCTTGGGATAATTCTGAGTCCCGTAGCCACTCGATGTTAAGCCGCGGCGTTCGGCTTCAACACGAGTTGGTCACCGTCGAATGTTTTGAGCGCATACATACAGCAACTAGGTAGTGATCCGAATCTATATTCGCACTGCGGTATGTGCGAGCATTGGTGATGTTAGAGAAGAATTTACCGTCGATTAGAACGTGGTCGATTTGGTTCTCGGTTAGATTATCGGGTGATCTCCAAGTGGCCTTATGGATATCTTTGCGGGGGAAGAAGGTGCTTCAGACTACCATACCACGAAAGGCTGCAAAGTTGACGCATCGTTGGCCGTTGTCGTTAGATACGGCGTGCAGGCTGTTCCGCCCGATCACCGGTCTGTACGCATCCTCTTGTCCTACATGTCGCCAACAACGATTTTTCGTCACGCGTCGAGCATCCGTCAAATATCTGCTCTAGCTGCGCGTAAAACGTCTTCTTCTCGTCGTCGGGTCTCCCTTCGTGTGGACAGTGTACGTTGATGATGCTGTAGTTGAAGAAACGGCCTTTTATCCTCATCTTGCACATCCTTGCGTTGATCGGCTGCCATCCGATAACGCGTTGCCGCATCGTGCCCAACAGTATAAAGCCAGTGCCTAGCTCATGTGTGGTGCCACAGCTTTGGTAGAAGGTAGCCGCTCGATGCCCGCTTTTCCACACCTTCTGTCCAGTCCAACAAAGTTCCTGCAGCGCTACGATATCGAAGTTACGGGGATGTAGTTCGTCATAGATTATCCTGTCGCAACCTGCGAAACCAAGTGACTTGCAGTTCCATGTTCCAAGTTTCCAATCGTAATCCTTATTTCGTCGCGAGGGTCTTTTCCGATTGTTCCGGGTCGTATTATCTCCTATGTTATTCGTAATATTTTTTTACGGGTGGCTTACTGGGCCTACGCCAACACTTCTGTCTCGTCGGAGCGCCATCGTGCCAGCTCTGTTTAACGTCCCAACTAACACTAGGACGATCGCGCTGATGGGGCTACCACCTTGGATTTAGCAGTGCGCGATTCAGCATTTCTTGCTCAACCACTGTATACCAGAACAGACGCTGTTCGAGCCGCATCTCCTGGTGAACAGATGCTCGTGACGTACCTCCTCAATCTAGCTGATGTCAGAAGTAAAACAGTGCTCAGGCTGCACTACCAGCTAAGTACGCAACCCTTAGCTGGCGGTCTTTGTCATCGTTTGACCCGTGGAAGCATGAGGAGGACCAGAGCTGTGTTAAACGCTCCTTCCTAGTTGTTGACTTGCCGTTTTGCAGCCCAAAATTAAGTTATGTTAAGTAAATTGAAAACTTTTTTTTCTCTTTCTTATGCAGGTGAAATCAACTCATCTGCAAAAATTCTGAACTGCTGAATTCTGAACGGCAAATTAAATGGAATATGTTGTTAACCAAATGTTAATAAAAGCTTAGTTTTGTTTTACCAAATTAGGATGATAGTGTTGTCTAACACAGACCCCCTAGTGTTGCGATGGTTCAAGCTGAACCGTTCAACCACAAGCAGTGCACCGTATTTCAGAGCAGATCAAAACACATTAAATTTTGATGATCAGCTTGAACTGCAAATATTTATTCATTAATTTATCACTATTTCAACAGTATTCTTACTTACAATTATCAGTGCTTCTATACGCCCCTTTAATTGGTTTCAAACGTTTATTAAATTAAACTGCTTCTAAATTCACTCTATCTCATTCAACAACTACTTTACATTCCGTCATTCTACCAGCCAAACAATGAATGCCCTCATCTAAGGTAATTAGCTTTTCCTTCGCGCCAACACCCACACGGAAAAAAATTCTGTAATAAAAATTACTATTTTAGCTGACTATGTCCATTCTTGAATCTACCATGCAATTTCAGACCAATCTATATAAATAAAAATGGAATGGTGTTTGTATGTCACGAAATGGCTCACGAACGGGGCAACGGATTTGGATGATTCTTTTTCCATTTTGTTCGTCAAGGGTTCCGACGTGTTTGTGTGTATAAAAGTTCCAGGATGTTCACCGGGAAAGTAGGGAAAACGGGACTGAACGGAACTGTCATTTTGTATGGGACGATTCATAGCGGTTTTCAACAGCCTACTTGATGGCAAGACGAAGTTTGCCGGGACTACTAGTTTAAATAAATAATTTACAACAATCTGATTTCGACTACATACATGGTAAAATCAAGCGCATTTCTGGTCTGCTAAAAATTGCCGGTGCGAGCGCTTAAGTTAACCCCTGAAATGGTAGTTTTTATCGCACAATTTTTTTTTGCGTGTAGAAATCAGAAATGAATGTTCACTCGCATAACTTATGATCTCGCACTAAAAGCCATTGGTAACCATGCGTGTAGATCGTTATTTCTGAGCATTGGATGGATTTACACGTTATTTTACAAAGTGCCTGTGGTGTTTGTTTGGATGCTTCTTCATTAATTTGCTCAGAGACAACAAGCTACACACATTGTTAACAATGGCTATTACGGCGTTATATTCAGCGAATTATTGTCTGGAATAATACTAATAAATTTAAAAAATAAGAAAAAACCTTCGGCCTTGATATCATTTTCGGTTGAGCCTTCTTCTTCTTCTTCTCTTGGCATTACGTCCTCACTGGGACAGAGCCTGCTCCTCAGCATAGTCGCAGACAGACGTTTAAGCAGGAACAAATTTATTCAAAATTCCTGTGTAAATTCTACCGTGGTGTCACCTAGGGAGCAAATTGCTAGCGTTGAGCACGCCGGCTGTGGGAGCGGTTGTGTGTCATGCTGTCAGCGAAATGTGATCGGGGTAGTGGCGGAACGCATACGCCACTAACGCCATCTGTTATCTGATTGCCACTTGGCGATTTGTGGCGGCCATGTTTTTACACAAGTGGCTGAGTCTAATGTCGTTTTCGTTTTTAGGAACTGGGTCGGTGATCAACACATAAACAAACAAACGTCAAACAAATTGTAGTCCGGTCGAATCTGAATCGGGTTGGGGTTGAAACTGTGATTCAGAACGGGTTGCGCCAGTTCCAACCTGGGTTCAAAAACGAATTCGACATAACTTGAACGTCTGTCTGCGGCATAGTGTTCTTATGCGCACTTGCACAGTTATTAACTGAGAGCTGCAGAGCAAATTTGCCATTTTCGTATTTGTACATCGTGTGGCGGCAGGTACGATGATACTCTATGCCCAGGGGGTCAAGGAAATTTCCATTACGAAAAGTTCCTGGACCGACCGGGAATCGAACCAGACATCTTAAGCATGGCTTTGCTTTGTAGCCGCGGACTCTAACCACTCGGCTAAGGAAGGCCCCCGGTTGAGCTTATAGTTTTAAAATTGATACGTTTTTTTTGTAACGTCATAAGAAAAGGTAAAGAGGTTTTGTGCCCTTTTAAGAACGGTTTCAAAATAATACCACTAAAAGGGGGTTTTCTCTCTTTCAAAAATTTTCGTTCAATAAATATGTATTTATTTTTATTTTGTCACATCAGTGACTCACGCAAAGGAAATTAAAAAATATGATATACATATAGCTTTCTGGGAAATAATTCATATGTGCATTCTGGGGAATGTTACAGAATCGCCCTGTGTATATCATTTTTTTCGGGTTCCTGGTCATTTGGCCGAACGCCATTTAGCCGAAAGGGGCATTTGGCCGAAATTGAAAACAATAGTGAACTACAGTTCGCATGCATTTGTAATGAATTTCAAAGAATAGTTCATGCTTTGAGAAGGATAAATGGTCGGTGTTCAGACAGACTGAACCAAGTGTTTTTTATTGGTTTCAGGAAAACGTACCCTGGCATACGAAATCTGCGCATGTTGGAGATGGCCCATAGTTATAATTAGTTTTTATTCAATGAATTCACTCCAAAACACTCCGACAATGATCACCTCTCGCCTTAAGCATAGAGAGTGAGAGATCGATACTGACCGGTCTAGCCGAGGTAGCCGAAGGTCACTCAGCAACGCTGTAGGCTGGAGAAGGAACAGCGAAATTGTAAATAGTTAGTTATCAAATATACGTTGAAGTAGAAGCTACGTTTCGCTCTTCGTCTCTGTGGTCAGTCGATGACATTGACCTTATCTCCGGCGCGTGTGTAATCGTTTACAGCAGAGAAAAACGACAAAGTCCCCCCGTAAAAAGGAACTTAGAAAAATTCTGTGGTTCGTTCACTGTGATCGCGAGTTAGTGCTTCTCAGTGCTAGTCAAGGACTAGTGAAGAAAGTCCTTCGAGACTCGGCAAGGTGAGTATCGTCAACATTTGGTCCTTCGAGCCGGATCGAAGGCAATTCAGACCGAGAAGTGATTCCGCGCGGTAAAGTGATCAAAAGCAATCAGACCAAACGCGCGCGTTGGTCATCGGTGGTGGCTGCCATTCAATTTGGCAATTTCTATTGCTTTGCTTTGTGCGAACAAACAGTGCGAGTGCGCTGGGAGGTTTTACCAAGGCGGGTAAACCTCGTGGGTGTGTGGAGAACGGCAATCGATTGCAATCAGTGCAGTTTCGGTGACTGTTTCGTGCGTGGTGATAGTATCACAACGGGCAACCGTGGGAGATAATTAATTATCGCAAACGATTTTGCGACGGTACATTGGGTGAACGATAGTGACTATCGGTTCTAGTGCTTCGATCGCGGGTGAAAGAAAGCAAACTTTCGGAGCATTTTCTGCCGTCGGCAAACGTTTCGCGTGGTGTGGAAATAACAATTTCGCGCTTGAGAGTGCACTAAGGCGAGTAGTGAAGAAGTGAAGAAGATCGGACATTGCCCTGGCCATTGTGAACGTCTGTGGCCATTGTGTGGAAGGTGATTCAACCCGTTTCGCCATCATCGCCATCTTCAACGCGTGCTAGCGTGGCTTGGGGACGCGGCTCGGCGCCATCGCATCGGTGCCATTAGATCCATTTGGCGCAAATTCATCCAGCCTTTGGAAAGCATCCGATCCCTAGGATTGCTCCGTTCCAAGCTTTTATTGCATGTGGCTAGCAGTAGCCGTGATTAGTACGTAAGAAAGTGGGTAGCTTTTTTCATTTGCTATTGTGGCTTGGTGGTTAAGACGGCCGCGAATCGAGTGGAAATCCGTTCGCGCCCTCGATTTGCGATACCGCGTAGAAGTGGGTTCGTTCGCGACGGGAAGGAGAGATCGATTCGATTATTAAACGATCCACTTCCGTCGATTTCAAACGTCGCGCAGGGTTTTTACACCGCGACGGGAAGGAGCATTATCGATCGATTGTGTATCACCCTCGCCGGTTCGGTTTCGCGTAGAAACGGTTAGTTTCGCGACGGGAAGGATTTTTGCGTTCGATTAAAACTTCCGTTTCCGTTCGATTTCGTTCGCGATGCCTGTCAAAGAGGAGAAGCAGCTGGCATTAAGCATGCATCAACGCAAATGCTTGTTCAAAATGCTGGATGCGCTGGAGCGGTTTATCCGTGATTACGATCATGAACGCGACAGTTTTCAATTGTGTGTGCGGATTGATTCCCTGGATAAGCTGAACGCAGATTTCGCGGATTGTCAGTCAGCGGTGGAGAGATACGACGACCCAGAAGCGCTGGAAGTACACATCGATGAACGTGTGGTGTTCGAGCAACGTTACTGCAAGGCAAAGGGTTTTCTTCTTGCGAAGCGCAATGCAGATGCCAACCAGTCGGTGCTCAATGAATCTATGCTCGCTCCTCAACACCATCCGAATTTCCACCTCCGCCTACCCAAGATCGAAATGCCGAAGTTCAACGGTGATTTTTCACGCTGGATCTCATTCCGGGATACGTTTACGTCAATGGTCCACGTGAACGGTGACATTCCTGCCGTCGCCAAGCTCCAATATCTTCTCCAATCTCTCGAGGGTAGTGCCAAGAAACCCTTCGAATCGGTGGACATCGAGGCTGACAACTATGCAACGACATGGGATGCGCTGCTGAAAAGGTACGACAACCGCAAGTACCTCAAGAAGCAGCTCTTCAAGGCTCTTTACGATCTGCCAGCAATCAAGCAGGAGTGTGCAACGCGGCTCCACGGTTTGGTCGACGATTACCAACGTCATGTTCGCGCCCTATCCAAACTGGGCGAACCGGTGGACCATTGGGATTTGCCGCTCATCTATCTGCTCTGCTACAAGTTGGATCCAGCTACACTGCGCGCGTGGGAGGAGAAAACCAGCCAACAGGACAACGTTAAATACGATGAGCTGGTCGAATTTCTGTATCAGCGCGTACGGATTCTCAATTCAGTGGGATCAGAGAGTCATCATCCAGCCTCGTCGAAGGTGGCCGGCTATCCACAGAAGAGTTTCAAGCAAAAGGTGTCAGCCAACGCAGCAACTGCATCGCCTCCAACCTATCCGTGTCCGCTTTCCTGTTCGGACAGCCATTCGCTCCGGACTTGTCCGGTATTTCTCGGGAAAACCGTTAGCCAACGCCGAGAATTGGTTTCCCAAAAACGACTGTGTTGGAACTGCCTTAGTTTCGGTCATCAATCCAAGAAGTGTGGTTCCAAATATTCGTGTCGTACGTGCCGCGAGAAGCACCATTCGCTTCTACACGATCCCGCTCCAGTAAAGGTTTCCGCTACACCAGCCATCCAAGCAAATCCATCTGAATTATCCGTGTCATCAAAGCTCGCTGTTTCAGCGGCTCCATTGGTTCAACAACCGCTACCATCCACGTCTCAACAAGCTTCTGGTTCCCGTCAGGTCAGCATGGCAGTCCAAACCACCTGCACCATGACTCTTCTGGAAACGGTTGTTCTCAACATCGTCGATGACCACGGTAACACGCACAAGGCCCGAGCTCTCCTCGATTCGGCATCGATGTCGAATTTCATTTCGAAACCATTGGCAAAGAGTCTCTACAGCCGTCGGTCTACAGTGGATGTGTCCGTCGCAGGCATCGGATCATCTACACAGAAGATTAGGAGTGCCATTACTGCAACCATCGAGTCGGGAGATCGAACGATCTCGATGAAACTGCAATTCTTGGTACTGAAGCAGCCATCGTCGGAGCTGCCAACAACGCCGATAGATATTTCGGCGTGGAAATTTCCCAATGTCAAGTTAGCAGATCCCCAGTTTAGTATTCCCGAATGTGTTGATCTAGTTATCGGTAGTGAAACATACTGGGAATTACATACAGGACGGAAGATTTCTCTGGGCAAAGGTCTTCCGTGGGTAGTCGAAACTCCATTTGGTTGGGCGGTCTCTGGAACCGCTTCTCGCTCGGCTACCTGCATTCCACGGTTCTGCTACCTTTCTACTGCCGATGATCGACTGGAATCCGCTCTACGCAAATTCTGGGACATGGAAACCATTCCATTGGGTCCAGTTCGATCCACCGAAGAAAGCCGTTGTGAAGAGCTGTACGCTGCAACGACGACACGCAATGCAACTGGACGATATGTCGTCCGCCTGCCGCGGACTGAAGACCCTGAAAAGGTTTTGGGTGAATCCAGATCAATAGCCGATCGTCGTTTTTTGAGCCTGGAACGCCGACTTGAAAGAGATCCTGCAACCAAGGACTCATACAATCGGTTCATGGAAGAGTACCTCCAACTCGGGCACATGAAGAAGATACAAGAGCCTGTGGATGATAGTATTCCACACTGCTACATTCCTCATCACGTCGTTTTCAAAGAATCCAGCACGACCACGAAGGTCCGGGTAGTCTTTGACGCGTCATGCAAGACCTCGTCCGGCTATTCGTTGAACGACACGCTTCTCGTTGGACCTGTCGTCCAGCAAGACCTCTACTCCATCTACCTGAGGTTCCGGACGCAAATCGTCGCTGTTGTAGCAGACGTCGAAAAGATGTACAGGCAAGTGTTGCACCATCCCGAAGATCTTCCATTTCTCCGTATTCGTCATCGCAGCAGTCCGTCAGATCCCATCACTACATACGAGCTACAGACCGTCACGTACGGTACAGCGAGTGCGCCGTACTTAGCCACCAAAACCCTCCAGCAAATCGCCAATGATCAAGCTGAATTGTATCCTGCTGCTGTCGACCCAGTTGTAGAAGATTTCTACGTCGACGATCTACTGTCCGGCGCACCGGACGTCGATTCTGCTGTAACTCTCCGACAGCAAGTCACCGCTATGCTCGGCTCCGCCGGGTTTACCCTCAAAAAGTGGGCGTCTAACGTTCAGGAAGTATTGCAGGATGTACCGCCGGAAGATCTGGCCATCCAGCCTCTTCACGACTTACAGGATGAGCAGACAATCTCCACGCTCGGTCTTCTATGGGATCCGAAGGCCGATAATCTCCGATTTAAGGTAGAAATACCTCTCCCTGCTGCCGTTCTTACCAAGCGGAAAGTGATGTCATACATCGCTCAGATTTTCGACCCTCTGGGCTTGGTAGGTCCAGTCATTGCAAAGGCAAAGTTGTTTATACAGCGCCTGTGGGCGTTGAAGCAGGACGGTGTTTCCTGCGAGTGGGATTCGCCATTGCCAGAGAAACTTCAACACGAGTGGAAGCGATTCCATACTACATTACCCATGCTCGCTGAAGTTCGAGTTCCTCGTTTGGTGCTCTCTCCCGGCGGTGACAGTATTCAGCTTCATTTCTTCGCCGACGCGTCATCCGTTGCGTACGGAGCCTGTTGCTTTGTCCGTACAGTTTCGGCGGATGGAATTCAAGTTCGCCTGTTGACGTCAAAGTCAAAGGTAGCCCCACTGTCTACACACCATTCCATCGCCAGACTAGAACTCTGCGCCGCGCATCTGGCAACGCAACTCTTCAAGAAGGTTGAAGCATTCTTGAAAATCAATTCCATCGCCTATTTTTGGTCAGACTCCAGTACCGTGCTACAGTGGCTGCGCTCATCACCAACCCGTTGGAAGACATTCGTCGCTAATCGGGTGTCTAAGATCCAGAACACTACGTGCATCGACCACTGGAGGCATATCGCTGGCTCCGATAATCCTGCTGATGACATTTCCCGCGGTCTCAACCCAACAGACATCCTAGGTTGTTTCCGCTGGTGGCAAGGACCAGCTTGGTTAGCTCTGGCTCCGGATTGCTGGCCGAAGACCATCATCGACCAAGAAAATTCTTCCGCCGTTTCCGAAGAAGGACGCAAAAATCCAATTGTGGCGTTGACTGCCGTCCAGATTAGTTTTTGTACTGATTTGTTTTCTCGATACTCCCGCTACAACAAGTTACGCCGAGTGGTGGCATTCTGCAGTCGTTATCTACATCGTTTGAAGGAGCGCGCACAGCAGCGCCAGACCAGGTCGCACATCGCTACATTGGGCGGTAGCATCCGATCAAAGTCACCATCAGTCCCACCACTTACAACCGCCGAGCTCCAACACGCTGAACATCTACTCTGCCGTTTAGCGTTGCTAAGGAGATATCAGACTTATCGAATGGCGAACGTGTCGCCAAGTCGTCAGCACTCAAGTGGCTGAAACCGTACGTCGATGAAGACGGCACTCTTCGCGTCGGCGGCCGTCTGCGTAACGCCGCACTATCCGTCGACAATAAGCACCCAATCGTTCTGTCCGCCAAACATCCGCTGTCTGCTCTGCTGGCTAGCAGTTACCACGTAAGCCTACTGCACGCAGGGCCCCAACTCCTGCTAGCCACTCTCCGCCAGAAGTTCTGGATCCTTGGCGGCAGAAATCTTGTTAAGTCCGTCTTCCACCAATGCCACACTTGTTTCCGATCCAAGCCCACTCTAGTCCAGCAGAGCACAGCCGATCTGCCGGTCTCGCGAGTTTCACCGACGCGTCCGTTTTCCGTGTGCGGGGTCGACTACTGTGGACCATTCTATGTGAAGTCAGCAGTTCGAAATCGTGGTCCAATAAAAGTCTATGTGGCCATATTCGTCTGCTTCTCAACCAAGGCTGTCCACATTGAGCTAGTAAGCGACTTGTCAACTCCTGCGTTCCTAGCAGCACTCCGTCGTCTCGTCGCCCGCCGTGGAAGGATCGTCGAACTCCATTCCGACAACGCCACTACCTTCAAAGGTGCTTCACATGCGCTCAATAGAGTCTATCGCATGCTGAAGATTGAAGCCGCCGATCGTCAGCAAATCTTCGACTGGTGTTCCGGAAACGAGATAGTGTGGAAATTCATTCCACCTAGAGCACCACATTTTGGAGGCCTCTGGGAGGCCGCCGTCAAGTCGGCGAAAACGCATCTGCTGAAGGTCGTCGGCAACGTCAATGTAGCCTACGAGGATCTGTTGACCTTGTTGGCGCAAGTCGAGATGTGCATCAACTCTCGGCCTCTGACGCCGATACCTGAGGATCCCACCGATTTGGACGTCCTAACGCCAGGACACTTCCTTGTCGGAAGTAATCTTCAAGCGGTTCCCGAGCCAAATTGGAAGGAGACCGCTGAAAACCGACTGGATCACTGAGATTTAACCCAGAAACGTCTGCAGCAGATCTGGTCCCGTTGGTATCCCGAGTACCTGCAGCAACTTCAATCTCGTGCATCTAAAGGTTGCAACCCGCCGGTCACCATCGAGGTCGGCGCCATCGTCATCATTAAGGAGGACAACGTTCCCCCAGCAAACTGGCCGCTGGGAAAAATTGTGAAGCTCCATCCCGGGAAAGACGGTGTAGTCCGTGTGGTGACCCTCAAGACAGCGAGCGCCAAAGAAGTGGTGCGTCCCGTGGCCCGCATTGCACTTCTTCCGTCGCCGAGATCTTCCAAATAGAAACCAGGTAGAGCAACCCTTATTGGGAGAACTTGCTCGATGCTCACCTGCGTTTCTGCAAAGGTAATTGCAGGTCCAATACCTTACAGTTTCCCCGTTAGATCTACCTGGTCTTTTTCTTTGTTCCCGGTCGACGATGATGAACCTCCAACCGACGTTACTGGCATACGAGGCATGAAAGAACTGAAGTCTCGTGTCAACGCAGTGAAGTCTCCGTCAACGGCAACGAGAAGTACTCAGCCGAACTTCAGAGAGAAGGCCGAGTAAACGTGCAAACGTTGTTACTTTGTAAATTTGTTGAAACATCCATGTTTCAAGGTGGCCGGAATGTTGGAGATGGCCCATAGTTATAATTAGTTTTTATTCAATGAATTCACTCCAAAACACTCCGACAATGATCACCTCTCGCCTTAAGCATAGAGAGTGAGAGATCGATACTGACCGGTCTAGCCGAGGTAGCCGAAGGTCACTCAGCAACGCTGTAGGCTGGAGAAGGAACAGCGAAATTGTAAATAGTTAGTTATCAAATATACGTTGAAGTAGAAGCTACGTTTCGCTCTTCGTCTCTGTGGTCAGTCGATGACATTGACCTTATCTCCGGCGCGTGTGTAATCGTTTACAGCAGAGAAAAACGACAAAGTCCCCCCGTAAAAAGGGACTTAGAAAAATTCTGTGGTTCGTTCACTGTGATCGCGAGTTAGTGCTTCTCAGTGCTAGTCAAGGACTAGTGAAGAAAGTCCTTCGAGACTCGGCAAGGCGAGTATCGTCAACAATTGGCATCATTCGCTGTAATAATGTAACTTATCTATTTGAAGACACATCTGTATCAAAACAACATCCGGAAAATCAAAATTGATTGAGTTCTTAACGTATCTTTTGAACGCCAATATTATCTAGTCCGGTCTGTCTGAACACCGACCGAATCATCATTGATATACAGCTCTTTAGTATTAGTTCAAGAAACAATAAATTTATGCTGAAAGAAGAACATCGTAAATGTAAGCAATTATTCACTTCTCTACTAGCGGTAATAGATGCCAGCAGAGGTTTTCGCATTACGTTTGTATTCAGATTTTGACAGCAAATAAAATGGTTTAAGACTTATTCGTCTTTCTGAAGCATTGGTTTGCTTCAATGCTCCGAATCGTACTAAGTAAATTAATTCATAATTTTAGCAACCACGAGTTTGGCTTTTTCTTTTCACAGCGAAGAAATAGTGAGCCTATTTGAGTGTTCATCCGTTTGATTAACTGATATACACAAGCAACGGTGCAGAGCTAATCTTGGAGGAGAATTACATCGCACCAAAGTTAATCGTTGCGCTAAATATATGTTTCAATAAGACTCTTTTTGAGCGTATTTTAAGTCATAGTTCTATTAAATAATGAAAAGTATTCAAATATGAAAGAACAACCTATGATTAAAAGAAGGAAGAATCTCTTATAAAAATGAAACAAATTTTTACTGCATAACAAAACGCCGCACTTCTTGAGAGCAAATTTATTAATGGAACGCTTCAAGCTAGAAATTAGAGTGATATTAATATAACACGCAGAGAATTGACAGCTATTCAAAATAATAAAAATTATTTTTGTTTTCAATAAACCTTTTCAATTTGTTGCAATTAAAAAAATGCGTTGAAACAACAATTATTTTTATCAGAATAAAACACAAATATTGTTGAAGCAATCCTTATAAGAAATTTGTTGAAACAACAAAAGAAAAGCTTTACATCAAATGAAAGTTTTATTAATTTCAATCATTTCATTGTTGATTCAATTAGTCATGTGTATAACCTAAGAACTGGCCCGCCATTTTGGTTTTGATTGGAAACAGCGAGAATGTGGATATTTCTAGTGCGTTGAATTGACCAAAGTGCAATACGTGCAGAAAATTTATGTTTAAATAGTTCAGGTCATCGATTTCGCATCACAGTTTCGGAGTATCCATAAACTAGAATCTAGCTGTTTATGGTAAGTTTTGGCCATTCTTTGTAAATTTTTGTTTTCACTAAATAATTTTCATTTATTGCAGTCAACTCCTACACGAGCTGATGATTTCATTCTATTGCTTTGTCGCGGAGCGGATAAACCTCATCTTCCAAACGGATTTTGGAGCAAGTTTCATAGACTTAATACCACAAAAGATCAAAGAATACTGGTCGCAGTGGTACATCCCGAACAGAAACAGAACATATACTTACGTAAAATGAAAATAAAGTAGGCTTTTGAAAGCGATTATCGTAATTTATTTCATTAAAAACGAGGTTTCAGGGGACTGGGACCAACAAAAATGAGTTTTTATTTCAAACAAAAACATTATCACATCAAAAAACATTATTATTTGTTTCAAAAACGATAGGTTTTATTTCAATACAAAAAATTTTTGCTTCAAAAGTAAAAAAGGGTTCAATCAAAAATTAATGTTGTTGCTCCACAGTAAACCCAGCTGTCAAATTCAACAATAAATATTTTTAAACCAAATTACGAGTTGTTGTTGAAACAATAAAAGGAAATTATAAGCCGGCAAACAATACAGATATATTGTTGTAATGATATAGAATATATTTGATTTTAAAATTGTTTTCTCTGCGTGAAGAAATAAGCTTGTAATTTTACCTTCTACATACATAATAGTGCGCTTTTTTCGATCTATCCACTGATTCAAACTTAATGCGCGAGATTCCAATCTTAGGCTCGCTTAGGCTTACCAGATGAAAATTTTGGAAAGGAGGACATTTCGTGTGACTGGCTTTGAAAAGGGAGGACATTCATTTTGTTTTCGAAATCTTGAGATGGTCTGGCCACGTCCTTATTGCAGATTGACTTTGCACGGAAATTCGGGGCATTAGTACCCTTGGGACTATAAAATTTCAAGGTAATAGGCGAGATGATAGGTGTGCTGGAGTTTTTAGTAAGATGGTATAATCATACCTAAAGTACAGTCACCCCACGCAGTTGAATCACCCACAATTTATGAATCAGCTGATTTCAAAAGACAAAATTATTATCAAACTTGTCACAAAACATCACAGAATTATTTTTACTGATAAGAAACTATGTGTAAAAATAATTCTGTGATGTTTTGTGACAAGTTTGATAATAATTTTGTCTTTTGAAATCAGCTGATTCATAAATTGTGGGTGATTCAACTGCGTGGGGTCACTGTACTCCAAAAACAATTTAAAAATATTGTTATCACACAAAAATCACAAAAAAAACAGCGGGAAACATATTGACAATTTTTTATGAAGAACAGCGATTTCAACAAAATATTGATTACTAGTGGTCCCGGCAAACTTCGTCTTGCCATCAACTTGGCGTTTTGACCATGCAATATCCCATACAAAATGGTAGTTCCGTTCACTCTCTTTTTTTTTCAATTTTCTTGTGAGTATACACAGCTTATTATACACGCAAACACGTCGGAACTCTTGATAAACAAAACGTAGAAAGAATCATTCAAATCCAATGACCCGTTTTCAAACCAACTCGTGACATACAAACACAATTCCATTTTCATTTATATAGAAGATATATCTTATAGATCTATAGATAGATAGATAGATTGTTGAGTACACATGTGTTCAAAAAACCTGATGAACTCTCGTTCATCTTAATTCTAATAGCTTGAATCTTTAACAGAGTTCAAGACAGAAATGTTTGAACAAATATGGAAAGAAGTTATGTGAATTCATTTCAAAAGTTATATTTGCTCACTTTGAAGAAAGGAGGACATTCTCACGCCAAGGGAGGACGGGAGGACATATGATCAAAAAGGAGGACATGTCCTCCCAAGGGATACCATCTGGTAAGCCTAGGCTCGCTGGAATGGCTATAGAAAATATAATCAGTCTTCAGCTCTTCTACTATTCCAACTTTAACCTACCAATTTGCACTGAGTTCAGTAGGTGTACTGTGCTCGAACTTTAGAGGTGGCCAACGATATGAGCCTGATTTCACTATTCACAATAGATCGATTAGATATTGGGCATAATTGGTAATAAATTCAATATAACTTACGAATTATACGGTATAAACTTTGAAAGAAAAAACAGCAAATAGTGTAGTAAAACTAATAAACTACTTCAGCACATAAATTAAACCAGTTCAATTTTGCTTCGTAATAGCTAGTTGTTTTGTTTTGTCCACCTATTCATCAGACATCTCCTTACACATCTATCGCTTGGCTGTAGTAGCCACGCTGTCCGTCGTTGGATTCTGCTGACCTACGGTAGCCGGGTTGCCGGTTGAGCGGTCGTAGCAACATCCCCCTCCCCGTGAGGAGCGGTAGGGTCCTCCACTTCACGTTCAGCTACATCCAGCACCGCCAGTTTGGATACCGGCCGTCGAAAAAGTCTACCTGAAGTTTGCACTAACGCTTGGCGAACTCTTCCGTCTCTACCTGCAGTAACGTCCAAGACACGCCCTCGTATCCATCCGTTTCTTCTAGTCTCGTCGATCATGATGACCAAATCTCCGATCCGCATCGGCTTAGTTTCCTGCAGCCACTTTACTCGTCTCGTCAGGGTTGGGAGGTACTCTAGGATCCAACGCTTCCAGAAGTGATCAATCCTTCGTCGAATCAGGTTCAGAGAAGGTTCAACTGCTGCCTCTGAATCTTCGAGCTTCACCGCAGGTTGCTTTACTCCTGTTGAATTTCCAAGGATAAAGTGATTAGGCGTGAGCGCCTCTTGCTCCGCTGAATCCAGCGGTAGATACGTCAACGGGCGCGAGTTCACTATCGCTTCCGCTTCTACTATCATGGTTTGGAGTTCTTCATCATCCAGTTTGTCGTCCTGAGGCATACTGGTTAACGCGTTCTTGACAGAACGTACCATCCGCTCCCATGCTCCACCCATGTGGGGACCAAAGGGTGGTATAAACAACCATTTCGTCGTAGTATTCGTGAAAGTCGTAGCCGCTTCCTCTTCGAGGCGCCTTATTTGCTCATGCAAAACACGATCTGCTCCAGTAAAGTTACGGCCGTTATCGGAGTAGATTTCTATAGGTGCGCCTCGTCGGCAAACGAAACAGCGAATGCAGGCGATGCATGACTTCGTAGACAGGTCGTACGCTACCTCGACGTGTACGGCACGTATGGTCAAGCATGTTATCAGACATACCCATCGCTTCGCTGTTGCTCGACCTATCTTCACCAGGATAGGCCCGAAATAGTCGATGCCGACATAGCTAAACGGGCGTGTTCCGGGTGATATGCGTGCTGTCGGAAGTGGTCCCATCATTGGCATCGCTGGACGGGCCTTATGCACCTTGCACCATTGGCAGCGGCTGATTACACTCCGAGCTGTGGTATGTAGTCGAGGAATGTGGTAACGTTGACGCACTTCATTGACTACCGTTTCAAAATTGGCCTCCTGTGGTAGTCTTCAAGGATAAGATGAGTAGCGTAGTGTTTCCTTGGCAAGATTACAGGAAACTTGACGTCAATAGACATCTCTTGCGCTGCGGAAATCCGACCGTCAACTCGAAGAATTTCATCGTCATCCATCGTAGGAGTTAAATTCCACAGCACACTTGACTTTTCCAGCTCAATTCGTTTCCCGCTCGACAGCTCCTTATTTTTCGAAAGGACGATTACCTCGTCGCGATAAGTTTCAGACTGGACTAGTTTCCAGATCAGAACTTCTGCTGCGTGTAGTTCATCCTGCCGTAAAGCTGAGGTACGGCGTTTTTTCACCGGTAACAGTGCGTTTCAGTATGCCGATGAACCGAATTACGTAGGTTGTTGTCCTCAAAAGCCGATTCCATTTGGAGAACCGTTCAAAAGTGAACGGATTGTGCAGAACTGGTACATCCTGGTGCAGGTAACTCGCTCGGAGCTCCTCATCAGTCGTTGCAATGCTCTTTTTCTGCGCGGGCCACATATTTTCTGGTTGTTGAAGGAATGGTGGACCGCTAAACCACCGACTTGAGGCATCAAGACACAGTTTCTCACCCCACTTAGTGGCATCATCGGCAACGTTGAGTTTGCTCGGGATGTATCTCCACTGATTAACACTGGTTGTCGATAGAATCTCTCCGATGCGGCAGGCTACGAATGGTCGGTAACGTCGATGCTCTGACCGTATCCAAGCCAACGTTACTTGCGAGTCCGACCAGTAGACGCAGCGTTTGATCTAAAAGGTGTGGCTCTCCTTCACGAATGAGAGTAAACGTACTCCCAAAACCGCCGCCATTAATTCCAAACGAGGGATTGATACGTATTTGAGAGGAGCAACCTTTGTTTTGGCCGAAACTAAAGCGCACGATGCTGTTTCGTCCGATTTGATGACACGGAAATACACCAATGCAGCGTACGCCACCTCACTTGCATCGACGAAAATGTGGGCCTCCAACGAATCGTACAAAATAGCACTTGCTCCGTTGAAGTAGCACCGCGGTACGCGAACTTCGTTGACGTCTTGCAGCAACTCAATCCACTTCACCCACTGCTCATTGATCTGGTCGTCTATGCATGATATCTTGCATCATTATTTTCCCGTGCACAAGAACGCAGGCCAGCAGCCCTAAGGGGTCGAACAGACTCATCACACACTTTAAGACTTGCCGCTTCGTTGGCTTTGTACCCGCTTCAATTAGTGTGACGATTTCCTCACGAAATGATGTCGAAAACCGTAGAACATCATCCTCAGTGTGCCACAGCATTCCCAGCACGCGTTCCGAATCAGCCTTCATAGCGAGATCTTTGGTGGATAGCTTCGGAAGCTCTCCTAGATATTCTAGGACAGCCTTTCGATTAGATGCCCAGTTCCGCAGTTCAAAGCCTCCTTTCGAGTGAATCCACCTTACTTCGCTCGCCATTGATTTTGCTTCGTCGGTTGACACAAAACTATCTAAGTACCGTCAAGCTACCATTCACCGTGCATTTAAGGAAAAAATGCACTTCAAAAAATTATATAACTTTTCCAAATAATTTGAAGCGTATTAGAATACCACTACGTAGCGTACAATTATATAATAATTCAGGGAAAAATCTAAAACTAGTGATGCATAACTAAAAATTACTCAAAAAATCTGATGTTAAGGTCGCCTCGTACCGTTCTATGTCACCATTTACCGTGCACACTAGTGCACCATTCACCGTGCGTATAGATTTCGTCATGATTTAATTTTGTTTCTTGAAGAAACGTTGTTGATGGAGCAACTATGTTGCTAATAGTGAGCGCACTCATTTTTAAGACTGTTCAAATCTTCATTTACAATAAAATCCATAAAAAGTTTAAAAATTGGCTAAATAATTATTTTTTCATTAAAATCGTTATAGGAGGTTTGACTGTATTGTCCAAATCATTCCATATTCACTCAAAAACTAAATATGAAGTAGTTAATTGACGATATAACAATGAATCTAATATTACCGAATAATTTCATGCCTTTTACACTAATGCACGGTATTAGGAACCATACATACTGAGAGGGATCCATTCACCGTGCATTTGGGTTTCCACTGAGACACAATATAAAATTCTAATTTGCATAAAATCTCATTGCTCATACGATGAAATACATCTTACTAATAGTATCCACAATGAAAACTTGTTGAAATTTTGAAAAAAAATCATACTCTATCGTTAAAATGAAAAATGTGATTTTTTGGTGTTTCTACTAAGAGTGTTGAAAAATCTTATTATCAAACAGAATTCACATGATTTTTACTACATAAACTAGGTTTTTCAAAATGCTTTGTGACAAAAACTACTTCATTTCATCAGTTTTATCTTATTTTGCTGACAAAAAAATAATTTGTGAAAATTGTAGGAATTTGTATATGTGCACGGTGAATGGAGGCCGCACGGTGACTGGTGACTTAACGGTAGTCGTCAACATAGTGGCACTTACGAATCGCCTCCGAGGCCCGTAGGTATCGCTCGGAGAAATCCTGCGCGTTGCGGTTTTTGATGAACTGGGCGGATAAGGGAGAACTGAGTAGTGTGTGATCCTTTGACCGTGACGCTTGCTCCTGCGGGGGCGGGTGAAGCGGTCATGCAGGATTAAACGTGTTAGGCGCGCAGTGCAGTTGGGGGGAGAAGAGTGGCGTGATTCGCGGGCTTATTTAGTAGTGTGTGATCCTTTGACCGTGACGCTTGCTCCTGCCGGGGCAGGTGATGCGGTCAGAATCGATCATGTTACGTGTGTAGTGTAGTGAAAGTGTGTAGTATTTTGCGGTAAGCACAGTGCGGTGACGGGAGAAACAGCGTTACATCCTGGTAAATTCATTCTTTATTATTATTTACTCACCTATTACCCTATGAAACTAAATACGTGCCAGGGTCGAAAATTTAATTTTCGATTCGGGAAGTGTAAAAACATTTCAGATATCCATTTGATATCTGGGTGTTTTATGCGAGGCTTACTGTATATGAAAATGACCTCAGAATGTGTGTGTATTTACTGCCATTCTTGAAATGGGTCGTTGGAATTTCAGTAGAGCTATCACCTTTCATCTCCTGGGCTAAAATTGCCTGCAGATATAAAGATATCGAAGGGTATCAATAAATACATGCATACAATTTTCTTCCATAAAAGCACTGCCGGTCAGTGGGAGGTGGAATGTATACACACACACACACTGGGCGGATAAGGGAGAACTAGTGGCCCCGAAGGTGAGAACGTCCATCATGAATACGCTGGGTTTGTCGTCAGGATTTTCACGGAACAAGAAGCTTTGTGCTGGTCGGTCACGCTCGATGATCTGTACGTGGTGAAACATCTCCTTGATGTCACCGCTTACTGCCACTGGGTACTGTCGAAAGCGGAACTGTACGGAAGGGAGTGATGTCAGAAGGTCAGGGCCTGGGAGTAGCACGGAATTTAGAGATATCCCGTCGACTTTCGCTGCTGCATCCAAAATCAAGCGCACTTTTCCTGGTTTCTTGGGGTTGTACACAACGCCTAGTGGAAGATACCAGGTCCGTCTGGGATCAGCATTCGCAAGCTCGTCTGCAGTCGCTCGGTGAGCATACCTCTTCTCCTGGTACTCGCTAATTTGCCGGCGGATATTTCCCTTTAAAAAGGGGTCGCGAGTCATTCGTCTCTCAAGGCATTCCAAGCGTCGAAGGGCCATTGAGTAACTGTCCGGCATCTCTACAAAATCGGACTTCCAGAGCAGTCCCGTCGCAAATCGATCACCCACCCTAATCGTCGTTTTCTCCATGATTCGCCGTGCTTTCAATTCTTCATTGGACTCTAGTTTCTCCGGGTAGTTTGTCGGACAATCTTCGGCGTTGAAGTAATTTTTAATAAGGCGATCCAGTTTCTCCTCAGATTCACACTCGCACGCGTGGTAACTGTATTCGTCCGTTTTTTTCTACCCTATTCAAACTTCCGTAGACGCACCATCCTAAACGGGTCTTTGTCGTAATGACGCCACTGTTCCCCTCTTTGATCTTCTGCGAGTTTCGTCGGCCAGCTGCAGGTTTCGTAGGCCGACCAATATCTTCGGTGTTACGGCCTCGTAGCTCCGAATAGGCAATCCTTTCAGGTGGGGATGGCCCACTTGCAGCTCAGCGAATCGTAGTGTTTGCGATGGTAAGTTGAGATTCTCGACGGTGCGTACATGCATCAGCTGGAACTTCCTGGGATCTCAGGAAACAAAAGCCGACTATCAGAAAAACAGTGCTTCGTTACTAAGCAACCGGACAATTTGTTAGCTGAGTCTCGGTTAAAATTGAAAAACTGAGATTCGCACAGCCGAGCTCGTGAAAAAAATCTTAGTGTGATGTTAGAGATCTCTCCCGCCCTCCTTATATAATAGTAATACATAATTTTATTTCTGTATTGCTGGAGGCAATTGCACTAGACTATGGTACAAAAAATCTCAGATAAAAATGATAACTATTTAAAAATTACACCGCTAAAGAACAGCCAATGATAAAAGCAGAAAATATCACTAATGAACCGACACGATGTAATACAGACAAGTAATGATGGAATAAATAAGTAATGCAGGGGCTTCCCAACTAACAATGATAGCTGAATAACACCTTGTTCAGCCGAAATGCGGTTTATACAGCTTCTTTTCAGCTGAATAAACTGTTATTCAGCTACCATTGTCACCTTGCTTATTTTCGAGGTTACTCGTCTGAAGTCACTGTCAATTTTGTTCAAGACAATTGACAGCCGAAATTTCTGACAGCTATCGCTCACTCAATTCGACTGAATTACTATGAGAGTTAACTCAAACAGTACAACTCGAAAGAACAGCCTATAACTCACAGAAGGGAAAATCATTGATTAAAACTTTTACATTCATTTTGCCAAACTCGAAAGAACAGTCGATGATTGAAAGACGAAAAAATCATTGGTAGGAATGTTAATAGTTATTACGCTAGGCTTACGTTATTATTGTTAGTAGTTATTTTCTATTCGAAGTAATGGTTTTCGGGGCAATGTGTCATTCGGGGTAACGTTGCATTCAGGGTACTGGTTTTCGGGGTAGTGGTATTCGGGGAAGTGTTGCAGGACCCTGGAAGGATATCTGGATAGAAAGCTGAACTATTGTCTGGGAGAATTTTTTGAGTAATGTCTTCAGAAATTATTGGAAATGTCAGCTAGTGCTGCGCAAATATCGATATTTTCTGGTCAAATAAATCGATACGATATTTGATAACCAGAACAACATTATATGATTATATTACATAGAATAAATTAGTTTAATGTAACTTTTGATGTCTGCTAGATGTAGCATGACTAGAAATTGATGTAATAGAGCCCATAATGTAACCGCTAGTGTCAAGTAAGTTCCAAAATGGTTGATTTGCATTTAAATTCCTCTTTTTAAAATTATCGTATATCGGATTGAAATCGATAATTAAGAATATCTAAAGTGAAAATCTGGAAAAATAACTGTAAGTATTGTTACAAGAAACTTCTCTAAGCTAATGGAGTAATCATCTATGGCATTTCTGGATGAATCAACAGATGGTTTGTGAAAAAAAAATCTACGGCCAACCCTAAATATATATTAGGTACAAATTACCCTGAGCATTCCTTGAAGTAATTCTCGAGAAGTTTCTGGAACATCCATAGAGAATTATCAGAAGAATATTCAAGAAACTTTTAAAAGAAGTAATAGATTAATCTAAAACAAGTCGCATTGTGTTATACATAGCACGATTTGTGTACGTGCGATCACTCAAATCATCCTTCAAAGTATTAGTGAATCTTTTGAAGATTCCCAATTAATTCCTATAGAACTCTACAGGACACTCAAGAAGTTTTTGGCTGATTCAGAATTGCCGTAGGAATTTCTGGGAGTAGTTCTTAGTTAATTCATAAAAAAAATATTTGATCAAATTTTAACTGTTATGTTGTGGCACCATTCATAAAAATATTTACAACAGATTATCAAGATTTTCTGAGATATTTTTGCAAAAATTGTTAAAGGAATTTAAGCGAAATATTTGATGGAATTTATGTAGGATAAAACATTTTTCAAGAATCTTTAGTTTCTCTTGAAAACTTTTGCGATTAGCCAGGTCACATCGTGCAAAGAGAAAAACTGCACAAATTCACAGAATTTTTGTTATTTGTTATTTGTTACAATAGATAAGGAAATTAGGAAATTACCTCACTGGTAGTAAAGACAAGCAGTTTGGTAATTTTTTGTTAAATAAAACTGATTTTAAATATATTCTTTTAGCGTTAGCGTAGTTACGGTGTACTTCGTAGTTTGGATACTAGCAACATTCATGTTTCTTTTTAATAATCTCATTCTGACTACTTTCAGGAACAAGGCAGGGGAGTACTGCCGTTATACGCATAATTGTCCCATGTTCCAAAATATGCAATCGAGAAAAACGCGTTTAAAGATTTTAACACATTTAGGCCTCGTATTGACCCGGTGTGTGGTAAATTAAATTGAAATCTTTACAATAGTATAAAGAATTATTAAAGTCAAAAGTTTGTATTATGGGAATAAAGTTAATTTAGCTACAAAATTCAAAGTGGGACTGTTATGCCTAGAAATACGGGGTTTTTGGTGAATTTCTACGCATAACAGTCCCACTGATAGTAGTGACCTATTTTGTGCTAAGCATACTGCTGTAGATGACCGTTCTTACGTATAGATTGTACCGAATGTAGAGGACGTATATCCTCAAGACTATGTTAAGGCACCTTATGCAGGCTCAAGTTACATGTGCAAATCGGAGCCACATGTGGGGAAGTGGAGAAATACGATTTTATAGTTTGGAATGGAAAGCAAAGTTTTCTGTATGAGTGATAATGAAAAAAAATATATTAGTTAGTGAAATAAAGAGGGGATGAGTAAGTTACAGAGTTTCTTCTTCTTTCTGGCATTACGTCCCCACTGGGCCAGAGCCTGCTTCTCAGCTTAATGTTCTTATGAGCACTTCCACAGTTATGAACTGAGAGCTTACTGTGCCAATGATCATTTTTTGCATGCGTATATCGTGTGACAGGTACGAAGATACTCTATGCCCTGGGGAGTCAAGAAAAATTACAACCCGAAAAGATTCTCGACCAGTGGGATTCGAACCCACGACCCTCAGCTTGGTCTTGATGAATAGCTGCGCGTTTACCGCTACGGCTATCTGGGCCCCATACGTTAGATTTTATAAGATGTAATTAATTCCTATATCGACTCTTCCAACTGCAGGCTTGACAGAAACTCATCTGCGGTTATTCTGCGGAGTAAATATTTAACTCAAAATTCACGACACAAATCTTCACACGATTTGACATTTTTTTGTTTTGAAAATCATGATATTTGATGCATCTCAAATTAAGTTTTAGAACCACTAACATATTTGCCAATTTCACCGAAGAGCCAATTATCCGGAATAACTCAGTATGTGACCAGCAGGGTTGTTAACGTTAATCAACGATTAACGCCGTTTCGTTAAATCGTTAACGTTGATTGTAACGATCAACGAAACTGTCGTTGATTTTTCTATACCGTTGATTAACGGTAACGTTAACGCTTGGCGTTGATTTAACGTTAGCGATAACGTTTTTTTTTTTTTGCGTTAATGACTGAAACTTCGTGATACTTTTGTTTCAGATGACTTTTACATTTGTATTTTTTACTGAAGATATGATACTAATGTTAATTGTAAAGGGAAGAAATACAATAGTTTACAGATTTTTACAAAATTATTTATTACATATTTTCCATTAGTATTGAAATAACAATTGTATACATTTTGGACAACAAATAATATTTATTTCTTAAATATTCTACACGAATTCCTTAACGGCATGCGTTGGGAAACGAGTGCTATCTTTCAGTTACATTCATGAGGTAAGGGGTACATTTAACGGGCGAGGCTGACTGCTCATCGGTCATTTTGATAGTATGATGTCGGCAAGCAGAATGAATAACGAGCAAAGAAATCTGCATCGCGGTCGGCTTACTCTGGGCACATAATTTTCGTGGGTTATGACGAAAATTTGTAGATCCTTTCCTTACTTGGCAATTGATAATTCACAAAATAGCCGTGTTTCCCTGTGATGATACCCAATGCAGTTGGTTCACTCCCGGCAGCGATGGAAATTTCATTTTTTCGGATTATGGTTGGACCGTGGTTGCTTGCTGCTGCACCAAACAGGAGCTTTAGCGCTGAGGTTAGGACATGAAATTACTGGCAAAACACTTGCTTTTTCGTTCTACTTCACAAGGTTAAAAAAAGCCTTGAAGGAGTTTAGCTATGTCCAATCAACTTGTCAGCTGGATTCAGAATGATGAACCAAGCAGACCTAGCTGACCACCGAAGTAGTTAGTTCTTTTTGCCATGGATATTATATCTGCATAGAAACCATTTGTTTATCAACGTAACAATAAAAAAATAGAGCAAATGCATACATCGCACTAGGAACAGACAATCAACGATTTGGTTAGCGCTATTCGTTGACGTTAATTCAACGCAACACGTTAACGTTGACGTTAACAGTCATTTAAATCAACGCAAGGGCGTTGACGTTAATCAAGTACATGGTTAGCGTTAACGACGTTAATCGTTGATTAACGTTAACAACCCTGATATCAACGCCCTGATGAAACAGCTGAGAGCTACATTCTTGCTGTTAAGTTACAAGCTGAAAATTGTGATTTCAAGCAATTTAAAGAAACCGCAATTCGAGATAGGCTTATTATGCGACTTTTTGACAAAGAATTACAGAAAAAGTTGTTGATGGATGAGGAATTGAGTTTAGCAGCGGTCGAGAAGAAGATTATCAGTAGCGAAGTAGCAGGAAACCAAGCGAATTCTATTTTCGGGCCGGAGAGGCGTGAATCATCTGAGATTAGCTCAATTAAGAACCGGTTAGAAGAAGAGTATGATGGAAACCCCAGGGAATACGAGCGAGAACCCAGAGATTATGGGAGGAGATCCAGAGAGTTTTACAGGCAACCTAGAGATCATAGCCGAAGCACTGGTGAGAGAAAACATGTGAGATTTCGTGAGAGGTCTACTTCAAATAACAGGGACGTGAATCCATATGCAAAAGCAGTCTGTAACTACTGTAAAAAGAAGGGCCACTTAAGACGACAATGTTATTCTTATCGTAACAGAAATTCAGTTAGGTTTGTTGGACAAGGTTCAAAAACTGAAACATCATATAGCTTCAAACGCGACAAAGAAAATAGCTCATCTGAAGTTGAATCTGATGGTATGGAATGCATGCTGATAACCGCTGTAAACAGAATTAGTGAGCCCTGCATGGTTGAGGTTGTTGTAGAAGGAAACAAAATGCGTATGGAAATCGATTCGGGAGCGGCAGTATCTGTAATAAGCGATATTGATTACTTGGAGTTCTTTGGAACAGTTCCTACTGACGCCTGTAATAGACAATTAGCTGTTGTAAACGGTGACAGTTTATATATTGTGGGAGAGATCAAAGTTAGGGTTGTCTTGAATGGAGCAAAGAGCTATCAAAAGTTGATCATCTTAGAATGTGAAAAGAATTTTACGCCCCTTGTCGGTCATACCTGGCTTGATTTCTACTATCCTGAATGGAGATCAGGCTTTATGCAGAAAGCTTCGGTTAACAATTTGGTTCAAAGCAAAGATACAGATAAAATTGTTGCAAGTTTGAAGCAAAAATATTCAAAAATTTTCAATAAAGATTTTTCAGAACCAATTGAGGGATATGAAGGAGAATTGCAACTAAAACATGACCGACCGATTTTTAAGAAAGCGTACACTGTGCCCTACAAACTCAAAGTCAAGTTAGATCGTCATCTCAATATGCTTGAGCAGCAAAATGTAATAACATCCATTAAAGCCAGCGAATGGGCTTCACCGGTTATCGTAGTTGTTAAAAAAGATCAAGACATCCGCATGGTGATTGATTGCAAGGTATCTATTAATCATGTTATTATACCGAATACTTATCCGTTACCATTAGCTCAGGATATATTTGCTTCTCTGGCTGGATGTACGGTTTTTTGCTGTTTGGATTTGGCGGGGGCTTATACCCAAGTGCAACTCTCTGAGCGTTCTAGAAAATTTATGGTGATAAATACATCCAAGGGTTTGTACACGTATAGGTATAATCGGCTCCCACAGGGTGCTTCTAGTAGCGCAGCAATATTCCAACAAATTATGGATCAAATTCTGCAGGGTTTGAAAAACATAAGTGTGTATTTAGATGACGTCCTGATTGCAGGGAAAGATTTAGCTGAATGTTTGAAAAATTTGGAATTAGTTTTAGAACGTTTATGTAAAGCTAATGTAAAGGTTAATTTTTCAAAATGTAAATTTTTTGTACACAAATTACCATATTTAGGTCACGTAGTGACAGACAAAGGGTTAATGCCTTCTCCAGAAAAGTTATCAAAAATTTAACAAGCTAAACCTTCTAAAAATGTTGGTGAATTAAGGGCTTATCTTGGCCTGATTGATTATTACCACAGGTTTGTACCGCACCTTTCAACTAATCTGAGCAGTTTGCATGCTCTGTTGAAAAATGACAAACATTTTGAATGGACTGAAATATGTGATAATGCGTTCAAAGACAGTAAGATTGCCCTTTTAAAGGCAGATATTTTGGAATATTATGACCCGAACAAACCACTTGTTGTTGTATCGGATGCTAGTTCGTATGGTTTAGGAGGAGTTTTAGCGCATGAAATCAATGGAAAAGAAAAGCCGATAGTAAAACGTTCTCTCTAAACTCTGCCCAGAAAAAGTATCCAATACTACACCTTGAAGCTCTGGCGTTAGTTTGCACCATCAAGAAGTTCCATAAATTTCTCTTTGGGCAAAAATTTAAGGTTTTCACAGACCACAAGCCATTATTAGGAATTTTCGGCAAGAGCGGAGCTAACTCAGTTTTTGTGACACGACTTCAAAGATACATTATGGAGTTATCGATTTATGATTTTGAGATCGCTTACAGACCTTCATCACTAATGGGAAACGCAGACTTTTGCTCACGATTCCCTTTGGATCAAATGGTTCCTAAAAGTTTGGACACGGAGCATGTTAAAAGTTTGAACTTTTCACATTCTCTACCAATAGATAACCGAAAGTTTGCAGAAGGAACTACAACAGAAAATTGTGTCATGCTGTCGAGGTGTCATGTGTCAAGGAAGAGTTATTATTCCTGTGAATTTGAGACCCAAAATGCTAAAAATGCTGCATGCTAACCACATAGGCATAGTCAAGATGAAACAATTGGCCTGAGAGACAGTATTTTGGCCGCGAATTAATATGGATATAGAAGATTTCCTCAATGGTTGTGAAATCTGTATAAAATCATCTCCAGCGCCTTCTAAGCCTACGGAGAATAAATGGATTCCTACGACTAGACCTTTCAGTCGAATTCATGCCGACTTTTTCTATTTTGATAGGAAAATGTTTCTATTAATAGTGGACAGTCACTCTAAATGGGTGGAAGTAGAATTAATGCAAAACGGTACATATGCAAAACGAATAATTGACAAATTCATGGCCGTTTTTGCTAGATTTGGGCTTCCTGACGTTGTGGTTACCGATGGTGGCCCCCCATTTAATTCAAAGGAGTTCTTTTCATTTCTTGTGAATCATGGAATAAAACCTTTGAAAAGCCCTACTAGTAGCAACGGTCAGGCTGAACGACTTGTTAGGGTTGTGAAGGATGCTTTGAAGAAACATCTTTTAGATCCAGAGTTACGAAGGTTAGACATGGTGAGTCAATTGAATTACTTCCTATTCAACTACAGGAACCAAATCACTACAACAGATAGGTTTATACCTTCCAGCAAAATGTTTAGTTATAAACCCAAAATTTTGATGGATTTGCTTAATCCAAATAGACAATACAAGCAATACTTAGAGAACCTAAAACCAATAGACAATGCCTACATCCCGGCAGAGCAAGACCCAGATCCATTTAGTAAGCTGGTAGTGGGGGATAAAATATTCTTTAAAAATTTTAGGAAAACTGATCCGCAGCGTTGGATTGAAGCTAAATTCATTAAACAACTTTCCAAAAATATTTTTCAAATATCTCTCCATAGGAACGTTTTATCGGCGCACAGAAATCAACTTAAGTTGCTGAAGTCTACGAGAGGTTCTGCACTGCTAGTCCCGTCAAAACAATCTCGGAAGCGCAGTAGTAGGGAAATGACAGACGAAAATAGTGTTTGTATGGGCTTTGAAGTAGAGCCTATGGATCAATCATTCAGCATGTTTATGGATAATCTAGAAAGATCAAGCGGAGCAAACAAACCTAAGAGACTGAAGCGCAGTCCAATAATCACAAGAAGTCGCTCGCGAACATGTGAGATGTAGTATAAGTAGATAGAAATACAATAATGAACTATTAGCATTAAGTAGAATTTTGTCAATATGAAATTATGATAAATTGTTTTCCAAAAAGGGAAGGATTGTTAAGTATTCCCGGCTCGGTAAATCCGCAGAAACCCCAACGGATTCTGATTGAACTACCACGAGCAAACTGTTCAGTACTGTAAATGTATGTGACACCAATGTGTATAAAAAGAAGCCGAAATAAATCAAATAGTCAGTTCTTAACAGAAATCCTAAAAGTTAATTTAATTCTTATAAGGTACCGTGGGGCAAGTGGGTAATGGATTTCGCATAGTTGGGATTCTTCGAATTCTAGAGACCTTAAATTAAAACAAATGAAGTCGTGTATATTTTTTAGCTTGACTCGCACCAAATATAAGCAGTATACTGAAATTGATTTTTATGTAAAATTAAAAAAAAAGTACAGAGAAAGTTTTCGAAAAATGTCTCCTTACTTTTTACTTACCCCACAGGTGGGGCAAGTGAAAAGTTCATCGTTTTGACTAATAAATTCAAAAACTAATAGTTACATTCACGATTTCTATTACCTTTAACATTTGTTAAGGCGTCCCAATGAATAATAACATAAGTAACATGTAAACAAAGAAAATTTTATTCTTGTTACTTGAATTTTCTTCTCAGTTATGTTTGTTAAAATGATTCGACAACATTTTAGCTGTAACATTTCCAATGTTAGTTCTTACATCATGGGACAGCAATTGCATTTTTGCTCTGTAGAATTTCCACCGTTCATTATTTGTTTTTAAGAAAAGCGGATATGACTTCGGATAACTATTCAAGAGAAATCAAACGGAATCCTGCAATAAAGTACTTAGAAACTTTTTTATGTAGATACACCTATATCCAATTTTTATGTTTTGAACTAGCTTTACACAGACATTCCACAAGATTCCCGTGCGTTCTCTTATATTGGAACTTTTCAATCAACGTCTTCCTTTAGGCTGGCTAATAGGCTGTCCGAAGTAAACATATTAATATCGTAAAATTTAGCAACCCTAATTTTAGAGAAGTTCCATGATTTGGCCATGATAATAACGCTTTGAGTATAGTGTTTCTTGTATTATCAGCACGTTCTGTTGTTCTATGATAATTACGAACCTTGTATACTTATAGCTGTAGTGTATTGGCATCACTGCAAACGTGAATACCGTGGTTACTCCCTGACTACGGTTGCTACCGATCAAAACACCGATCATAGTAAGTGCTGTTAAAAGATAGCGATCAGAAAATTAGTTATTAAGTGAACGTCAAATAAACCAGAAGCAAAACTAAATTTGTCTATTATTCAAGACGTCACAGTTTGGCGACGAAAGGAAAAAATCAAATTTTCAAGATTCCGTCATGAATGTGAAGCCTCCGGAGTTCAACGTTGGCGATTCCTGGCCACTTTACCAGGAACGCCTGGAAAGATTCTTCGTGGCCTACGAACTCAACGATGAAGCGGACGATGAGAGGCGAGCTGCGTTCCTGCTCACATCCGTGTCAATGGAGGTATACCAGATTATCAAGAATCTGTGTTTTCCGGACAAGCCAGAAACCAAGAATTTTGCTCAGCTCTGCGAATTGATGCGCCAGCGGTTTACCCCTACGGTGGTGGTTTTTCGAGAGCGTTCCAGATTTTTCGAAGCACGTCAAGGCGACAGTGAGACGGTGGTCGAATGGGCTACCCGTTTGAAAAAGTTGGCAGCCGACTGCGATTTTGGTGCCAATTTGAGCGACTTCATCAAGAATATGTTCGTCGTAGGATTGCGTCGTGGCCCAATTTTTGAAAGAGTTTGTGAAGAGGAACCTTCGGTGGCCTACGAAGATTTGGTGAAACTGGCTATGAAGAAAGAGTCAACTCTACAGCAGCGTGGTATGCTAGAAGTGCACCGGATCCAAGGAGATAACAGGAAGAAGAATGAAACCGTGAAGTGTTTTGCTTGCGGAAAGGGAGACCATGATTTTCGGAAGTGCCAGTATAAGAGCTACGTTTGCAAGATCTGCGATAAAAAGGGACATTTGGCCAAGGTTTGTCCATCAAGAGAGAAGGATGCGGCGGCGAATCGGAGTTCCGGTGGGAAAAAAAGAAGCCCGAAAGTGAACCATCTGCGTTTGAACAAGGTGGACTTCCTTCCGCCCGTGCTGCTGAAAATTTGCGTCAACGAGAGACAGATTGACTTCGAGATGGACACAGGAAGTCCAGTGAACGCCATTTCTACGGGACTCTTCCATAAGCTATTTTCCAACGTGAAGCTAAATACGGATGTCCAAGAAGAGTTTGTGTGCTACAACGGCAGTAGTTTCCGGGCGGTCGGAAAGTTCTACGCTCGTATGAGGTACAAGGCCCACGATTCCAAGGAGGAAATTTTCGTTTTCGACGGTGACCGGCACCCATTGCTGGGACGACAGACCATGTCCAGCTGGGGTCTGAAGATTGATTTTTGCGCATTGACGGTTGCTGAGGACCACATCAAGAAGCTAGAGACGATTTTGTGCAAGCATGAAGCTGTTTTCACGGGAGAGCTAGGCTGTTTGAAGGATATGAAGGTCCATTTGCCACTGAAGGACGAAGCAGTACCAAGATTTTGTAAACCAAGGAAGGTGCCATTAGCTTTGAAGGAAAAGGTGGAAGCCGAGTTGGATCGTTTGGAGCGTACAGGTATCATTACCAAAGCATCCACGGCGGATGTGGAATGGGGAACACCACTAGTACCCGTTCTGAAGAAGGATTCATCGATTCGTCTTTGCGCTGACTATCGTGTTACAGTCAATCCGTTTCTGAAGGACGACCATCATCCGTTACCTATCATCGATGAGATTTTTGCGGCTTTGCAAGGAGGTAAGCACTTTTCCAAGCTGGACCTCAAGAATGCTTATTACCAGCTCGAGGTCGATGAGGAAACCAAGAAGCTTTTGTCGTGGAGCACCCATCGAGGCGTGTTCCATATGAATCGTTTGCCGTTTGGAACGAAGACCGCTTGTTCCGTGTTTCAAGCTACAATGGAGAGAGTGTTGCAAGGCTGCCGTGGAACTGTCAGTTACCTAGACGATGTTATGGTCACCGGGTCCACTACCGAGGAACATCTACAGAACCTGGATCATGTTTTGCAACGGTTCGAAGACGCTGGATTTCTGTTGAATAAAGAAAAATGTGAATTTTTCAAGGAAGAAGTGGATTTCCTTGGCCATTACATCGACAAGGAAGGGTTGCATAAGGACCCACATAAGGTGAAGGCCATATTGAACGTGAAGCCACCAACAGACGCTAAGGAGGTCCGTTCCTTTGTGGGACTCGTGAATTACTACGCCAAGTTTTGTCCCCATTTGGCACACAGTCTGAAGCCCCTGTACGAGCTGCTGAAGGAAGGTGTTAGTTTCTCCTGGACTAAGAAGCAACAGCAAGCGTTCGAGGAAGCTAAGAATCTCATTGCTGGAGAAACGGTGCTGGTTCACTATAATCGAGATCTTCCGATCAAGCTGTACTGCGATGCATCGAACGCAGGAATCGGAGCTGTCATTACTCACGTTTTTCCGGATAAAAATGAGCGTCCGATATCGTTTGCTTCAAGAGTTTTCAAGAAACACGAAGGCAATTATTCAACAATAGACCGGGAAGCTTTGGCCATTTACTACGGAGTCACGAAGTTTTACAGTTATTTGGCCGGTCGACATTTCATTTTGATGACCGATCACAAGCCGCTGATTGGATTGTTCAGCACAAAGGGTGTTCCTGAAACAGCAGCGAGACGACTTCAACGATGGGCCGTGTTTTTGTCAAGCTTCGACTATGAAATCCAGCACGTGAAAGGTGTGGACAATATCCCGGCAGATTTTCTTTCCCGTTTTCCGTTGGCCAGTGTCGAAGATGAAGATAAGTTTAACGACGATTTTGCAGAAGAAGACCCGACAATATTTCTGAACTTTTTGGAACAAGAAACTCGTTCGTTAGTCGAAAGGAGGCAGTTGAAGGTCGAGAGTCGTCGTGACAAGACTGTAAGCCGTGTGGTGGAGTATTTGAAGTCTGGTTGGCCATCGAACATCCTGGAAGAAGAGATCAAGAAGTTTTATTCCAAGCGAGATGAACTCAGCGTTGAGGAAGGTGTCCTGCTTTGGGGTTATCGCATCGTAATTCCAACCAAATTGCGGAAGAACATCCTGATGGAGTTACACTCGGTTCACTTGGGCATAGTCAAGATGAAGAGCCTTGCGCGGTCATATTTCTGGTGGCCGTCAATGGACAAGGAGATTGAAGAGCTTGGACGAAAATGCGAATTGTGTATTCAGTTACGACCAGAGCGGACGGATCCAATATCACCGTGGAGACTTACAAGTTCCCCTGGGGATCGAGTTCATATTGACCATTTCCAGTTCAGAGGTGCCGATTTTCTGGTTATGGTGGACAGCTACAGCAAGTGGATAGAGGTGTTCCCAGTGCGCACGCTGACATCGAAGGAGACGATTGAGAAGGTCTGTGAATATAAATCACGTTTTGGACACATTTCCACTTTAGTCTCAGACAACGGTACGGCGTTTTCCTCGGACGAATTCAAGAATTTCTGTATGAATCGAGGAACCAAACATCTGCGGACGGCACCATATAGCCCGTGCTCCAACGGGGCGGCTGAGAATGCAGTGAAGACGGTTAAGTCGGCCTTGACGAAGCTTTCTTCTGACCCAGCATTTCAGAAAAAGACAGTCGCTCACCGTTTATTTTCCTTTTTGGAAATGTACCGTGCAACGAAACATGCTACTACGAACGAAAGCCCTTTCAAGCTCATGTTCGGGAGGGAAATGCACATAAGGTTCGATGTACTGAAGACGGATAATACCAGGCGGCAACAGGAAGCGAGTTTTAATCAAGATCGTACAAGATCCGTGACTTTTGAAGTTGGTGAAGTGGTGTACGCAAGAGATTACCGTGATCCGAAGAAACCAGCCTGGGTGCGAGCAACAGTCGTGAAGAAACTGGGTACTGTCCTGTACGAGTGCGAAGCAGCGTCAATAGGTTTGATCAAGAGAAGAAGCCACCAGCTGCTGAAGTATCCCTACGACGATTTCGACGACGAACACAGTGGGGCTACAACCAATGCGAGGGAACGTGAAAATGCTGAATCCAGCGACGAGTCGGTGTACGGAGATGATTTCGTCGAAGTAGAAGAACCACCTCGAGTCGGTCAACGACAACCAGACGGAACATACGTGACTAGATCAAATCGAGTAGTGCGCCCTCCGCGCTACTTAGAGGGGCAGTAGTTGTAGTGTATTGGCATCACTGCAAACGTGAATACCGTGGTTACTCCCTGACTACGGTTGCTACCGATCAAAACACCGATCATAGTAAGTGCTGTTAAAAGATAGCGATCAGAAAATTAGTTATTAAGTGAACGTCAAATAAACCAGAAGCAAAACTAAATTTGTCTATTATTCAAGACGTCACAATAGCTAACTAAAGAGAAAACACAAATTCAATCTCTAATGAGAAACTTTTCATTTGCCACTTGATTAGAAAATTGACAGTGTTTCAATTTAGTTAGTTTTAGGTCTATGTCAAATTAATTCTAAAACTTTTTTTCTTGCAGTTTAAAACTGTCAGACGGGTCAACTTAGAAATGGTACAGAAAATTATTTTCCGCAACTTTTTTCTACTGAAAATATTGAAATAAGATTACACGCCGCCAACTTGTTACGGAGTGATAGTTGACAGGTTAACAATATTTCGCTCTATTATGCAATAATTGTAATTGTAATTGTAATTGCTCAATCCACACCCTGGCAGACAATTATCCGCCAATCTAGACACGGGCTGGGTGAGGACCTACCAAGCCTCCCCCGTTAACATGTCCTATACCGTTTAGCACACCGGGTTCTTCCACAAGCAGGCGCCGGAATTAAAGCGGTCCCACAAGTTTCAGATACATTAAATAGATATAGTCCCTCTGCCACTAAACCGAATAGCGCCCTCCACCTCATCACCAGCACTGCCCATCCCGCACACCAAACAAAATGTCGGAAGTGGCGTGCCGTGTAGCACATCAGATGTTCTACAGAGCACACCACCTCCGACACCATGCTCAACGTACAGCAAAGACAGCGCTAATAAAAGCGGAATGCGCCACTCGATTCAGTACCAGAGGGACTATAAATGTAACGAAGAGGAAATGAAAAGATAGTAGAAATGGTTTGGCTGTTGGATTGCTGGAACGAGAAGAAAGAAATAAAGTTATTACGTTAAAATGTGATTTTTATAGTTGAATAAATGTATCGATAGTTTCTCATCTGTTTCTTTTCCGTATCGTAGTTCCGTCGATTCTATCCACCTCGA
This sequence comes from Aedes aegypti, assembly GCF_002204515.2. Classification (NCBI taxonomy): domain Eukaryota; kingdom Metazoa; phylum Arthropoda; class Insecta; order Diptera; family Culicidae; genus Aedes; species Aedes aegypti. The sequence continues at coordinate 191,240,168 of NC_035109.1, read as the reverse complement.
GTTTTGTCGACTCCGCTCGGGCAATGAGGACCGTGATGAAATGAAAAATATAAAAATATAAAAATATGAGCATTAGTGTTTATCTATTATTTAATGTGGTTCTCATTTGCTTTCAAATACCTAAGTAACATGTGAACTCTGCCTCTATTAGAAAATTCTAATAAATCATAATTTATTCTCCTCCACTTTCCCTAACACAAAGTATTCCTATTTAATAAGACAAGTGCAAAAGCACAAATAAAAGTGTGAGACCGCATCGAATCATGTTGATGCCCTCAGAGCACTCATTCTTCGATTTGCGAAATATGAGTCCGCTGAAAACACCGACCCGACTCGACGCAATCGCGCACCTCTACCGGCACCTCCGCACATGTAAAAACTTCTGCGATAATCCTGTGGTGTGAAAGAAATGCGCAATATTATTTTGATTTCAATCCTAACTTCATGACCCGTAGGCTCTACGCGTATGATTGTTCATTATTTAGGCTAAATATACCTGTTTATACCTGTACATCAGAAAAAAAAACGACTACGAATATCTTGCAGCGTAAAGTTTAAGTGATCAAATATTCATCCTCTCTTCGACCCTGCACTATAATAACCTCCTAATATAACGCCGAGCTAAAGATTCTTTCTAGCGTTACACAATCTGAACAAGAAACCATTTTCAAATACTTCCCATAATTTATGCGAAGCAAAACAGATTCCACTTTCTACGTAATGTAACCCAGCATAAACAGCTGCCCAACTCTCCAGACCAACGCCCTCCAAGATCCAAGGTGCTGCTGCCTTACGTTCAAAACTTCTTTCCTCAAAGTCTGTCTATCAATTCCGAACTCTATTGCATACTACAATACCAATCAGACCCTATTCCTGACAAGACACAGAGTCACAACCCCAATGTGATGGATTTAACCACAACCTTGTCATAACCCCTCTTACGTTTCGCTATCCTCGGAAGTCACCCATATTGATGCTTGGCAAAAAATATCAGTATTCAATCCACAAATCCCATATTACACCACATTACGTTGGTCCGTTTGGCGTCGCCGGTGGATACCTGTTCTGACATTCTTTTCTTTCAAACCCCATTTCAAGCCTGTCCCCCCACTTTATCAATAAGAATGTTGACGAATCACGATAATCTGAAGATCGTGACCAGAACGGAGGTAGGATTTATCACTAGGGACCAACCACCACCAATATTTCGCTCTATTATGCAATAATGGTTGAAAAATCTCAGACATCTATTACCTATCGTAATATTCTCAATGGCCTCAAAGGTTTACGCATGAGTTTAATACGTTAATTCACATATTCAGTAAAATATACCAATCATTTTCACTTACCCCGAGGTACCTTAATAAGAAACGTCTTGAAATATTTAATAAGTTCTTGTTCACAGAATGGAACACTTGCCAAACACCAATCTGCCTACAGAGCACACCTTAGTACCGCAACGGCGATGGTGAAGGTTGTGCACGATATATATAATATCATCGATAACAACGTTTGCACCGTGCGTGAAGCATTCAAAGCTGCAACATAAGCTTCGGAGTGAATTCAATTTCGATGACTGTGCTGTTCGGCTGATCGCATCCTTCCTCGGAAACAGGAGCCAGGCGGTTAGATACGGCGATGGACTGTCGTCGGAAAGAGGACTCGTCGATGGTACACCCCAGGGGTTATGTTTAAGCGCGCTGTTGTTTAGCATGTACATAAACAGCTTGGTTGCAGTGCTAAAATGCGATTACCACATGTACGCCGATGATGTGCAGATATATGTTTGTGGACCTATCGATAGTGTTGATCGGCTAGTGGATGCTATCAATGGTGATCTGATGTCTATTGAAAACTGGGCTGACGAAAATGGACTTTTCACTAATCCGAAGAAAACGAAGGCGATCATTTTCTGCAAAGAAGGTAGTGTAGTCCCCAATAATGCAATTCAGATTTGCGGAGAAACGATTGCCCTTAGCACCAAATTTAGGTCTGTGTCTCGACGCCAACCTGAAATGGAAGGATCAGGTCAACACAGTGACCATGAAGGCGTACAACACCCTACGAACTTTCCGGCGCTTCGGATCGGTATTGTCCTTGTCTGTTCGTCTCAAGCTGGTGCAAGCAGTGATAGTGCCAATGTTCACATACTGTGACATTGTGTACTACCCTGGCCTTAAAGGAACAACTGCACCGGTGCTTCAAGTCGTCGATCCGTTTCGTATTCAAGATGAACCGTTGTGACACGACTGTACCCGTCCGCAACGCGATACTTGGCCACGACCTACCGGATAATTACCATCGGCGAATATGTCACTTCCTATATCAAGCTTGGCACAAACGGCTTCCCGAATACATCTTGGAGCGTCTACAACGAGGTCAGATGGAACGTTCGAGGATGTACGTGGTACCGCCGCACACACAAACAAGGAGAAAGAGCGTCCTGATCTACGATTTCGTGCTGGAATCGGCTACCCGCCGATGTCAAAGCAATAGCATTGTTCGAGTCATTCAAGCAATCTCTTAGAGCACTTGATTAGAATCGTTATGCCTATTGATTGTAATTAGATTTGTTCTCCAATTTAATTTTAATCACGTTTTTCTTTCCTTGACCTTATGTAAAGTAAACTAATAGGCCCACGTATGATAAATAAATTACAATTACAATTAAGAGAAAGCACCTCATTTATCGTAAATCTGTACTCAATAGGGTAATTTGTTCCCAAGGCATAAATTTTCGCATTTTTTATGCATTTTATGCAATAAAGCGACAAACATGACGTTCGGCCTCATAGAATTCGGCCAAGCGACCCGTTCGGCCAAATGGCATTCGGCCAAACGGCCGGACACCTTTTTTCGAGGTGAATCACATTCGTATTTTCTAAAATAATAATGTCCATCTATAGGTCAGAATAAAGCTTGATCTATAATTTACTGGCAAACGTAATGAAACGGCATTTAAGCGATTTTAAGCGCAAAACAAAATAAGCCAAATACGTCAAACATCAATAAACAAGTCAGTGTCAGTGCATTTGTATTGGTGAGATGACAAAAGTAGAAAGTTTCCATCCACTGGTCGTCGCAGTAGGCCCAAAAAGGAGCAACCATTGACAGGAAATTTCTCGTGCCGTTTTCGAGAAACATGAAATTTCATGTGAAAAAAAAACAAACTTTTCTAATCGAGGACTTTTTTTCCGATGGCACTTGGACTATTTTTACATGAAATTATAAATATTTCCCTCCCAAACTGGGCGAAACACATTCACAGGACAAACGAATGATACGCTAGTGTTTGTAAATGCTACTCCATTATGATTATGATTATAGGTAGAGGAGCAAAATGCAGCGCGAGAAAAAGAAAATGTCGAATGTCGATGAAAACGATGATGGGAGAAGCAGAGAAGTAACCTTTCTTACCTTGTTCGCGCCACATCGAATAATGGGTCTGGATGTAACCGTCCCGGATGGCTTTCAGGACGTCTTCGTCGTTTTCCGACCAGAACAGCTTCTGGCTTACGATCGTATTCATCAAATGTTCCCTTGCGTAAAGTGACGCTTCTGCTCCGCCATGGCCATCGTAGATCCCGAAAAAGGCGTACTCCAAACTTTGGTCGTTTTCCGTCTGCTGGTAAGCGACGGAGAAGAAATCTTCCTGATACTTCCGGCCCCCGATCGAGGTGTGGCCGGTGACACGTAAATTTATCCCGATAGACATGGAAAAACACGCACAATAACACCAGGTTTTCTCAATTCGCACCTACTGATGCAACATTGGCTCCGAATCGAATTTTGATATATAGACGACGACACACAAATAAAGCTTAGGAAACGAATGACACGAGAGAAGAAAAGTGACTGCACCGAAACTGACTGACAGACTGAGTGTCTGGTGGACAACGGACCTCCGCTCTCTGCGCGAAAAGCGAAGCAAAAGATCAAGGAGGTAAAATTTCGCTATGAACGTGTTCCATAGCATTAGACCGTTGCACAAAATTCGAAAAGCTTTAAGCGAACAGAGAGGTAATCGCCTATCTCGATGCGTGGGAAATTTCTTGCAAGAAATGCTCAAGAAAAGCATTTTTCTTTGATCGCAGTACGCAGTTGAAAAGAAATGTCAATTCAAATGGAACTCACTGTATGAAATTTCTTGACCATTTCTTGAGCAGAAATTTTTACTTTTCTTGAGCGGAACAGCATACCTACACGGAGAACTTGGAATATACTAGTTAGGGTATGAATTGGGTCCTAAAATTTGTAATGAAATCTTGTTTTTATTTAATAACACGAAAAAGCATGTTACTGTAATTACTTTAGCAATTTGTCCCGCTCAAATAATGGCTATATCATATTTAAACTTTAATTTAAAAATTTGGTCCATAAATGAACCTTGACACTTTTGATCATGTTTGACGTTCGCTTAGTCGACAAAAACACCACAGGGGTTTTAGTTCGACCACTGGGGTTGTTCCTATTTGACATTTTGTAAGGGACACGGAAAACAAAATACACCCAAAATTTGAGTTTAAGCCAAAGGATGTGACAAAATCTAATAAAATTTTTTTTGGGCTTATACCAACGGAAAACATAAGAAAATTGAGTAAACATGTGTTTTTGGCCTAAACTTAAGCGTTTGGCACAAAAATTGGGACAGGGCTTTAGGACCCAATTATGACATCCATTGCGTTTTTGATCTTAATGCATTGCGCAGCATATGAAATATGCGCTATAAACATAAGTTTTATACTATGCCATGCATTTTTGAAAATTATTATTTTGTGTGGATTTTGGCCTTTTTTGCTTACACTTGGGACTTGGTGATTTTTCATTTTGTAGTTTCATCAGCAGGCTCTCGCGTGGAGGTAGAATTTCGTAGCTATTAATTCGCGAGTTTTTTCGGATATTTGTCGGTGCTATGAACCCAAGTATCCCCCGAGTAAGTTTGAAATACTACAACTAACAAAGAGAACGAGTAATAAAAATTGGATATATTTCAGCCAACAGGATATTAGGAAGGAAAAGACAAGGCTTCCGAGGATCAACAACAGACGTGGCCAAGATGGCAGATGAAGAACAGTAGTTCTAAAGGCGACGTTGAGAATATTGTTAAGTTAAAGGTAACTTCCACGATAATATTATACACAATCATAACCATAATTTTAAAAATTTGTTCACTATTTCAGCGGATTTCACCCCCTACCCTACAGCGTACTGTGGGAAGGCTTGACCACGGAGATGCCCACCAGGTACACAGTGGTACCGAACAAACTACCGGGGGAATTTCGGTACACGTTCACGGGAATAATACGGAACAACACAAAGTTGCGTTTTCTCGTCGCGGCGGTCGGTTTATTACAATTATAACATAAAAACAACAAACAACATACATACGAATCACAGGGTCGGCGCAAGGCAATGATGATAAACATCGTCAACATAAAACAGACTGGTCCAAATTACAACACTCCTCCTCGATGTATTCATCACTTGTCTTCACAGTTACACAAAGTCTTGAAAAGTTCTCATTGGACAACACAGTCTACACAAAGTTCCTCCTCTTGCACCGAACACTCCTGCTTCGTCAAGTATACCACAAAGTTCACCAAGTTCACAGACTATCCACGATGTAACACTTAGCATTGGTTTCCCTCGTCATAACAGTCATAAAATTCTTCTTCTTGGTGGCACTCCTCCTCAACGAGATGCCCAGCTGCAGTTTTCCGGCGGTTGCCGCTCTTCCTCACTTCTGCAGTCTTTAGAGCGTACCACAAAGTTCTGCCACAGCTTGCATTTCTCCGCTACGACTCACAATCTGGCACCTGGACTCCACAAAGTTCACATTCAGTCCCTTTTGTGCCAGCTTCCGGACTGAAAGCAATCCACAGTCCAGCTCCGGAACGTACAGCACGTCTTTCACTACTATTTTCTTCGTTTTTCCATTCTCATTGACGCACTTCAGGAAGCCTTCTCCAACACCAGCGGATCTCAGCACCGAGCCATCCGCCAAGTACACGCCAACCTTCTCTCTTCCGTCGATCTTATCGAATAACTTCCTGTCGCTGGTCATGTGGCTCGAACAGCCACTGTCCACGTACCAGCCGTTCCGCTTCCGCTGTCCGCTAACACCAAAACAAATTCCGGGGTTTTTCTTCACCGCTTTCTTCACTTCCGGCCCTTTTTCTTCCCTTTCACGTAGCTCTGGGCAATCCCTGCGGAAGTGGCCAGGTTTCCGGCAGTAGTAGCACACTCGCTGTCGTTTCACTCGCTTCTTGCTACCGTTGTTCACTTTCAGCGCACGGTCACTGCGCTCACCGGTTACCTCTCGCTTCTCCATCCGTCGGTGGTACTCGTCCATCAGCTGCTTCACGAATTCCAGAGTCTGGTCGTCATCTGGCCGACTTTCCAAAGCCGTCACCAACCCGTTGTACGATTCCGGCAGACTCCTGTACACCATCGCCACTTGCAGCGAACTCTCGAGCTTCTGCCCCGCACACAACAGCCGATCGAACAATTGGGTCCTAAAGCCCTGTCCTGTTAGTGCCAAACGCTTAAGTTTAGGCCAAAAACACATGTTTACTCAATTTTCTAATGTTTTCCGTTGGTATAAGCCCAAAAAAAATTTTATTAGATTTTGTCACATCCTTTGGCTTAAACTCAAATTTTGGGTGTATTTTGTTTTCCGTGTCCCTTACAAAATGTCAAATAGGAACAACCCCAGTGGTCGAACTAAAACCCCTGTGGTGTTTTTGTCGACTAAGCGAACGTCAAACATGATCAAAAGTGTCAAGGTTCATTTATGGACCAAATTTTTAAATTAAAGTTTAAACATGATATAGCCATTATTTGAGCGGGACAAATTGCTAAAGTAATTACAGTAACATGCTTTTTCGTGTTATTAAATAAAAACAAGATTTCATTACAAATTTTAGGACCCAATTCCTCGATCACGAACAGGTGCTTTTCCATGTCCGCACCTTCTTCATAGTTTAAACAAAGCTTCTTCAGAAGCGACACTCGCGACGTCACCGTAGCCTTTTCGTGGTACTTCTTCAACCGTTCCCACACATCGACCGCAGATTTTGCGTCCTTCACCAAGGCTAACTGAGAATCTTCCCCATTCAGGATGATCAAGGCCTTTGCCTTCTGATCCTCTTTTGACCACGCCGCAGTCACTGGCATCGGTTTTTCTTCCGAAACCGTATGCCACAGATCGTAATTAATTCTTCACCTTCCACGTTTGATAATTCCGATTATCCAAACGGGCGATAAAAACTCTCTCAGCCATTTCTGAAATTATCGTTTTTCCGTTGGCGCACACTGTACTCACGAAGGTATTTATGTACAGCCAACAACACTTCAACCGAACGTATACACTCGACGGAAGCGACGGCAGTACACACAGACTCCGTCACCACTGTTCGATTTCCACTACGGCTACGGCAACGAAATGGCACAAAATGGCAACGTTCTTTTTTCAGCTGCGGGACAAAATGGTGCAAACAGCCAAACTGGCACTTTCCACCTCGTACTGGGCTTCCAACCAGACGGGAAACAACGGCACCAAACACCACTTTTACAGTCCCGGTCGCAGCTGTATTCTTCACACAGCAGCAGCTCGACCACAAGCTAAAACGAGCGCAACTAAACGATTGGCTCCCACCGACTGGCACCACACAGGAGAATCGTGGTGAAAGAAAGAGATAAAAACGATTTTTATAAGAACTTATGCTTTAAGCGAAGTATGCACTTCAACCAAGAGCTTTATATAAAACTTGATAGATCATTGCACGCCTGACCTAACCTCGAAACTCCATATAAAAAATATGTCAACAATTCCAGCAGTGAATGTCAACTCCATATAAAAAATAAATCTAAACAATTCCAGCAGTGAGTGTCAAAGAGCAGGACAGTCAATTGGGTCCTAAAATTTTTAATGAAATCTTGTTTTTATTTAATAACACGAAAAAGCATGTTACTTTAACTACTTTAGCAATTTTTCCCGCTCAAATAATGTCTATATCATGTTTAAAATTTAATTTAAAAATTTGGTCCATAAATGAACCTTGACACTTTTGATCATGTTTGACGTTCGCTTACACGCTAAGATCAGATTACCCATAAATGGGTATTGAAATCACCCAAATATGGGTTTTTATCACATTACCCATAATATGGGTAAAATATACTAATAAAAAACAGTATATTTTACCCATATTATGGGTAAATCGTTCATACCCATAAATGAGTGAAATTTTTTGGACTTAGCAGTTTTCGTAGAGCAGGCGTCATCTTAACTTGTAGGGTTATACCTACATTATTTATTTTGTTTGAAATTTGTATTTAAACAAAATACATCCAGTGGAAATAGGTAAGCTTAATTTAATATGAATAGTGTTTATCACGTATAATGTAATTTTATTGCTTTCAGCCTCAATGTTGCCTCATAACCTCCTTCTAGAAAAAAATACTGCGTAACGCAAAATAATAAACCAATCGACAAACGATGCGGTAAGCTCTATAAGTACAGAATAGTCTGAATAATGGTTTTAATTGTGATCTTATTTTAATTTCACAGAGTATTATCCCTCTAGAAAGTAAGTGGAGAGAATGAGTAAATGTCCATCGTTGTTTCATCAGTTCCAGCAATAGAAATATTAGAATTAGAACGCTAAAGGCGCTGTTACGTCCATACATTGGTTGTGATGGAGATAAATCGACCACAGTAGCCTTGATTTCTACTAACGCTTTCCTCCGGTACTCAAAGTGTCAAGGAACATTATTTTGGTTTTGTTTTCTTTTTCACTCTTTGAAAAGCAAAGTGCGACAAGTGAAGCCAGTCAATCCTATATGCAATTGCTGGAACAACCGATGCGATGAGAGAAACTTCTAATCGATGCTTGAAATGCTCTTTAGTTGGAAATCGCTATAATTAACAAGCATTGGTGTGACTCAATACGTGATTCAACTTGTATGTGAGCTTGTGTACTTCTGAGCTAGTTCTAATAGCAATATTTGACCAAGAATTAAACGACAGAGTCAGACCTGAAATTTACATTTGCGTAATTGGATAAATTGTTTGGAGGCTCAAAAACTACATTTCCTCTGTGCATCACAATATTTATTTGCAGCAAGTTAAACTGCTTATCAGAATCCTTTATCGATAATTTACTTCTTATTTTTCCTCTCTGTTAGAATGTAAAAATCCGTGGGGACAAGAGGCATTTTAAACTTCTTATATTCGACGCCATCCATTGAAACACCGTCACTGTGGGGAACCTAAGTTGAAAAGCAGTTAGTTTAGAATTTAATCGCGTATATGGAGGAATTAATCACCTTTCGAAGGACACGGCTAGACGGGACTTTCGTCTGCATATGGATTTAAATTCTTCATGATGCACCTGATTCTTACGAAAACACACAACACGGACGTGAGGTGGCAATAATTGCGACAATGTTTATTTTGATTTTATAACCCGGTTACTATGGTTCTATTGAAGGAATTTTGACACTTTGAGTACCATCTTCAAAATTCGCATACTAGATGTTTGTCACACGATTTGCAGCGACAATAGCGGTCTAATTATTATATGTCTATTGTTCCAGCCTTGGGTTAAAAATCAAGTTTCCTTAATAAATTTCTTGTGTAAGTTCTCATGACTCGATTGTGTTTGCTAATCATACAATTCTTCTTATAAATACACATTTATGGTTCAAATGTTTGATTTTTAATTTATTTTAATTTTAGAAGTTAAAAATATGTATATTCGATTTACCCATATATGGGTGAAAATTCCTATATTTTAAATGCTGAACAAGTACCCATTTATGGGTAAACTAACTTTACCCATAAATAGGTAAGTAGAACATTACCCATAAAATGAGTGTGTGCACTTTTCGACGATTATGGGTAAACCTTACCCATATTTGGGTAGACTGATCTTAGCGTGTAGTCGACAAAAACACCACAGGGGTTTTAGTTCGACCACTGGGGTTGTTCCAATGAGCTACAGTACAGGTGAAGAAGACCATGATTTGCATATGTATTGGTAACCAAAAAAGTTGTGACGTCACTATTTGGTTGCAAGCACGAGTAGATATGGGATATTTGAAACAAATTGAATGTAACATAAAAAATTGTGGTACATACCATGAAATTTAATTTGAACTAGATGTATTTTGATTATTGTATTTATCGTTGAACTATTTCAACACAATAGACATAAAAATATTCAAAATAATCATATATTTAATTGAGGTTTGCCTAGCACGATATAGGGTATTCCATCTGTATAAATAACTACTTTTTTCTTTTTGATGACGCCATAAAAACTATTAGTTACCAAGTGTGTAGCTTGTTGTTTCTGAGCAGATGAATAGATTAACACGTTATTAAACAACACTGTGGTGAAACAATGCTCAGAAACAATAAGGTACATACTCGGTTGTCATTGGCTGGATTATATATCTTGCTTACGTTTAATCAGCGTTCGTAGTGTTTTCAGCATTACCAATCTTACCGCTTCCTCTAACATGACATGAGTAGAATTGAGCCCATCATGACTGACGAACTCTGAACAACCGGAATCGTTCAGGCTATCAACATCTGAACATCGTAGCGGTAGAGGGATTGGCCACCTCAATCGCCTCTAACAAAACATCCATGTTTGAGTCGGAATCACGTATGTTCTGTTCCTTTTGGAACGGTGAAACATCGCAAGAAGATCCATTTTCAACTATTAACGTTTTTCGATTTCTCCGCCTCCAGTGAACAGTGATTTTGCAAAAGGTTAGGGCCCATTCACAAATTTCATAACGCTGGAGGGGGTGGGTGGCTATCCTAACAATGTTACGGCCCATACAAAAACTCAAAAAGCGTTACAAGGAGGTGGGTGGGTGTCCAAAATAACCTATTTCAGCGTTATGAAATAAATGAATGAGCCCTTAGCCACAAGTTCCTTCCGCTCGTTCCGTTGATAACGTTGGGAACGACCTCTACTCTCAACGTATGACGATTCCGGAGTACGAATGGTGGGAAAAGCTGTAATTGGCATTACATTTCTTGGTACTGGACAAAGAAATCTTACCGTCTCGTACCAGACTATTTCGATCTGCACCTGTCAACGATTTTCGGATCGAAGCATTGAACACAAAATCGTCAGATGTGAAAAGCTGGGAGCATACATAAAGCGATGCACCCGGATCTTTGATGAGCCCACAAAATTTCACCCATTTCGATCGTTTGCTAGGTTCTTTGGGAAAAGTGTGAAAACTTATGCAAATATCACTGTTTTTCGCTTCCTGTGTCGTTATCTTGCACACATTGACTGCACACTGCGGCATTCTATCAAAATTTACCAGAAATTGTTAAAACTGTACGAAATAAAGTGGAAAAACTTCTGAACTCGCGCACTTTTTGCTTTCGCGTCAAGGGATTTCAAATTGTAAACACAAATAGTGACGTAGGCAAGATCAGCGATGTATTGGTGTTAGGTGTCATTTTCAACTTTATACAGTTGTCACACACACTATCATACGGAACTGCGCCACCTGTTCTGTAACTCATTGGGGTTGTTCCTATCTGACATTTCGTAAGGGACACGGAAAACAAAATACCCCCAAAATTTGAGTTTGAGCCAAAGGATGTGACAAAATCTAAAAAAATGTTTTTTGGGCTTAAACCAACGAAAAACATTAGAAAATTGAGTAAACATGTGTTTTTGGCCTAAACTCAAGCGTTTGGCACTAACATTGGGACAGGGCTTTAGGACCCAATTGAGCGTGATGAAAGAGGGACAGAGACGGAGAATTTTTCGTGACGTCACCATGCACTCTTCTATTGTGCTTAATTTAGTTTATTTTTCAGGCCACAGAAATTCACAACTGATGGACCCCTCGCGGCCTACGTGAGGAAAAGCAACCATGTGGGGTGCGTTCAGGCGGCAAGTTGACATTTTATGGAAATTTTCTCTTTTCGACCTCCGACCGATCGCAGCAAGCCTCATCGCCAAAAAGCTTTTATAAACAACAAGTGCGAATCTTGGGGGCATTTTTTCCTATTTTATTCTACGTTTTTCCCTGATTTTGTGCAAAATTTGTAGTGGATTTTGAAGAAATGGCAACTGGTTTGCCCGTGAGCAGTGTTTAACCATGGATGAAACGAAAAACGGGCCGAAAAAGTCGAAACGAAAATAACACATTCTGAGCTCTTGTGTGGTTGGGAAACTGCATCTAGAAAATGTCATCCAATTCAAAGGTAGATATTTTGATGGGGTCACTCTTCGAGATTTCGTTTGTTAATTGTTGTTAACTTCAAAGGATTTTCCTTACGAGCTGATCCGCCAGATGCACAATGACCTTCAGTCGCAGATGCTGAAAATAACGAATCTTTCGCGAACAGAAACTCCGGCAGCTGTCATGGCGAACGCAAACCAAACAGTAATCCTTCAGCGGCGGCCGGGACAGGGACTAGGACCGGGATCCAGCCAGGTTTCTAAGGCCAGCAAACCAGCCCAACAGCAGGAGAAGAAAACTTTCGAACAGGCGTACCGGGAAGCAATTGAACGCCTCAAAGCGGCGGCCGGCAGCAAACCAAACTCCCAGTCCCAGATTCAGGGACAGGGCCAGGCTCAGCAACGGCAGCAGATTACCAATTCCGGCGGCAACAATGTCACGCAGCCATCGCCATTACCAGCCAAAAGTGCAGTAGTGAATTCGAATCGGTTTCCTGTGGAGGAGCCTTCGAGTTCGGCTTACAACTCGCCTTCATTGGCTTCACGGAACGCTGAGGTGAGTAAATAACTGGCGTTTTATATGTTTAAGATAGGGAAAGTGTACCAGTTATGACTATTTAGAGGTTCCATATTTGGCCATATGTTAATTCTCGAAAATTTTCGCAATTTGATTAATTTTGAGTGTTTTCACATCGAGATGTATTTGATTTCAAACTACTTAGGGGTCGTCCATAAATTACGTAGGGGGAAGAGGAGTATTTACGAGTTTGTGACGATGGGGAGGGAGGGGTCTTTAACCAGTAGACGCAGCGGCTACAAAGCAAAGCCATGCTGACTTCCCTGGGTATAGAGTATCATCAGGTCCGTCACACTCGGGCTCAGATTGGGTGCCCCTTCTAGTACTGCATTTGGTCCCTCGATAGTGCAAAAGGTACCCAAGTTTGACAGATCGCAGTACACTTTTCACGGCATTCTAGATCACCTTATGAGTCATAAAGTTTTGGGCAACTGCAAGGGACATAAAGGTTTTGTGTCTTTGGTATCATCGTACCCGCCACACGTTCTAAGGGACGAATGACCTTCGGGTTAAAGTCCCTCTCAAACTACAACAACCTACCACACGATATACGAATGCGAAAATAGCAACATTGGCGAAGAAAGCTCTCAGAAAATAACTGTGGAATTGCTTAAAGAACACTAAGCTGAGCATCCTAGTGAGGACGTTAATGCCAAGAAAAAGAAGAAGACGTAGCATGTTGAATTAATCCAAAGGCACTTAAAATATGCATGATTCATAAGTAGCCCAGGAATACGCGCAGCAGTTGAAAGTGGCCCTTCCAACGAAAGAGCAGCTTAGCGCCGCCACTCTTGAAGATGGCTGGAGGCACATCCCAACCGCCATAGATAGCACCGCAACAGCAGCACTAGTTTCCGAATCAGAGAAATGACTGGTACGACGGCGAATGCGAGCAGTTGAAGAATGAGATGAATGCAGCAACACCGTAGTTTATATTTGACAAAATTGCAAACTTAGGGCTTAATCAAATCAACCATGTAAAAAATCAACAAAACTGCTATCTTGATCTCTTGCTAACGAACGTCTCTGTTGACTTTTGTGTTAATAAGGCATTTATTTATTTATTTACTGATTCAACGGACTTCTATGGTCTAATTGAACGATGAAACTTAATCCTAATATTACATACAACGGAAAACAATTAGCTAAACAGTAATGGTGGTAAGCTCCATCGAAGTTAATACGCCGATCGCGCATTATCCTCGATTGGCGTATTAACTTCGATGGAGCTTACCACCATAAGAGAACAAACATTCTTATATTATCACAATCTTCACGGAGAACACATTCGACGCATTAAAGCAAATTCCAATCAATCACAGTGGTTCCCAAACATAATCACGGAATTCTTTAAAACTTAATCCAGCCGGCCAAGTACTCGACAGAAGTGCGGTCGATTTAAGGCGAACGTTGACTCCGACTTTAAACGAGATGTAAGGCAACGATGTCAAATCTTTCCAAGCGGGTACAAGCTTCTTGATCACGGCATCCTCCGTGCCTAGCGAATCGTTGATTAGCTTCATGATTTGTTGTTCAGTAACGCAGTTTTTCACTCTAGTTATGAATAACCAGAACCGATCATTTGGCGACCTCTCTTCCTCTATACTGCCCAGACAGTCTACGGGGTTTGTACTTTGTTGAGTTTCAGGTAGAGACAATAGGGATGACTCTGTAAGCGAACGATTTGCTTTTGAATCCTCATCGTCAAAAGTGATTGATGTAAGGCTACTATTTGCTCCTTCAGTTCGGCAATTTCACCATCGATGCGTGCAATCTCGATTGGTTTCGGTGTAGTAGATTTTACTGTCACACTGTTTAGATCATTGCGATCATTTCTCATTTTGCGTATCGTACTGATACACAGATCACACATCCACCAGAAATTTTAAACTAGACGGTACTGTATGAGATCTTCGCGACTCAATTTCACACAAGCAGCGTGGAATACATTGTTGCAGAAACCTTCACAACCAATACAACCAGCACCATGGGCGATAGCTTCTGAGCACTTTTTGCATGTCGATGTAGTTACATTTGAAGACATCTTCAGTTTTCGGTACCGAACAACAGTAACTTAAGTCCCCATATTAAGTGGATAGCAAGCGTTCACGTGAAATTACCGTGAAATTACGTGAAATATCGACGTCTCAACAAAGATCGATTAAACTAACTCTTCATGCACTTATTGTGATTATTGGCGGTAAGAAACGAACGATAATGAGGAATTAAGGCGGCGAAAAAGAACCACTTCGCGATCGGAAGACGCACACACTCCACTTTAAAGAAATGAAGTGTTTCACACGGCAATAGAATTTTCTCAGTTTATTTCTAATACAGATTTATATATTGACAACGAATTTGAGGAAGTATTCGACTATAATTCAGCAAACTATGACAACATTAGAAATAAATTAAATAATATTAACTGGCAATCGATTTTGAGAAGTAGAGATGATGTAAATAATTCAACTGAAGTTTTCTACAATTGTTTGTTCAGAGTCATATTAGAAGAAGTATTTAGTATTTAGTATTTATTTCATTCAAACTTAACGTAAGCCTGTCGGTTATACCATTTTTCAGGTCAAGGAAACAACAATTGATATTGCAACTTTTAGAAGATAACAATTACCTAGGTATTAAAAGTTAAAAAAAAATTTGACTGTCAAGTACCAATAATTAAAAGAAGGTGTAATGTTTTTTCAAGACATAATGTCTAGTTCAATAAAGAAATAATAAATTTAAAGAATCGTAAACAGAAACTACATAAAATTTACAAAAATCAGTCAAGAGAATTTACAAGTATATCTGAACATGAGCGAACAGCTTAATTCAGCAATGCGATTGGCATATGAGAATTACAACTCAAAAACTGAGCAAGAAATCAAAAACTGTCCAAAAAATTTCTTCACCTATGTTAAATCTAAACTAAAATCCAATAACTTTCCTTCTACAATGTATTTTAATGATAAGGTTTGCCATACCTCACAAGAAATATGTAACTTATATTCAATTTTTTTTTCAAGAAGTTTACACAACATACACTGAAGCTGATCGTGATTATAAATATTTCGATTTCCATCCTGAATTTTCTAACGATTGAATGGTTTGAAAAATTTGGATGAAACCAAAGAAAATGGACCGGATGGTGTTCCACCAATTTTCATGAAGACTTTAGCAACAGAACTAACTACTCCTTTATTTTGTCACTGGAGTCTTTCCAAAACTGTGGAAAAGCTCATACCTTGTTCCCATTTTTAAATCAGGCAAAAAGTCTGATGTAATTAATTATCGTGGCATTGCCCTTATTTCATGCATTCCGAAGCTCTTTGAGGCCATCATAAATGAAAAAGTATTCATCCAAATCAAAAATAGAATAACTACATCGCTGCACGGCTTTTTGAAAGGGCGATCGACAACCACTAATTTGCTCGAATTTGTAAACTATTCGTTGAGTGCTATGGAAAATGGAAATCATGTGGAAGCTATGTACACAGATTTTAGTAAAGCATTTAACCGTGTTGATATACCCATGTTTATATTTAAACTGCGAAAAATGGGTATTGAAGCCAAACTGCTAACCACTCGCGAGCTAGTAATGAGGAGGAAATAGGTCCGCTTTTGTTTATACTGTTTGTGAACGACCTGTCATTAATTCTTGACAAACTAAAAGTATTGACATATGCTGACGATATGAAACTTTATTTGGAAATAAAAACTGCACAGGACACACCTACTTTTAAAGATGAAGCACACATTTTCCACACATAGTGTCAGAAAAGTCTACTACAACTGAATGTAAAAAAATGTAACTTGATATCTTTTAACAGGAAAAAAAGAACATTCCTACCATAACAATAACTTTAGGCAATCAAAATGTTGAAAAATGTAATAGAATCAGAGATTTAGGCATAATTTTAGTTTCAAAACTTACTTTCATTGATCACTATAACACTATGATAAATAGAGCCAATAATATGTTAGGCTTCATTAAACGCTTCCCGGTCAACCAGTCAGTGATTTTCGATAGCGATCGATATAGATTCGTTTTGAACCGTTAGCGATCGCCATCGTTGGTCAAAGATCTATAAAGAATTATGAAGACTGGTTGGTCGGGTTCGCTTATAACTTCAATGATCCATACACATTAAAAACATTGTTTATTGCCTATGTTAGATCAATACTTGAATATTGCAGCATAATTTGGTCACCTTTTTCAACAGTACATGAAGAAAGGATAAAGTCGGTGCAAAAACAATGTTTATTATATGCTCTTCGCAAATTAGTTTGGACCGAATTTCCATTACCATCGTACAAAGCTAGATGTATGTTGATTGATATTCAAACACTAAGAGAGCGTCGCGCATATTAATGATTTCATTTATAAACGATATTGTTGCTCATAAAGTTGATTCACCAGAATTTTTATCTAAATTAAACTTTTATATACCATCCAGACGTTTACGCCATCGAGAACTATTTGGAATCAACTATCACCGTACTAACCCCCGGTGGGAACTTTGGTCGTATGCTGACAGGGAAGGGGGGGTTTGCTTCTGCAAACCTTGAGCGTCTGTACTCCATGATAGGAGCGGCTCACAACAGCGTCTGTTCCCCATGTCAGGGGCGACTGATCATCGTCCGAGTGCCAGAGAAGGACTCTAAGCTAAACTGCGCACTATGGCCCTCCGAACATTTAGAGGAAATGGTCCTCCGGAAATCTAGGGGGTTGGTGTCAGGCCCTGCAAGCCAGCCGTAAAAATACACCAGCACAGGAACGTCAACGAGAGAATACGGACCGGAACAATCGGCAAAGACCACAGCGACGAAAATGGACTAGCGATTGGAAACTCGGTACATGGAACTGCAAATCTCTCAACTTCATCGGAAGCACACGCATACTCTACGATGTACTGGTTTCGACATCGTAGCGCTGCAGGAGGTGTGCTGGACAGGTTCGATGGTGCGAACGTTTAGAGGTAATCATACCATCTACCAGAGCTGCGGCAACACACGTGAGCTGGGAACAGCTTTTATAGTGATGGGTGATATGCAGAGGAGCGTGATCGGGTGGTGGCCGATCAACGAAAGAATGTGCAAGTTGAGGCTCAAAGGCCGGTTCTTCAACTTCAGCATCATAAACGTGCATAGCCCTCACTCCGGAAGCACTGATGATGACAAGGACGCATTTTACGCGCAGCTCGAACGCGAGTACGACCGCTGCCCAAGCCACGACGTCAAGATCATCATAGGAGACTTAAACGCTCAGGTTGGCCAGGAGGAGGAGTTCAGACCGACGATTGGAAAGTTCAGCGCCCACCGGCTGACGAACGAGAACGGCCTACGACTGATAGATTTTGCCGCCTCCAAGAACATGGCCATTCGCAGCACCTACTTCCAGCACAGCCTCCCGTATCGATACACCTGGAGACCACCACTGCAGACGGAATCACAAATCGACCACGTTTTAATCGATGGACGGCACTTCTCCGATATTACCGACGTCAGAACCTATCGTGGCGCTAACATTGACTCCGACCACTACCTGGTGATGGTGAAACTGCGCCAAAAACTATCGGTCATTAACAATGTACGGTATCGACGCCCGCCTCGGTAAAACCTAGCGCGACTGGTCCAACCAAACGTCGCTGCCGCATACGCGCAGCAACTCGAGGTAGCGTTTCCGGAAAAGGGCGAGCTTGACGAAGCCCCTCTTGAGGACTGCTGGAGCAACATAAAAGCAGCCATCAACAACGCAGCCGAGAGCATCGTCGGGTACGTGGAAAGGAGGACATGTGACGATTGGTTCGACGAAGAATGCAGGCAGGTTTTGGAGGAGAAGGATGCAGCGCGGGCTACAATGCTGCAGCAAGGAACGCGACAAAACGTGGAGCGATATAAAAGAAAACGAAAGCAGCAAACCGTCCTATTCCGGGACAAAAAGCGCCGCCTGGAAGAAGCGGAATGTGAAGAAATGGAACAGCTGCATCGTTCACAAGAAACGCGAAAGTTCTACGAGAAGCTTAACGCATCCCGAAAAGCAAAATCTCAGATTATCTTCCGTCGTCTATCACCAATAACAAATGAGTTTGTGGGAAGTTATCAAGCTGGTTTCATCAACGGCCGCTCGACAACGGACCGAATCTTCACTGTACGGCAAATCCTCCAGAAATGCCGTGAATACCAAGTCCCAACGCATCACTTGTTCATCGATTTCAAAGCGGCTTATGATAGCATCGACCGCGAAGATCTATGGAAAATCATGGACGAGTACAGCTTTCCCGGGAAGCTCACAAGACTAATAAAAGCAACGATGGACGGTGTGCAGAATAGGGTAAACATTTCAGTTCGTTCGAATCCCGCCGGGGACTTCGACAGGGTGATGGACTTTCGTGCCTTTCGTCGATGTTGAGCATCGCGCTAGAAGGTGTCATGCGAAGAGCCGGGTTCAATAACCGAGGTACGATTTTCACAAGATCCAGCCAATTTGTTTGCTTCGCGGATGATATGGATATTGTCGGCAGAACATTTGGAACGGTGGCAGACCTGTACACCCGCCTGAAACGTGAAGCGACAAAAGTCGGCCTGGTGGTGAATGCGTCAAAAACAAAGTACATGCTGATAGGCGGAACCGAGCGCGACAGAGCCCGCCTGGGAAGCAGTGTTACGATAGACGGGGATACTTTTGAGGTGGTTGATGAGTTCGTCTACCTCGGATCCTTGTTAACGGCTGATAACAACGTTAGTCGTGAAATACGGAGACGCATCATCAGTGGAAGTCGCGCCTACTATGGGTTCCAGAAGAAGCTGCGGTCGAGAAAGATTCACCCTCGCACCAAATGTACCATGTACAAAACGCTTATAAGACCGGTGGTCCTCTATGCACATGAAGCATGGACCATGCTGGAAGAAGACCTGCAAGCACTTGGAGTGTTCGAACGAAGGGTGCTTAGGACGATCTTTGGCGGAGTGCAGGAGAACGGTGTGTGGCGGCGGAGAACGAACCACGAGCTCGCTAGGCTCGTATCCTGAAGGTTGCGAAAGCCGGAAGGGTGCGCTGGGCAGGGCATGTTGCAAGACTACCGGACAACAATACTGCAAAGATGGTGTTCGCGTCGAATCCGGTTGGCACAAGAAGGCGAGGAGCACAGCGAGCGAGGTGGCTTGATCAGGAGCAACAAGATCTGGAGAACGTGGGCCAAAATCGAAGTTGGAGAGACACAGCCATGGACCGAGTAAATTGGTGTAACATCGTTAACGAGGTTTTATCAAATTGATTGATGTAACACCAACAAAATAAATAATAATCACCGTACTAATTATGCAAAATTCGGGCCAATGAACCAAAAGTCATCAATAAACATTATGATTTAATTGGCTTAACTTGGTCCAAAGCGAAGCTAAAACAATACTTCCGCACATTATCTTAAATAGAAAAATTTAATGTATTAGAGAAACTAGCGCATAAGAAATTCTATGTATTGGTCCACAAACATGGTTGACGACAATAAATTAATAAATCAATAAATAAATAATTTATGGGTATGGTATAGTGATTATTCGACGGGGCTGAACAACGCGCTGGAATGTGACCGCCTTCCACTGCATCATCCTGACGACCTCTTTGCGGCACTGGCTGTGGCACGCTAGTTTCTCCTACAAACCGACCATCAACCACTCCTCAATGTTTTTGTTTGAAAGAAGGGGATTCCGGTATACACAGGAATCCGCTTGAAACGCTGGACATTGACACTCGTGCTGTACAACTTCGACATCTAGCACGTTTCGACAACGCACTTCGGCTACGCAGATTTCCTGTCACGCCGTACACGTCGTATCCGAAGCAAAAGCAATTCTCGACGACACCATCAGCAACCTTCCAGTCACGCACCAGATGATAGTGGTTAAAACGCGAAGAGATCCAGTTGTCCAGAAAGTGGTGAATTTTCTCCAAGAAGGTTGGCCGGCCCATGTGAAGCAAACTCAAGATCCTGATGTCAAGAA
Organism: Aedes aegypti; assembly: GCF_002204515.2. Lineage (NCBI taxonomy): Eukaryota > Metazoa > Arthropoda > Insecta > Diptera > Culicidae > Aedes > Aedes aegypti. Next base: position 191,219,363 of record NC_035109.1, on the reverse strand, counting down.
GTAGGGGCCTTCCTTAGCCGAGTGGTTGGAGTCCGCGGCTACAAAGCATAGTCATGTTGAAGGTGTCTGGGTTCGACCCGTTCGGTCCAGGTACTTTTCGTAATGGAAATTTCCTTGAATTCCCTGGGCATAGAGTATCATCGTACCTGTCACACGATATACGAATAGGAAAATGTCAACTTTAGCAAAGAAAGATCTCAGTTAATAACTTTGGAAGTGCTCATAAGAACACTAAGCTGAGAAGCAGGCTCTGTCCCAGTGAGGACGTAAATTGCAAAAAGAAGAAGAAGATGTCAAGAAGTACTTCGCTAGACGAGATGGACTTCAAATCGTCGTGCAACTCAAATATCGCAAACGAATTATTCGGCAGCTGCATCGTGGACATCCAGGAATGGACCTGAAATCTCTGGCCCGCAGCTACATCTACTGGCCTAATGTGGACGACGATGTTGCGCAATTCGTTCTTGAGCTAAATCTCTGACGAAACCAACCCTGGAATCGTGGCCCCTCGCAGTGAAGCCGTGGCAACGTGTCAACATCGATTTTACTGGCCCAATAGATGGGTACTACTATTTCGTCATTGTGGATGCCTACTTCAGAGCGATTCGTCGATTTCCTCAAGCTTGGTCTCAGTAAGGGGAAAGGCTTTTCTACACCAGAGTACTTGCAGACATTTCTTTCGCTATTACTATTACTATTGCCAAAGGCGGGAAAACCACCCGGCGACCCGTCGGCGTATAGACCAATATGCTTGATCGACACGGCAGGGAAGGTGCTCGAGAAGATCATCCTCAACAGACTGTTGAGGTACACCGAGGGTGTAAATGGTCTCTCAAGCAACCAGTTCGGCTTCCGGAAAGGGAGGACCACCGTAGACGCTATTCTGACGGTTAAGAAAACCGCTGAGATAGCACTTCAACGTAAGAGGAGGGGGATTCGCTACTGCGCAGTAGTGACTCTGGATGTAAGGAACGCATTCAATAGTGCTAGTTGGGCGGCTATTGCTGATGCGCTCCTGCGTCTGGGGATACCCGAGTACCTGTACAAGATTCTCGGGAGTTACTTCCAGAATCGGGTATTAATCTATGACACAGAGGTGGGTCGGAAGTGCTTTCACATAACCTCAGGAGTCCCGCAAGGTTCCATCCTGGGTCCGGTGTTATGGAATGTCATGTACAACGAGGTGTTGAGATTAAAATTCCCGGCGGGTGTGGTCATCGTTGGCTTTGCCGACAATATTACCCTGGAGGTCTACGGTGAATCGATCGAAGAAGTGGAATTGACTGCAGCCCACTCGATCACAATTGTGGAGGAGTGGATGAGCTCCAAGAAACTGAAATTGGCTCACCACAAAACTGAGGCGGTTGTTGTCAACAACCGAAAGTCGGTGCAGCAAGCGGTGATCAGTGTAGGCGACTGCACGATCACTTCGAAGGGCTCCGTCAAACACTTGGGGGTGATGATCGACGAGAAGCTTACCTTTGGTAGCCACGTCGATTATGCCTGCAAGAGAGCCTCCACAGCTATTGTGGCACTGTCCCGGATGATGTCCAATAGCTCTGCGGTGTACGCCAGTAAGCATAAGCTTCTGGCCAGTGTCGCCTCGTCCATACTGAGGTATGGTGGCCCGGCTTGGGGCACGGCTTTAAGTACCAACAGCTACCGTAGCAAGCTGGAGAGTACATATAGGCTAATATGCCTGAGGGTTGCGAGCGCGTACCGTACCGTGTCACACGATGCACTCTGCGTCATCACCGGTATGGTGCTTATTGGTATCCTTATCATGGAAGACATAGAGTACTTCGAAAGGCGCGGCACAAGAGGCATACGCAGGACTGCCAGACTGGCCTCTATGGTCAAATGGCAGCGTGCGTGGGACAGTTCCACCAAGGGAGTGTGGACTCACAGGTTGATTCCGAGGTTAGATATCTGGGTCAATAGGCGCCATGGGGAACTAAAATTCCACCTGACACAGGTCCTTTCGGGTCTGGTTGCTTTAGACAGTATCTACACCGTTTCGGTCATGCGGGTTCTCCCGAATGTCCAGTCTGTGCAGGTTTAGAGGAAACGGCGGAACACGTTTTGTTTGTGTGCCCGCGTTTCCGCACAATGCGTGACCGCATGTTTGCCACATGCGGTCGGGGCACGACTCCGGACAATCTGGTTCAGAAGATGTGTGAAGACGAGTTTGGCTGGAATGCCGTTTCATCGGCTATCACCCACATCGTCTTGGAACTACAAAGGAGCTGGCGAGTGGACTCGAGGAGTGGCTAGTGCAGACGCTAAACAACAGGTGGTCCAAGGGTTCGCAGTCGGCTACGTAGGTCATACCGGTGCCCTACGGTCGAAATCGACCCTTACAGCGATTAAGTGGCCGCGGGGAGAACATCCTGGTAGCGTTGCTGTCGTGGCGCCGGGTTGGATACGAGCCTCTGGTTGTTCGGGGCAGGTAGAGGCCCCTTCGTCAGCAATCCCAGTTGGTGCTAGCTGATAGGGGCTGAGCCTTCAGTAGGTCAAATTGTGAAGCTCGCAATATCAATTCTTGATACCTGCGGTGCAGCTGGCTGTGGGCGTTGTGGTCGCCCCTGCCCGCCTTCAGCGGACAATGGGAGGTAAGGACCACCTGGGAAGCTGGCAAAGCGCCAGCATGCTACCTTGGTGGACCCCCCTAAGCGTGTCATCGATGTTCGTTGCTGCATGGCTACGCAGCTAACCTGGAGGTTGCGATGTGCAATAGCCCCCCTCCGAAGCAATGCCTTCTTGGTGGTTCCGGAGAGACGAAGGGTTTGGCGGCAATGGGAATGGTTTAGTGGGTCGGGGTGTAGTCCTGTTTACTGCTTGCATGTAGTAAATGGTCCCCAACCCCACACTCCCGGACCTTGGTCCGAAGTCTGTTGAGCAGATTATCCCCCCATTGCTAAGAAGGGAAAAAAAAGACATTTCTTTCGCTGCACCGCTCAACTCCAAACCGAAACAAACCACAGAAGCGTTCCTAGGATGACCGGTATGTACTACGTTGGACCTTTTGAAGAAGCCTGACCCTGTAGCCCCGGTAGTCAACCACCAGCAGAATGACTAGTTCAACCGTCGGCATGGAGCAGTCAAGCGCGACTTCAAAGTAGATGACCTGGTGTATGTTAAAAAGCATTCCCGAAACACCAAGTCTTGGATGCCAAGTCGAGTCATCGAGCGGAAAGGTTTCCTTCACCATATCGTATCACTGGACACAAACACGAGGGCGAAGCTGGTAGGAGGAAATGCAATTTTCTGTCGCCATCGCTAGACCGGATGAAGCAGCGCTACTGCCGTATGTTCCCGAAGCTCCTGTTCCCGCTGGCCTTCCGACGCCGTCCTCACTCGAAGTTGATTGTCCTGACGCAGGTGCATCGGAAACAAGCCCTGTGACATCGATTGAAGACGTAGAAGAAATCCAGTCCGCACCAGCGGCCGTGCCATCTGAACCAAGTGGAGAATTCCTAAGACGTCCCGGACGCAAATCAAGACTTCTCCGATGGCTCTCTAAGTGGGGGATATGTAGCAGGCCTAGCATAATTTGAAATCATCATAGTAGGCCATGCCTGCAAATTAGAATTCGAGTTGTCATTAGTTAGCCAACCACCAACCAAACAAGTTGAATAAATATTAGCTCGTAACAAATCATCGTTTTTTCCTTGGTTACGGCTATAAAATAGAAGCTTACACAACTGCACCGGTACCTTGAGGCGGTGAAGTGTGTGAGCTAACGGATGCCGCTCCTTTTATGCTCAATTGCCACCTTAACTTTCCATACATCCGAGAAGATTCCTTTATCTATACAGCGTTGCATCGCGGTTCGTAACATGTCCGCATCCGCATTGACTGCCGCCTTTAGCGAAACATTAGTAAGTAGTACCGGGTCCCGGTTCCTCATTTGACGCGAATGATTTCACGACTTCTGCCAGCTCTTCATTTGTCACCATTCTCCTTCATCTGCCGCATACGGCTCTGGGGCCATGGGCTTTGGGGTGATATGGGAAGAGTACATCGGTTATCGATGTTCAAGTCGGCTAGGAGAAGCAGTTTGCCGAGGATACTCCTGTTACATTAGTTAAAGTGCTACCTATGTGCACTGGTTCCTTCTCGAAGTAATACCGTAAGTTCAGGGTGACCAGCGAACCGGGAAATCGGGAAAACCGGGAAATATGCGGGAATTTCATATCACCGGGATAAAACCGGGAAATATACGGGAATTTCAATTACTACCGGGAAAATGCTTCATATTGGTGTATGGCCAGGAAATACCTTGGCCATGTCCTTGTAACTGGAAAAATAGTTTGTTTGAGGATCTCAAGTATAATCAACCGATTTCATCAAAAATTTTATTGATATAATCGTATATCAAGGTACTAAACTTAACATTAATCTTTAGATTTGAACTTTTGAACTGGATATGACTTTTTTAAATCAGTCAGGTAAGCCGGTTCACATTCTTGGCACTTTTAATTAATTTTACCAGTTGTTTTTGAAAAGCTACTGAGCTCATATTGAACTGCTTCTTATTGCAAAGTTTCAGAAAATTCGGCGGAGAAAAAAATCCATGCCAAGTGACCAAGTAGTTATTTTCCCTACAATGTCTCTGTTACACATTTATTTTCTGCAATTTATCAGGATTTTTTTTTCAAATTGGCAGTTAATCAATTTCTTTGCTAGCGTTGTTTTTGTGTGAATATTTTTCAGAAATAACAAGAATCTATTTTTTTACGATTTAAAAAGTTATTGTAATCATTCATAAATATTGATATTTTATAACTTAGTATGGTGTACCGTACAAAAGTCACTAGAACTTATGTATAAAAATATGTGTTCTGAAAAAGTTTGCAAATTTTAACATGATGTAGAAGTTTGCAGAGCATTTTTTGACTGCTTTAGACTAGATATAAATTGTTGATTTTTCGCTTTAATCATCGCCTGTGTTGAACCGTTTTAATTTTTGAACCTACCGGAAAATATGAAAAATATATTCTGAAGTTCAATTTACTACTTGGTAATACAAAAATAAGCCTACAGACACTGAGCTATAACACCACAATGGTAACAAGCCCCTTTAATTCAAGCTTAGTCTGAAAAACGTTGTTATGAATCGCTTGAGGAACCACATGTCGTAAAGACTTTATTATAATCGGTTGTTTGAATAATCTAAACATTGTAAATGACCAATTCTGCAGGTCAGATTGCAATTTTCAAATTATCTGTTTCGTTTTTTTTTAATAAGGGTTTTTATCCATTATTTACGACCGGGAAAATTTTTAAAATACCGGTAAATAACCGGGAGAAAACCGGGAATTTGAAATCAGAAATTCACTGGCCACCCTGAAGGTGGTTCCGGGGAAAATAGAGTCTGAGACCAAGGGTCATGCCCTGGGAGGGAGAAACCGATACAAAATTTATGTACGTCACAGTGAGCCGAATTTCTGCTGTCACGAACTGTCACTGTGAGCCCAGATCTTAAAGAATGGACAAACATGAAAAAAGCGCGTAATTGATCAAAACATATTTTTGCATTTCAACAAGCTGAAAATTAATTCCAGCACACCCAAAAGAAATGCCACGATAGCACCTTCTAATTTGATCGAATATAAAGTATTGAAACACGCTCTTTTTACTCGTTTCCATTCAAAATTAAAATTAAATGCACTATGCACATCAAACTATGGCCCTTTTTCCAAATTTGTCCAGAAAGACCGAAGGTACACAACAAAAGAAAACTAGCGATTTTTCCCAAGCCTGCCTTGATTGTCGTTGGTGAGCGGGAGTTATCTTGCAATTTGGAAAAGTGTTGTTCAATATTCCGTGTGTAGTATCGGTGCCTCCCTCCCAGGTAATGCCTATTCTCTGTACACCTCAATGAAAGCTATGATTCTAATTTTATGGGTCGAAGAAAGTGCGTTGTCTCGACATCTAAGTCTGATAGCAGTTTTCCTTGGATTTCTAGAATCTAATGTTCTCTTTTTCCATATTCCAGAGCCAATATAAGACCACTATTTACAACATTAACACTATCAACCTAGCTGGACTGCTCAAGAATCAGCGGAATCCAAATGAAGCCGTGTCAAACGATCGAGAAGCGACGTCAGGTGGCCGATCGTCGGTTCCGAACATATCCCAGTCGGTTGCCCGTGTTATGGACGAAAGCAACCGGTACCGAGAAACATTCGCAAATGCCTACGCTCGGCATCTGCTCGAAATCACCCGCACTGCTGTAGAGAAGGTACATCTCCTAAGATCTTGCAGACGTGAACAAATAAGGTAAATTGTAATATTTCTTTCAGAAAACCGCCGCACCGACTCCACAAATAACTTCTTCAAGTACATCGTACTCCCCGTCAAGCAGCAGTGTGACGTTGATCAAAACTCAAGCTAAACCCTTTCTTGGAGGACAGCCGCCTGCGGGGTCTTCATTGGAAGTACCACCGAAAAAATCAAAACCATCACCATCTTCGTCACGCAATCCGATGGTTCTGAACGGGAGGGATGGAACGATGCCGACGTACGCCGAGGTGGTGTCATCTAGTGGAGGAAAAACCAATGGGAATGTTATGGTAAGTTTACTTTCAGGATTGTATTGTCCTAGAACTACACGTGATACGGTTCTCATATCATGTTCAAGTACGCAGCCAAACCAGTGGCAGAGTAGTACATTACAAATGTTTTTATAAAGCCGAAGAAGGTACTAAGTAGTGAAACAGAACTTGGGGTCATGATGGACTTCAATTGTGCAACGGCGCTGCAGAATCGTTACCCGTTCTATGGTTGGTTGGTTGGTTTGACTTTATTAACGAGATTTTTAGCCCTTGGCTAGTTCATCTCGGGACCAACGGCTTTACTTCCCTTCCGAAGGAAGTCGTCACTATAACTTTTTACGTCATAAGTGACTATGTCGGGGATGGGATTCGATCCCAGGTCCTCGGCGTGAGAGGCGAGTGTTCTAACCACTACACCAGGTCCGTCCCCCCCCCCGTTCTATGGTGTAGTTTCTTAACGCGCCTTGTCTGGGTGTCGTGGGATGGCAGCCATCAGAATTATTTCATCGTTCTTACACATTAGGTTAGAGTCTTACGTAGATTTGCTCTTCGTTGTCCTGGCCGTCATTATTCCTATCCTTATGACTGCGGCAAAAGGCAAAAGCGCAACTGCTCGATCTCCTCGTATTCCGCTCCCTCCAGACGAATTGGTTCTGAACTTCTCCTGGTCAACCTGAGCGTGAAGATCTTCTACGATGATTTGGTTGTCGTGGCGCGAACCAGTGAATCAAATTGTCATCATAACAGACAAAAAACAAACAACTAAGCAAGCTCGCTCACAACCGTTTGTCCCAACTGTTGCGGATAAGGATACAATCGAAAGCAAAATTGTCACGACAATCACAGAGCGCAACATTGATGCAACCTTTTCAACTCGAGATTAATCAGTTATTTTAAACATAAAACCAAATTTGTTTTATGCATGCTGTTCGATAACTATAAAAGTTCCTCTAAACTTTCATGCTATTGACCTCATTTACAACACACCTCCTGCAACGATTCGACGCTTAATCTGCGATTATGCGTGTACTTCCGATGAAGTTGTGAGGTTAGCCAATTGTCACGGTTGGCGTTCTCCTATTGGATTTCCGTTGATAAATTTATTTCACGACTGGCTTGAAAGGTCTGATTTGATTCCAACTTCCTAGATTTCCAGAGAATCGTTGCCTTTACATTAACGGATGACCAAAGCGCGTAATGCGTGAAAAGACTTCGATGCTGGACGCTATTTGGACGGTCATCGCGAAGAAAGCGTCCTATCAGAAGAGGAAACGCAATCCATACTATGCAGTGGTGGATACCATACCATAGATGTTAAGAACGCCTTTAACACAGTCAGTTGAAAGGCTATCACACAAAGGCTATGACACAAACCAGAGATGGATGTCGACTTGGTCCAACACTGTGGAATATGATGTACGATGGAGTGCAAACCTTGACACTGCCGAATGGAGTCGAGATCGTAGGGTTCACAGATGATTTCGTTCTTGCGATAACTGGCGAGACTGCGGAGGAGGCGGAGATGCTGAAGGCGGAATGGCTTAACATCATGGAATCGCGGATGACTGAAGTCAAGCTGCAGTTGGATTATTACAAAACAGAGGTGGTGCTGGTCAGCAACTGCAAGGTGGCTTAGTAGTTCGAGATACATGTCGGGGGACACGCCTAGGAGTAATGGTCGAGACAGGCTAAACTTCAACAGCCAGTAGAATATGCCTGCAAAAATGTAGCAAAAGCAGCTAACACTGTAGCTAGGATCAAGCCCAACATTGGAGGATCCAAAAGCAGTACGAGGCGTCTTCTGGCGACCGTATCATCGTCCTTATTAAGATACGGAGATCCGGCTTGAGCTGCAGCCTTGAGAACCAAACGCAATTGAGAGAAGCTGGCAGGTGCGTTCCGGCTCATAGCTATACGGATGGCGATTGCCTACCACACTACATCGTCAGAGGTAGCGTGCGATATCTCCGAAATGATCAACATCTGCATCACTCTGGCTGAGGACATAGATACAATGGCAAAGTGGCAGCAGGAGTGGAATATCTTGGAGGAAGGAAGATGGACCCACAGGCTAACGTGACGGTGTGGGCGAACAAAAACAAGGAAAAGTTAACTTCTTCTTGACCCGGTTTTTGTCAGGCCATGGATGCTTCCGGAAATATCTGCACAGATTCGGACAAGCAGAGTCTCCACAATGTCCGGCCTGTCCAAATCCCTCGATTTAGGGATATGTGAAGCGGGATTATTTCAAAAACCGCAAGCGTTCTAAATCCGGACAACATTGTGCAGAACATGTGCCATCATAAAATCACTAGAAATTCGGTGAACATAGGGATAACGCAGATTATGTTGTCGCTGCAAAGGAGATGGTAGCGTAGTATCGGTAATAAGTCGTCGAGGCGCCTGCAAACCGGAAGTTATCTTCCAACCGGAGTTGCAAAATCGATCCTGACACTAGGCCGATCAACCTCGAGTCGGAATAGGCTGAGTCCACCACCGGTGTCTAGCTCAGTACCGGCAAAATGCAGTCGGGCGCCTGTGAACCGTTAGTTTCCTTCCCCCTGAATAGCAGGACCGACCTCGGCTCCTGCCCGGATAGCAGCGGTTGAGAAGATCTTCCGCCGCCGGGGAATACTTTATCGGAGTAGTGAACCGGAAGCCTTCCTTCCATGGACCGACTTCGGCAAGTATCGAAGCATGAAGAAACGTGTAGCCGGAATCGGGGACTAAACCGAGAAGCATAGATCGTCACAAACCACCAGTTTGGATCGTCGGGATGCCAGTGAACCAGAAGTCAACTTCCAACCGGAATCGCTGGACCGACCTCGGCATCAAAGTGGTCAACTAAGAAAGCTTGAAAAGCAGCAGAAGAGAACTTAGAGTAGCGAAGTGCACATGAGCGTTCAGTAGAAGTTCAATAGGGCTCTAACGTGAGGCCAGCCCAAGAGTGGAATGCATCGTCGCTCAGAAAGCTGTACAAAGCCCCGGCAAGATTTTTCAACCGCCAATTCGGCAAAACGAGTAGTCGCAGAGGCATCGTATAAATGCCCTAGTGAGCAGAGTTTTTGACGACATTAAGCTTCCACAGCGAACTAGCAGAACAGTTAGAGGCTTAGACAGACGAAGTGCATGAGCACAGCCCTTCCCTGATGAAGTAGCGTGACGTAGTTCCGGGGGAGATCAAGGCATAGGAGCAGTAGGATAAGTTTTATAGTGGTTAAGCCTAGTGAGACGCCTAACGCGAGTCTCACACCATGCCAACACACAACAGGCCAAGCTTTTGAAGCTTTTTTGTACCCTACTATTAAAAATCACCTGGTCAATCCACCTAGCTCTAGCTGCGCTCCACGCCTTATTGTTCCAATTCGTTGCGAACACCATTTTTGTAGGGTTGTTTTCCGGCATTCTTACAACATACTCTGCCCATTGTATCCTCTCAGCTTTGGCCACCTTGGAAGAGCTCGTGGTTCATCCTTCGCCGGCACACATCGTTCTCCTGCAAACCGCCAAAGATCGTCCTAAGCACCCGACGTTCGAAGACTCCGAGTGCTTGCAGGTCTCCCTCGAGCATCGTCCACGTTTCACGCCCGTATAGTACTAAAGGTCTAAGAAACGTTTTGTACATGGTGCATTTAGGGCGGAGGTGAATTTTTCTCGACTGCAGATTCTAATGGAGCCCGTAGTAGGCATGACATGGCATGTATTTCTCATATAAGTTCCGCCTACCAACATGTACTTTGTTTTTAACGCATTCATTTCGATTCTTTGTTGCTTCGCGTTTAAAACGGGTCATCTTTCCAAATGTTCTCCATGTCGTCCGCAAAGCAAAGATACTGACCGGGTATAGTGAAAAACATATCTCGGCTGTCCATCATTTTGTTACGCAAGATTGTACCGAGACGGGCGTCGGTACCGCACATCGAAGATGACGGACAGTTTAGGGAACATTTTAACCATCACCAGGTGTTAGCACCCTCAAAATCCAAGAAAAGCCATTACAGCCATCCACACTTCATCCAAAATTCAGAACTGTTGCTCTGATTCTTACCAGTTTCATCTTTATGAGTTTTTTTTCTCATGGTTACAATATACATCAATTTAATTTGTGTCGTTTTAGCTCAAAATAGACCGAAAACCAACGACCGGAACCAACCATTCAAATCTACCGTCACTTGATGCTATGATGGCTGCTCATTCAAGCAAGTTCAAAAACGCTCCTTCAACATCACCGGATAAAAAACCCTTGGAGTCACGTCTGAAGCCATCCAGTATTCAAGTGAGCCACGATGAACTCTATCGGCACATCCAGAACAAATTATTGCAATCCCAAAGCCCCCCGTCGGTACAACAAAGGTCCGTTAATGTCACACCGAAAGCTGTAGCCCCGAGACAGAAATCGGTAATCGTGTCCAACAAACCACTTCCCGTGCCCAACCTAGCAAACAGACCAGACCTCACAGTAATCGTTAATAAGCCAAAAATATCTTCACCTGCACCCGCTCATGTGTATGGGAAGCCTACCATATCGACCCCTAACTCCACCTCATCTACTGGCCAGAGTGTATCGCCATCAATGAGCACCTCGTATTCGATGGGATTGTCTACACCCAAGCGTGAACATCTCCCCGTGATTGCTGACCTATCCAAACCACCTCCAGCTCATTCAGCTACACCAAAATCCCCATTCATACAACCAATCACCCCGTCTCCGGCAGTCCCCAAACAACTGACACCAGGTCCTTTACCAACTAAAGATCCATCCAGCTATGCTGCAAAAAGTTCTACCAGTATTACCCCCAAATTTGGCTCGTCTACTTCAGCAACTCCTACCTTGGAAGCAATCTTGAATCTGGATACCAAAATTGCAACTCCACCACCATCAACATTGCCTAAGAGCACTGGATACGACGGATACGTTCCGCCTTCGACGTCTAGCTTGTATCGAAGCAGCGGAGATCGATCATCGCTGCTTTACAACACTCAGAAGCCAGTGAAAATTGAAAAGCGAGTTAACTACGATCCCTACACAAATGTTAAGAGTAATCAGGAAAGTAGTGCATCCAAGTACCAGCACAACGTGATCTGGAAGGAACAACCGACGATCAAAACCGAAGATCAACTCAACGGTAATAGCAAGATCAGCGAACAGAAGAAAACATTGCGTAAGTATTTTTCCACTTTTCCTTTGCAACAATTATACATTCTATCTGAAGTATACCGTTCTCCTCGTGCAGTGGAACTATTGCAAACCGCCAACAAGCAGAAAATAACATCACAAACCCAAAACCAATCGAGGCCAATGGGAACTGTGATTAAACCCAGCGTGCCACCCTCCAACAATGCCGGTACGGCACCATTGGCTCAGCACAAAAACCACACGAATCAAATAACCAGTGCAGGTGAGTAAACCTTAATTGGATCTATCTCAACGGAAGACCCTTTAGCTATTGGTAGTTGAGTAATTTCATTGGTGCAATAATTGATAGCCTTGTGTTTTGCTTGAATTTCGATCATTACTTTACATTATCACACATATTTCTGGCAGAAAAAAAGCGGTAATTGAATTGGACATCTAAGAGCCGGAAGAGGTGCAAAGTTATCGAAGCGTATCATGCTTTCAGATTGACCAATTCCACTGTGTTGTTGGAACGACGATCAGTGCAAATGGGCACACCATCCGGAAACCATTCTAGCAATCTAGAAGATTTTGAACACAAGCTGGTTTACGCTTTTCCACATCATCTTATACAGTTAGCTTCAAGGCTGCTCTATGGATGATCCTACCTACACTAATGTCAGCCGATTCACTGATGCCTTGCTGTGCCTTTAACCGCAAATACCAAGTCTCCTGCTTCCGTATCCTTAATATCTTGAAACTGTTTACACCTAAGCGTATCCCCAGACAACCAGAAATCGCATGAAAGTTTATTCATATTTTGCACATATAGAGCCTCCAGGTGATTTCGTTATGCGTACATTTAGGTTGTCTGGGTCTCCTTTAGCTTAGATTGATCTTATCTCCAGGAATTTCAAGCCGGACGAATTGCCGAATGATTGTTGACGTCCAATCTGCATAATAATCCTAACGTTTCTTCTTCCGGTCTACGTAGTCCATCCATTATCATACAAGTCACTCCCATGCTCCACCCATGTTGAAGGTCCGCGGTTTCGGAATCGTAGCGCTGTATGAGATGTGTTGGACAGGAGCAATGGTGCGAACGTTTAGAGCAGCGGTTTTCAAGTCGTGCTCCGCGAAACCTTGTCAGGTGCTCCGCGACAGTTTTGAAAATATGGACCAATACCCAGAAATATCTCAACTTTTTGCGTAATACGGTTTTAATTATATTAAACCAAGCCCTACCTAGAATTTTCTGTTAAAACCACTTATTTGTTCTCTAGATTTGTGCTTTTGAAAATTTGGAGGTTAAAAATATTTTTTCGGGGAAAATTTTAACTAAACATTTAATATGTGATAGTTTTAGCTGCAATTTCGGGGTTTCTTGTACCTATTTCGTATGGAAAACAACTGTTAAAGTTGAAGATAGCCAATTTACCCCGACAAAATACATATTTTAGAACTTTCTGGGTGTGAAAATTTTGTCGAGATATTTCTCTTCGACGGAAAAATATCTGAGGAACATACAACTTCGAAAATAATCGAAATTGTGATTCCGTGATAATAAAATTAAGAATATTTCGAGTTTTAGCAGCATATTGAATATTTCCGTGAGTGCTGAACTTGTGGTTGATCCATTCAAGCACATTAAAAAGAAAAGGAAATATTTCTCTACAGAATGTCGCTCAATTGTTCGAACAATAGGTTGCAAATTTCTCAACCATAGCTATTCTGCCGATTTCAAATCAAGAAATTTGAAATATTTGAAAAAAAACTAATAAAGGTTCATTTAGATGCCTGATTGTCACGGTTCAAACCTAAGGTAAAGAAGCTTTTTAAATCAAATAAAACAAATCCGTTCAGATTAGAATCAAGAGGAAAAAAACTGAATTGCGGTGAAGATGAATCAAAGTCAAACCTATTATTTTTTTTTCGAGCACAATTCTGGAGAATAGAACTGGAAACTTGATCATTAGCATGTTACCAATTGATTAAGTTTTCAGAAAAATAAATGATTGGTTCTTTAAACTTGTGTTCTTGAAAATATCCAGTTTGGCTTCGAATCATCTTCACCTTAAGGTGATTATAGAACGAAGCCACACCTCAAATTTTGAAGAGCACAAGACTTGAGAACCAAACAGCGCTCCGCGCTAAAAATCTATCCCATTGGACACCACCAGCAAGCAAACAAGTTGATTGGTTTTCAACGTGAACTGTTGTCAGGTACTCTCGTCTTGTGCACTTGAAAATTCAAAGTTTGGCTTCGTTTTATAATCACCTTAAGGTGAAAGATTGATTAACATAAGTCTTACTTCACGACTTTCGTAGAAGTTATAGGGTCGATTTAGGCTTGTAAAACATCCAGATTTCAAACGGAGTGGTGATGAAAAACAGGTGCTCCGCGCGATAATTTTATTTCAAAAAGTGCTCCGCGAGTGAAAAAGGTTGAAAACCCCTGGTTTAGAGATAATTATACTATCTACCATTGAATGATGGACGGCACTTCTCCGACATAACCGACGTCAGAACCTATCGTGGCGCTAACATTAACTCCGACTACTACCTGATGATGGTGAAACTGTGCCTAAAACTCTCCGTCATCAACGATGTACGGTACCGACGCCCGCCTCGGTATTGAGGCAGCGTTGCCGGTTGAGGGCGAGCTCGATGGAGCCCCTCTTGAGTACTGCTGGAGGACAATCAAAGCAGCCATTAACGACGCTACCGAAAGCATGGTTGGATACGTGGAACGACGTCGATCAAGAAACGATTGGTTTGGAGGTTTTAGAGGAGAACAATGCGGCACGGGCTGCAATGCTGATGAACAATACAGACTGAAGCGGATACAGCAAATCCGTCTATTTGTTTCGGGATAAAAAGCGCCGCCTTTTTTTTACAAGAGGGAAATCTGCAAACATACCCCTGAGAAGGTAACTCTGGCAGTGTGGGGATGCCGCACCAACGACGAACCACTAAAACCAGCCCATGCACTGTACTTGAGCAATTATTGTTGAATTGCTCAAGTGGTATAGTGTCCTTAACTGCAAAACAGTTATGGGCAGTATACAGTGCATTACCCTTGGTCTCAGACCGTTATATCCCCGGAACCACCCTACGGAATTTCTTCGGGGAGGGGCCAGTGCATATAGCACAACACATGTAGCAGAAGTAGCCTAAGCAAACTGCTACCCCTAGCCGACTTATGTTAAAATGTTACCAGGGACCAGCCTCGGCAGGGTTAATCCTCTACAGCCAATTCTTGGTCGTCGTGCCATAGGCGCTGCAATTCTAACATAATGTGAGTGACAGCCGTAGCTACTGCATTCCACCACTCGGCATCCGCATACTTTTTCTTCTTCTTGGTATGAACGTCCTCACTGGGACAGAGCCTGCTTCTCAGCTTAGTGTTCTTATGAGCACTTCCACAGTTATTAATTGAGAGCTTTCTTCGCCAAAGTTGCCATTTTTATATTCGTATATCGTGTGGCAGGTACGTATCTATGCCCAAGGATGTCAAGGAAATTTCCATTAGGAAAAGATTTTGGACTGACCGGGAATCGAATCCAGACACCTCCAGCATGGCTTTGCTTTGTAGCCGCGGACTCTAACCACTCGGCTAAGGAAGGCCCCACTCACACATTCTCTCTATTATTGTTGGGGAACGTGCCCCCTTCGCATGTAGAGAGCATGTGATCTCTCACAATAATGAAACGGGGGCAATCCAACACGACATGCTCCGCTGTTTCCTCTACTCCAGCAGAATTGGGGCACGCAGGCGATTCTGAGTTCCCGAACCTATACAGGTACTGCCTATAGCAAACATATCCTGACAGAAACTGTTCACTTCCCCATGGTTTCTTCTATACCCATCTAACATATTTGGTATTAGTCAATGGATCTATCTACCTTTATCACATTCCTGCTGTCAGCTTCTGAGCGTTTCCTCTTTACACGTGTTGCGGACTCCTCTGGTACCCCTTTGGTTGAAGCATTGAACATCTTCCTTGATGATGAGCCCGATGGGCGTCATCCCGGCTATGATGCACACGGCCTCTTTAGATACCGTCCGGTATGCACTTGCTACTCTTAAGCATATTATCCTGTACGTGGTTTCCAACCGCCTTAGGTGTCTGCTCGTTCTAAGTGCTTTTGGTCCATACCTTAGTATGGATAGCGCTACGCTTGCCAGTAGCTTACGTTTGCTGGCAATTACAGCAGAGCTGTTAGACATCATCCTCGAAAGCGCCGCTATAGCCGTAGATGCCCTTTACAGGCATATTCAACGTGGCTAGCAAAGCTGAGCTTGTCATCGATCATTACCGATCATTGTGGGATGATGCGGGAAGAGAACATCGCTAATCGATTGCAGCAACTTGGGCGACTTTTCTTGTGGCGCTTAAATAGGAAGGCGCATCATCTGTGTCGTGCCTAATACGGGCTCCAGAGGAAACTGCGGTCAAGAAAGACTCACCCCTCACCAATTGCACCATGTACAAAACGCTCATTCGACCATTAGTCATCTACGAGCATGAAACGTGGACTCGAGGAGAACCTGTAAGCTTTTGGGGTTTTCGAACGCCTGGTGCTTCGGCGGCATGCAGGAGAACGGTATATGGCGGCAAATGATAAACCACGAGCTCGCCCAGCTCTACAGCGAATCCAGTATCCAAAAGGTAGCAAAGCTGGAAGGATACGCTGGACAGGATTTGATGCAAGATTGCCGTATGGAACAAGAAGGCGTGAGGCGCAGCGCGCTAGGTGGATTGACCAGCTGCACCAGGACCCAGAGCGTGGGTCGAAGTCGAGAGTGAAGAGAGGCGTCCATGAACCGAGTGAATTGGTGATATATTGTTGGCGAGGTTTTATCAAGTTGAATGGTGTAGAATCAAATAAATAAAATAATCCCATGTTCCACCAAAGCTTCAAAACTGTCTGCGCTGTGGTGAATTTTCAAATCGTGGCCGTTTTTTCGCTTCGTTAAGTGTCTTCAATTCGTTGCTGGTTTGTTGGAAACGTGTAGCACTGTATGCCCAGAACTCCCTCGGCTGACCTCAGAAACCTTAAGCGGTTGAAAAGCAAGTATATGATCATGTGCTTGAAAGAAGCAATCGAGTAGCGAGTAATACCATAATCCAATACCATCCTTCCTACCATACCTTAATAGCATCAATAGTTTCACTTGGGCCTTTCTGAGCCGAGTGGTTAGAGTCCGCGGCTACAAAGCAAAACCATGCTGAAGGTGTCTGGGTTCGATTCCCGGCCGGCACAGGATCTTTTCGTAATGGAAATTTCCTTGACTTCCCTGGGCATAGCGTATCATCGTATTCGCCACACGATATACGAATGCGAAAATGGCAACTTTGGCAAAGAAAACTCTCAGTTAATAACTGTGGAAGTGCTCATAAGAACACTAAGCTAATAAGCAGGCTCTGTCCCAGTGGGGACGTGATACCAAGAAAAAGAAGAAGAAACTTCACTTACTGTGAGAGTTGGCGCGTCTCCATCATCCGCCGCAACGATGAAGCCTCTTGCTGCTTTGGTCTTCCTCCTCTGTCCCATTCAGGTGTTCATCGTAGTACTGTTTCCACTTTTTATTCACCTCACGCTCATCCGTGAAGATACCTCCATCTTTATCCCGGCTCATTTCGGCTCGCAGCACAAAGCCTTTGCGGAATGCATTGAGTTTCTTGTAGAACTTACCCGTTTCTTGAGAACGATACAGCTGCTCCATCTCTTCGCACTCCAGCTCTTCCAGGCGGCGCTTGTTATATCGGAATAGATGGGTTCGTTGCCTTCGCTTCTGTTTATATCGTTCCACATTTTGACGAGTGCTTTAAGGCTTTGATTGTACCGTGGCGGGCGCCGGTATCGATTATTGTAAAGTCTTTGGCGCACTTTAACAATCACAAGGTAGTGGTCCGAATCGATATTTGAGACGCGACAGGTTCTGGCGTCGATTATATCCGAGAAGTGTCGTCCATCAATCAAAATGTGGTTGATTTGTGATTCAGTGTATTGGGCTGATCTCCAGGTGTACCGATACGGAAGACTGTGCTGGAAGTACGTACTACGTATGGCCTGATGCAAATTTTAATGTTTTTGCTCCCCTATGCCTAAACGATGTCAATTATGATGAAAATAATGCTCCCAAAATTTGAAGTGATTCGGAAGAAATTTGGTTGTGCACACGCTATTTGAAGTTTATATGGAAATTACTATGGAAAAGGCAAATTTTTTGTGTCCAGTCCTCTAACAGCTCGTCATAATAATGTATGTAAAAGTGAACACACTCATCTCATGTGGAAACTTCCCAGCTACAACTTTGCCGAACACCACATTTTGATGGGCCGTAAGGGAGCCGTAAGTTGTAGCAGGGAAGTTTTCACATGAGATGAGTGTGTTCACTTTTCCATAAAATGACCATGTTCTTGGAGGCGGCAGTCTAAGGCCGTTTTCGATCTAAATTCCTGCTCCTGGTCAACCAAAGCGTCGGCACCTCCGATAACGATTTTAACGTCATGGCTTGGCCAGCTGTCATATTCACGTATTCCAGCTGCGCGTAGAAAGTGTCCTTGTCGGCATCGTCACTTGCTAGGTGAGGGCTGTTACACGTTGATTATGCTGATATTGAAGAAACGGCCTTTGATCCTCAACTTGCACATTCAGTTGTCGATTGGGCACCAACCAATCACGCTAAAAAATGTGCCCAGCTCGTGTCTGTTGCCGCAACTCTGGTAGATGGTAGGCTGCAGAGCTACTTGGGCACTTTCATTATTCACTTTGACGGTTGGCTTGTAAGAGCTGTACCAACAAACCCGTTCTGAGTAAAAAAAAAAATATTCCAATTTGAGCAAAATCCAACTATCAAACAATGGTTATCGTCAAGCATTTGGCTCTGCTATGGATCAATGTCGTTTGAGCCTTTTATTGTTAAGATTGTTTATTCTGTAATATTTTTTGAAAAGATGAAGAGATTTTATGCCTTCTTATGAAAGATTTCAGTGAAAAATGACTCAAGAGGGCTTTTTCCTCTTTCAAAATTTCAAGTTAAAAAAATGGTTATCGTCTGAAAATATGTTCATTAGTGTCATTCCTTAAGTCTAAGTGTGCTGTGAATCAAAATTGTCAATCAAACATTTTTGGAATCCGTCGTACGCAGATTATTAATTCGTTTCTCCTCAACATCTTCTAGATCTCCTCAAGTATCGAATGGAACGCAAGAATTCCATCAAAGATAAACCAAGAAAGGTGAGTCACGTCTGTGATTGATTCTTCCAACTGAAACCTGACAAGAATGTTGCTTCATTCCATTTTGCAGCCCGTCGACCCACTGGCCATCAAGCCGGATCCGGATAGACCCGAGAAACGAAAGGAACCACCCAAAAGACTGGACTGGGCCAGACGAAAGAAGCTGAAGCGTTCAACCGATCCCTATCTACAAAATGGGCCGTGTTACGAAGTGGCGCCTCGGTTGTCTCGGTGCCGCGAATGTGGTCGATCGGCTGCATCCCGATTGAAGGATAGCGATACCATATTTTGCCGATTCATCGCTTTCAGAAAACTAAGGTAATTACTGAACAAACCTTGGATCAAGTTCCCCTTTGCTTAGGCTCTTTCCCCTCGGCAGGTACAACACTCTAGGACATATGGAAGTGGCCGGATTTGCGGACCCTCATCAGGACGCTCAGAAGCCGGATATTAGCTTGTGGGACGCCAATTTGTCCAAGGTTCCCATCGATTTGTCGGTGGAGAAGTCGAAATTCTTGCTTGGACAGGTTGGGTACAAGTTCTGCGAACTGTTTCATCAGGAAAAGGAAGCGTACTTTGAGCACATGTCGGAAGGTAAGTGTCTGTAAGAACTGCAACTATTATTATAAGAGACACTATGGAACTGGTAGCAGGTCTCTTTCAAGGAAAGTTTATGTAGTCTCCTTTTACATCAAAATGATATCCAAATCACTTTTTTCCTTTGTCTTCTTGTGAATGAGACGTGGTGTACGCCCAAAAAGCCAGAGGGGAGCAGTGGCTGCAGTTGCTCACGCCCCCCTCATGTATTCATGTTTATGTAACATTGCTCTATACTGCCCATACTCGCATAACAGTCCCATTCATATAGGAAATCCCATATAATATGGGACTGTTATGCGAGTATGGGCAGTATATATCATGATCATTTCTTTGAAGAATTCTTCTAGTCCGACTAAAAACCAAACTTCTGCCGAAGATCGTACCAGAAACCCCTTTGATGCTATCACCAATACTTCGCAGTGGATCTTGCGAGGAACTTGTGAAAAATCTTATATAAAACCTAAATGATTCCTGCAAACATATCTCGAGTTATCTTGAAATTCATGAATTTTTCGAAAGGTTTGTCGAGAAATCCGTTAACAGGTAACTCCACATATTCGTAAGGCATTTTTTTTCTGATGTTCCTGCTATTTTTCCACCATATATTTTTCATTAATAACAGTTTTATTAATTTATTTCAAAAATCGTTCTTGGGAGTAGCTTAAATTTCCCCATTGAGTGCTCAGCAATATTTCAAGATAATATGCCGCATTTCATTTTTTCCAGATATTTATGTTTGTTTCAACCGAGAATTTCTATGAAATCTGTAAAAAACATTTCACAAATTATTTCTCTCAATACACCTGCAAGAATTCATCTATGGAATTACCTCATGAATTTTTTGAGTGACTCTAGCAAAAAACATACAGGGAAGTTGGAAGGGATTCTTCCAAGTACTAGTCTAGGATGCCATCTTCGGGAATTCTACATATTTTTTAGTAAATTTTCGTGATTAGTTCCTCTTTTACTTATTCTACCTAGTTGTTATCCGTTGAAAACAACAAGAAGTCATCCACATATCACATGAATTGTGTCACTATCGCTTTTGAAATAAACGCACGGGTTAAAATTTATTTATTTATTTATTTCGTCAAGCATAGGTAGACTACATACAATAATTACAAAACTTTCTTACATGCTATGGATTACTTCTATTGTTCTGTATAGTGCCTTCACCAATCGAACCACTTTCTCCAAGCCTTCTTGTCGACGAATCCGTCCGGCTGCTCAATATAAATTTCTTCGCCGGATAAATCTCCTTGAAGAAACGCCATTAACACATTCATTTGGTGCATGTGCATGTCTTGCTGTGCTCATCGATCTCCTGGTATGTAACTAACGTTTCAGGAAACCATCAGTTTCTGAAGAGATGAGCGAGAGTAGTGAGTAGTAAACTTGTGGCTATGATTCGACGGAAGATTCCTGCTGTTTTTCCGACTCGATAAAAACTGTCTGTGTAACTGGCCTCATCTTCTGATATTTCGGTTGCCTGGTGTATGAAATATTAGTCGTCCCTTCCAAGACAGTTTTTGTCATCGATCTCCTGGTATGCAACTAACGTTTCGGGAAACCATCAGTTTCTAAAGAGATGAGCGAGAGTAGTGAGTAGTAAACCTGTGGCTATGATTCGACGGAAGATTTCTGCTGTTTTTCCGACTCGATAAAAACTGACTTTGTAACTGGCCTCATCTTCTGATATTTCGGTTGCCTGGTGTATGAAATATTAGTTATCCCTTCCAAGACAGTTTTTGTGATCGTATCTCCGTCACTTTGATACGGTTGTTTGTGAAGTTCATCCAACGTGTCGAACATTCAAGAACTAACTACGCTATCGTTTCACATCTGTTGCTGGTTGAGTAGAACCCAACACAATGGTAAAAGACAAAAGCAACTTATCTGTGCCGCTGGGAAGAAAGAATGATGGTAACAACGTCAAGCGCTCCAGAGACGACCTCGATAAATCAGGAGATGGAATCGAGAATTTGAATGATCTCTTCGTTCGGATGCAAAATATGTTCGAGACCATCAATGCCAGAATAGATGTGTGCAAGACTGATCTGCAAATGGAGACAACGAAACTGCGAGATGTTCAGCAGTTCAAAGAGGAATATACGTCTTGTATCAACAAACTTTCCGATTCGTTGATCAAAATGCGCACCTGCTGTCGAGAAATCGAACGATTTGATATTATTCGCACAGTTGAAAACCGGAATTTTCGACACGCGAAAAACGGATTTTATCCAAATCTATGCGTCCGAGCTACGTCGGCAATGTGCGCTGTGTACCACACCAGATCTGCTGTCCAGCGCACTATGCCCGACGTTAGGTTCAACGCATAGATTTAGAGAAAATTCAGTTTTCGGGGGTCGATGGTTCCGGCTTTCAACTGGAGACGCGATATTATCAGTTGTTCCTTACGGTGCTAACAAAGATGTGGACCAAATCGTTCAGAGGATCGCAATGCTCTCGGTTTCTCGGAACAAAACACACCACTGATGTTTTCAAAGCGTTTAGCTGAAATCACGACACTCCACCAATAGTAATACAGTTTGCGTTCAAACTAGCTAGGAACGACTTTTACCGACTATACTTCACTGTACGTAATCTGTCGTTGATTCACATCGGCTTCAACGTGGATAAACGCATCTTCCTGAATGAAAATTTGACGAATCAAACACGTCGTATCAAAGGAAAACCTATTAACTTGAGACACACAGGCAAATTGCATGCTGTTTTCACCAAGAACGGCTGTGTATTCATCAAGCCTACTCCGGAGGATGCCGCCATGCTGATCCGTTTCTTGGATGAGTTAGATACTTATGGGCCTTTCCGCTTAGTTTTTCTCTGGGAGGGAGGCACAGATACTACACACGAAATATAGAACAACGTTTGTTTGTGTGGGAAGGCTTGACCACGGAGATGCCCACCAGGTACACAGTGGTACCGACAAAACCACCGGGGGAATTTCGGTACGCGAACAGGAAGAACACTAGAGTACACAAAGTACGTTTGCTCGTCGCGGCGGTCGGTTTATTACTAATCAATTCAACATAAACAACAGTCAACATACATACGGATCACAGGGTAGGCGCAAGGCAATGATGATAAACATCGTCAACATAAAACAGACTGGTCCAAATTACAACACTCCTCCTCGATGTATTCATCACTTGTCTTCACAGTTACACAAAGTCTTGAAAAGTTCTCATTGGACAACACAGTCTACACAAAGTTCCTCCTCTTGCACCAATCACTCCTGCTTCGTCAAGTATAACAACCACAAAGTCACAAAGTTCACAAAGAGTTTACAGTCGATACACGATGTCACACTTAGCATCGGTTTCCCTCGTCAAAACAGTCATAAAATTCTTCTTGGCAGCACTCCTCCTCAACGGGATGCCCAGCTGCAGTTTTCCGGCGGTTGCCGCTCTCCACAACTTCTAAAGCGTACAGCTCTCCACGAAGATCCGCTACTGCTTGCACTTTCCCGCTGGAACTCACTATTTGGCACTTGGACTTCACAAAGTTCACTCTCAGTCCCTTCTGTGTCAGCTTCCGGACTGAAAGCAATCCACAGTCCAGCTCCGGAACGTACAGCACGTCTTTCACCACAACTTCATTCACTTCCCCGTTGTCAGTGACGCACTTCAGGAAGCCTTCTCCTACACCGGCAGATTTGATCACTGAGCCATCCGCCAAGTTCACCTCGACCTTCACGCTATCGTTAATTTTGCTGAAGAACTCGCGGTCACTGGTCATGTGGCTCGAACAGCCACTGTCCACGTACCAGCCGTTCCGCTTCCGCTGTCCGCCAACACCAAAACAAATTCCGGGATTTTTCTTCACAGCTTTCTTCACTTCCAGCCCTTTTTCTTCTTTTTCACGCAGCTCTGGGCAATCCCTCCGAAAGTGGCCAGGTTTCCGGCAGTAGTAGCACACTCGCTGTCTTCTTCTTCTTCTTGTGTCTTCGTTACTCGCTCCCAGCGCACGATCACTGCGCTCACTGGACACATATCGCTTCTCCATCCGTCGGTGGTACTCGTCCATCAGCCGCTGCTTCACAAATTCCAACGTTTGATCTGCATCTGGCCGGCTCTCCAATGCCGTCACCAACCCGTTGTACGACTCCGGCAGGCTCCTGTACACCATCGCCACTTGCAGCGAACTCTCGAGCTTCTGCCCCGCACACGACAGCCGATCGAACAACTCTTCGATCGCGAACAGATGCTTCTCCATGTCCGCACCTTCTTCGTAGTTAGAACTACACAGCTTCTTCAGAAGCGACACTCGCGACGTTACCGTAGCCTTTTCGTGGTACTTCTTCAAACGTTCCCACACATCGACCGCAGATTTTGCGTCCTTCACTAAGGCTAACTGATTGTCCTCGAGATTCAGAATAATCAAGGCCTTTGCCTTCTGATCTTCTTTCGACCACGCCGCAGTCACTGGCATCGGTTTTTCTTCCGAAACCGTATGCCACAGATCGACACTGATCAACAACATTTCGATCTTCACCTTCCACGTTTGATAATTTCTATTATCCAAACGGGCGATAAAAACTTTCTCAGCCATTTCACAAATATTCGTTTTTCCGTTGGCGCACACTGTACTCACAGCCAACAACACTTCAACCGAACGTACACACTCGACGGCAGTACACACAGACTCCGCACAACTGTTCGATTGTCACTACGGCTACGGCAACGAATTCGCGGCACAAAATGGCAATATTCACTTTCTTCGGCTTTGCGGGACAAAATGGTGCACTCAACAGCCAAACCGGCACTTTCCACCTCGTACTGGGCTTCCTACCAGACGGAAAAACAACGGCACCAAACACTTCCAAATAGTCCCGGTCGCAGCTGTTCTTCCACACAGCAGCAGCTCGACCACTAGCCAAAACGAGCGCAATTAAACAAAATTCGCTCCCACCAACCGGCACCACACAGGAGAATCTTTCGCGAAACAATTTCACACGCGACTTTCCGAGGCAAACTTTCCGGTTCTTCCACTACACTGGGCCCATTATCTGTAGGAAGGCTAGACCACGGAGACCCACCAGGTACACAGTGGTACCGACAAAACCACCGGGGGAATTTCGGTACGCGTACGGGAAGAACACTAGGACACAAAAAGTACTTTTGCTCGTCGCGGCGGTCGGTTTATTACTAATCAATTCAACATAAACAACAGTCAACATACATACGGATCACAGGGTAGGCGCAAGGCAATGATGATAAACATCGTCAACATAAAACAGACTGGTCCAAATTACAACAGTTTGAACTGCAAGATAACTCCAGCTTGCCAACAACAATCAAGGCAGGCTTGGGGAAAATCGCTAGTTTTCCTTTGTTGTGTACTTTCGATCTTTCCTGACAAACATGGAAAAAGGGCCACAGTTTTCTATGCACTAAATATTCATTTTCATTGGAAAAAGTAAAACGATGCGTTTTTCAATGCTTTATATTCAATCAGGTTGAAAGGTGCTCACGTTTTTGTATTGGTTTCTCCCTCCCAGGTTTTTCTTATCCTCCCCATTTATCCATGTATTCTCTCCATTGTTCCATGTCTCCATCCACGCCTGAAAGTCAAATTCAAAACAACCTTTCCTTTTAAGCTTTTGTATAATCCTGCCTAGCTAGTCCGTGGCTCCCATCCTTGAGTTGTCCTTCCAATCTTCTTTCCTAAAAGTCTGGTGTTGTTGCGAATACTGTTGCTGTTAGATAACGTTATTGTTACTAGGGTCGGGGGCGTAGCCAAGGATATCTAGATTGTTTAGCTACTTAGATTACAACCCCTCTCAATCAGATAATCCAATCTTCATCCTCAGGGTCTTGAACCGGCTGAACTCCAGAGCCTTTGTAAAAATATCCGCCAATTGATTCTGCGTCTTGATGGGTTCAATCTTAAGCATCCCGGAAGCTACATGATCACGCACGAAATGATGCTTGACATCTATATGTTTGGTGCGTTATGTCTCCAGGTTCTTCGCCATACAAATGCAACTACGGTTGTCCTCGTACAGGGTAACAGGTTTGGTGGATTCTTGAAGGTCTTCAAGTATTCCTTGCAGCCACAAGGATTCTGCAACCGCTGCACTAAGCGCGATGTACTCCGCCTCGCTAGACGAAGTTGCAACCGTGGTTTGCTTCTTACTGCACCAGGTAACCGTGGATCCAAATACATGAAACAGGTAACCGCTTACCGTATCTGACGCCCAGTCGGCGTCAACATATCCAACCAATGGACTTGGGTTACGCTTGAACTGCAACATCAGCTTCTTTATTTCTTGCAAGTAACGGACAATTCGTTTCAGGGCTTGCCAATGCTCGACGGTCGGCTTTTGCTGGAAACGCCCCAGGTAGCCAACAGGATAACAAATGTCCGGTCGAACGCTGAGCATCACGTACATCAGTGATCCCAGCAACTCACGATATGGTTGGTTTGCGTCCGGTCCATTTCGATCGAGCACCAGGCCTTTTTCCATCGGTGTACGAGCAGGATTGCACTCAGCCATTCCAAAACGATCCAGCTTTTCGATGCTGGCATCTTGAGAAAGCTACAGCTGCCCATCGTCGCAATTGTACTCTACCTTCATGCCTAAGAAGTGTCGGAGCTCCCCACAGTCGGACATTTCAAACTTCGATGCTAGGTCCTTCTTAAGCTTTGAAATCGATTTCTGATTGCGTCCAGCCACCAGGAGATCATCAACGTACAGGATCAGTGTTAGCTCGTCGTTGTCATCCAGCTTGGTGTACAGGCAATAATCGTGTTGTGAACGCTTGAAGCCCATTGTGACTATCGCCTCGTTTAATCGCTCATTCCAACATCTGGGAGATTGCTTCAAACCGTACAAGGATTTGACCAACCGACAGACTTGACCTTGTTCCGCAGCTACGCCATCCGGGACTTCCATGAAGATGGTTTCCTTCAAGCGACCGTGGAGAAACGCGGTACGAACATCCATTTGGTGGAAGTAGTATTGCCGATGTACGCCAACTGCGAATACGGTACGGATGGTTGCCAGGCGAGCCACCGGAGCATACGTCTCTTCGTAGTCGCGACCTTGCTGCTGGAGATACCCCTTCGCCACCAGTCGGGCTTTGTAGCGAACCGGTCTACCGTTTTCGTCCTCCTTCAGTCGAAACACCCACTTGGATTTGAGCGGTTTCACGTCCTTGGGGCAGGTCACAAGTTGCCAGACATTGTTCTTCTTCATCGACTCCAACTCGTTTGCCACAGCACGCATCCAATCGTCTTTGTCATCTCGGCGGGCGATTTCACCAAACGTTTTGGGTACATCTGTGGACAATGGGACAGCAGAAATTGCTCCGTAACCAACGAAATAGTCGAGCAACTTACCTGGAAGTGTGCGCTCCCGATCGCTGCGCCTCACCATCGCTTGTCCTTCGGACTCGTGGTATTCTGGTTGCGATGGGAGCGCCGAAGCTGTTGCCTCGTCCATCTCATCATCGGAATCATCAAGCTGGTCTAGCAGATCTTGCTGGTCTGGTTCTTCAAACTCTCTTGCCACTCCTGGTTCTTGCGTAACGGGTTCGGCTTCGGCTTCATCATCCCCCTCTTTTTCGTAGGAACATTGGACTACCAACGGTGAATCTGTTTTGGCTTCATTGTCAACTTCATACGGAAAACGACCTTCATCGAACTTCACGTCACGAGCCACGATGATCTTCCGATGAGTTCGATTCCAGAGCCGATAGCCATTCGGCGCGTAGCCGACCATTACCGCTTCACAACTTTTTGCGTCCAGCTTCTTTCGTTGCTGACCAGGTATCCAAACGAAGGCTCTGCATCCGAAAATTCGAAGCTTCTCCAGATTGGGTTTCACTCCTAGCCACAGTTCCGCGGGGGTCTTCTGTACCGACAGGGCTGCCGTCGGACTCCGGTTCATTAGGTACACACCAGTCAAGGCAGATTCACACCACATCTTTTTCGGTAATCTGGAATCTATAAGCATAGCACGTACCTTTTCGATGAGCGTTCGATTGAACCGCTCGGCCACCCCATTTTGTTGCGGGGAATATGCAACCGTCAACTCGATTTGAATTCCTTTGCTCTTGTACCATTTCTTCTGTTCATTGGATCCATACTCCGTGCCTTGATCCACCGTCAGCTTCGAAATTTTCTTGTCAAAAGCCGCAGTAACCATTGCTTCGTATTCTCGGAACCGCTCGAAAACTTGACTCTTTTTCTTCATCAGATAAATCACCGAAAAATGGCTGTAGTCATCGATGAAAGATACGAAATAGCGTGAGCCATCCCACGCCGGGGGGTCGATAGTTCCACATACGTCCGAGTGTATTCTCTCCAGAATCCGAGTTGCACGTTGACGAGTTCCGTCGAAGGGCTCACGGCACTGCTTGCCCTGCACACATGGTTCGTAAAATCCGATCTTCTGTGGCTTCGTTCTGATACCTTCAACCATATTGTGCTGGACCAGCTTCGAGATTGCTTGTTGGTTCAGGTGACCCAGCCGACGATGCCACAACTCACTCACCTCAGCTTGACATACATTCGCAGAAGACGCTTGAAGCTTGACATCCAACTCGTACAAACTTCCTTTCAAGTACGCTGTAGCAATAACTGTGTTGTTTTTTTCTGCAAGGTAGCTTGCTTACCGCAAAACAGCACCGAGATTCCAGCCTTGGCCAATTTCTTGACAGACATCAAGTTGTCTCTTAGCTCCAGAACAAACAGGACTTCGTTGATCGTCATCTGAACACCCTTGTTGCTCACACCTTCGATGGTTTCTTTCTTTCGAGCTTCCAAAGTTTCACCGTCCTTCGCGACGTTGATGATGATTGGACTTGATAGCTTGCTCAACGACGAGAACACAGCAGCATCGTTCACTAGATGATCGCTTGATCCGCTGTCTAGCTTGAAGCTATAAAACTTACCGCCTTGCTTCCAAATCCAGTAGCCGAGTTCGCTTCACTGGGATTCTTCTGCCGGTCCTACAACACTTCCCCGAATACCATTACCCCGAAAACCATTTCCCCAAAAACCAGTACCCCGAATGCAACGTTACCCCGAATGACACATTACCCCGAAAACCATTACCCCGAATGGTAAATTACCCCGAAAATAAGTTTCCCTAATACGACACTTCCCCGAAAATCAGTGATGCAAGGAAGCTCGCGAATTTGAGCCTGAAAGTTTTTGGCTTAGTAACTACTACTATTCCTATTAGTGATTTTTTATTCTTTCAATCATCGGCTGTTCTTTCGAGGTTGTATAATGGCAGTGTAAAAATTTTAATCAATGATTTTCTCTTCATTGAGTTATAGGCTGTTCTTTCGAGTTGTACCGTTTGAGTTGAAGTTTGAGCGATAGCGGTAAAAAAAATCGACTGACAAAATTGTCTTGAGCGAAATTTAAAGTTGACAGAGACTTCAAAAAGTAAATGAAAATGCATTACTTGTCTGTATTACATCTTGTCCCTGCATTACTTGTCTGTATTACATTTTGTCAGTATTACAATTTCCAACAAGAGATTTGTCCTTCTTTTAGTTATCGGCTATTCTTTCGGAAGTTGCACTAGCAAAGTGATTGTTGGCATCATAATTATTGACACTTTCAACAGTGATTTTTTCTTCTTTTATCATAGGCTATTCTTTAGCGATGTACTTTTGAAATAGTGGTTAGTTTAATATCAGTTAACATTTTCATCTGCCATTTTTTAAACCATAGTCTAATGAAATTTTAGAATATGTTGAACTCGCATTGCCTCCAGCAATATAAAAATATAATTATGTATTACCAAATAATATAACGCTTTTGAAAGAGGGCGGGAAAGGTCTCTAATAATAATATGTCAGCATTATCATCAGTTCGAAAAATGATTTATTGCTGTGAACATAATCATTCTCACAAAATCAAGTACACGCCTGTGAGTAAAATTTGGGTTCTCACTTGGCTCATGAAGAATAGCTGTTGATTAAAAGAATAATTAATCTTTGATAACATGAAGAACATGAATTCAAATGAAAATCAAAATTCTATGAAATGGATATATGGCTTTAATTTGTCGGATCTTCAATTTTTCGTGCCAAGAAAATTCGGGATTATGGTCCATTCGGGGAAATGGTATTCGGGGTAACGGACTATTCGGGGTAATGGTTTTCGGGGTATTGGTTTTCGGGGTACTTGACCATTCGGGGTATTGACTTTCGGGGTGATGGTTTTCGGGGTAATGGTATTCGGGGAAATGTTATAGGATCCTTCTGCCGGCAGTCCTTCTTCATGTGCCCTTTCTTGCCGCACTTATGGCACTTTCCGAAGAATTTATTCGGTCGATCCTTATTCTTCTCACCTGTAAACGCCGAAGATTTCTCGATCGTGCTGTCCAGTTGCCGTTCGAGCTGCTTGACTTCTTCACCCAGAAGCCGTTGCTTCACTACGTCCAACGTCAGGTTATCGTCACCGAGGTTCTCCAGAGCAGTTATCAACGGGTCATACCTTTCCGAGAGCGTACCAAACAGCGTTAACACCATATCCGGTTCCTTCAGTTCCGCGCCTAATACTCGTAGTTGCCGGATCAGATCGTCGAACCGCACCAAATGGTTCCGCATGGTTTCGCCTTCCTGTAGCTTCAAGCGCATCAGTTGCTTCCGGACCAGATTCTGCGTCGCTAACGATTTCGTGGCATGGCTCTTATGCAATGCTTGCCACATATGCTTAGCCGTTTTTGCTTCGCGTACCGTCTCCAGGCACTTTTTTTTTATTGTTTAAAGACCTTTTAACCCTTTAAAGGGTCATTCAGGTCTGGTTTTTTATTGAACTACAAAGTATTACAACTGTTTACCTCTTTCAATATCTTTACAATACTTTTTGGTTATCTTTCGCCTTTGTTTACTAAACCGTGCAATCCACTTTCCTATATCGTTCGAGTCCGGTTCAGCTTCCGAGTCCGAAAGTTGAACACTGCTTACTGATTCCATTTCGCTATCCTGTGTGCTATCTTGCCCATCGCTTTCATTTTGCTGTTGAACTGTTTTCTTTCGTGGTGGTGATTTTATCTCCGGCGAGCTGGACGAACGTGGACGAGTATTTTTTTGTTGCTGCTCTAGTTGTTTATTGTCGGATACCACATGATGTGAGTTCTGCGTGACCGGTGGTGGCTGAGAGAGAACTTCTGCAAATGTTGCTCCGGTGGTGCCTGTTTCACAGAATGAAGCAGAGTTGTTTTTGGCTGACTTTTTATTCTGAGTGCACTTCTTGCCAGGGTGAAGGAGCTGGGTGCAATGGCGGCAGCTTTTAGGCTGATTTTTGTACGAAATCATCGTTTTCTCTGTTTGCACAGTGATGAATGACTTGATGTGGCGCCGAAGCGTCATCTTTGCAACGCGAACACCTGATGGAATCCCGTTGTAGGCAAACGTTGGTCCCCAAACTAGTTCTTTAATTTGGTGGACATCTCCGTACTGCTTTAGATAAGCAGCAATTTCATCGTTGCTAACATTCTCGGATAGGTCGTGAATTTTAACTTCAATGCTTTCGTCGTCCATGCAGAGACGCACTTTATATTTCACACCACCAACTTCGATGCTGTGCTTTCCATCGTGTTGTTGAACAACATTTTCAGCGATTCTTTCATCACTGCACTTTACATATGCACAATTGTGCACATGATGCACTTGCAACCTTTGGATCTGATCCGAACGTAGACCGATCGATCCATTGATGAAACGGTGGATATCTTCAAACGACGGACGTGTTTGAAAATTGTCAAAATTCACTTTGAATGTATTTTGCCGAAGTCCGATGACCGCCATCAGCGGCAAAACAATAGAACAGAGGGGATAGTTGAGAGCGAGATAATTACGTCTGAATCACAGAGATGCTTGAGCAGAACTGCTCCAGGCACTCATCTCCCAGGAACCCGATCAACCACGACTTTGCCTTCTTGTCCGCCTCGTCGAACTTTGCTTTTTCAGCAGCTTCTTCCGGGGCATCCTTCGTCAGGGTATGTTCCACTCCCATAGCGTCCAGGTACGCACGTACACGGAAACTCCAGTTATGGAATCCAGGACCTCCTTGGTATTGAGGGATACCGTGCACCGAATCCTTGCCGGACGAGCCCATAACCTCTTAGAATGGGGTACCGTGTCAAAAGAATGGAATAAGCTTGGAAAGCGTCTGACTTCAACGGAGGTTTATTAGCAAGTGAACAGTTATGAAAAAATAACAAACTCTTAGTTACTAGGGTCGGGGGCGTAGCCAAGGATATCTTGATTGTTTAGCTACTTAGATTACTTAGGTTCTGAGTTCTGAGTGTCACATATGTGACTGTTGTTTGTTTCCATCTATTAGTTTTTCGCTGAATTCTGTTGTTTTGCACCTGTGTAAATTGTTTGAAAATCTTGATTCGCTAAATACTGTTTTACGCTGTCGTGTTGTTATGATTGCATGAAGATCAACGTCTTGAATTGAACCTGAAACTGTGACAAAAATCAACTCTAAGAAACCGCCAAATCAGCAACCGCCATTCGACATCTCCGTGAGTGAGTAGGAAAACATGATGCAGTGCAACAAATGCTCACTTGCTATCGATCGTAAGAACGATCGCTACACCGTCTGCGAGGGAAAGTGTGCGAAACGCTATCACGCCGCATGTGTGGGGCTATCGGAGGCCACTATGTGCGCTCTGTTTTCCAAGAACATCCTATGGATGTGTGACGCATGTTTATTGGACTTCTGCAGTTCTCGTGATGTCATCGCAGACGATACGGACACTAATGACTGCTGTACTCATCAAACGAATTGCGAAACCGAAATCGACGAATTGAAGGCAAAGGTGAACGATATCATGGATCTATTTACCACGATGATATCTCAGCGCTCACAACCGGAGACGTATAACCAGCAACATTCTACTCCTTTTTCGCCTTCATCGTATGGCAATCATCTGTTCGATGGAACGAAAGAAACGAATGAGTGCGAATCTAGGAAGAGCAGTGGTAGTGGCATGTTTGAGACTGGATCCGATTCTGGAGATACTTTCTCTCTGTTTTTAACCAACGTCGACCGCAGTACTACCAATGAAGACATTGTCAAGCTTGCTTGTGAATGTTTAAATATCAATGATCATGATGAAGTTAGGGTGAGGCGGCTAGTGTCTAATCAAAGTGAACGTGTAGCAGATTATATCTCTTTTAAAGTAGTATTCGATGAAAAAAGGAAATCCTTGGCAATGAAACCTTCCACTTGGCCTAAACATATAAAATTTAGAGAATTTGTGAACCGTCATGTAATTTGGAAACCCAGTCGTAGCTAATTTGTATCTGTATAAAATGTTATGATCATTGATGTGTTAATTCTTGCTTAAAGCTTCTAATTAGTATTACAAAGTTTGTATTGTCCTGTCGATTATTTTGTAAAAATGAATACCATTGTTAAGTAAGAGCTCATGTTTAGTCGTTGTTATTTAATATTAAGATCACATTTTAATGAGACTATGTAGGTCAGTTAAAATTATCAATCAAATAAATAAATTACACTCTACAAATGTGTGCACGAGTTGTGATGAATTGCGCGCTGGATTTTTTTTTTTTTTTTTAAGGCACTCTATGCTCGTGGCCACTACTGTGCCGGAATCAGTTGATCTGTAGCTCCTTTACCGATGCAAATCTATTTTCAACTTATCTATACCTACTCTTTTACTCTCACATCGAGCAGGTAGGAGAGAGCTCTGCTGTTAGTGAGGCTAGCTGCCTGCGAAGAGGGTTAGTTTGTCTCAGTCACCATCTGATACTGACGGAGGATGGATGTGCTCCCCAAAGCACGGTCCTCCGTGAGGCGTCTTCTGGTGGCTGGACGGGTTTTTTGTGGAGGGGCTGGGAAGCGAACCCATGACCTTCCGCTTATGAAGCGAAAGCATAACCTCAAGGCTACAGACCCCTCGCGCTGGATTCAGACTACCTCAATATTTGTCATGTAAACATTCAAAGTATTTGTGCACGCGAATTGAGTAAGTTTGAAGAATTCTAATTATGTTTTTATAATAGTAAGGTTGATGTAATCTGTTTAAGTGAAACCTGGCTCACGGATAACATTCCTGTTACCTTACCAGTCAGGCTAAGGCCTGGGTGGCCTCTGCTGTACGTAGGAGACGTCTCCATTCGACTCGGTCCATGGCTGCCCGTCGCCAGCCATGCATTCTGCGAATGGTCCGCAGATCGTCCTCAACTTGTTCGACCCATCTTGCTCGCTGCGCACCACGTCGTCTTATGCCGGTCGGATTGTTTTCAATAACCATTTTCACCGGGTTGTTATCCGACAACTTTGCTCGATCGGAGCGTTCTGTGGAGTCCAAAGTAGGCACGATTTCCAGCAACGATGCGTCTCTCTGGTGTCGTTGTTGGCGGTCACCAGTGAGCCCAAGAACACGAATTGTTTGACAACCTCGATTTCATCACCGCCAATATGAACACGAGGTGGGGGGCGTGCCGTGTCTTCTCTTGAGCCCCTCGCTATCATGAACTTCGTCTCCGACACATTGATGTTCAGTCCGATTCGCCTAGCTTGAGCCCTTAGTCGGATGTACGTATCCGCCATCGTCTCAAAGTTGCGTGCAACAATATCAATGTCGTCGGCGAAACCAAGTAATTGAACGGACTTTCTGAAGATCGTGCCACTCGTGTCTATCCCCGCTCTTCTTATCACACCCTCTAACGCAATGTTGAACAGTAAACACGAAAGGCCGTAAAGGCAGTAAACACCTTGCCGTAACCCTCTGCGATATTCGAAGGGACTCGAGAGTGTCCCTGATACTCGGACTACGCACATCACTCGCTCCATCGTCGCCTTGATCAATTTTATCAGTTTGTCCGGGAAACCGTATTCGTGCATAATCTGCCATAACTGTTCTTGGTCGATTGTATCATAGGCCGATTTAAAATCGATGAATAAATGCGGCATTTTTGCAACACCTGGCGGATGGCGAATATCTGGTCTGTTGTTGCTCGTTCGGCCCATAAATCCTGCTTGATATTGCTCAACGAATTCTTGGTGATAGACGGCGGCATAGA
Source organism: Aedes aegypti (assembly GCF_002204515.2). Taxonomy (NCBI): domain Eukaryota; kingdom Metazoa; phylum Arthropoda; class Insecta; order Diptera; family Culicidae; genus Aedes; species Aedes aegypti. Next base: position 191,184,786 of record NC_035109.1, on the reverse strand, counting down.
ATTTGGGAGAGTACCTTGTAGGCTGCGCTCAAAATTGTGATCGCACGATAACTGGCGCAATCCAACTTGTCGTCCTTTTTGTCAGGGCCGTACAATTTCATTTCATTGAAAGCATTTTCAGTCCCCAGCTGACTGACTCAAGCTTGCCTTTCAGTTGAAACGCTTCTGCTTCGTTTCAAACCGACAAACCTTTCCTTTCATCACAGCATGCGTAGTCACTCCTTTCTTTCTTGCTGCTGGTGCGTCGCGCGTCATGAACCGGAGTGTCACCACAGCGAGCTGGCTTTTCAATCGGTAGTCTCTGTTTTTAGGAGCCGATTAATTTAATGAACGACGTCATGACCCGTGTAGTTTCTCTGTCTTATTTCATTACCTAACAAAGTGCACACATCATTATTGCAAAAAATATATAAAATTCAATTTTAAACATTTTGATGAATTTCAATGAAATTAAATGAAACGAAATTCTTACTCTTTCATTTCATCTTTCTTGTTCGTTGCTTTCAATCGGGCAACGAAACGAATGAGTGTGGAACGAAGGACGAAGCGACGCAGTTGTTCGTCACCATCGAGACGACACAGCCAAGCATTCGTGTTTCACATAATGCTTTCGAAAATGCACAGCCCTGCTTTTTGTAGATGGGACACACGACACCTTCCATCCACTCCACCGGCAATACTTCCTACTCCCAAATCTTGGAAATAACCCAGTGTAGCGCTCTTGTCAGTGTATCACCACCGTATTTTAGCAGCTCGCTCGGTAGTTGGTCCACTCCAGTGGCTTTGTTGTTTTTCAACCGTCTAATCTCCGGTTCTACCTCTTGGAGATCTGGAGGCGGATGTCTTTCGTCGTCCGCACATGCTCCCAAAGTTATTTCCGTGCCACCTTCACTACTGGCCACATCACCATTAAGGTGCTCGTCGTAGTGCTGCCGCCACCTTTCGACCACCTTACATTCGTTCGGGAGAAGATTTCCGTCACAGTCTCTGCACATATCGGCTTGTGGCACAAAGCCTTTGTGCGAACGGTTAAGCTTTGTTGTTTTTCAACCGTCTAATCTCCGGTTCTACCTCTTGGAGATCTGGAGGCGGATATCTTTCGTCGTCCGCACATGCTCCCAAAGTTATTTCCGTGCCACCTTCACTACTGGCCACTAGAGTGATGCAAATTTTGAAATGTTTGCTCCCCTATGCTTAAACGATTTTTATCATGGTAAATAGCATCCTCCCAAAGTTCGAAATGATTTTGAAGAAATTTGACTGTGCACACGCCATTTGAAGTTTATATGGAGATTACTATGGAAAACGCCAACCTTTTGTGTTCAGCCCTCTATCTCTTCGCCATAATATTTTATGGGAAAGTGAACGAACTCTGCTCATGTGAAATCTTCTCAGCTACAACTTTGCCGAAGACCACATTTTGATTGGACGTCAGGATAAATTGCTATTCATAATTATTAAGTGGGTTCGCATTTTGCATGCTTTACCAACTGCTCGGCAGGCAACAATGGAGCTCCTGGCGGGAAGAATAGATCAAAGTAATCCAGGCTACTATGTTCTACAGCAAAAAGCAGTGTTGCTCTGAAAGTAATTGAATGATCATCTCAGCATAATCTACACTTTGGAATCAATAATAACAAATTATCCTTACGTCCCATCAACATGTGGTCTTCGGCAAAGTTGAAGCTGGGAAGATTTCACATAAGCAGTGTTTGTTCACTTTTCTTTAGATTATTACGACGAGCAGTTAGAGGACTGAACACAAAAGGTTTGTCTTTTCCATAGTAATTCCCATATAAACTTCAAACGGCGTGTGCACAACCAAATTTTTTCCAAATCACTTCAAATTTTGGGAGAATGATTTTCTTCATAATTGACACCGTTTAAGCATAGGGGAGCAAAAATTTCAAAATTTGCATCAGTCTACTGGCCACATCACCATTAAGGTGCTCGTCGTAGTGCTGCCGCCACCTTTCGACCACCTTACATTCGTTCGGGAGAAGATTTCCGTCACAGTCTCTGCACATATCGGCTTGTGGCACAAAGCCTTTGTGCGAACGGTTAAGCTTCTCGTAGAACTCTCGTTCTTCTTGATGGCGCTCTTTTCTCCGGAAGATCGAGTTTTGTATGTTCCGTGCCTGTTTATATCGTGTCTCATTCGCTCTCGTGTGGTGTTGCAGCATCGTCGCCCATGCTGCATTCTTCTCATCCTTCAACAGCTCGCATTCGCCGTTGTACCAGTCGTTTACCTGATTCGGGGCTGCTAGACCTAGTGCGGTGCTACCTATGGCGGATCTTATGTGCCTCCAGCCATCTTCAAGAGAGGCGGCGTCAAGCTGCTCTTCCGTTGGTAGGGCCACTTCCAACTGCTGCGCGTATTCTTGGGCTACTTCTGAGTCCCGTAGCCGCTCGATGTTAAGCTGTGGCGTTCGGCTTCGACGCGAGTTGGTCACCGTCGAAAGTTTTGAGCGCAAACACACAGCAACTAGATGGGGCCTTCCTTAGCCGAGTGGTTAGAGTCCGCGGCTACAAAGCAAAGTCATAGGCATAGGGCCAAGGGCATAGAGTATTATCGTTCCTGCCACGCGATATACGAATGCAAAAATGGCAAATTTGGCAAAGAATGCTCTCAGTTAATAACTGTGGAAGTGCTCAAAAGAACACTAAGCTGAGAAGCTGTCCCAGTGAGGACGTCATGCCAAGAAGAAGAAGAAGAAGATACAGCAACTAGGTAGTGATCCGAATGTATATTCGCACTGCGGTATGTTTGAACATTGGTGATGTCAGAGAAGAATTTTCCGTCGATTAGAACGTGGTCGGACTCGATTATCCGGAATTTTAGACTCGATTATCCGAAGTTTGTTTTTTTATATTCTTGTTTTTCAGTTTTAATGCATAAATTTGAGATAATTCAGTATATACAATACGAATGATACAGCAGTTTTGGACGTAGATAAAAAGGGGGGTTTGAAAAAGGGTTTTTTGTGTATGCTGGCCAAAAATTTTTTTTCTTCTTCTCAAGGCCCCTATTGTTCTAGAACAATTTCTTGCTACTTCACTGCATCTTATAAATAAAACAACGAGAAAAGATAGTATTTAAGTACTTTTATCGCAAAGTTTTATTTTTCTTAGTGACTCGATTATCCGGAGGATTCGATTATCCGGAGTGACACAAAAATCAATACTTCGGATAATCGAGTCCGTCCGTACAAAGCAGGTTATCTTACAATAAAGACTAAGAAGTCAGAAAGATGAAGATTGCTAATGAGTTACAAAACAACATTTAAAAAGGAGGAGAGTTATTTGACGCACCTAATCGTTAAACCAATGCAACTGTAAACACTGGTCAAAAGTAGATTGAGACCCATGCCTGTAAATTTTAAGGTCTAGAAAATAATGTAATAGATTTTGTCCTTTTCCACGGTTTATTGACCAAAGGCTGAATAACAAACCGTCGAAAAAACGAAAGGTCGAACGGATAAAATGTCTAAAAGGGTGGTGGAATTTATTTCCTTATTTGAAGAAAAAAAAAAGATTTTTCGTCCCTTCTATTTTGTTCTTTGACCTTTTGTCCTTTCGACCTTTTGCCTTTTGACCTTTTGTATTTCGAACTTTTGTCATAGCTTCTGTTTACACAATGTTAGTTTAAATCAGTTTCAATAGTTCATCTTACCTTCTTCTTCTTGGCATTACGTCCTCACTGGGACAAAGCCTACTTCTCAGCTTAGTGTTCTTATAAGCACTTCCACAGTTATTAACTGAGAGCTTTCTTTGCCAAACTCATTATTTTGGGTTTTGTGCAACGTAAGAACTATATCACAATCACACGACGCGACACGAGACAGGACACAACACTTATGGTTCTTACAAACGTTAAAAGGACATATAAATTACCTTTTTTTTAACGACCGGTTTCGGGCTTGATGCTGCCCATCATCAGGACGATGTCCAACTGATTGTATAGAAGGAAAACGCACATATACAGCTTCATACTTGGCTAAGTACACGTCGAAAGTTGGGGGATAAAATCATTTGATTTTTCGTCTGGTCAGGTAAAATAGGGGTGATGTTATTGGGGCTTCATCTTCGTTCATTAATGGTTGCTCAGAAGTAGCGATGTACATCGATTCCCAAGCGTTTAAATGCGAAGCCTTCCTCACAGGTTTCAAGAGCTTCGCATTGTCCCAGTCGACGGAATGATTGAGTTCCACTGTATGTATTGCAACGCTTGACTCATTTGTTCTGCCGTTTTCAGTGGCATTCTTATGTTCTCTCAAACGTGTTTTGAATTTTCGGCGAGTTTGGCCGATGTATACCGCAGGACAGCTTTTGCACGGAATTTGGTAAATACCCGACAAATCTTCCTTCGGTACTTTGTCCTTCAAGCAACAAAGACGGTCTTTAAGAGTGTTGCTACTCTTGTACACTGTCTGGAAGCCATGTTGCTTAAGGGTGTTCTTAATCCCATTGGTCACCTTCGGGTAGAAGGGTAAACTAATCCTTCGGATATCCTCTCTCTCTGCTTCAAAAGTAGTTGCGGCTCGCCTATGTTTCTTCCTCTCATGCTTGCGTAGGATTTTATTCACAAACACCTTGTCGTAACCATTCAACTCAGCAGATTCATGAATTCTATTCTTCTCTTCTTCAAACTCTTTCTTTTCCATTGGGATGTTGTACAGTCGGTGTACCATCGAATGGAACGCTACTTGTTTTTGGGATCCATGGTGATTGGAATCCGGCGTGATGTAGCGGTCTGTTGATACCGGTTTGCGATAAATGCCAAATTTCACCTTATTGTCCTCTTTTCTGGATATCAACAGACCGCTACATCACGTCGGATTCCAATCACCATGGATCCCAAAAACAAGTAGCGTTTCATTCGATGGTACACCGACTGTACAACATCCCAATGGAAAAGAAAGAGTTTGAAGAAGAGAAGAATAGAATTCATGAATCTGCTGAGTTGAATGGTTACGACAAGGTGTTTGTGAATAAAATCCTACGCAAGCATGAGAGGAAGAAACATAGGCGAGCCGCGACTACTTTTGAAGCAGAGAGAGAGGATATCCGAAGGATTAGTTTACCCTTCTACCCGAAGGTGACCAATGGGATTAAGAACACTCTTAACCAGGGTTGGGAAAAAATCAGAAATTCACTCTACAGTAGTCAAACAAAGCCAATCACAGTCAGCGAAGCCAGTGAAACTCACGCCCATCGCTGCTGTAGGCAAAAGCCTTGAGAATTGCAAAACACCCGTTGCTAAGGGCAACCCAAAATTACTGTAGAAAAATGTTCTATTTCCCGCTGCATTTCCCGCATTTAGAGCCTTCAATGACACTACTGATTTAGAGAAATTCATGTACCCAATATAGGCTACTTGATGAGATTCACGATTTTAAACTACTGTAGTGAGAGAGCCACGTGATTTTCGCGAAATTGTTTTATTACCATTCCCAGCACTGCTCTTAACCTTCCAGTCGTCGCGCGGTTTGCCTCCGTCAGAACCACCACGCTGTTGTTGAGAATGAAAAGCGAGGTTTTTTCAACAGTGTTGTACAAAATACAACAGCGCGACGACTGAAGTGTTAAGCAACATGGCTTCCAGACAGTGTACAAGAGTACCAACACTCTTAAAGACCGTCTTTGTTGCTTGAAGGACAAAGTACCGAAGGAAGATTTGTCGGGTATTTACCAAATTCCGTGCAAAAGCTGTCCTGCGGTATACATCGGCCAAACTCGCCGAAAATTCAAAACACGTTTGAGAGAACATAAGAATACCACTGAAAACGGCAGAACAAATGAGTCAAGCGTTGCAATACATACAGTGGAACTCAATCATTCCGTCGACTGGGATAATGCGAAGCTCTTGAAACCTGTGAGGAAGGCTTCGCATTTAAACGCTTGGGAATCGATGTACATCGCTACTTCTGAGCAACCATTAATGAACGAAGATGAAGCCCCAATAACATCACCCCTATTTTACCTGACCAGACGAAAAATCAAATGATTTTATCCCCCAACTTTCGACGTGTACTTAGCCAAGTATGAAGCTGTATATGTGCGTTTTCCTTCAATACAATCAGTTGGACATCGTCCTGATGATGGGCAGCATCAAGCCCGAAACCGGTCGTTAAAAAAAAGGTAATTTATATGTCCTTTTAACGTTTGTAAGAACCATAAGTGTTGTGTCCTGTCTCGCGTCGCGTCGTGTGATTGTTCTTTGCCAAAGTTGCCAATTTTATATTCGTATATTGTGTGGCAGGTACGTTGATACTCTATGCCCAGAGATGTCAAGGAAATTTCCATTACGAAAAGATCCTTGACCGACCGGGGAATCGAACCCAGACACATTCAGCGACACATTTCAATAAAAAAAAATTGCACTAGATCCTCCGATTGATTATTTTGATTTTACCAGCAAATGAAAAAAGAAAGTCTTGACTTTCATCTTTCCAAATTTGACACATGCTGATTATTTTGTTATAAAGGTATATGAAAAAGGCACCGTGGTAATGTTACTTTTATGTATTTTTGTATTTTTTTCTCAGATAAAACGATTGCCTGGAAGCAAGCTGTCAATGGGGTTCGCGAGATGTGTGATGTCTGTTCGACTACTCTGTTCAACTACCATTGGGTATGTTCAACATGTGGTTTCGTGGTATGCATCGATTGCTACAAGGTACGGTATTCAGGGATTAGTAACAATTTCACACGTTTAACCATTATTGCGTGTTTTTTTTTTCAGTATCGTAAATACAACAGCACTAAAAACGATACCGGTACAAGAGATCGCGACTGTTACATGTGGCTTCACTGTACAAATCGAGAACCACATGTGCAAAACAAGTTGATGCTTACACAGATTATTCCGGCCAACAGTTTGTACAAGCTAGTGCGACAAATGCATGGTGTTTGTGCTTTGCTTGAGATTCCTTTGAACTGTGAATGCCCTCTCAGTAAGGAATCGTTGTTTAGGAAAATAAAAGACAGGTTGGAATTTATCTTCCCCATTACGATTGAAGTAGCTAAGAAGTCTGACGAAGGTGACAAAGAGCCGGGCAGCGACGAAGATAAAAGTCTAGTTCAGGCTACCTCAAGTACTACAAAAATGATTTCCATTACGATCAAAAATATAGAAAGCACACTCAGTGAAACTGATAGCGGCACAGTTTGTTGTAAGGCTATATTCGGCAGAGAACTAAGCGAGGACAAGAACCCAGAAGCCGAAAAGCTAAAACTTAGGGAGAAGCAAAGTTACACTTTTGAAGGGTTTCAAGAAGAAATCAAGATCGAGAGCTTGGAAGATTTTATCAAAAAGGATAAAACCGAGAAGGACGAGGAAGAGGAAACAAAAGAAAACAAAGAGAAAGATAACATAAGTATTAAAGTAGAAGAAAATGAGGAAGAAACAAAGAAGAATGAATCAGTTGAACCTGATAGCAACAATAAAGAAGTCGAGGACAAAGAAAACACAGAAGTTAAACCAAGTGTAGAAGATCCTAAGCCATCTGCAGATGTGGCGAAGAAGCCGGAAGAAAAGGATCCTTTCGAAACTGTAGAAAACGATATCAAACAGGAGAAGGATCGCAATGATATTGATATTAAACACAAGGTGAATTCATATTTCCAAAAAGATTCCAGCACTGAACCGGAAGGACCCTACAGCGAGGAACATCGTTTCAAACCTTCGCCAAAACTAGACTTCAAGACGTTCAACATGATCGTGAAACAGTTGTTGAAGTTCGACAAATCGCTCAATATTTCTGGTCTCTTCGAGAAGCATCTTAGCGAGAAATATTCCGAATCGGAGAGTCTGATTGATTTTACGGCAGAATTTCAGGTTCAACATTCAAACATCCAAAGCTTCTTGAACGATTTTTTGAGCGAATTCGTTTTTCTAACCGGTCAAAACAGTACCGATAATCTGACGGATGATGTACAAATTATGGAGTATAACAGGTATATGAAGAAAGGTATCGAATTTCAAAATAAGGGTGAACGGGTTATGACCTTGAAAGAATCGGAAAAGCTGTATCCGAATGTGGCTCACCAGTGGCTGTGTAACGGAAGGCTCCTTCGTCTGTTGGACCCGTTGAGTGATAACAATTACAACACATTTCACGACCAATGGGAACGTGGTCAACCGGTCATGGTCTCGTACGTTTCGGATAAACTCGACATGAGCTTGTGGCGTCCAGAATCGTTCATAAGAGAGTTTGGCGACATTGAGAATGATTTGATCAACTGTCTAAATGGCAAGCTGGTTCGAGGTCAGAAGATGAAAGTATTTTGGGAGGGTTTTGACCGGATCGCGTTTCGCCTTATGGACGAACGAGATCGACCAATGATGTTGAAACTAAAAGACTGGCCACCGGGTGATGATTTTGCTGAGATGATGCCTACTCGATTTAACGATCTGATGAATAATCTTCCGCTATCTGAGTATACTCGCCGCGAGGGTCGCCTAAACCTGGCGAGTCGGTTGAGTAGCTTCTTTGTACGTCCTGATTTGGGACCAAAAATGTACAGCGCATATGGTTCGGCTTTGCACCCAACAAAGGGAACCACCAATCTTCATTTGGATGTTTCGGATGCTGTGAATGTAATGGTCTATACGGCCGTACCCAAGGATGTGGAACGGACTAAATACGTTCAGAAAGTTCTCGATGCAATCGATTCCGACGAATGTGATGTTTTCACCCGACAACGCATCCGAGATAAGGCAGATCTCCCTGGGGCATTGTGGCACATCTACCACGCCAAGGACGCCGACAAGATCCGTTCCTTGTTGCACAAAATTGAGGTGGAACGAGGTATCAGTATCAAAGCCAATCATGATCCCATTCATGACCAAAAGTGGTACCTGGACGCAAATCTGCGAAAGCGGCTCCTGCAGGAGTACAACGTGGAAGGATACTCTATCGTGCAGTGTTCTGGCGATGCCATATTTATCCCTGCCGGAGCACCGCATCAGGTGCGGAATCTACACAACTGCGTAAAAGTTGCAGAGGATTTTGTTTCCCCAGAAAATATCTCCTACTGCTTCAAGCTAACAAACGAATTCCGACACCTTACAAACACGCACTCGAATCACGAAGATAAATTACAAATAAAGAATATAATTTACCATACCGTTAAGGATGCCGTGTCCTGTTTAACCAATCCTCTCATAATGACTAAAGAAAAAATTGATTTAATGTAAGTGTTTTATTTTCATAATAAAGTTTTAGTGATTCAATTCGGAACAAATTATGTTTAAACAGTTGTAATAGAAACTAAGGATCGATCGATTGAAAAATAAAAATGTATTGCTTCGTGGTATAAACACTATGTAACTAGACAAAATACTTTATTTCTTCGTTCGTGAACAACTGCAAAATGAATTTGTAGAACGTGTAAGCTAATTGAGAAAATAAATAAAAACATGATTTTCCTACTTCGAATTGGAAATTTATCTATTTCATTTCTATATCACAAATTGCCAATATAAGCTACAGCCAAACCTCCATGAGTCGATATTGAAGGGATCATCGAGTCATGGAAATATCGAGTTACGGAACATCTTTTCTTTGGAAAGCTGTATGAAGGGACCATCATAGTAATCATGATTTTCTGTTTTTGGTATGGTTCCTTGCAAGGATGGAAATCTAGTGATCATGATAAAACAAATGATGCATCGTGGTTGTTCTTTATCATGCGATCATAGCAACAACGATAAACCCTTAGTCGTCAAGCCATCACAACAAACTCCGCTCCGCGAAAAATGAATCGTCCGGCCTGTGAGCTGACGATCAATTGTTCGCGAATCAAAGTCATAATTTTGGAGGATTTTTCCGATTTCATTCCACGATTTGTCTCCTAGTTTGTCGGTTTTAATCTGAAAGTCAATCGTGCATGGTATGTGAGAAAGTTTATCCGTGAAATTTAAATTAATTCTCAGTAATCGCAACGTGTTACAATATCCAACAAACCCTTTGTCCTACGACAAACAGTTCATCGGATGCTCCATATATCTATGATTAGCGCGCGTGGTGAGGTGTTGAAATCATGTTGCTGCAAAAGCGACGGCCCTCTTAGACCATTCAAATACCGTGTTGTTTGTCGTTAGAGCTGAGTTTTTTTCCATCCTTGGTTCCATGAGTCGACATCGAGTATTGGACCATCGATTCATGGAGGGTTGACTGTAGTAGCTTATTGACCCGTAACACTCCCGTGCAAAAGTTTGGGTTCACCCCCTAAAATACATACAAAAGTGTTTTGTTCATATCTCTGGGATTACTTGTCTAAATTAAACTCTCCATGACTCACTCGAAAGGTAATGAGGTAATCTTACTTCGTAGGAAATTTGACAAAAACATTTTAAAATTTTTGTGTGTTAATTTTTTACTTGATGTTGCGACATTTTTCTAAAAATTGGGGTATGCGAGCAATCTACTTTATCTTTGTAAATTTTGCTCCATCAAATTTAAATTAAACGAAGGAGTTGTCCACTTCGCGAAAAAAAAAAATTTAAAAGTGATTGTCAGATTCTGACAACGCTATAGTAAAATAACTTTCTGGGAGTCTCTACAATTGACAACGGGTTTTTGTTCATTATAATAATATTTTAATAATATATGGAATCTGTTCACGTAGTTTTACATATCTGTTGACGATTTACCATCAGTGCACCAGATTCCGCTCATTTAAGGGGAAGTTATGTGTTCAAATGTTCATTATAAAATAACTATTGTGTCGATCAATATTATTTTTATATCAAAATGTTACTCCAACTATAGGTAATCAGCGGCAAAATAAAAAGAGTTTGAAAAACTTTCATAAAAAATATGTAATTGCATTTGTTACTGCAACTAAGTGTTCCTATTTCCGCTCACGGTAAACAGATTTCGTGACGAACTAACTAAAAGATGCATTATTTCGAATTTTGTTATTTAACCTGATATTTTTATAGTCAAACCATAGCTACTACTGCAATAAAGAAGGTTGTATACTAAAATCGACATTTCTTTCAAATTTTGTTTAAATTTTTGCGTGAGCGGTTATTGGAACACACAAAAATACCTAGTGCTCCAATAACCGCTCACGAGGTCTTGTTTTCAATATAAAGAATTATTTTATCAAATGAAAAAAATGTCAGACGACTTCATTTGAAAGTTGTTAGTATTGCTAGGATATATTCGTGCGAAAAATTTTGGATTTTGACGCGAAAAATCAATTTTTACACTAGTGAGCGGAAATAGGAGCATGAGCGGATACTGGTACACTGATGGTATCACCGAAAAAAAATATTCGAAATTTTTATAGAGAGGTGGGGCATAGTGAGCAAGTGGTGAAAAAGAAGAACATAGAAAATCGCTTGATTAAGAATCTTACCCATCAGGAAGATTATAATCATGCTCATTCACAAACTAGTTTTATTCCGTCGGGTAGCCGTTCGAATCTTTTAATTTCGGTAATTTAAACTGCATACTACCAGTAACCGTTCTAATTGTTTCAAATTGAATGAAAAAAAAAACCCTGCCGCCACAGGAAACTTCTACTCCACCTCTTCGTCTACCAAACATTCTAACGAAAAATCATCAGATAATGTACCCCCTTCAAGTAATATGTCTCCCTCCGATTTTAATTTTCTAACTGAACATTTGAATCTAATGATTGATGCAATGTTCAAAGCCACCACTATGACTGGAGCAGTCCAAGTTGGTGTACAATTTACTAATCAAATTATTATTGGATTACGTTTTTCTAATGGATCCAAATACAGTAGTGTTTGATCTTTCGACCTTGACGCTTGCTCCTGTGGGGGCGGGCGATGAGGGCAGGCTCAAACATGTGCGTGTCGGATGAGTAAAGTGAAAAAATGCGGCGTTCGATTAGTTCTTTCTGATTATTCGACCTTGACGACCTTGCCTATGTTCTCTGAGTGCTTTTATATAGCCGAGCAAACAAGTGAAACTGAAAGTGGATTGTTGCTGCTCAGTCAAGGATGACGGATCAATTGGTGAGTTCGTTTCATGCTACTATTTCTAATCTATAAAACATGTATGACTGCACATTTAATCGTTACAACGGTGGGACGTAAATATGATTTTTCAACAAACTATGAATGGTTCGTCACTGTGAGTGTCGACATATACTCTGGTTCATGAATTATTTATGTTTAACATTTTGTTTTCAAAACACCCTTTCTTTTTACCTTTATTTTTGTAATTAAAAAAAACTTTGAATGGTTCGACACTACAAGTGTAGACTTGCGAAAGGTTCACTTTATTCAACAAACTTTGGATGGTTCGCTACTGTAAGTGTCGGCATAAGAATAAGAGTGTTTTGAATGTTACATTTAGGTATTTGTTCAACAAACTTTGAATAGTTCGTCAACTCAAGTGTCGGCATAATTTTCCTCTACATAGAAATGGTTCATATTGAATGAAAATATTATATTTGCATATAAGCAGGTTTATATTTCACAAATAATTAATTATCATGGTCTAATCGCTTATCAAAGTGAATCCTGTGACCCAACGATCCTCCCCATTAACAAACATCCCTTCCAGTAACCTTTGTGGAGATGCAGAGGCAAACACGGTTCCCAAATAGCAAAGGTTACACACTAACATTCCTTCACCCAATCCCATCTGACTGCAAGGACGTGGCCGGCGCCGTTATTGACCCTGTATAAATAGAGACACTGAATTATGCACAATGATGAAGATTATGGCCAATCCCAGCCGAACTTCTACATACATTGTTAGAATAATCCAAAATTATCTGTCAAATCGTACACTTCAGGTTAAGGCGCAAGAGAAAATGGCACAATAGTCAGAACTGTAAAAGCAGTTTTCTCCTTCTAAAAATCTAAAACAACAAATTGATGAAAATAAAAACACGCAGCCTTTTTATTTTGCACATAAAAGAGCTGAGATGCCGGTACCAATGGTTGTAATGTACCAGTAGATTAGACTATGGAATAAAACGTACATTTTTCGATAAAAACGACATGCGCTATTTTTGATAGATAGATCGCCTCTAGTTTAGTCGATTTGCCAAAATTCCGCTTTCTATTTAATCTAAACGTCATATCAATAATTGAGTTAACGCAAAAAATTTGCTCCTTTGCACCAGTAGTTGTCGTCGTGTTCCAATAGTGGATCAACGGATGGAAGCAGTTTTTAAAATGGATGCATTAAAATGAAAAAAAATCCAGAGATGATCTTTATGCTTCATTCGGAAGATATTAGTTGTTTCCTAGGGAAAAATGTTGAACCTAGGTAAAAATTAACTATTTTCTTTAAAATTCCTTGTAACATTCCCAAACGTCTACTACTGGAGCACTAGCGCAACTACTGGAACACGTAGACTACATGTTAACACTTAAATCTATATACTGCTATATCTTACAGAGTTAAAATATATTCTTAGGTTACTACGCGACATTGTTAAGCCTATTGTTTCGCAATGTTGATTATATAAACTCATCATTCGGTTTAGAGGAGAAAATTTTGCATAATTAGTACGACGGTGATTAATAAAAAAACAAGTTACGATTCCTCAATTGCCGGGAAGGAGTATAAAAATTTAAACTTAGGAGAATCAATACGATGCGAAACAATATCGTTCACGAATGAAACCATAGCGAATTCGCGGCGCTTTTTCAATGTCTGAATATCAATGAGCATGCATCTTGATTCATAAGATGGAAGAGGGAAGGATGTCCAGCCCAATTTACGAAGAGTATATAGGCCGGTTTGCTACTGGCAAGAAAAGGAATCGCCTATCTCGATGCGTGGAAAATTTCTCCCAAGAAATGGTCAAGAAAATCACATTTTTCTGATCGCAGTACGCAGTTGAGAAGAAATGTCATTTCAAATGGAGCTCTTTGTAGGAAATTTCTTGACCCATTCAGTCAAGGAATTTCTTTACTTTTCTTGAGCGGAACAGCATACTTAGCTTATAACAGAAATTGCTTTTGAACTGATTCAAGACGTCCTTCATGCGTCTTCATAAAAGGAGACCATACAATACTACAATACTCTAATATGGACCTCACGTAAGGGACGTACAAAGTTTTGATAGTGTATGGATCATTAAAGTTAAAACCAAAGCGTTTGATAAAACCGAGCATATTTGTTGCTTTATGTATAACGGTGTTGTAATGATCAATAAAAGTGAGTTTTGAGTCTAAAATTACGCCTAAATCTCTGACCCTATCGCATTGTTCAACGATTTGATTTCCTAAAACTACAGTTGTTTCTTCTGTGGTTCGCTTTCTGCTAAAAGTAATTAAATTACATTTTTTAACATTTAACTGAAGTAAGTTCCCATATAATATAGGTTGAAATCTATCTGTTAACGCCAAAAGATTTTTGTTAAGGCTTTATGTTATGATTTTTTACAGCTTAGGTAGTCCACTAATGGCACCGGCACCCTGTGTGTTTATTTTCTTCAATTTGTCTATTTAAAAATCGCCGGTCCGTTTGCTCCGTGGTTTGTTTCTCGTTCGCTGTTGTTGTCCACCGTGGTGCCTCCAACAAAAAATTCTTCTCTACAAGCAAGAATAAGAGTACTGCCCATAACTGCATATTTATAACATTCGACAAAAGTAGGCATTGAGTAAATGGGATACCAAGTTTGCATTTTACTACAGTAAGGAAGAAAACAAAAATTTCAAAAAAAAAATCATTAGGAATTCTAAAGAGCCTATTTGAGGCTGGAATTGTGTACAACTCATATCACATTTTGGGTGAATAGTCAGAAAATAATTCTGATAGAAATTTCGCTGTTACTACATTATGAGGCTCATGTATAATCTCAATGTGACTGTTATGCGGTTACAATTGCCAATGTGACAAAACAACTTGGTATTTTTTTTCGAATTATCTAGAACAATCTCACAGATTTTAGTAAGTTGATTGAAAGTATTTATCATTTGATGACTTTCCATGGTATTAACTCCAATTTGTCAAAAATGTCGAATGTGACTGTTATGCAGTTATGGGCAGAGTAGATCTTGGAATAGGACTCAGATCAATTTGAATGGAATTTCAATGTGTTTTTCGACTTTTCGTAGGGCGACTGACGATGGGTAAAAACATGATGGTGCATCATGTCCTTTTGTTTAGATCTGAGAGAAACTCGCGAAGTGGAAAAATATCAACGTCATAGCAGCCCAAATTCCGCTGTCACGAAACGTCAAATGCAGCCCGTCGTTATATTATATTCAAAATGAACTGTTTTAAAAAATCTCAGTCAGCAGAGCAGTTTTTATAAAGATGCTGATGAATCTAAACACAAGGGTAGTCATTTCTAATGTCTGCTACGTTTGCTGGCATAAAATTGGACTCAAAAGCCTATTTGTGCTTCGGTGTGATGCAAACGCAATAATTTTTTGCTGAGATGTCCATGTGAGGGTTTGAACCAGGCCCATGACAACCATATATCGATACACAGTGTTCTTCGTAGCCAGGATGTCCCGGGCGATAAGTGAATATCGCCCACTGTCAGTTGTAAGAACTGTGAAAATAAAGACCATTGTTTTGTTTAATTGTTTGCTATGGTTTGAATATCAATTTTTGATATTGTTGAATCAGCTAAGGGGTTGTCCATTAAGACGTTGTCCACGTAAGACAATTTTGGCGGTTTTTGAACCCCCCCTCCCCCCATGGTAAGATTTTTTGTATGAACATCAAAAATAATTTGTATGGCGCGTAAGAAATCTTGAACCCCCCCTCCCCCCATAAACCCTTACGTAATTAATGGACCACCCCTAATAATGTGCCAAAAAGTTGAAGCACATTCAACATTTCGATGGTTTTGGAAGGAGAACAAACATTAAAAGGCATCCTGCAAGCAATCAGTGATTTGTTTGCGATACTTGCTCGATTAAGGATCATAAACATTAAACAAAACTTCACATTCTGATTGCACTCTCGATTCAAATTACCCAAAAATGAGTAAACACATGGAGATGTTGACTACTTTAGAAGTCGTCCCGTGCCATGGGCCTGGTTTGAACGGCTTGCCCAGAATTGATATAAACATCGAGTGGAATAAGAAAAACCTCAGCAATCACAGAAAAAGAAGACCGTCTTCGCGAGTCTCGTCTCACGTTTAGATGCATCTTGACTCAACGTTGTGGTGCATTCTGCCCCAAAAAACGATGCATCGTGCTTCGCGTCAATCATACATAAATCACGCAAAATAGTGTTTGAAAAAATATATCCAACAATCTAATGAAAACTCGCTCAACACCATGTAGCATCGCGCAACCCAAACCAACTAGATTCGTATATTAGAACACAACAAACATGTTGTTCAGTATTTATTTCAGCACATATTCCTTAAGTGGTGCATATTAGCCCAGGCCCCCTATCAATCAAGTCCTTGCGATACGTGACCCGCAATGCATTGCAAAAGCGCACACCGTCATCGTTGTAAACAAACAGCATAGTTGCCATGGTGTTTGTGCAGCATAGCGCATGCAACATAAAAATCCAAGAGAGAAAATCTGACCGCAAGAGCGAGAAAGAGAGAGCAAACGTGTCGCGTCGGTCCCAAACAAGATTGCATAGCAGCGCAAAGCATGTTTCAAAATGTGTGCGTGTATCATCAGGTGAAGGCGCGTCTCACATAAATACATAACTGTGTTTTGAAAGCGGTACGAAAATTGGGATCGTGTCGAAAGAAAAAATCACAATGGAAAAATTAACATTTTTTAATGCTACACAGATTTTTCAGTACGTAACTTTTAAAAATTGAAAATATTACACACTACTTGTAAATCTTTAGCATATAAGAAATACTACAGTCGACTCTGCACATCTCGATGTATGTACACACTTAGATTAAATTACTGGGCTCTCTGCAAAATTTCAGTAAAAATCTCTGTTTTTCGATTTCTGGCATTTTTTTTTTTAGTTTACTGACTTTTTCGGTAGTTCCAAAAACCCAGTTATTTTTACCGAACAGATTGAGTGTGTATGCCCCTATCTTTTTATGTCGATGGTTGAACATTAGTCTGGGACACGGTTATATGAAAAAATTTAGATTCTCGCTCCAGTACACTTTTTGAACTGCATTTAGGTCTCTTAACAACTGTGCAAAATTTCAGCTCGATCGGTGAAACTATATTTTAGCGCCAGCCGTTCAAAGTTTGTGTGGGATTTACTATGGGAAAACATACTTTTGCGAAGAAAAATCGCCAGAGTTCACCCATTGTCCTCTATAAAAATTCTGAATACAGATATCGATAGGCATTTCTACGATGATCAACATTGCCGAAGACCGCAAAGCAATCCGATGCTTGTGAAAAAAGTTATTAAGCATAGACTATTCGGAAAGTTTGCCTGATTTTGTTATTATTGTTATTCCTTCACGGGTTAATCAACGTCACCGTGCCAATAGGTTTTCATTAAATAACTTTTTTCACAAGTGTCGGATTGTTTCGCGGTCTTCAGCAATATTCTGCATCGTAGAAATACCTATCGAGGTATGTGTTCAGAATTTTCATAGAGGTCAATGGGCGGCCTCCGGCGATTTTTCTTTGCAAAAGTAAGTTTTCCCATAGTAAATCCCATACATACTTTGAACGGGTGGCGCTAAAATATAGTTTCTCCGATCGAGCTGAAATTTTGCATAGTTGTTATAAGACCTAAATGCAATCCAGAAAGTGCACTGGAGCAAGAATCTAAATTTTGTCCCACACTATTAAACATAGATAGAAATTATCTATAGGCCTCTGCACTGTTTTGATTTTGTATGGAATTTTGAATTTTACTTGCCTAGTTGTTTACAAGTTTCAATAATGAGTAAGCAGGAGAGGTACATTTCTCTGCAGAGCCCTATAAGAGTGTAATACCGTAATACTGAAACTGTTGGAAAGTTTTTAACTATACATCAAAAGATGTCCTTGGCTATCGTTTCATTCGTAGCTCAGCTATTGATTAAAGAGAAAGTGAACAAGGAGAGCATCTCAATGTAAGATAGGTTTCTTTTTGAAAAGCTATGCGACTCATTTCTCCAAATATCTTTAATAACAAATAAAACTATGAAATTCCCCAACATTTCAACATAAGATTCAATATACAATAGTTATTTTGAAAGGCAAGCCTCGTTGATAAATGTACGACTCGTGCAGAAAAATCTTCATTTTGCAATCAGTTGCATGCAACATTGTTTGCAATTACGAAACTTGTCATTGTAGTTGGATTAATTTTTAGAACTATCTATTCTATTTTCACTTAGAATGCCTCATCTGAGTCGAAAAATTCGATTTATTTGGATTAATTTTGATTGACTTCGAATTATTCAGATCGTCTAACGCTTTTTAAACAGTGGGCCAAATCGATGAAAAAAAGTTTGTCAACAAACAATCTTAACATTTTTGCAATATCGAATATGTGATGAAAATAATTGTTTCTGCTCAAGACTATGTAAAATTATAAATTCTGTTTTAATCTTACCCATAATTTTATGAGAACTTTGTACAAAATCCTATTAAAATCCTAATATTAGGATTTACAGAATAATGTCCTGAATTTTGTAAGAATCCCACTTAGAATTCAATGCCCAAAACTCTGAGAGAATTTAACCTACGATTCAGTGAGATTGGGATTAGTCTTTTTGAAGAAACTTTTGATATTTGTCCATACGTTTATCCTGAATAAATTGATGAAACGTAAAAAAATTAAAAAAATACCAAATTGAGATAAGAGCGTGAATGTAACTCAAATGTTAAAAATACTTATGCTTTGATATGTTCTAACCTGAAGTTTGTTGTTCATTGAACGGGCCAGGTATGATAAGAATAAATATTTAAACTCTTCTTACGGCCAACGTTTTGCAGACCTGGTCTAACAGATGCAGAATCAGAAGCTAGTTCACTGAGTCATTGAGAAATCCAGAGCAGTTCGATGGAAGCGATATTAATTTGCCAACTTCCAAGAGTAGCATTTTCAACTACTATTTTTTGTTGAAAAAGTAGGCCGTTATGTTGTTCATTCGTTTGGGCTGATATGCAACGGACTTTCAAAAAGTCGGTTTTCATGGCTACCTCGATGATTCATTGAACAGCGAGTTACAGAGAGTTATACTGCCATTCTACGCATATTTGTCCCGCGGTCCATAAGGTTTGCATAGAACATGGGGCAAGTAGGCGTAGAAGGGCAGTATATAAATCGTATGAATGCATTAATAAGAAAAGTTAGGAGAACTACATTTTTTTTTTCAAAATTTGATGCCGCTTAACGTGCCGCGTGCATGAAAAACCAAACACAACGCTGCGCTGCTGGCTGGCAGAGGCAGACGAAGCACCGGCTGGAAAATAGCAATGTTGTTGGCAGCGGCCGTCTCTTCAATTCAGTATGTTGTACGGTTTCGAATGTAGCGCTGCTCGGAGAGAGTGAATCGCCGCGTCGTGGTCCGCGTCCTCCTTGTCTTCTACCAATAGTATAGTAAAACGACAGACAGTGAGCCTCAATGAAATAGTAAAGCAAAAATATCTCAAAGTAGATCAAACCTTATAACAGTGCTGCGTCTAGTTGTTCGCATTTTATTCTCTATTACTATACGTTTATCTATGCCATGCACATTCTCCATTTGGCTCCAGAAACAGCAGCAGCAGATGTGCACCAGGAATTGCTGGAAGAAGAGTGAATAATATTGGAACCAATAGCCTCAGACAGGTTGGCCTGGTCGGCTACGGTTGGCGGTGGTGTTACGGTACAGTTAATGATATCCGCATTCTAATTTATGCTATACATCCACAACACCACGCAACATTGCTTCTGCGTGGATGCCTCCGCGCTCCCGTTTGGATTGGATATACGGATGGAGCCGGATCAAAACCCGTTGAATTTCGGATGACAAAAAAGAAGCGACACGGTGTGAGAACGCTTCTCGTGTACCGGTTTTCTGTGTGCTTACAATTTGCGATAGATGTATTTTTTTAAACAGTGCTGAAATAGAAGAAGCAGTGCATCTTTCTCTGTGTCTGTGTCTATTGTTCATCACATTTATGATTAGATCCAAGTTGGCTACGGAAGAAGTTCGACCTCTCGCGGGTGCAAACGGTGATAACGGCTTCGCAGTAGGCCACTTATGAGAAAGCGAATAGATAATGTGAATTTTAAATTTGACCTCGAATCAGTAATGATCCAATCGGTGGTGTAGAAAATTTCTCTGCAAAAGTGTCCATATAGAGTGTGTGCAAAATAAGTCTGGATCAACAAAAAGTTGCTTTCACGATCACGAGAAGCATCAACGGCATTGTTTTGTGCGTGCAATAGATAACCCTCATAGAGGAATGTGAAGAAAATAGAAAGCAAGCGCGGCATAACAAGTGAATCGATTTGCGAAATGTGGAATATATACTAAACGATCAACAATACCAGGGGTTCTCAACGGTTAGAGAATAGCAAACAGGCATTACAGGTAATTATTTTGTTTTTCAATTACACCACCACATGGCAAGAGTTAATTGGTTTGATGTATTTGACGACCTGCATTTGATTTCACCCCATCCGATCGTCGAATCCAAGACACGGTGCTCCTCAGACCGTTATCATCAGAAGAAAATCTCCATAAAATCTGTGCTCGGAAGTCAGTTTTCTATGGCTAACCTGCACTGCCCATAAATGCATAACAGTCCCACGTGAGTTTTCGTCAATTTTTAGTTGATTGCGGGATACGTCGTTAAATTGCATGCTCTTTCATGGTATTATAGGAAAACAATACGTTTGTTTTAGAAATGTTGAAAACAACATCAAACATGGTGTGTCCCACGTTACTAATAAACGCATGTCAGTCTCGCGACCCAAGATATGCATTTAAAACAAGTAAAACAAATAAATTGTACTGGAATAATGTCGCAGTTCACAAACAAAGAAATTTAAAGGAAGTTTTATTGATTTACATCGATTTTATTCTACAACAGTTCTAGATTTCTAAAATTTCTAGATTGTATCAGTTTTCTTCATCATTATCATCAATATCATCCAAAATCGTCTTCTCAGCTAAGTTGCGTCTTTGAGCATCTACTTGTTCCACACTCTGGAGAATATAGCTGGTGTGCTCTCGTGAATGCAATGCCTAGAACACCGTGTCACCTTCGAGATTTTAAGCTTGCAGTTCATTTCACACCCACCCCTCAATCGACAAGCTGCGATAAACGGCGCTTTTTGGCGTTGCATCTCGCTTTCAATTCCTATTTTGTTCTCTTGCGTTTTTTGCGAGCTTATCAACGGCCAACTTCCGTCAGAGTCCATTTCATCAGCCCCCCTCGCATATTCAGTGTCCTCCAACGATCTCAAATAGCTTACCCAATGCTCAGGGTACGTCTTCGGTGAAAACTGAAAGCTGCCGTCACAGCCGTCCTTATCATCAAATCCATCGAAGTTGTTTTCAGAGCCCGCGTCATTATTCATAGGGACTCCATTGGCCAAATTCGGCTACTATCAGAATTACCATAACTTTTCAAATAATCGAGAGCAGACATTTTCGCGACTTTGAATGCGGACACTTAATTGTCAAAACAACAATAATTCACATGTGAAGACCGCTGCATGGCTGCATCATAGTAAGCACTGATACTGTTATGCGTTTATTCTCGTACATTCAAGAGCAAATAAACGCATATCAGTCACGCGTACATTTTCCCGTTTATTAACTAATTATTTGAGAAAATTAGTAAACAAAATGCATGCAATACCATTAACAATATTTCATTGCACCATTTGAGTGCAAATTTGGGTGCAAAAACATTGCATTTTAAATATAATTAGAGTAAATAAAGCATAAAAGTGTTCACGACTTCTATCGCGTTTTTCTTAGGTGCGCTGTTTTGCTAGTGAGACTGGTATGCATTTATGGGCAGTGCATATTTGTAACATATTCGACAAAAGTAGGCATTGAGTAAAAGTAAAACCAAGTGTGAATTTTCTGGCAGTATTGGAAGAAACCTAAAATTTCTAAAAAAAATACCAAGAACTCAAAGCATAGCATAGCATAGACTGACTGTACATGTCAATGGTTGCTACTCCGTGATTGATCGGAACTGGTAAGAATTGCACTACGATCCAAATGAATAAGGGATGGGAGTTTCCGCTTACTCTCGAAGTGCAATTTTAGCAGATCTAATATTATTGATCACTAACGGCGCCGGCCAAGTCCTTACAGTCAGTTGGGATGGGGAAGGAATGTTAGGGTGTAATGATTGTTGCTTCTAGAGACCGAGAATACCTCTGCATCTCCACAATCACCACGGGAAGGGTGTTTATTAGTGAGGGAGGAAAAGATCTGGGAGTCACCTCTGGTCGGTGATGCGATCCATGGACAAGGGGGAAATATACGACTTGTATTTAAAGCTAGTTTTGTATTTTTGTCTCGAGAAGTTTTTGGTAGAAGCTTTTAAAAATACGTCAACATCTATAATGTCGAACAATTCAAAAGACGTTTTTATTAATGACGAAAACTGAAAATTACATGTATATATTTTAAATTATATGAAACAGGAATAATGCCGACACTTGTAGTGACGAACCATACATAGTTTGTTCGAAAATGACATATGAGTATTACTGTGCATTTTGTCTCGATATGGTAGAAGTTTTAAAAAATACGTCAACATTCACAATGTCGAACAATTCAAAAGATAATTTTCAATAATGTCAAAAAGAGAAAAATATATGTATATTGAAATTGTATAAGAAAATAGCATAATGCCGACACTTATAGTGACGAACCATACAAAGTTTGTTTTAATATTACATAAAAGTTACGCTTTCAAGAAAAAATGTGTTATCATAAGCATGAAACGAACTCACCAGTTGGTAATCCATTCTCGACTGAACACAAAACTGACACTGACAGCAAAACTTCTTGGCGTTCCGAAAACAAACCGTCTTGCTTGGGCAAGACGCTCCCAGCAAGACGCTCCAAAACAATCCAAAAAAATCTCCGGCGACGAAAACGCGCGAAATTGTGAGCAAAATCGATCGGACGACGCAAAACCGAACTGTCCTGCTTGGGCCTCACGAAGCACTACCCAGCAAGACGCTCCAAAACAGGGAAAAAAAATTCTCCGGTGACGAAAACGCGCGAAATCGTAAGCAAAATCTAACGGACGACGCAAAACCGAACTGTCTGCTTGGAATCTATGACAAAAGGTCGAAGGACAAAAGGTCGAATGACAAAAGGTCGAATGACAGAAGGTCGAATGGACAAAAGGTCGAAGGGACAAATGGTCGAAGGGACAAAAGGTCGAATGGACAAAAGGTCGAATGGACAAAAAGTCGAATGACAAAAATGGTCGAATAGACCAAAAGTCGAATGGACAAAAGGTCGAATGACAAAAAAGGTCGAATGGACAACAATTTAGGAAAAACAAAAGGCTATTTAGATAAAAAAGCAAGTTATCACAAGCGCTACAGATCAAATAGACGTGACGAATACGCGCATATTTTCAGAAAGACCATACTGAGGGAGGTTCAATTTCAGCTGGTCAACGAACTTTTCGGGGTGACTTTCCAGGTCGTAGTGCATCCAGAGTTACTGTTTACGTGCTGTAGCCTTATGTTCAAGATCCACATTCCTTTCATGCTCACCCGTGCACTGTACATTTTCAGACCTACGTTGGTGTTCCTCGCTTTTTTTAGGGTAATTTCTCAATGCGTCACATGCGCTTCGTCACAATAATTGATGTGAAGTCAAAATTTTAAAACGAGAATCGAAATTGTAGCTTCCGGAGTGCGCGTCTTCGACCGTATCATGTAGACCATCTAGACACCTGCATAATAAGGTAAAAATAGCTGTAGAGACTCTTCGTTACTGAGCAGTTGTTTTTTGGATACCGATGGCGAGCGTACCACCGAGCAGCGCATGTGTTGAATCTCTCCTAGCGCGCGCTTTCAGAATTTTTGTGGTTCTAGCGCAGCACACTACGATTCTGATGCGTTGAAAGGCGGTACTGGTTAGTTCATTTATGTTCTCCTGGTAATTATGTAACTCTAAGTACATTGAGATGCATGCCACTCGATGTGCTATGTGTTGGGATGCCGGGTGCTGGAATTCAGAAACTGCGGCTGTCATTCAGATTATACTGGAATTATAGCACCTATGGCGTGCCGGCATGAGTCGACTGCAGAGCAGAGGGTTCTAGGCGGCTAGGAGAAGCAGTTTGCCTAGGCTTTTTCTGCTGCATATGTTAAAGTGCTATATGAAATAGCCTCTCCTCGTAGTAAACCCATCAGGTGATTCGGAAGAGAAATGATTCTAAGTCCAAGAGTAACACAGCTAAAACTATGTTGTAAATTTCAGTTTATTTTCATGCACATAATTGGAGCATCAAAATAAACTGAAATGTCATCGATAAATCTCTTATTTTTCAATCGAAAGCACTTTACATTTACACGAGCACTCAACATTCTAGCATCTTTAGTAGAACATTAAACGTAATGCTGTAACAATACATGAATTTGGTTTATTTTTACTATATTCTGCTGTTTACACTACATTGAAATTTAAATATTTTTATCTGTGAATGTATGTGTTTTCTGTAAACCTTCATTCAGAGCATGGGTAGATGTCAGATCGTCGGTGATGCGACATCACACCTGCATTCCTTGAATTATCGTCTAACGGTTCGGGTTGCAGATCGTCTACTAATAAAAAGTATGATGCACAAATGATCAAATTATCAGAAAAGTTCTCAGTAAATGCTAGAGTTGCTGAGGAGCAGACTCTACCCTAGTTGAGACCTAAGGATGATTATTTTTCCCTGATGCTAATTTAAATCAGTCGAAACCAACAGTCAGATGAAACTCTAATGCATAGCTCTAAAACAGCAAAACTTCAAAAGAAGGAAAATCCTTTGTTAGAAATGCAATTGAAATGCTCATAAACACTGTAAAGCATGAATAACAGCCGACATTTATAAGAAGGCAACATATCAATTGAGAAAATAAAAGATGTAAACGTGAAATCCATGAAGAACAGTCGATGTATAAAAGAAGGAATAATCGTCGATAGAAGTGTCTACAACAATATTAAATCACTATAATGCATAACTCCAAAAGAACAGCCAATGTTTAAAAGAAGGACAAATCTCTATTGAAAATGTATCAAATAAAAAGCTAATAATAATTTCTTTATGCTTTAAAGTATCAAAATAATAACAACCGACATTCAGAAAATGAATCTTTTGTTTGGAAAATAATAGCAATAATACAAATTATTTCTTCATACGATAGTTCTGAAGAACAGCTATCATTTAAAAGAAGGAAAAACTTCAGATGAGAAGGGAGGAATTTGTGGTTAAAATGTTAGCAACATAATCCTTTTAACGGTACAATTTGGACTTTTCGTCCATTCGACCTTTTGTCCATTCGACCTATTGTCCATTCGACCTTTTGTCAATTCGACCTTTTTTTCCATTCGACCTTTTGTCCATTCGACCTTTTGTCCATTCGACCTTTTTTTCCATTCGACCTTTTGTCCATTCGACCTTTTGTCCATTCGACCTTTTGTCCCTTCGACCTTTTGTCCTTCGACCTTTTGTCATTCGACATTCTGTCCTTCGACCTTTTGTCCTACAACCGTCTGCTTGGGCCTCACGAAGCACTACCCAGCAAGACAGGAAAAAAAAAAATTCTCCGGCGACGAAAACGCGCGAAATTGTGAGCAAAATCGATCGGACGACGCAAAACCGAACTGTCCTGCTTGGGCCTCACGAAGCACTCTCTAAAAAAAATACCAAGAACTCAAAAGTGCTAAACTGCCTAAATGTAGGCAATTTCTCTTGAAATCGACACGTTATTCCAGAATAAACGGTTTTAAAAGTCAAAATCTATGCTAATAATATTGCACGATTTCAAAAATGATCTCAGTGGTTCACATTTATGGGAAGTATGCACTTCAACAGAAAAGTAATCGCCTATCTCAATGCGTGGGAAATTTCTTGCAAGGAATGCTCAAGAAAAGCATTTTTCTTTGATTGCAGTACGCAGTTGAAAGGAAATGACAATGGATCATTGAAGGTCGTTTTTGTCAGTGCTCACCGCATCAAAACAAAGGCGCCACTGTATATGGGATTTAACATTGTGACAGC
Organism: Aedes aegypti; assembly: GCF_002204515.2. Classification (NCBI taxonomy): domain Eukaryota; kingdom Metazoa; phylum Arthropoda; class Insecta; order Diptera; family Culicidae; genus Aedes; species Aedes aegypti. The sequence continues at coordinate 191,158,688 of NC_035109.1, read as the reverse complement.
ATTGCTGTTCTGTCAAACACACAAGGCTACGGTAGCGCTATCTATGCTTTCCGTAGCGGCCGTTTTGGTTATTTTAATGATCCATTCAAATGGGGCTCACTGTAGAAAATTGCTTGGCCATTTCTTTCCGCAGAAATTTTTACTTTTCTTGAGCTGAACAGCATACTCAGCTTTAAGCTTGTACAACATTTTTAACACTCAATGTTTGCATGTGGGCCTAGCATCAGTGGATTGTTCAGTATCGTCAATTCCAACAGTATTGTTCAAACCTTCAAGAATTGTGTATATTTCTATGCAACCTATGACCTTAATAAAAGTGAAATAGTTCAAAATTATCGATAGACATCTATAAATTAGAAAACATGCAAAATCTGCGATGCCAACGTAACATTGAACGCCCTTGGAAGGAAATATTACTTTGTACCGACCTGATCAAATTCACCCCAGTGATCAATTTGCCCCCGGATTACGGTAGGTACACTCCCGTGCAAAAGTTTGGGTTCACCCCCTCAAAAACATACAAAAGTGTTCTGTCCATATATCTGTGAATATACGTCCAATTGAAACTCTTTAAGCCGCATTCGAAAGGCAATGAGTTATTCTTACTTCGTATGTATTTTTCCAAAAACTTTTTTTGAATTTTGTATACTAAATTTTTACTTAAAGTTGTGACATTTTTTTTAAAAACACACTGAAAAATCATATCTAATTTCCTCAGCTTTGGATCGAATTTTAAATCGAAGTGTCATTAGAATCGTAATCTCATATTCTTTGAAGAGACCCCACGAAATTTTGGCGGAAAAATCTGGAAAGTATTCAAAGATGAATCGCAGTAGGCGTTGCCGCGAACGGTCGTGTTTTGTTTTGCTTGCCACACTTTTTTCGTGCTCTAGTTTTTCGCGATTTTGCCGATGATTTGGCTGGTGCTACGCCATCCGGATTGTAGTTCGGATGTTAATATTGAAAAAAACCTCGATATCTTATAGTGAAAAAAAATCCAGCGCGTTTCGTGCGATCAAAGACTTCTTTAGTGTGATGTTTTATGACCGGTTCTAATTGGCTTTGCTAATGAATTTCCACGTGATTTTGTTGTTGTTGCTGTGTTTGTATTTTGACTGACAAGCCACCGGATGGTTTCGAAAATGAAAAAAAAAAACATTGTAATAATTGTGAAAAATACGCGAAAGAAGAAGTAAAAAATGTAGTCTAGAAATGACAAGTGGTATATGCGTCACAAGGAGAAGAAAATGCATACCAAATTAGTTGCTGATTTGATTTGATGACAACGCCGCCTTGGATGAATTTTGGTGAGATTGTTCTGATTATATAATTATCTGTACTTGAACAGTAAATACGCGCCAGTTCCAAAGTAACCATCTTTGAAACAGGAAGTGTGTATGCATTATCATTATCCATTTGATTACGGTAATGTATACATGCGGGGCTTGTTGTTAGTGAAAGTGACTTCTGAATGGACGTGTCTCTCCAGCCATTCTGAAATGGGTCACCGGATCTGCAATTCGTGATCAAACGTCAACATCCCACCGCAAAATCGCTAGTGTTTGGAGGTGATTTTAACCTCCAAATTGCGAAATCATCACCTCCAAGTTAGTTCTAATACCCTCCGTTATATGAATTATGGTGGCGCGTCGATCGTCGCAAGTTTCTCGTTAAACAGTCAATAGAGCTATCACCTTCTAACTCCCGGACTGAAGCTTTTTGCAAAAATGCAGTACCAAAGCAGTTTTGCTGAAAACTTTTTTCCATAATACCACTGCCGGACAGTGGGGGTTAGATGGACCACACACACACACACACAAAAATCTGGAAAGTATTCAAAATCAATGAAATAGTCAGTCAAGTCATCGTGCAAAAGTTTGGGTTCACCCCTCAATATGATGCAAATCGTGCAAAAGTTTGGGTTCATCTGAGCCGCATGCACATCATTTTTGTCAATATCTCTGTCATTTTTCAACCGATTTTAATAGTTTAAAGCTTTTTCGAGCGCAAATAATGATTGGTTTGAGATTTCACAGATTTTTCATGGTTAAAGTATGTTCAGGTGAACCCAAACTTTTGCACGATACACCATACTGAGGGGTGAACCCAAACTTTTGCACGATGACTTGAATGACTGTTTCATTAATTTTGAATAGTTATCAGATTTTTCCGCAAAAATTTCGTGAGTGCTCTTCAAAGAATATAAGATTACGTTTCTAATGACACTTTGATTAAAAATTTTGGTCGATCCAATGCTGAGAAAATTAGATATGATTTTTCAGTGTGTTTTTTGAAAAATGTCACAACTTTAAGTAAAAATTTAGTATACAAAATTCAAAAAATGTTTTTGGAAAAATACATACGAAGTAACAATAACTCTTTGCCTTTCGAATGCGGCTTAGAGAGTTTTAATTGGACGTATATTTACAGAGATATGGACAGAACACTTTTGTATGTTTTTTAGTGGGTGAACCCAAACTTATGCACGGGAGTGTATAAGTCCACAAATTGAAAGAGGCTTTGGCCATATCGCCAAGTAGTAGTAGCCATTATACAACGTGTTACATATAAAACCAGCATGAAACATTTCGTATTCAGTGAAACATATTCACATGAGAGAGCTACATTAATTTACTGTTCCGGAATCCGGATTGATTTAAAAAATGATAGAGAATAAATTAATTTTCCTTAAAATATTAACTTCCATACACTAAATCTGGCCAGGGTTAGGCCAAATTATGAGAAATCGGTCACTCTTATAAAAAAAAAAACAATATTACAGGACAATTTAGGAACCGAAGTTAATTCTTTAACTGAAACTGATTCTGGTGGCCTATATTGACCAACGTGATGTTCAATGTGCAAAAATGGTTTTTGATCAGTTCCGTTTTTTCATACATAATATGGATTGGAAGCTTTCATTTGCCATATTTTCAGTCTTCCCAATTATTTTTAAAAATAGTTTCTCTTAGGCTAGCCAAAACTGGTACTCATGCCATAAAAAAAATTACAAATAATACATTAGCAGAACATAATAAAACGAAAAAAAAAAAACAAAAATATGAGGAACATATTAACATAAATAGCTTGAAAAAATGTGCGACAAAAACGTAAGTTCACTACTGGAAAAATAGTGTTCTACGAATCATTATATGGAATTCAAAGTCTTTAATGATTTGTAGTAGAATACTTTTCATCTTTTTAATATTGGACTCGGAAAAAATGCGACACTTCGTTTTGGGTGTAACTTTTTATCGCGTTGGTAAAAAATAATGAAATTTTGAATAATACTAGGTTAGAGTGTGGTGTTAATGTGCGTGAAAAATTTGTAGTTATCTTGAAAACTTTCAAAACATTCAAAACAAGAAGAGATACGCCAGCAAATCTTGGGCGCGGTATTAGATAATCCTGGTCAGTCATACAGATGGATCGGCAAAAGGCTTGGACTCCACCAATCCACCGTATCCCGCGTTCTGTTCCAGGAAACAAAGACCATCGAGTGGCGTGCTGAAAGCGTCCTTAAACCGAAAACGGAATACCCAGAGCAGGCGCTGAAGATAAGGCAGTACTTTAAGAATAATCCGAACCTTTCCACCCGAAGTGTGGCCAAAAAGGTCAATTCGTCGAAGTGGTTCGTCCAGCCGACCATGAAGCGGGCTGGGCTACGTGTTTTTAATGTCATCCCGCATGGAGGTTCCTGAAAAGAAACATGGACAAATTCGCGAAGAAGTACCTATTGTGGCAGGCGATCTGCGAGTTCGGACGGTACAGCAAGGCGTTCGTTACAATCGGCACCATAAATAGGAAGATTTATTGAGAGGAATGTTTGCAGTAGCGCTTGCTGCCCTTCCTCCGCTCTCACCGTGGTCCGACGCTGTTCTGGCCGGATCTCGCTTCGTGTCATAACGCCAAGCCTGTAAAGGATTGGTACGAAACGAAGGGCGTTAATGTGGTCCCGAAGGAGACGGACCCGCCAAATACACCAGAACTTCGTCCGATCGAAAGGTTTTGGGCGATCATGAAGAAGAAGTTGAAGAAAAGCGGAAAAAACATTCAAAATCGATGAAGCTTTGAAGAAAAACTGGGAGAAATTGTGCAAGAAAGATGGGCAAAGCCTCGCCCAAGATCTCATGAGCACTGTTAAAAAAAATGTATAAGCATTCTGCGTGGGGGAGGAAATTCAATTTATAAATTATGCCAAAACATAGCTAATAAACTGTTAAGTTTATCCCGGAAGGAAGACGTGCGTCGTATGAAGAAGCGAAGAGTTTCAGACCAATCAGTCTAATGGGTAAAGCCTCGCCTAAGATCTCATGAGCACTGTTAAGAGAAATGTATAAGCATTCTGCTTGGGGGAGGAAATTCAATTAATAAATTATGCCAAAACATAGCTAATAAACTGTTAAGTTTATTCCGAAGACGTGCGTCATATGAAGAAGCGAAGAGTTTTAGACCAATCAGTCTGACCTCTTTTTTTCTAAAATGTCTGGAACGCATTTTCGATCGTCACATCCGTGATGTTTATTTGGAAAGTCAACTGTGACTCTTTTACACAAAGTTGTATACCATATCGAGAAAGCATTCGCCTAGAAGCAATCCAGCTTGGGTGTTTTCTTGGATATTAAGGGTGCTTTTGTCGTGTCTTTCGATGCTATATTGGAAGCTGCATGAAACCATGGGCTACCTACAATGATTACCAATTGGATTCATCAATTTCTCAAAAACCGACATCTCTTCTGGACATTGTGTCATGCAGTGATTCAAAAATTGAGTGTAATCGTATGCCCCCTAGGGGGAGTCCTGTCCCAACTTTTGTGGAATCTCTTAGCAGATACGCTATTGAGGCAACTCAATTATAGCGGTTTTCCAACTTATGGATTTGCCGACAACTATCTAGCTTTGATAGTTGGTATGTGCATAAGCACCCTATACGACCTGACGCAAAGTGCTCTTCAGGTAGTCGAAAGTTGGTGTCGCTAATATGGCCTTTCGGTTAACTCGAATAAAGCATCTATTGTTCTTTTTACGGGAAGACGAAACCACGATGGAAGTCGACCTTTACGTCATTTTGGCACTGAGATTAATGTAACTGATCAGGTAAAGTATGTCGGAGTCATTCTAGATTCCAAACTTTCTTGGAGAACTCACATTGATTTCAGAGTCAAAAACGCTTGTTTGGCCTTCGGTCAATGCTGGCGAACCTTTGGTAAAACTTGGGGCCTCAAACCCAAGTATATCAAATGGAGTTGATGTTTAAGTATCCCCAGTAAACTACGGCGCCTATCATTAGCAAAAAGAGCTTTTCAAACTAGGAGAGTTCGTTCAGTAACAAGGTTTCTCGCCTGTTCCTTGAATATCGGCATAAACCAGTAATTGAAGAGTGAGTACGTTCAGAAATCGATCCTTAATCCATTTTTAAGGGTTGTATCAAGTTTAGCCTCGGCTAGACTCCAAGTAGTTAATTTATGATCAATTCAGAGGCTGCTTCCAGTTATTAGGACCCAATATTGCAAGCCCTTAATTTACTAGAACGATAACGATTCGGTTCGGTAGATTTCACCTCGTAACGCACCTCGTAGAGATGAGCTGCCTACATTACGGGTTTAGAGCAGCATAATAGCCAACAATGTCGCAGAACAATTTACGATTTTCCAAAACTGAACGTTGCACAAAATCCATTAACAATTCTGTATTTGCCATATTTACTCTACCCTACTCGATATTAGGTATCTCGATATCGAGTTAGGGAATCAAAGTAAAAGTTGGTTTTGTCAGTGCAAGCTGTGAAACATCGATTTTCAATTTCTAGCTTTGATCTTTGCTAAACTTGTGACTTCTTGTGAGTTTAACTAATGAGAATTTGATCTTGAAGACATGTAAAATCATGCTTTGCAAGTGGTAAGGTTTTAAATTCGTGAAAACCAATTATAAACGGATATTCCTGGCTTTCATGAACATTTTCCAGGCTTTCTCTTAATTTAGATTTAGTTTACAGTTACTAAAACTACATTGATTTCGATTGTACTACTCATTAGAGTTAGACTCGATCAAAACGATGATTGTGCATACAAATTAATTTTATGAATAATAATATAAAAATGGTTCCGTAATGCCTTACTGCACTTGAGCCTATGAAAAATGAATAAATTGAGAATTCCTTTGAATTTGTGAACCTATATCATCATTGCCCAAACACGGAGCATGGCTATAGAAAACAATCGGTGAACACAGATACGATGGAGATTTTTTTTTCTCAAGATAACGGTCTGAGGAGCGCCGTGACAAGATGCTTTTCCGATATTTGAAAGTTGATGTCGTCAATGGCCACAATGATGTGGTCTCTCGGTTAATTCGTTTTAATCGAATTTCTCGCGGAAAAGCGAAATTGCTATGGTGTTTTTCAGTCGACTCTTTTTTGCTCTGATCAATGTCAATGTGGCCACGAATGATCATGCAATTACCTTCGATTTCAACCATTGGATATCAAACATTTTTTGTACACATGCCTGGCTTAATGTTAGCGTTGCTATGTTTTTGTACAATCAACTCTCCATAACTCGATATTGGCGGGACCATCGAGTTACACAACACAACCAGTGCAACTGCGATTCAAGGGACCATCGAGGTAGCCATGAAAACCAACTTCTACTATGATTCTCTAACTCGATATCGAGTAAGGGAGAGTTGACTGTATAACAATTTGTGCACTTTTTTAGGAATTTAAAACTTTTTCTGACATTGCTTAAATTTATATAATTCTATATTCACTCATCAACAGAAAATCAAAACTTTGCCTTATGAACAAGCGTTTGATCTTCAAACAAATATTCAGGACAGCAATGTTGTATGCTATACCAATATGGACTAGCTGTTGTGATATCAGGAGGAAAACTCTACAGAGAATTCAAAATAAAATTTTGAAAATGACTCTGAAGCTCCCTCTCTGATATAGTACTAATGAGTTACAAAGAATATCCAATGTTGAAACATTGTAAAATAAAATTATTGATAACGGTGTGACTAAATCGTTGCAACGATTAAGTCGTTATATATTTAGTAGTAACGTTTTTTTTTTTCTTATAAACAGATGAAATTAACTCACCTGTAAAAACTCTGAACTGCTACGGCATATGGAATGTAATATGCTCTTTACAAAATGTTATTAGCAGCTTAATTTAGCTTTACCAATTTAGGAAGATTGTGCCTAATTAGCAGGTGTGCACGGAATAAGCCTAATGCTGTCAGTGGGATTCAAGAGAAACGTAATAACAAATGTCACCTTAAATAATCTTTGTTTTCAGTCTCATAATGCCAAATGACTTTATGATAAATGACCCTTATTGCAATCGACTTACCAAATGACCAACTAACCTTTATAATGATAGTTATGAAATTTTGAACTGAGAACTACTGTACTGTGAGCATAGTTTACAATTGTATTCCTCTTTGTATGGAAGGAAAGGGGAATAAACGTATCGATTTTCCTTCCCTTTGGCAATGCGCTGACTGTTGCCGGTGGAAAAGTAGAAGACGTGCAGCGGACAAAAAAAAAACACGTCAAACAACGAATATTACAATCACAGTCTGCCCCTGTCCCAGGAATATCATTTTCTCGACACGCACGCGGTAATTTGGCCAAAAAAGAGAAGAACGTGCTGACTTGGGCCTTCTTTGGAGGTGCAACCACCTCACGCTGATATGTACAGTAGTGGACAATACATTTGCAATTTTTTTCCATTTTCCATACAAAATTGTCAACTTTAGAGGTTTAAATCTCAGTTGTTTAACCGCTCTACCGGCAGCTTCATATTTTACCGTCAACAAAATATTCAAATTGCGATAACTTTTTAGTTTCTCGATTCTTTTGCACCATTGTTTCACAAGTTCTCAAAACACTCTTCTAGTTTTAGAATTTGTGTAGAAATTAATCGTCGGTCATCTGGATTCGGAGATATTCCAAAATTTCTTGGGGGACCGATGCGTTAACTATAACCCACGTTAATTTCTCAGGCTACAACATTTTTTATCGTATTCGGATATTCACTCCTTGGAATGATACATGAATGCGAGTATGTTGGGAAAAAGTGAAGCAATTTGGTGCAGCCGTCTTTGAGTAATGAGCATTTATGTTTCTGGTACCACGCTGAACAAATAAAGATTTTGAAAACTTCAAAAAACCTCATAACGTTATTTTCAGATTTCTCCAAGAATACTGAACCGATTTGTATGATTTTTTTTCAGAATAGCTCCTAATTACCTGGCATTGTATAGTACACATTTTATTTTTATGATAATTGATCAGAAACAAAATGGCCGCCAAAGACATTTTATATGGAGAATGTCGGTCCCCCAAGGAACATCGGAATATCTTCAAAACTAGATCACCAATGATTAATATCGACACGGATTCTTAAAATAGAAGAGTTTTTTTTGTAATCGTGTGATAAAATGGTGCAGAAATATCGAGAAACAAAAAAAAGTAGTCGCGATTTGAATATTTTTTTAGCTATGAAAAATGAAACTGCCGGTAGAGGGGTTAAGGACCGATAGGAATGAAATTTTCACAGCTCTTCAGTTCCCAATAACTCTAACATATAGTTTTGATTGATTTTTTCCATTCTAGATATCAAGCGCAATAACTACGGACTAAATAGAGTTTTTTTACAATTTAAACGTAAAACGTTAATTATTAGCTTCATCAAAGGTGTAAATTTAGACGAGATGAACAAGATTACGTAAAAAAAAATTGTGTGGGGCTTCCATATTTATACACTCTTGAAAATAATGAAAATTACTGTAGACGTAATTCTCGTCATAACTGAATGACACATGATGTAAGTGATGGAATGACACAAATACATGTCCTTGAAGATGTATTGGACAAAAACTATAATGTTGTAAGCGATGAAACTGTAATCGAAATTTTACGAATCAGACACTAACGTATTTGAAAATCGACACAAATTTCTCAGCTCGCTTCTTTTATGTGCATCTAAAAAGACGTAAATCACATGTTTTCTGGGAGCATGTAGATAGGGAAAGTGTGCCAGTTTTGTCCATACTGGTTCTCTATGTAGCCAATATCGAGTCATTGAACATAAACTCACCCAAGTAACACAATTGGTCATATATGAGCTCAAAATACACCATTCGTACATCATAGCTGTTTTGGTTCGAATGTACAATACTGAATATCATACACCTTTATACCCGAAAAAGCGCAAGAACGGAAGGCTTTTAAAACATCTTCTTAGTTCAACTGGATGCTTTACAATACCTATTTCATACTTTTCATAGCATTCGAATTTGTTATATCAAAGTTATATCATACATCTATAATGACAGCCATTAAGTTATAAACAAGTTATCGAGATGTAATCTGGCATGCAAAAATACAAGCGCACATTGTGTATTGCTTGAAATGTTTTGACAGCTGGAAAAAAAAAACAAAACTGAAAAAGATTCGTCAATGAATTCAAGTGCAAGTACCGTGATCAAGAAAAAATGTCTTACTACGTAAAACTTGGCTGGGATTTTTTTTATTATGTTCAGAATTGGAAAATATAAGGTGAGCTCTGTGCTTAAAGTGTGTGTTTTTTATGTGCGGTTTAAGATTTCTGGTGAAACGGAGAGTAGTACTTATTGATTATTCACGCGCCGCTTATAGATGTGCAGTTGCTACTTACTTTTCGTAAAATCTATACGGTTGTGTCATATTTTCGTCAGATCGAACAACCAAGAAACATGGTGGAATTGACCACCAGCGCACAGTGCGGGTCAAAAAGTTTTGTAGTGGTTATTTGTTTATGAATCGATGATAATTCAATTGATTTGTATATTTTGAGGATGTGATACTAGAAACATTAAACAGTGACTGGGTCGAACTTATTCTTGACTCTTCGTGCTTAAAATCGCAAATATTTAAATTAATTCATGTGTCATCATTTTCCTGAGCGGTTCTTATATTCCTAAATCAATTTCACAGCTTTATACAAAATTTCATTTGTCATGAATAATTTATGACTCAACATTTTGAGACTGTAATCGCGGACGCTGCTGCAGTGCCATCGGGGTGAGTGCTCAACACAAAAAAAGAAGTCCACAACAATTGTAAAATAGAGTGGCATTTCCAACAGCGTCTTTGATGTTCCATATTTTGTGGGAACACTTTGATTAGCAAAATTATCACGTGTAACAAAATTGCGACATATTAAGAATGCTTTTGAAAAGACATTCTCATTGAACAATTGTAATAATTTTGGCACCCATGGATCAGAAATTTACCGCCATAATAAAGAAAACTATTGATTATCAATATCTCGTATTGAAAGTTTAGTAAATGTCAACCCTTCCAGCAATTCATGTTCGACCAATTTCTCACGCATAAGCATTCTCCGCAATTTTCAAGTTATGCTAAGCCCAACACATTATTGGCACATACCCATTTCCCAGATTGGTCGATCAGAAAGCGAAGAGCACAAAAGGGAGGAGCATCATCTGCTATTCTGAGGTTATAAAACATGCTTCCTTCGTCGGATTCAGTTTCATTCTAATTCCGCTTTCGAGCTGGTAAGAGCTTCTCCGAACTTGCTCAGCGAGAAGTACCTCGCTGCTAGAAATCTGCTGAGCTGTCATTCTTCAAGCTGCCAATCCAGCATCTGGTCTGTGAAATCGCTCAAGATTTCTAGGTTGACCGATCCGCGCTTCTAGATTTCGCCTCGTGGTAAACTCGTGGTCACATCATCCAAGCTCAATCGGCCCTTTTCAGGGCCAACATACGTTCATAAAACGGTTTATTGGATGATATTTACTGATTTATCTATAATGATCTAAATATCGCGGTATACTACAATTTGGTTCACATAATTTACCCCACATAATTACATGAATTTGAGAATTTACCACTGCAGCGCCGTCGGACCGTAATAACATCATGCTACTCAGCATTGTATGGTATTTCTAACAGCATCGTTGATTTATCATATAAGGGGGGAACACTTCCTAAATTCTCGAGTATTAAATTGGAAAATGTATTAAAATTGCGACAGATTTTAAATACTGTTCAATAAACTGTTTCCTGACCAATTGTAATAAGCAACTATTGATCTGAAATTTTTCTACATGTTAGTCTATTGCGTTAATCTGAGAAATAGGCTATATGAAATTGATGTCTTGGCAAGGGATGTACAAGATGAGCATTATGTATTAATTTTCCAATTTCCGTACTCGAGAATTTTAGAAGCGGGGGCCGTGATGCTCGGGATGGATTGTCCTCCATGACTGGTCCTGGCTGGAAATATTCGTGGGGAAAAACTCGACCCTTTGCTGCAGGAATTTCATTAACAACTCTTTGGTAAAGCAGAAATTTCTGATAAAAGTGAACTTTTTCAAAACAACTCTTATTGATTGGAATATTTATCAACAACTCTTTGTTAAGTAAAATCATCCTTAATAACTCTTTGCTCCATCGCCAAACCAAACCATTTCATTGAATTCATCAAGTACAAGAATATGAATGGTAAGGAGAGGCAGATGGTGTATATTTTGCTGGCGTTACTTTCCAACAGGTCGCCGGTTGGCGCTGACTACTAATCCGTCCACTGAATGATTTTCAGTTGTTGCTTTCGCTCTCTGGTTCCGTTCGCTACTCGCACACTGCTGTGGCTTTCACGCGCTCTTTTTTGCTGCTCCGCTGCTTGATCTGTTCGTAATGCCGTTCGATTTGTGAATCAGCTGGGAGCCTTTTTTTTTAATGTTTAAATGTTATTTATTTCAATGTTTTTGTTCGATACATTTGAATGGTACATGAGTGGTCAGCCAATTGGCTCTTCAGCTCTGATAATTTTTGGTCGTAAATATTTACGATATTGGATGTGTGCTTGTTAAAAACCTGATACTAGCTATCATTTAATGATGTTTATTTTAATTGGATAATTTGATAACCTACCTAAGAAACTGCCAGCCAAGGTGAGCTGGAATGTGAACCGACCAGATCCACTCTAGAAGGCGTTTTCTATAACGAAAAGGCCTAATGCGTAGATCTGGTCGATTCTGGACTTACAGCCACGAAGACGGGCAACTAGTTGATGGAAGATAGTCACCAACTGTTCTGCCGTGAACAGTGATCTTCCATCTTCTTCGGGTAGTGGTTCGGATGCCACTTGACGCTGGCATCCTGGTGGAATAGCTGGCCATTGGGATGGTGATGTCTGTTGAGCCTCGGGACTGGGAGCCGATGCAGCACCAGGCGACGGGCGTTGGGGTTGAAGAGCCGGAAAGTTCGCTTCATTGAGGACCGGGGCTGCCTTCCTCCTCTTCGGCTGGTCGCAGACCTCTTGCGGACCGCGATGAATTCCGTACGTTTTGGGCATTCCTTGGAGCTTGCTAGATGTTCGCCTTCGCAGTTAGCACACTTCGGTGGCTCCTTGTTGCATCTTTCGGCAGTGTGATGCTCGCCGCAGTCGACACATCGTCGGCCCATACGGCAGTTTCTCATGCCGTGGCCGAAACGTTGACACCTCAGGCATTGGGTGACTTCTCGGTGTACCGGGTTGTACCGTTCCCAAGTAATTGCGCAGTCGTCGTAGGTCCTCACCTTCTGAAGTTCCTTCAGGGTAGCCGTTCCTTTTACAAGGTGCACGAGCTGGGAGCAGAACAACCAGTGGTTTTATTTGCTCGAGCTCCGTTCATCGATGGCGAGTGGTGGGGCTCTCGCTTGGTTGTTTCGTCACTCCGTTCGCTACTCGCACGCGATTGGTTATTGCTTTCGCGCTATTTTCGTTGATGGTGTGATTCTTCGCTGAGAAATAAAAACTGCAACTCTTTTGATTTTTCATGCAAAATGACCAACTTTGATAAACTATATCTCAGTTATTTATGGACTGATTTGAATGAAATTTTAACAGAATATCAGACATAACTTAAATTTTAACATATGTTTTTGAGTGATTTTTCCAATCACACGTTGAAAAGCAGTAACGGTTTGACTAAAGTGAATTTTTTGACGATTTTTTATGATTGACATACCTAAACATATTGAAGGAATAGCTTCATGGTATCTTCAGAAAAGTTGTAGATTTTGACGAGATGAATTAGTTTGCTGAAGTTAGTTTTTGTGTAAGGCTATCAGATTTTAAGATAAAAAGTTTTGAATTTTTCGTCGAAAATTACAGTTTAGTCAAACCGTTATAACTTATAAACTTGTGATTGGAAAAAAATTCAAAAATATATGTTAAAATTCAAGTTACATCTGATGTTCTGTGAATGTTTCATTCGAAAATATTTCCATAAATAACTGAGATCTAACTTACCAAAGTTGGTCATTTTGTATGGAAAATCGAAAAAGTTGCAAATGCATGCGAACAAGTTGGGGCCTTCCTTAGCCGAGTGGTTAGAGTCCGCGGCTACAAAGCAAAGCCATGCTGAAGGTGTCTGGGTTCGATTCCCGGTCGGTTCAGGATCTTTTCGTAATGGAAATTTTCTTGACTTCCCTTGGCATAGAGTATAATCGTACCTGCCACACGATATACGAATGCAAAAATGGAAACTTTGGCAAAGAAAGCTCTCAGTTAATAACTGTGGAAGTGTCATAAGAACACTAAGCTGAGAAGCAGGCTATGTCCCAGTGAGGACGTTAATGCCAAGAAGAAGAAGAAGAAGATGTGAATAAGTTCTCTGTTTATTCGACAAACAAGCTTAATATTTCATGGGTACACAACAGCAACAGAGTAGCGTACACAGGGATTTAGTTGAAATCTGGAAACGTAGCTCAATCTTGAGCGATTTCACAAACCAGATTCTGGATTAACAGCTCAGCAGGCTACTAGCAGCGAGGTACTTCTCGCTAAGCAAGTTCGGAGGAGCTCTTACCAGCTCGAAAGCGGAAATGGAATGAAACTGAATCCAACGAAGGCAGCATGTTTTATAACCTTGGAATAGCAGATGATGCTCCTCCCTTTTGTGCTCTTCGCTTTCTGATCGACCAATCTGGGAAATGGGTATGTGCCAATAATGTGTTTTGCTAGGAATTACTTGAAAATTGCGGAGAATACTAATACGTGAGAAATTGGTCGAACATGAATTGTTGGAATGATTGGCATTCCCTAAATATTCAATACGAGCTATTGATAATTAATAGTTTTCTTTATTATGACGGTAAATTTCTGATCCATGGGTGCCAAAATTATTACAATTGTTCAATGAGAATGTCTTTTCAAAAGCATTCTTAATATGTCGCAATTTTGTCACATGGGATAATTTTCCTAATCAAAGTGTTCCCATAAAATATGGAACATAAAAGGCGCTGTTGGAAATGCCACTCTATTTTGCAATCGTTGTGAAATGTTGAGCACTCACCCCGACGGCACTGCAGCAGCGTCCACGAGTACAATCTCAAATGGTTGAGTCATAAATTATTCACGACAAATGAAATTTTGTATGAGGCCGTGAAATTGATTTAGGAATACTAGAAGTTATAAATAAAGTCGGAAATATTTCTCTTTTAACTCTTTTCCACAAATTTGATGGCTCTGAAAAGAACCGATGGCTTAGTTAGCTTCGATGTTGTTACGGATTAATAACACTGCTCGGACCAGCAAAACTCAGGGGGCTTCTGGTATTTGCTCCTAACGGGATTGCTTCTTGACCACCAATGATGATTTCATCACGAGTCGAAATTTTGAAGCGCGGGTCAACAGCTCCTCGGCCGATGAAATTTGCGGCGGCGATGACGATGGCTGGGTGAACGCAAACAAGCGGTGAACCACAAAGCGAGAATGACTCGCCCGACCGTGTTCACAGTTCGACCGCAAATTCACCTGTGGACTGCTTCCTCTTCTTCTTCTAGGCGGCGGCAGCGGTGATGGCTTTGGCTTCGGACGGCATCTTCTCTCGCTCGCTCGACAGTTTGATTTGAGCGAAGCAAGTCAAACGGGGGCGTCCTTCGCTATCGATGTCTGTGCCTGAGAAGCACGCCCGGTCAGAACAAGACGATCTGTCGCCTGCTGAGATGCGAGCCAATCGGAGAGTGAAAAGCAAATGACGTCAAATTTTCTCTAGCCACCCCTATTTATAGATTTGCTTGAAATCAACGTTCTCTTTTAAAACAGTTATTAAACTATTTGGACAGGTATGTGGGATTCAGTAAGTAAACGACATGAAGCTTTGATGTCTTGGCTTTCGATTGAGATGCTAATCAAGAAATTTCGTTAAGCCAGCGAAAAGTTATAAACGTTTAAAATATTTCATGCCAACGTAACGCTCTTGGTTTTGAAATTCCAATTTCACTCCTGTATAGAGAAGAGAGACGTACTTCTACGTCAAAATAAACATGCTATTTTACTCATTGTAAATGTGAGCATCGTCATTGAGACAAAACAATTTTTTCCATCGGGAACAAATCACAACATCTGGCAAGTTTTTCTTTTCGTACACTATTAATTAAAACATTCACTTTCATTCATTTTCCCCTTTCCGTTCGCATTGATTACTATATCGCAAAATGTTTTTTCGCATATTTTGTTTTGCTTCAAAACATAAATCTCTGCATCAATCTTCGAAGAGAAACTGAAATGCTAAATTTGTTTTTCGATTGACAGAAAAAAGCATTATTATAACATCCTAATCACAACAATCAAAACAGAGATGTATGCAATATGTTTTCGTATGCAGCTTTATAACTTAGTTACCTCAGCTGAATTTTGGTCATGGGTAGTGTTTTAGCTAAGCTATACATACAATAATCGAACAGAAATATAACGTGAATATTATTTCTACGCTTGCCTAATAGACATCATCAGACGGTATTAAAGCAGAAAATGTATTGGATTTTACCTTTAACACCTGAATACAACATAATTTTCAGAGTGCTGACCGAGAAGATGTTTTCTGTGTTACTTGGGCATGGAGGTTTTACTGTATATTTTACGAGTTGCTTACGACATTTTTGCAATTACGAAAAATGCCGACGAAGTTGGATTATTTATAGGAACATGAACATGTTTGAAAACAATTCACATGGACATGCATGCGTAGTAACAGCTTAATATTTGCCAATCGCGTAGGCCATGATTAGTGATCCTTTTTAAGAGAGATACGCGGAAGCTGACATTTCTGTCAAAGTGTGAGCCAATCGAGCAGCGAGAGCTGTCAAACCCAAACTAAAACGCGTTGTTTGTTTTGAACTTTTCTTGAGGAGTAATGTAATCCGCTTGAAATTATTTCGGTGAAAGTTGTTTTGCATAGAGCAAAATATATGAAAAATTTTCCTTTTTTAAATGTTTGTCAATGCGATATTTAGCTGTAGCTCTAAAATCTATAACGAAACAAAACAAAACAAAAAAAAATAATGTTGTAAACGATGGAACTGTAATCGAAATTTTACGAATCAGACACTAACGTATTTGAAAATCGACACAAATTTCTCAGCTCGCTTCTTTTATGTGCATCTAAAAAGACGTAAATCACATGTTTTCTGGTTCTCTATTCGGCCATATGTGTAATTTCGATAGCATCCACATTTCAATTTCGATTATTTTACAGTTAAAATACATTCTAGTAAGATGGTAAAACAAATAAAATTTTTCAAAATGTGGAAACATACGAATTATCACGCATGGTGAAATAATAAATTTCAGTATAGAGAAATCGTTATTAGTTTTGAACTCGTGATGGGAAAAATTATTCAAAAACATATGTTGAAATCCAAGTTACGTCTGACGCGTTGCGAAATTTTCGTTCAAATCGGTTGATAAATAACTGAGTTCTAGCCGACCAAAGTAGACCATTTTGTATGGGAAATCTAGAAAGTTGCAAGAGTCTTGTCCAATACTGTATAGCTAAACATTGAGCCACGTTGGTTAGCGCGATTCCCGCTGTGACAGCGTCGAAACGTGCCCTGCCGACACTCCTGTTTGTTCTCATTGGTTCCGTCTATTGGGCTTTGTGCCAAACTTGCGCACAATTCTTTAAATGGTGAGCTAGCTGCCTCCTGTATCGTATTTCGATTTTATACACTTTCCATCCACCTATGCATAATAAATAATGTTTATTTATACCGGCATCCGCCAGGTGCATCTATAAGCACTTCCATTTCACAATAACGGACCGCACTGGAATGGAGGTTTTATTCGATATCGCTGTCGGAATTATGTGTATCACAAAAACATTTTGTAGCAATAATTATAATTATCTATATGCACGATTCTTACATAAGAATGCACTGGAATACGCTTGTTTAAGGAATGTATTGAGCAGTTTTTTGAGAAATCCCTTGATGATCTTTGGAGAAAATCTTGCTAAAATCATAAAATAATATAGGAAGAAATGGTAAAAAGCCATACGTATTATTTTTAGTTAGCAATTCTAGAAGAACCCATAGAAGAAGTTCTAAACGATGCCTGATTAATTCGTGAAAATTTTCTTTAATGAAATTAGAAACAGGTTCTTTGAAAAAAAAAAAAAATAATAAGAATTTATGCAGTAACATTAGGTGAAATTCTTTAGTGGACCCCTGAAAGGATTTCTCTGAGAAATTCAGGCAAGTTTTATGCACTAGATTGATGCAAATTTTGAAATGTTGGCTCCCCTTTGCTTAAAAGATTTATATTATGGTAAATAGCATGCTCCCAAAGTTTGAAATGATTCGGAAGAAATTTGACTGTGCACAAGCCATTTGAAGTTTATATAGAGATTACTATGGAAAACGCCAACTTTTTGTGTTCAGGCCTCTACAGTGACTCAATTTCATTTTCGTACGGAGAACTGTTTTCATATCAAGTTTGTATAAAACTATTAAATGATCCATGGACTACGATATACTTTATCAATAACGAAGGTCCTAGGTGTCATCTATTTTTTCGGCAATTCTAAACTGTATTTATTTGCTTAAATCTTTAGAATAATGGAAAGGTATTGAATTTGTGTCTAAAATTGACCCAATTCCATATTCGTACACCCAACAAATACAAACATACAACATTCAGAACTAATTTTTAACGGACTAAATGATCGCTTAAGTTATTCGTTGTGTTGTTCAGATGTAGTAGAGTACATTTGGACAATTTATAAGCCGACATTTCATTTCATTTATTTAGTTAACATCTAAACAGATAACACTGAATGAACAATTTCACGCCACAATACTCGGTTCGTGGCCGCATCTCCCCATCTTCGGTTCTGCCCACGCTCGCCAAATCGATACGCACTTGATCCGCCCACCTAGCTCGCTGCGCTCCACGCCTTCTTGTACACACTCCCAAAAAATCATGCGATTTTACGTCTTTTGGATGCACATAAAAGAAGCGAGCCAAATGACGTAAATTTGTGTCGAATTTGTAATACGTTAGTGTCCGATTCGATGAATGTCGTTCACAGTGGCATCGTTTTCGTGTCCTTACACATGTAAAATTACATTTTTGGTTGAATACATCTTCAAGCACACGTTTTTGTGTCGTTCCATCACTTACATCATGTGTCATTCAGGCATAACATAAATTACGTCCACATTAATTTTCATTATTTTTAAGAGTGACCAACCGGATCCGACGCGAACACCATCTTTGCAGGGTTGCTGTCCGGCATTCTTGCAACATGCCCTGCCCATCGTATCCTTTCAGCTTTGGCCACCTTCTGGATACTGGGTTTGCCGTAGAGTGCACACCGCAAAGATCGTCCTAAGCACCCGACGTTCAAAGACTCCAAGTGCTTGCAAGTCCTTCTAATGCCCGTAGAAGACTACCGGCCGTATGAGCGTTTTGTACATGGTACATTTGGTGTGGGCGTGAATCTTTTCGACCGCAGCTTCTTGTGGAAGTCATAATAGACCCACT
Organism: Aedes aegypti; assembly: GCF_002204515.2. Lineage (NCBI taxonomy): Eukaryota > Metazoa > Arthropoda > Insecta > Diptera > Culicidae > Aedes > Aedes aegypti. Next base: position 191,139,861 of record NC_035109.1, on the reverse strand, counting down.
TCCGCTGATGATGCGCCTCCGTATTTCACGGCTAACGTTATTGTCAGCCGTCAGCAAGGATCCAAGGTAGACGAACTCGTCGACCACCTCGAACGTATCCCCATCTATTGTAACACTGCTACCTAGGCGAGCCCTGTCGCACTCGGCCCCAGCAGCTAACATGTACTTTGTCTTGGCCGCATTCACCACCAGCCCAACCTTTGCTGCCTCGCGTTTCAGGCGGGTGTACAGGTCTGCCACCTTTTCAAATGTTCGGCCGACAATGTCCATATCATCCGCAAAGCAAACAAATTGACTGGATCTCGTAAAAATCGGACCCCGGATGTTGAGCCCGACTCTCCGCATAACACCTTCTATCGCAATTTTATAACAACAGGCACAAAAGTCCATCACCTTGTTGTAGTCCCCGGCGGGATCCAAACAAACTGGAATGTTCGCCTGAAATCTTCACACAATTTTGCACACCTTCCATCGTCGCTCTTATCAGTCTTGTGAGCTTCCCGGGAAAGCTGTTCTCGTCCATGATTTTCCATAGCTCTACGCGGTCGATACTATCGTATGCCGCCTTGAAATCGATGGAAAGGTGATGCGTTGGGACCTGGTATTCACGACATTTTTGGAGGATTTGCCGTACAGTAAATATCTGGTCCGTTGTCGATCGGCTGTCAACGAGGCCGGCTAGATAACTTCCCGCAAACTCGCTTATTATAGGTGACAGACGACGGAAGATGATCTTTGATAATACTTTGTAGGCCGCATTTAGAATGGTGATCGCTCGAAAGTTCTCACAATCTAACTTATCGCCTTTCTTGTAGATGGGGCATATCACCCCTTCCTACCACTCCTTCGGTAGCTGTTCTGTTTCCCAGATTGTGCTTATCAGCCGATGCAAACAAATGGCCAGACTCTCCGGGCCCATCTTTATGAGCTCAGCTCTGATACCATCCTTACCAGCAGCTTTATTGTTCTTGAGCTGGTGAATGGCATCCTTAACCTCCTGCCTGGTTGGTCTCCATCATCCGCAGTACCGACGAAGGCAATTCCTCCGTTGTCCCGTCCTTCATTTCCTGTGCTCTCAGCGCCATTCAGGTGCTCGTCGAAGTTCTGCTTCCATCCCACTATGGGCCAGAAATAAAAATTTCGCGACAAAAGTCCAAAAACCTTTTTTCAATAAAATGAATTATTGAGATGAATTTCTCATTATTGAGAACATAAGTGATTGTATACCAACTATCTTATTTGATTAATTACATTATTTCATTGCACTTTATGGGGCTCAATATTGTCTAAAATGTAAAACTTGAATTTCACCCTATCTTAAGAAAATTTGGTTTGAGGGGGAAAATGGCAAGAAAAATTATTGTGAGCACATTTTTGGAAAGTAAATTAAGTGCATTTTACATGTCTGGTATAAAAATAAAGTTCATTTTAAAGTTAAGCATTGATTTTACAATATACCAGTAATATTCACAATATTTTTACTATTTCACCTTAAAAGTTAAGGTATTCCACCGTATTCGGCTTGCAACCATTATGAGGTGGAAGCCTAGACTCCACTCTTTCATGTGCTACCAAAAGTTTTTGCATATATTTGCGGATGGCCGAGATACATCGGTTTAGGTACATGCGATAATTTAGTCGATTGTTTGACCCCATATTTTTAACTTCGATGCTGTTCATACAATCACAAATTAAATAAGTTTGATTGGTATAAAACAACTAAAGCAATCATAATCCGTTACTTTTGAGCAAGTTTCCGTTTATGAGCTAGGTGACATCCAGAAATCTGGGTTGAGTCGGTTGAAAAAAATAAAAAAAAATAATAATTTTGTTAATTTTCTCCGAGGCCATGATTTGTACGATATGATAAGACCACAACAGAGGAATCTGTTTGAGGTTCGCGATACAGGGACTAATGCGTAGTTTCTGGACAACATCCAGGTAAAAATAACAACTCGAAGATTTATTATAAAAAAACAGATTTTTGAAGAAATATGAAACGGCTGAGATTGTTATGTGTCTATGTTTTTATGTTCAAATCGAAGTGGCTTCAATTTAATATAGACATTTAGTAGAAATTTACTAAAAAATAACATACAAACTCTGTTGGTTATTTTTCAACCATGATTAAATCATTGGTATAATATTTTACAAAATTTATTAAAAAAAATATGTAGAAACATCGAAAATTTGCCCGTTTCTTAGTTTGATGGTTCACATAGAGTGAATTAATTTTCCCTTATAGATAATAAAATAATTAGGCAACCTCCTGTACTATCTTCCTAAACTACGTTGAAATATCAAAAAATACAGTATAAACGATTGAAAGAAAATAAAAATAAAAAAGACAGCACAAAATGGCCAGGTCAATGGCCATCAACGAAGAACGTCAAAAAAAAATCGTTTGAATCCTTTTAAATTCCTGCCAGAAATTTAAGCGACTATTTAAGCGTAATGTTGTCGGGAAAATGTTACTAATTTAATCAGATGAACTTTTCATTTGTACATAAAATAATCATCTTATTCCGGAGAAAAGAAATGAAGATTTTTAATTCTACTTGATTTAATTCAATTTAATACGAGATCTGGGCAAAAATTCACGTTTCTTATATAAGAACTTGCTGCACATAATCATATAATGGATTTCATAAGCTTGGGTTTACCAGATGTTCTGATGTTTTAACATATCAAGTTAGGCCTCCATTACAGCTAAAATATTTCTAACAATAATGTTTCGAAAGTGATTTTGATTGAAACGCTTCAAACAATTTGAAGTGTCACATTTTAAAACAGCATATCATATACAACCCAGACAACCAGAAATCGCATGAAAGTTCACGTTACAACTCGTTTATTTATACCAATTACATCAAACCCGCAAAACACCGTGGATAAACTCGTCAGATTGATGACCTTCCTCGCATACGCTTCTTTTCTGAGTTCACTTGTACATTTTGTTTCGTCTCGTATACTCGTACAAACAAAATCGGATCACTCCGTAGCAGCTATCAAATCAATATTTGTTATCATAAGTTAAGTCGGATAAGATCACAGGTTAGTTCGGTAGAAAATTTATACACTCGCATTGTATGTTATTATTCATCACATAATGTATGCACGCATATCGCCTCCACTTTTGTACGTAGAAGGCCTTTTCGCGACATCTTATAAGTGAAATTTTGCACATACAAAGCCGTTATACGTACATTTTGGTTGTCTGGGAAATATGTGATTCATATTACCTTGTTCTATTTTGTACCACATCTTTATAACTTTCTGATGATTGTATGGCTTTTCCATAGGTAATGCACAGTAACAATATTGCGTTATAAAATTTTAATAGTGTATTAAATGCAAATGTACGGTGAAAGACAAATAAATACATCAAATAAACAGTTGCCAATGCATTCCAAACAACTATGATAACTATGATCACATTTTTCATGCAATTTTTAACTGTTCTGAGAAACTTAACAGTGTACTTACTTTGAATTGTTTGAAACATATCTTTGAAAATGTACTATGTACTATGAGCGAATTTGAATTAATAATGCCTTAATTAACATATTTTCCCAAATACTCTCAATCCTTATAAATATTCTCAATTCAATTCAAAATGCATCTAAGTCATCCCAAACATGACATTTTCATGCTTCCTCAAGTTTGTATTACTTTTAGGTTCATTTTTGTTCATTTTGAAGGTGTTTGGAATTTTGTCGCGAAATTGTGTTTTCTGGCCCATAGTGCATCCCAGTCAACATTTCGGTTGGTATATATTTTGCTTTACATCATTATATATGAATCAAATCACTTGTATAAAATGCATGAAAACGCTATATACACACCAAAGTGGAGGCCATATACGCACTTCGCACGACTTTTTCAGACTTTCCATGGTGAGCAATACGATGCCACAAAATTCCGATAAAAATTTAAAAAAAAAGGTTTCAAGGGAGACTCGAACACCGGACCTTTGGATCCCTAAACCGGTACCATACCACTACACCACAGACCGCTACATGAATAAGGTGTGATTATTTGCCAACATGAAAGGAAGTTTGCTATACAGCACACACGCTTTGTTGGTCTTTGAAGCCCACCGCCAGAAGATACCGACCTCGGGTGGCAAATTTTGTTAAGTTATTGCGATTTCATTTAATGCTAATCTGCATTGATATATGATCTGTCAGTTTATACAATTGATGCGATTCTAGATTATACTATTTACGGCGTGGTTTGTTGTCAACAAAGTTTGTCGATAATGAATCGTAGTGGAGAATTATATACAATTTGTGTTAACATTTATTCGTTTTGATTTGACATATTGTGCGATTCTGATTTTTGACGTATGAATATGAGATTTTTGGCGCACATCCTTATACGATACGTGGTTCACTGGGATCTTTCGATCACCTCACGCTCGTCCGTCAAGATGCTCCCATCCTTATCCCTGCACATCTCGGCTCGCGGCACGAAGCCGTTGCGGGATGCGTTGAGCTTCTGATAGAACTTGCGCGTTTCTTGAGACCGGCACAGCTATTCCATCTCCTTGCACACCGTCTCATCCACACGGCGTTTTTTCTCCCGAAAAAGGCGGGTCTGCTGTTGCCGTTTCCGTCTATAACGTTCCACGTTCTACCGGGTCCCTTGCTGCAGTATGACCGCCCGCGCCGCATTCTTCTCCTCCAAAACCTCCTGGCGTCCCACGTACCCGACGTTGCTCTCTGCTGCATCGTTGATGGTTGCTTTTATTATTCTCCAGCAGTCCTCCAGATGGGCTTCATCCAGCTCACCCTCTTCCGGTAATGCAGCCTTGAGGTGCTGCGCGTATGCAGCTGCGGCATACGGTTGCTTAAGCCTCTCTAGGTCATACCGGGGCGGCCGTCGGTACCGTACGACGGAGAATTTTGGGCGCAGTTTGACCATCACCAGATAGTGGTCAGAATCGATGTTAGCGCCAGCAATCAGAACGTTCTCGAGTTGCGATTCTATCTGCTGTGGTGATCTCCAGGTGTATCGGTATGGAAGGCTGTGCTGGAAGTAGGTGCTAAGAATGGTCATATTCTTAGAGGTGGCGAAATCAATTAGTCGTAGGCCGTTTTCGTTCGTCAGTCGGTGGGCGCTGAACTTTCTAATAGTCGGTGTGAATTCCTCCTCCTAGCCAACCTGAGCGTTTGGATCTCCTATGATGATTTTGACGTCGTGATTTGGGCAGCTGTCGTACTCGCGTTCGAGCTGCGCGTAAAAAGCGTCTTTATCATCATCAGTGCTTCCGGAGTGAGAGCTGTGCACGTTTATTATGCTGAAGTTGAACAATCGGCCTTTGAGCCTCAACTTGCACATTCTCTCATTGATCGGCCACCACCCGATCACGCGCCTCTGCATATCACCCATCACTATAAAAGCTGTTCTCAGCTCATGTGTGTTGCCGCAGCTCTGGTAGATGGTATGGTTACCTCTAAACGTTCGCACCATTGATCCCTTCCAGCACACTTCCTGCAACGCTACGATGCCGAATCCGCGGTCCTTCAGCACGTCGGCGAGTATGCGTGTGCTCCCGATGAAGTTGAGAGATTTACAGTTCCACGTACCGAGCTTCCAATCGCTAGTCCCTTTACGTCGCTGTGGTCTTCGCCGATTGTCCCGGTTCGTATTCTCTCGTTGATTATTCGTTGCTTTATTTTTTTACGGCTGGCTTGTTGACACCAACCCCCTAGATTTCCGGAAGACCATTCCCCCTAAATGTTTGGAGGACCATAGTGCACAATTTAGCTTAGAGCCCTTTTCTGGCACTCGGACGATGATCAGCCGCCCCTGACATGGGGAACAGATGCTGTTGTGAGCCGCTCCTAACATGGAGTTCAGACGCTTAAGGTTTGCAGAAGCAAAAGCAAACCCTCCTTCTCTATCAGCATACGACCAAAGTTCCCACCGGGGGTTGGTTACCCGATCTTCCCTAAGGTTACTCGTACCCCGGCCAGTACCGTGAGGAGGTAGGGATAGGAGTTGCTGGGCAAAAGGCTAAGGACCGCACAGAGGGATATATTTTATTCCTTCAGGTACGCGAGGTACCAATGGTACGCCATGCCCAGCCATTTACCAACCATATTTATAAGCCGACATATTTGAAACTTAAATAAATTTAAGAAAAATACCACTTTTTCAATGTTTTTTGCAAAAAATATCCAGTATGTCGAACAATAACGTACATTTTTTCAACATCACTTCCTTAAGAATGATTACTGCGAATACTGCACAAGTTTCAAAAACTTATAATCAGTTTTAGAGTAGCTACGAGTTGATATTGACAACTTATACTTAAGGATCTTCGGTAACATAAATAACATGTTATAACAAATCCAGAAAGAAAAATTTTAGTCAATTTCTCTCAGTTTGGGTCCTGAATGGATATACATAATCCATAATTAATGTTCCTATCAAAACATTACATAATTTTTTATTATTATTTTACATTTTACTACCAAACATGATTATAGAGATTTATAGAATAAATATTATTGCGATTAACACATACCCCAAGTAACCGTACAGCTGTATATAGTTGCATCAATATCACTTTATATGCTATTATAAAATATGGCATATAAAGTCATACTGCATTACATGTCTCATTAATGCAGTATTAAGGTGGAAAAGGGCGCTATTAAAGTGTAAATACGGTTGCATTTCCTAGCTCTATGTTGGCAATTGCTAAAGTATAGTTACTGTCTGTACCGTATAAAAGCTTTAGCCAAAGTGTATTTAATGCACCATTATTTTTAGATCAAAAATAGAAACACAAAAATATTATTGTATTTTTTTGTTCGTTGGATGTCAGCTCAGTGTTGTTTACGAACTTATTTGCTTGTCTTTTTTTTTTTTTGTATGATTGGTGGGATTCGAACCCAAATTAAGTGAGATGTTTTCGATGACTCGCCGCGCCTATCCTCCGGACTATGGATGCTGCATGTCTTGGCCGGGAAATTGTGCAACTTCAAGCAGCGCCCTTTCGTTGCCCGTGGCAAATACTGTCGATTTCTCTCTAAGTTGGACCATCACAAGTGTGTAAGCTCCCTCAAAGTGTGATAGCAGGGATACGTCGAATCATGATAATGTGTTTAGTGCACTTATTCCTTGTGGTTCAAGGAACAAGTGCACCAAATACGTTGAGATGATCCGTTGCAAGCGTGCACTCTTATCACACTTTTTCTGCACTCTACAAATTTCGTGATAGTTCAATTTGGGGTGAAGTGCGCAATAAGTTGGTGAGCACGACTGTTGCACTTTCAAGTTTACCGCGGCTGTCGCTCTGTTGCTGTTGGGATTTTGTTTTGTTTTCATTGTGTGGGGCTAAAACAGTTGCTCATCTTCACGCTTTATGTATCGTTTTAGCATCTTGCCACATTGAGTCGGTGATAGACCTGTGGTGTACGCACGGGCCTATCAATCGTAAGGTTTTTGGTTCAATTCCAGGTTGATGCAACTTTTTTTTTGTTTTCAAATTCTGGTTTCTCATAAGATAAATCTACGAATTTCAACCAGATTTCTTGTGGCGAATTTTCATAAGGGATATTTAAGTATTTATATAGTCTATTTGTCTGAGTGAATGAAGGATCGACGATAAATACTGCATTGAAGTCTTGCCGTTTTTCTTGCGATGAAGCACTGAGTAAGATGATGCAATGAAGCATTGAGCGGTGACCGTATATCACCCATTAATGCACATTTCATTGCAACAATAAAGCAATGCTACATTGCATTCATAAAATGGGATTAAAGCATTATTGCACGCATATTGCAGAATAAAAGCAATGATGCATTGCACTCGTTGAATTAAAGTTAAAATACGCTAATACCTTAATGCTTGTGGTTACTTGGGACGTTTTTTGAAATGATGAAAACAACAGGATGCATTCTAGTAAAAAGTATACCAATGCTCTCTGCTCATTTCAGTTATTTCATATTTTTATAATAAAATCAATGAACTGTAGCAAGGGTCCTATTTTGAGTATAATTTGAATATAAATTCACAGATAATTGAATAACATATAACATCAATTATGTGGAGGTATGTACAGCGTAGTGTAGGGTCTTTGTTGTAAAATGAAGCTAGTAGTTCAAATTCTTTTTACAGACAAGTTCAAATTTAACCTTTACCTGTTATTTAGAAGGAAAATTTGGTTAGCATTGATTAAAAATATAATTTTCAAAGAGTTTTGAAGTTACGACACAACAATTTTTTGAACTCAAAAGGAATAAAATTTGTTTATGATTTTTTTTTAAACTGAATTAATTTCAAGCAAAATTCTATCAAAGCTCACGAATATAATTAAAAGATTGGATACAATAACAGAAATGAACGTCATTTTTCGAATTTTTGAAGTTTATAGCAAAAATTATTGGAAAACTGTAATTTCTCATCATTTTACCTAAGTTTCATATTTGTCCGCTAAAAAAATGACGGCAAAATTGTAGCTGGAAAGATTTCACATGAGTAGAATTTGTTCACTTTTCCATAACATATTATTACGAACAGTTAGAGGACTGCACACAAAAGGTTTGTATTCTTCATAGTAATTTCCATAGAAACTTCAAATAGCCTGTGCACAACCGAATTTCTTTCAAGTCATTTCAAATTTTGGGAGAATGATTTTCAACATAATTGACACCTTTTAAGCATAGGGGAGCAAAAACTTCAAAATTTGCATCAGTCTAATGTACACACTAAGAAAGAACTAATATTACATATGACGTAAATTTCATAGTAAGCATAGAAATCGATGAAAAAAAAATGAAATGACGTAAACATAATGGTATTTTAACTTAAAAGTATGCCACGTCCAATGAGACTGGAAATGTTTGTGATCCGAACAATATTTAGTTCAATGTGACGGATAATTACGTCATTTGTAACTTAATTTTACATTATTTTACTTGCTTTAATATGTCGGGAAAATATGACGTAAATTTCAATGATTATTTTAAGTTTGTACCCAGAGCAATTTTTAGAAAATGTCTTTGGTGAATATAAAAAAAGCTGCTTAACTTCCCATGAAAGCATAACTGGTCCATATGAAATTGCTATCGAACAAGATATCGATCGATGAAGTTAAATATATTGTCGTCAGAAAAACGATAATGCCAGTATAAATGCCCAGCAGAACATCATCGTGTTCAATACTAAGCGTTCAGATCTATTTTGAATATGTTTTCACGGAAATATAATTATAAGCGTATAAAAATGAATAAAGTTTTCTTTTGCCTTTTTTTTATTGCAATGGAACAGAACTAAATCCATATCAGACTCACCGCCTGCTCAGAACGATGACCAAGTATGTTACGAAAAACTGTAATTACGGAATTAGTTTCCAATCATGAGACGCAATGTCGCTCAAGTTATATGACGAAACTTTGGTGCCTGTAGATTCCCACAAAGTTCGACCCCAGACAAAACCTACTCTTCAGGACGAACACCGTACAGTATCGAACACACTTAAAAACGATATCGCTGTTCGGTAAATTATTTTACGGTTTTTGTTCAGTAAATCACAAAAACTACTGAGATTCCAGTATTTCTTGATAAAAATACTGATTTTTCAGTAATATATTTTTTTATTTACTGAACACGGTAAACGTTTGTGCTGATAACACCGTGAAATTACAAACTACCGAGAAAATGTGAAAAGTCAGTAAATGTTAGTACTGACTTACCAGTACCGCATATTTTTTACCGAGTTTTCGTTAAAACGCAACGAAAACAAGTACCTAACCAAATTAGCAATCTGTCAAGAGAAAATTTTATTTTAGTATGAAGTTCCTGCAACAGAATAGCTCTCGATGAGAATTTTCACAGAAAGGACGGACGGAAATTCCATTTTATTAGTTTTTCTGTCCTATCAAACGATCGCCCTATCGCTGCTCACATCGAACTGGCAGGAAAGACAGCACATCTGTTATTGTATAGATTTATCATCTTCCTTGAGATCACCCAAGTAACCACAAGCATTAAGGTATTAGCGTATTTTAACTTTAATTCAACGAGTGCAATGCATCATTGCTTTTATTCTGCAATATGCGTGCAATAATGCTTTAATCCCATTTTATGAATGCAATGTAGCATTGCTTTATTGTTGCAATGAAATGTGCATTAATGGGTGATATACGGTCACCGCTCAATGCTTCATTGCATCATCTTACTCAGTGCTTCCCCGACTAAGGGTACATAACAAAATTATATCAGCATATGTTATTATGTTATAAGTTTTTTTCGAACATAGGTTATTACAAACTTGATGCAGGATGTTGTTAAAATATCTAAAATTATAACAAAAAGTGTATGAATAGTAACATAAACATAACAAAATGTGTTTTAATTCTATCAAAAACATATCAAACCAAGTTATAATGTTTGATACAAAGTATCAAAATTATAATACTGATCGATATACGATAATATTGTATATTATTGAAATGAATAACTATCTATTTATTTTGTTATAAAGTTGTTAAAAATGAACAAAAAAATATCTTAAAGGAAAATAAAACACATTATGTTATATTTCTGTTTTATTATGTTCTATGGATAACGGAGCCTAACAAAATTATATCATAATATGATATTCATATCATATTCTGATAAAATTTTATTATATTTTTGTTACAAGCCTCTAGTCGGGTCATCGCAAGAAAAACGGCAAGACTTCAATGCAGTATTTATCGTCGATCCTTCATTCACTCAGACAAATAGACTATATAAATACTTAAATATCCCTTATGAAAATTCGCCACAAGAAATCTGGTTGAAATTCGTAGATTTATCTTATGAGAAACCAGAATTTGAAAACAAAAAAAAAGTTGCATCAACCTGGAATTGAACCAAAAACCTTACGATTGATAGGCCCGTGCGTACACCACAGGTCTATCACCGACTCAATGTGGCAAGATGCTAAAACGATACATAAAGCGTGAAGATGAGCAACTGTTTTAGCCCCACACAATGAAAACAAAACAAAATCCCAACAGCAACAGAGCGACAGCCGCGGTAAACTTGAAAGTGCAACAGTCGTGCTCACCAACTTATTGCGCACTTCACCCCAAATTGAACTATCACGAAATTTGTAGAGTGCAGAAAAAGTGTGATAAGAGTGCACGCTTGCAACGGATCATCTCAACGTATTTGGTGCACTTGTTCCTTGAACCACAAGGAATAAGTGCACTAAACACATTATCATGATTCGACGTATCCCTGCTATCACACTTTGAGGGAGCTTACACACTTGTGATGGTCCAACTTAGAGAGAAATCGACAGTATTTGCCACGGGCAACGAAAGGGCGCTGCTTGAAGTTGCACAATTTCCCGGCCAAGACATGCAGCATCCATAGTCCGGAGGATAGGCGCGGCGAGTCATCGAAAACATCTCACTTAATTTGGGTTCGAATCCCACCAATCATACAAAAAAAAAAAAGACAAGCAAATAAGTTCGTAAACAACACTGAGCTGACATCCAACGAACAAAAAAATACAATAATATTTTTGTGTTTCTATTTTTGATCTAAAAATAATGGTGCATTAAATACACTTTGGCTAAAGCTTTTATACGGTACAGACAGTAACTATACTTTAGCAATTGCCAACATAGAGCTAGGAAATGCAACCGTATTTACACTTTAATAGCGCCCTTTTCCACCTTAATACTGCATTAATGAGACATGTAATGCAGTATGACTTTATATGCCATATTTTATAATAGCATATAAAGTGATATTGATGCAACTATATACAGCTGTACGGTTACTTGGGCACACCAGCAGGTTAGTCCAGCATTATAAGCCTTCAATTCCATATATGGTATACTTCCGAAAGGCCGTTCCGATTCCGGTGGAAAGATTACATTCGCAATGAATTTGCGATCTTTTCTTGTATGCCTGCGCATCCTAAACTTTTAGCGGCGATCCAGCTCGTCGGAGGCTAGTTTGGTCTGCATAATTGAGCGAACTTCCGACAAGCCAAACGTCGTGAAAAATGAGTTTGTAGGCATCAGATTCCAATCACGAGCAGTCGATAGAGGCGAAATATGATAATTGTGGAAATATTGTGTAAATTAATGAAATTATGGTCAAATTTGGGACAATCGGAATGGGATTGGGGCTGTTGAAAGAACTGAGAGAATGACTTTACCGAAAAAGACAGTAACGTTTTTGGAAGATTGTTACTGACTTTATCGGTAATGTTTTGACAGCTCAATATTTCATAGTTTGCGGAGTTTTCGGTACTCACAAAGTATTACCGACTTATCTCTGCTGTTCAAAAACCCAGTAAAATTTTACCGACTTCGGTAATAAAACCTTAGTGTGAACACGAAGTACATATCGTGTTAATGGCTGGAAAATGCATTTCCATCTTCTAACTTCGATTCACTTCAATCTAAGAGTGACATGCAGTTGCAGGTCGAACCAGATAGCCCAGAGGATAAAAATCTTGAAGCATACTCGGATGGAAGTTTCTCCAATCATAGAACTGAAAAAATGGAAGCAAACTAAACAAAGAAATATGGAAGAGGTCTACAAACAAACTGTCACGAAAACCAACGCACGATCTCTCTTACACAAGTCGATTTCCTCAGAATGTAAACGTGTCGAAGATTGCTTTCTCACAGCAAACAAAAACAATATTGTGACAGTTATCACAGTAAACAAAGACAATTTTGTCAACATTACACTACTACGCAGGCAATTGGATTGGTCTATACTTGGTGGCAGTATTTCAGAATTAGTCTTACATATGTAATATACAATAGTTTAAAAGTATAAGGGTCATGAAAATTGTAGTTGAAGCTTTTAATAAAGCCAAGCATACTGTTTGCTTTGTTTATTATGGAATTACCGCGAACGTACCATATTTGACGCGGGTCCAAACTTGACGCATTTTCTAATTAATTTTATCATGAAAAAAATCTGGTTCAAACTAGCACTCGAAAATTTATTGCTTATTCTCCATTTACATGTTATTGAAGGATTCCAATTGAAAAAAGTTTATTTTTGATTAATAATAGGCAAAAAATAAAATTTATTTGAAAATGCATCCTACCAGTGCGTCAATTTTTTCATTCCTTAGTGAAAATGCTAAATATTGTTAATCAATTTTCGTTAAAATATAGTGGTCTTTTACATCAATATCATCAACAACAGCCAGAATATCCTTTTATTCATGAACTGAAGTTGACATTTTTCTATTTTTAAGGTTTAAGACATATTTTTGTATGAAAATCTTGTGCGTCAAGTTAGGCACACAATGTTCCTTATTATTTGATTTTTGCTCAGCATGTTTTGTTGGATCGAAAATAGGAAAAGAAATATTTATGGCGCTTGCATTCAAAAAATCCGTCCACAGAACAATTCAATGCTTTATGAAATCACATGTAAAGGGTCATCCATAGATTACGTCACGTTTTCAGGGAGAGGAGGGGTTCAGGGAAACGCAAAGATTCATACAAAATATTCGCGCTTTCCATACAAAAAATATGGCCAAGGTGAAGAGGGGTTAAAAATGGTACAATTTAGCGCGGTTTATGGACGTCCCCTAATGTTTCGAGGAAGCTTAAATAAATACGTCAGGAGGTAAGATGTTGGTTCAATGGTTGATTAAGTAAAATTTATAGAATAGGGGGGGGGGGGTCCATGAGATAAGTGTCACAAATACATACCATTTTCTACAACATCTGCCCATCCGCCCTACGTCACACTTTTTCACGAAACCTTAAAAAATGTATGATTCGTTACATTTTGCAGAACAGCTCCTTCCTCCACGTAATTAATGGATGACCTCATATATGGTTCTCGAGCGATTTAGATGCCATACTGCCGTTGTTTGCACGCATATTTGTCCCGCGGGCCGCGGCCCATAAAGTTTACATACAACAAGGAACAAGTAGGCGTAGTTCACGTGCTGTAATGAAGATTCTCAAACAACCATTTTTGGAATCGGTTGTTTTCGTTCTAGTTTTCGACCAATTTTTCCTTTTTTTTCAACTTTCTTCCCCGTTCCAGCGTAACGTTGTTTTCAAACCGTTCCCTTGTTTGATACCACGACGAAAATACATTAAACTAAACAGTTACGCTTGACTATGGTTTGAACTCAATCGGTTTATTTTCTACACTTAAACTGGTTTTATTTTCCGACTTAAACTGAATGCACAGCAAAAGTACTACCGATGACGTCATTCAAAACTTTTTTCAAAAGATCTAACTTTTATGTTCACTTTAAAGCGCTTTTTTCAATAAATTGAACTATTAAATACTAAAACTCTTGTATATTTTAAACTTTAGCAATTATTTTTTAGTGCGTCAAATAAGGAACATAGTGCGTCAAATTAGGCACATTGAAGAATTGATGCGTCAATTAAGGAACCTAATATGTTCCACAAAAAGTCATTAAAACATGAAGAAAAAAACGTTTAACATATTTTTACTGATTTTTCCCTAATTCTATAATAGTTGAGCTAGCATTGCTTCAAATTTCAACAAAATCGGACAAATTTTGACGATTTGACAAATGTTTGAATTCAGAATTTTCTTAACTGCGTCAAATATGGTACGTTCACGGTATAATGTTCTACAAAAGTGAGTTTTGAGTCTAGGATTACGCCCAAATCCTTTACAATTTTACACTTCTGCACTACTTGATTTCATAAAAATACTTCAGTTGGAAGTGTCACATGTTTTCAAGAGATAATGGCAATTCCACAATAGTTCAGTATGTCAGATTTTGTGCCTGATTTAAAAACAGACACCAAGTATGAGGATTTCCAAGCTTCTGGGAATTTTCCATTATTTAGAAACATGTTGAAACGGCGTTCTAGGGGAACGGTAAGTTCTTCTGAAAAAATCTTGAAGAACACGGATGCAATGCCATCCGGTCCAGCTCCAGCGACTATGTTTTTTAGTGCTGTGAGTTTCTTGTTGTGATAGTTTTCTTTGTCATTAGACTATTTTCACATTTTTATATCGAGTTTCAACCCGATTAGATCTTCGCCCGGACTCATATTCATCCTTACCACCAGTGCCGGATTTGCTCTTCGGGGGGCCCGGGTCAGATCTCATGAAGGGGGCCCTTTTATGCAAAATTCAGCACGTTTTTGGAATTCCACAAACTAACGTACTGAATTTGAGTTTTGAACGAGATCTTCTTCTTCTTTCTGACATTACGTCCCCATTGGGACAGAGCCTGCTTCTCAGCTTAGTGTTCTTATGAGCACTACCACAGTTATTAACTGAGAGCTTACTGTGCCAATTACCATTATTGCATGCGTATATCGTGTAGAAGATACCCGACTAGAGGCTTGTAACAAAAATATAATAAAATTTTATCAGAATATGATATGAATATCATATTATGATATAATTTTGTTAGGCTCCGTTATCCATAGAACATAATAAAACAGAAATATAACATAATGTGTTTTATTTTCCTTTAAGATATTTTTTTGTTCATTTTTAACAACTTTATAACAAAATAAATAGATAGTTATTCATTTCAATAATATACAATATTATCGTATATCGATCAGTATTATAATTTTGATACTTTGTATCAAACATTATAACTTGGTTTGATATGTTTTTGATAGAATTAAAACACATTTTGTTATGTTTATGTTACTATTCATACACTTTTTGTTATAATTTTAGATATTTTAACAACATCCTGCATCAAGTTTGTAATAACCTATGTTCGAAAAAAACTTATAACATAATAACATATGCTGATATAATTTTGTTATGTACCCTTAGTCGGGTACTTTATGCACTGGGAAGTCGAGAAAATTTTCCACTCAAAAAGATCCTCGACCGGTGGGATTCGAACCCACGACCCTCAGCTTGCTGAATAGCTGCGCGTTTACCGCTACGGCTATCTGGCCCCCTGAACGAGTTGGTCGGTCCAAAAATATGAGGGGCCCAAATGAAAAGTGGGTTGTGAGTTAAATTCATTGTCAGCTAAATTCAACTGTTTTCAAGTTTTCCAATAGAGTTTTAGGTGATTTTTCCGTTCAATATTTCAATTCGTAGAAGACTGGCTTGTTTTTTGGCTTCTTTATAATTTGCATAGAGTGAAAAATTGCAAAAAATCAACAAAGCCGTTATAGTCTAAAGCTCTTTCTGATTCAATTTACTACAAGTTTACAATTTGTCTCCGTTATCAACGCCATTAAACGAAAATCGAGCTACCACGATATACCTCTAGGATGAGCAGTAGAGCACCCTGATCCCAATCCCTACCATGTTCTTCCTTCAAAAATTGTGACCACTAACCTCGAGTTGCCACGAGTACCGTGGCTCCATCCCATATTAATTTTATACTGCAAAAAGACATAGAATTGTATACACTAAAAAATTATTTCGGCTCCGTAAAGCCTTAAACGCGAATGAGCCTCAAATAAACGAAATAGCAAAAAAGTTTGGCTCTGGTTGGAAAAAAAGATATTTACAGTACTTACTTGCTTATTTGGCTTTACATCAATTATCTTGATAAAGCCTCGCCAACAATATTTCGCCAATTCCCTCGGTTCATGGCCGCTTCTCTCCATCCTCGACTGTGACCCACGCTCTCCAGGTCCTGGTGTACCTGGTCAATCCACCTAGCTCGCTGCGCCCCACGCCTTCTTGTTCCGACCGGATTCGTGGCGAACACCATCTTTACAGGGTTGTTGTCCGGCATTCTTGCAACATGCCCTGCCCAGCGTATCCTTCCAGCTTTAGCTACCTTCACGATACTGGGTTCGCCGTAGAGTTGAGCGAGCTCGTGGTTCATCCTTCGCCGCCACACGCCGTTCTCCTGCACGCCGCCGAAGATCGTCCTTAGCACTCGGCGTTCGAAAACCCCAAGAGCTTGCAAGTCCTCCTCGAACATAGTCCACGCCTCATGCCCATAGAGGACTACCGGTCTTATGAGCGTTTTGTACATCGTGCATTTGGTGCGGGGGTGAATCTTTCTTGACCGCAGTTTCTTCTGGAGCCCATAGTAGGCACGACTTCCGCTGATAATCTTCTTCTTCTTTTCTGGCGTTACGTCCCCACTGGGACAGAGCCAGCTTCTCAGCTTAGTGTTCTTATGAGCACTTCCACAGTTATTAACTGAGAGCTTACTATGCCAATGACCATTTTTGCATGCGTATATCGTGTGGCAGGTACGAAGATACTCTATGCCCTGGGAAGTCGAGAAAATTTCCAACCCGAAAAGATCCTCGACCGGTGGGATTCGAACCCACGACCCTCAGCTTGGTCTTGCTGAATAGCTGCGCGTTTACCGCTACGGCTATTTGGGCCCCGCTGATAATGCGCCTTCGTATTTCCCGACTAACATTGTTGTCAGCCGTCAACAAGGATCCGAGGTAGACGAACTCGTCCACCACCTCGAAGGTATCCCCGTCTATCGTAACACTGCTTCCTAGGCGGGCCCTGTCGCGCTCAGTTCCGCCAACCAGCATGTACTTTGTTTTCGACGCATTCACTCTCTTCGACTCTTGTTGCTTCGCGTTTCAGGCGGGTGAACAAATCTGCCACCGTTTCAAATTTTCTCCCAATAATATCCATGTCGTCCGCGAAGCAAACAAATTGTCCGGATCTCGTGAAAATCGTGCCTCGACTGTTAAGTCCGGCTCTCCGCATGACACCTTCAAGCGCAATATTGAACAACAGGCACGAAAGTCCGTCGCCCTGTCGTAGTCCCCGCCGAGACTCGAACGAACTGGAGTGTTCGCCCGAGATCTTCACGCAGTTTTGCACACCGTCCATCGTTACTCTGATCAATCTTGTGAGCTTCCCGGGAAAGCTGTTCTCGTCCATGATTTTCCATAGCTCTATGCGGTCGATACTATCGTATGCCGCCTTGAAATCGATGAACAAATGGTGCGTAGGGACCTGGTACTCACGGCATTTTTGGAGGATTTGCCGCACGGAAAAGATCTGGTCTGTTGTCGAGCGGCCGTCGATGAAACCTGCTTGATAACTTCCCACGAACTCGTTTGCTATAGGTGATAGACGACGGAAGAGAATCTGGGATAGCACTTTATAGGCGGCGTTTAGGATGGTGATTGCACGATAATTTTCACACTCCAGTTTGTCGCTCTTTTTGTAGATAGGGCATATAACGCCTTGCTTCCACTCCTCCGGTAGCTGTTCCGTTTCCCAGATTCTGACTATCAGCCGATGCAGACAAGCGGCCAACCTGTCCGGGCCCATCTTGATGAGTTCGGCTCCGATACCATCCTTGCCAGCGGCTTTGTTGTTCTTGAGCTGTTGAATGGCATCCTTAACTTCCCCCATCGTGGGAGCTGGTTGATTTCCGCTGTCCGCTGTGCTGACGTAGCCATCGCCTTCGCTGTCCTGACCTTCTGTGCCTGTGTTCTCTGCGCCATTCAGGTGTTCATCGTAGTGCTGCTTCCACCTTTCGATCACCTCGCGTCCGTCCGTCAAGATGCTCCCATCCTTATCCCGGCACATCTCAGCTCGCGGCACGAAGCCTTTGCGGGATGTGTTGAGCTTCTGATAGAACGCGTTTCTTGAGAACGGTACAGCAACTCCATCTCTTGGCATTCCACCTCTTCCAGGCGGCGCTTTTTGTCCCGGAATAGGCGGGTTTGCTGTTTCCGCTTCAGTCTGTATCGTTCCACGTTTTGCCGCGTACCATGCTGCAGCATTGCAGCCCGCGCTGCATTCTTCTCCTCTAAAACCTCCTGGCACTCCTCGTCGAACCAATCGTTTCTTGAGCTCCGTTCCACATATCCGACAATGCTTTCGGCAGCGTCGTTAATGGCTGCTTTGACTGTCCTCCAGCAGTCCTCAAGAGGGGCCCTATCGAGCTCGCCCTCATCCGGCAACGCTGCCTCAAGATGCTGCGCGTACGCATTGGCGACATCCGGTTGTTTCAGCCGCTCGAGATTGTACCGGGGCGGGCGTCGGTACCGTACATTGTTGATGACGGATAGTTTTGGGCGCAGTTTCACCATCACCAGGTAGTGGTCGGAGTCAATGTTGGCGCCACGATAGGTTCTGACGTCGGTTATGTCGGAGAAGTGCCGTCCATCGATCAAAACGTGGTCGATTTGCGATTCTGTCTGCTGAGGTGATCTCCAGGTGTATCGATACGGGAGGCTGTGCTGGAAATAGGTGCTACGAATGGCCATATTCTTGGAGGCGGCAAAATCTATCAGTCGTAGGCCATTCTCGTTCGTCAGCCGGTGGGCGCTGAACTTTCCAATCGTCGGTCTGAACTCCTCCTCCTGGCCAACCTGAGCGTTCAAATCTCCTATGATGATCTTGACGTCGTGGCTTGGGCAGCGGTCGTACTCGCGTTCGAGCTGCGCGTAAAATGCGTCCTTGTCATCATCAGTGCTTCCGGAGTGTGGGCTATGCACGTTGATTATGCTGAAGTTAAAGAATCGGCCTTTGATTCTTAACTTGCACATTCGTTCATTGATCGGCCACCACCCGATCACGCGCCTTTGCATATCACCCATCACTATGAAAGCTGTTCCCAGCTCGCGTGTGTTGCCGCAGCTCTGGTAGATGGTATGATTACCTCTAAACGTTCGCACCAATGCTCCTGTCCAGCACACCTCCTGCAGCGCTACGATGTCGAAACCGCGGTTCTTCAGTACATCGGAGAGTATGCGAGTACTTCCAATGAAGTTGAGAGATTTGCAGTTCCACGTACCGAGTTTCCAATCGCTAGTCCATTTTCGTCGCTGTGGTCTTTGCCGATTGTTCCGGTCCGTATTCTCTCGTTGAAGTTCCTGTGCTGATGTGTTTTTACGGTTGGCTTGCAGGGCCTGACACCAACCCCCTAGATTTCCGGAGGACCATTCCCCCTAAATGTTCGGAGGGCCATAGTGCGCAGTTTAGCTTAGAGTCCTTCTCTGGCACTCGGACGATGATCAGCCGCCCCTGACATGGGGAACAGACGCTGTTGTGAGCCGCTCCTAACGTGGAGTACAGACGCTCCAGGTTTGCAAAAGCAAACCCCCCCTTCCCTGTCAGCATACGACCAAAGTTCCCACCGGGGGTTGGTTACCCGATCTTCCCCAAGGTTACTCGTACCCCGGCCAGTACCACGAGGAGGTAGGGATAGGAGTTGCTGGGCAAGAGGCTAAGGACCACACAAAGGGGTCTATTTTATTCCTGCAGGTACGCGAGGTACCAATGGTACGCCATGCCCAGCCATTTACCGCGCCAAGGGTACTTTACAGTACTGGCAAGAATAAATTGTGTACTTTAGGCTGATTTTCATACAAAATGGTCAAGTTTGGAGACCTCTGCTTGTAGCATACCGATTGAGCTGAAATTTGAACTGCATGTTGGAAATTTTTATTTTATTTTATTGATGTACAAGGGGGTCAGGGGCCAAGTCTCCAGCATAAGTTTGAAAACTCACACCGTCCATAATACACCGAGGAGGTTTTGGAGTTTGGGAAGTAGGCAACGCAACATCTTTGACCAGAAGGTTCTTTAAGTTTTGCTTCTACTCTTGACTTCCAATACACGTATGAATGATGCAAGGCCAAAAGAACATGAATCAGTCATACATATAGCGGTAGTGAAGTGTTTTGCCTAAGGATATGGAGAAGGAGGGATTTTGTGTGGCTTTTTGTAAATAGCTCTGTGGAACAAGTTTGTTATTAGTAAAAAATTTAGTTGATCTTATTCGCCTTGCAATCAGTAATAAGAATATTTACAGAAACATAATACTTATCTTTTCTCGGCCATTACGCTGCCATGTCTTTCCTCTCGGATGATTTTTTCCTCGTTGTAATGGCGGGTTAGATGTGAAAACAAGGATAAAGAGAAAAGAAATTGTAGTGATTGTTACATGGTTTATTGCTGTATTGACCTACAATGAAATCATACAAAATTCTCTCCTTGGATTCCCATGATAACAATCCCCATGCAGTTTCCGAGAAACTCCATGGCAATGATCACTGTACGCCATATGCGGCAACATCTCAACACTACTGATGACGAACAACAAAAAATGAATCCAAAAGAGCAAAAACCGTAATGTTTCAATGTAGGACAATCCAGCTTTATTGCATGTGAGAAGTTTTTAGTGATATTCTCACAACGGCCATTCAGAATGGTTCGACGGATGTAGATAAAGGATCATTATGATTAAATTAACACGACGACATGTTAGTAAGCTCAAAACGATTATTGTAGTTGCAACTTTTAATTTAAATAGTTAATCTAAGGGTTGGTTATTATATATAACTTTATAGATAAGCAGAAGTATAGCATTTTTTTTTTGGTACAAAATACGGATTAACAATTTCGGCTTTACCACACTTGGTTGAATGACGTTTGGTTGATTAACAAATGGGAGAAAGTACATTCAGTCGAATGGACATTTGGTCGAAAATCTTTAAAACAACTCGTCGGATGACATCTAGCCGAAAGCTTATTTTGAAATGGTTTATTGAAAAATAATTTAATAAAAAAAAAGCTTATGGCACAAATTTACCAATTGTCGGGATACGTGCTTCTGAAGTTATGCAAATATCTAGGATTTCGATGGTTTTATAAATGAAGTTTTTTCAACATTGACTGAAATATTTAGCTTTAGTGAATTAATTATTCTTTCCATATCATCATGATAATGACATAATGATTTATGGAATTAATTATTTTTCCAGAATATCATAGTTCTTCGTGATGAACTGATGTTCTTGGTCTGATGGAAGCATTCAGAGTGAGTGCTCAATATATTTTTTGAATGCTGAGTCTTGAAGCTTACGGACGTCGGTACGATTTTGGAATGTGGAAATCATACTTAAAACAGCAGCAAATAATTGTCGATGTGAATCTTAAGTGCCGGCAGCAGAATACGATTCTCTACTTATGGTCAATCGGCTTATTGAGACATCCAGCCTAATATTATTTCTTAAGCAAATGTATGGCTTTGCCGATTTTAGGACTTTTCCGAATATCTTTCTGGAATTCATCTGAAAATCCTTTGCGATTTTTTTGGGATTGTAGAAGAATTTCCGGGAGAATCCTTGGATAATTTGCGAAAGAATCACATAGATATATCTGAATGAATTTTAAGAGGATTTCTGGAATTCTGAATGATTTTTTTTGGGATTTCCCATGAGGATTTATGGAAGAATTACAAATGAATTTTTGGTTGTATTTCATAGTGATATCCAAAAGAAAAAGAAGTTATTTCAGAAGAATCCCTTTAAGAACCCGGAAGAACTTCAAAGATTTTTTGGAATAATTCCAGAGAAATTTACGGAAGAATTGATTAGGGGTTCCAGGAAGAATCTCAGTGAGATTTTCCGAAGAATCTCGAGAGGATTTTTAGAAGAATCCCATAGAGCTGTGGAATTTCTTGAAGAATCATATAGTGATTCAATTTACAATTTTAGATGAACTTCCGAACGAATCCAAAGAATAAATGAAAGAAGAATAGAAAATAATCAATTATGCATAAACTTCAGTTATTCGGTGACTTTTTACCTGGTGTTCAATCACAATTGTTATTTTTTTCCTCGCACGCGTTCGAGAAATGAATCTGGTCATGGTGCAACAACCGCGCTACATCCGTTGAATCCTATGCAACAAAATTTGTCGGCGCTATCCTTCAAATTCGCTCATCAAAACTACACAGCTCTTCTTAATGAATAATGACTACCCATGAGGTGAATGTCATTTCTAACAGGTTTCCTGAACCTGAAGTGATAGTGGGGGATTTTATTTTATTTCCGTACAAAGTGAAGATGAATCGAAGCCAAAGTTCAAATTTTCAAGAGCACGGATCTGGAGAACCAACTAGTGACCAATCGATTAAGTTTTCAGCTTAAACGGATGTTTGGTTCTCTAGATCCGTGCTCTTGAAAATTTGAACTTTGGCTTCGATTCATCTTCACCTTAATCGCTGAAATTTTTGAAATGTACTTTTTTTCGTTTTTGAGTTATGGCCAATTTTGTGGAAAATTACCATATAAGCCTTTTCTTTGAAAACCCATATTTCAATCGAAGCATCGGAAAAACAAAGATTTTTATCAAAGCAATAGGGTCCTAAAGCCCTGTCCCAATTTTAGTGCCAAACGCTTAAGTTTAGGTCAAAAACATATGTTTACTTAATTTTCTAATTTTTTCCGTTGGTTTAAGCCCAAAAAACATTTTTTTTAGATTTTGTTACATCCTTTGGCTTCAACTCAAATTTTGGGTGTATTTTGTTTTCCGTGTCCCTTACGAAATGTCAGATAGGAACAACCCCAGTGGTCGAACTAAAACCCCTGTGGTGTTTTTGTCGACTAAGCGAACGTCAAACATGATCAAAAGTGTCAAGGTTCATTTATGGACCAAATTTTTAATTTAAAGTTTGAACATGATATAGCCATTATTTGAGCGGGAAAAATTGCTAAAGTAGTTACAGTAACATGCTTTTTCGTGTTATTAAATAAAAACAAGATTTCATTAAAAATTTTAGGACCCAATTGCAAATTTTCTAAAACATCTGAAAAAAAGATATGGGATTGGTTTTAATGAAGTATAAGTCGGAATGGATGATATTTTTCATAAAAAATTACACCGCTAAGAAAAACTGAAAAAAAAACTGTTCCTGCCTCAATTTTTCATTACACTGAAAGGGAATTCTTTCTTTTCTATGGAACAAATAAGATTATTATTATTATTTTTTAATTTTATTTATTCAATTATTCAGTATATAACTTACATTTTCATCTTAATACTATCTATTTTTTCAACCGGGAAGATTGTCTTTTGTTGCTAACACCAGAAGATTTTCGTTTCTTTGTATTATTAAGAACAAAACATGCTGTATTTTCTTGGTTTTCATGTGCATCTGAGAATTCACTAGCAAAAATGCTTCGTTCGTCTTTTGGTATAAGTGAATGATATTTTTTGTTCCAGGAATTGGAACAAGGTTAGAAAATCTTTCCTGAAGAATTTTTTTAGCCTCTGAATAGTCATTTTCAGTTGCATAGATAAATTCCCAATCTTTTTTAAATTGGTCTTTCACCTTTTGCGACACAGCCCAGTCGAAAAATTATTTGGCGTTATTAATTTCTGCTGACTTTCTAATACTAGCATCTCTAGCCATACCTAAGGAATTAGCTGTTTATTTTGTTTCTTTCGGAAAAATCTTACCCCTTTTTTTAATTCTTTATTTGTGTCATTCCAAATACTACAATTATTTCTTATATCTAGGTGTTCTGTGTAATAAGACAACAATATCATCCTAATTTGGTAAAACAAATAAGATTTCATTAACATTTTGTTAACAATATATTACATTTCATTTTCCGTAGCAATTCAGATTTTTTACAGGTGAGTTGATTTCACCTGCTTATAAGAGAAAAAAAAACAGATTTTCAATTTACTTAACCTAACTTAACCTAAATGTATAACGCATTATTCGTGGCAATAGAAGATTGTAACGATTTATACCTGAAATTAATAATAATTTTATTAGACATTTATTCCAATGTTTCAACATTGGATATTCTATGTAACTCATTGGTATCAGGGAGGAAGCTTCAGAATCATTTTCAAAATTTTATTTTGAATTCTCTGCAGAGCTTTCTTTCTGGTACTACAACAGCTAGCCCATATATAGGTACAGCATACAACATTACTGGCCTGAAAATTTGTTTGAATATCAAAAGCTTGTTCTTAGGACAAAGTTTTGATTTTCTATTAATAAGGGGATAGAGACATTTTACATATTTATTACATTTCGCTTGAATTCCCTCAATGTGATTTTTGAAAGTTACATTCTTATCTAGCATGAGCCCTAGATACTTAACTTCATCTGACCAATTTATTGGAACCCTTCTCATCGGGACAACATGTCTACTTGAAGGTTTCAAATCAAGAGCTTTGGGTTTATGTGGGAATATTATTGGATGAGTTTTGGAAGTATTAGGAGAAATATTCCATTTTTGCAAGTATGAAGAAAAAAATATCCAAACTTTTTTGCAATCGACTACAGATGACACGCAGGCTTCGTCTTTTGGCGGAGAGGCCTGTGTCATCCGCAAACAAGGATTTTTGACTTCCCTGAGGTAACTCAGGTAAGTCAGATGTGAAAATATTGTATGATAGGTATTGGTCCCAAAATGCTGCCTTGAGGAACACTAGCTCTTACAGGAAGTTTTTCAGATTTGGAGTTCTGATAATTAACTTGAAGTGTACGATTTGACAGATAACTTTGAATTATTCTAACAATGTATGTTGGAAAATTAAAGTTTTTTTTAATTTTACGATCAAACCTTCATGCCAAACACTGTCGAATGCTTTTTTTATGTCTAGAAGAGCAACACCAGTAGAATAGCCTTCAGATTTGTTGGAACGGATCAAATTTGTTACACGTAAAAGTTGATGAGTGGTCGAATGTCCATGGCGGAATCCGAACTGTTCATTGACGAAAATTGAATTTTCGTTGATGTGGACCATCATTCTGTTCAAAATGACCTTTTCAAAAAGTTTACTGATGGAGGAAAGCAAACTGATTGGACGATAGCTAGAAGCTTCTGTAGGATTTTTGTCTGGTTTTAAAATTGGAACAACCTTAGCATTTTTCCATTTGTCAGGAAAATATGCTAACTGAAAACATTTGGGATGGTACACAAATTATGTCACGCTAAATTTCAATTTTTTTGACCCCCTCCCCCCTGACAAAGCATTTTTTGTATGAGTCCTCCAAAATTTTTGTAAGGCTTGTCACGCTACCCCCTCCCCCCCTCGGAGCGTGACGTAATTTGTGCATGACCCCTTTGTTGAATATATCAACTAAAAATGATAAGCTACTTTCTGGAAGTTTCTTGATGAGGATGTAGAAAATTCCATCATCGCCAGGAGCTTTCATATTTTTAAATTTTTTAATAATAGTTCTCACTTCTTCCAAATCAGTCTCACAGGCATTTTCGAAAACGTTCTCTTGATTGAGTAACTTGATTTTCAATTGGACTAGTAAGTCCTAAATTGAAATTGTGCGCACTTTCAAACTGCATAGCAAGTTTTTGAGCTTTTTCGCAATTAGTTAGTAATAATTTGTTTTCCTCTTTCAATGCCGGTATTGGCTTCTGATTTTTTTCAAGATTTTAGATTATTTCCAAAAAGGCTTAGAGCCAGGGTCCAATTGAGAAATCTTATTTTCATAATTTTTGTTTCTTAATTGTGCAATACGTTTCTTGATTTCTTTCTGCAAATCCTGTCATATAATTTTCATAGCAGGATCGCGAGTGCGTTGAAATTGCCTTCTCCTCACGTTTTTAAGACGGATCAAGAGTTTAAGATCATCGTCTGTAATCACGGATTCAAATTTCACATTTTGGAATTGCAATGCTTCTGGCTTCAACAATAGAATTTGTTAAAGTTTCAAGAGCATTGTCAATATCAAGCTTTGTTTGTAAAGGAATATTGCGGCGCTCATTTTAAATCCACATCCAGCGGCAACGGTAACGCGCAGAAGATATGCGCGCAATTCAAACGCAACGTCAAAACTCAAGTAGGCTTGGATTTGTTCGTTCATCAAGGACGCAAATGTTTCAAATTTGCTAAATCTGATATATTTGGTAATTTTTATTATCACTGCGACGGTATATCGACATTTTCAGATAATCGCATTACGTGGATTTATCTTGCAGAGCACAATATTAACATTAAGATTAGAGTCAATAAATGTTTCATATATATTCCAGTCGGCTCGAAAATAATTGAAATTGGAGCTGATAGGATTGAGAATCGCTTCTTAGGATATTTGAAATGTAACAGGGACATGATCAGAATCAAAATCAGCATGAGTAATCAGTTGGCTACAAAGATGACTAGAGTCGGTTAAGACCAAATCAATCGTAGATGGATTTCTAGAAGAGGAAAAACATGTAGGGCTATCAGGGTATTGAATTGAGAAATATCCTGAAGAGCACTCATCAAATAAAATTCTGCCGTTGGAATTACTTTGAGAATTATTCCATGACCGATGTTTGGCATTGAAGTCACCAATGACAAAACAATTTGACTTATTGCGAGTCAATTTTCGCAAGTCAGTTTGGAGCAAATTAACTTGCTGTCCAGAGCATTGAAAAGGCAAATAGGCAGCTATGAAAGTATATTTGCCAAGTTGTGTTTCAACTAAAACACCTAAAGCTTCAAAAACTTTAGTTTCAAATGACGAAAAAAGTTGATGTTTTATACGCCTATGAAGGTTTTAAATACGTTTCGGTAATAACTGCTATATGCACGTTATTAACCCAAGTAACCGTACAGCTGTATATAGTTGCATCAATATCACTTTATATGCTATTATAAAATATGGCATATAAAGTCATACTGCATTACATGTCTCATTAATGCAGTATTAAGGTGGAAAAGGGCGCTATTAAAGTGTAAATACGGTTGCATTTCCTAGCTCTATGTTGGCAATTGCTAAAGTATAGTTACTGTCTGTACCGTATAAAAGCTTTAGCCAAAGTGTATTTAATGCACCATTATTTTTAGATCAAAAATAGAAACACAAAAATATTATTGTATTTTTTTGTTCGTTGGATGTCAGCTCAGTGTTGTTTACGAACTTATTTGCTTGTCTTTTTTTTTTTTGTATGATTGGTGGGATTCGAACCCAAATTAAGTGAGATGTTTTCGATGACTCGCCGCGCCTATCCTCCGGACTATGGATGCTGCATGTCTTGGCCGGGAAATTGTGCAACTTCAAGCAGCGCCCTTTCGTTGCCCGTGGCAAATACTGTCGATTTCTCTCTAAGTTGGACCATCACAAGTGTGTAAGCTCCCTCAAAGTGTGATAGCAGGGATACGTCGAATCATGATAATGTGTTTAGTGCACTTATTCCTTGTGGTTCAAGGAACAAGTGCACCAAATACGTTGAGATGATCCGTTGCAAGCGTGCACTCTTATCACACTTTTTCTGCACTCTACAAATTTCGTGATAGTTCAATTTGGGGTGAAGTGCGCAATAAGTTGGTGAGCACGACTGTTGCACTTTCAAGTTTACCGCGGCTGTCGCTCTGTTGCTGTTGGGATTTTGTTTTGTTTTCATTGTGTGGGGCTAAAACAGTTGCTCATCTTCACGCTTTATGTATCGTTTTAGCATCTTGCCACATTGAGTCGG
This sequence comes from Aedes aegypti, assembly GCF_002204515.2. Taxonomy (NCBI): domain Eukaryota; kingdom Metazoa; phylum Arthropoda; class Insecta; order Diptera; family Culicidae; genus Aedes; species Aedes aegypti. The sequence goes on along the minus strand of NC_035109.1, from coordinate 191,111,712 downwards.
TGATAGACCTGTGGTGTACGCACGGGCCTATCAATCGTAAGGTTTTTGGTTCAATTCCAGGTTGATGCAACTTTTTTTTTGTTTTCAAATTCTGGTTTCTCATAAGATAAATCTACGAATTTCAACCAGATTTCTTGTGGCGAATTTTCATAAGGGATATTTAAGTATTTATATAGTCTATTTGTCTGAGTGAATGAAGGATCGACGATAAATACTGCATTGAAGTCTTGCCGTTTTTCTTGCGATGAAGCACTGAGTAAGATGATGCAATGAAGCATTGAGCGGTGACCGTATATCACCCATTAATGCACATTTCATTGCAACAATAAAGCAATGCTACATTGCATTCATAAAATGGGATTAAAGCATTATTGCACGCATATTGCAGAATAAAAGCAATGATGCATTGCACTCGTTGAATTAAAGTTAAAATACGCTAATACCTTAATGCTTGTGGTTACTTGGGAACTGTAAGAAAATTAAACAGCTCGTCCTCTACCATTCAGAGAACGAGCATTCCAATTTAAAATATTTAAATTATTATTTGGATCCATTAGAAAAACGTAATCCAATAACAATTTGATTTGTAATTTTTACACCTACTTGAATTGCTTCAGTCATAGTGGTGGCTTTGAACATTGCATCAATCACTAGATTCAATTGTTCAGTTAGAAAATTAAAATCAGATGCAGACATATCACTTGAAGTGAATACTTCACTTATATACTTACTATAACTATCGCCATTCATTATCATCATCATCATTGATTCCCTTTTGGCGCTGTTTCAACAATCCTATGCGCAGCTCACAAGCACTCTCAATATGTTTCAATCAAATATACTGCTCATTCACTACAAATACATTGTCTGATGATTTCCCATTAGAATTTTCGGTAGACGAAGAGGCGGAGTAGGGGTTACCTGTGGCGGTAGGGTTTTTTTTCATTTGATTTGAAACAATTAGAATGGGTACTCATAGTACGAATAGGGGAGGAGGTAAAATTTCCTGCTACGATATCGGCAAAGGATTTACCGTGGGTAGATACATTCGAAATTGAAAGATTCGAACGGCTACCCGACGGATTAAAATTAGTTTGTGAATAAGCATGATTATGATCTTCCTGATGGGTATGATTCCTAATCAAGCGATCGTTAAGGTGAAGATGAATCGAAGCCAAACCTTAAATTTTCAAGAGCACAAATCTGGAGAACCGAACACCCGTTTGAGCTGAAAACTTAATCGATTGGTCACGAGCTGGTGGTGACCAATCGATTAAGTTTTCAGCTCAAACGGGTGTTCGGTTCTCCAGATTTGTGCTCTTGAAAATTTGAGGTTTGGCTTCGTTTCATGTTCACCTTAACTGAAAAATGAGTATTGTTCGATACTCTACCAAATTCCGGAAAGGACCGTTATCGTAACGGATATTATCTTTCATCTGCCTGGCACGAGCATCAATGATTCTCTTGCGTGAAGGGCAATTCCAAAATTTGATTTATGATTAGCTCCGCAATTGGAGCATATGAACTTGGTGGTATCTTCCTTCACTAGACAGACGTCCTTGACGTGAGAAGAACCTCCGCAAATCATGCATTTAGCATCCATGCGACAATTTTTGTATCATGACCCCACTTTTGGCACCGACGGCACTGAGTGGGGCTCTGGTAATTTCCTCCAGGTTTCTGGAAATGTTTCCATGTCACACGGACATCGAACATAAGTTTTGCTTTTTCTAAAGCTTTAATATTATTTAGTTCTTTTTTGTTAAAGTGAACTATATAATATTCTTGATAAAGTCCTTTCCGAACAATGCCAGATTGGGTTCTCTTTTTCATAATGATTACTTGGACTGGAGAAAATCCAAGTAAATAATTTATTCCATTTTTGATCTCCTCAGGTGACTTATAGTCACTTGAGAGACCTTTCAAGACAACTTTGAACAAACGTTCAGTTTGGTCGTCATAAGTAAAAAATGTGTGCTTCTTCTCTTCAAGATGTTTGAGAAGAAGTTTGCGATCTTTAAGAGTTTCCGGCAAAACGCGACAGTCTCCTTTCTTTGCGATTTGGAAGGAAACCTTGATTCACCTAATGGAGTGCAAGATCTCCTGCCTAAATCCCCCAAATTCGGAACAACTTACCACGATAAGCGGCACTCTTTGCTTCTGTTACACTGTAGAGCTGAGTTGAATAAATATTGTTCGCCACAATGTTAAGAAGGAATAATGATTACTTCTGGACACACTGCAGCCTAGCATAGAACGAACGCTTCAGCCACATTAGAGCGAAACATCGGGCTGAACGAAAGATGATACTACAGTCATCACCCTCACACTCTCTCGTTACTGTAACAGCAAGAGCGGCAATTGGCCTAACAAAGCAAATCGCTACGAACATCGATCACTTTTCGTAGTGCTTCGAGTCCCTCCAGATCGCATCCGCGACACCGCCATCTGCAAACCTGCTAATCCAGCGTGGTCGGAACAAATCATTAAGACATCTCTTCGAATCTTCGACGAACTGTAACCCCACGTTGGGCGCCAATATAACGTTCTTATTTATCGTATTCATGTGTTTATGTGGAGATGAAGGTAAATCCAAATATAAAGTCAACATGAATCAACAAAACTCAACAAATTAGAGATATGCCATGCGCTACTCATTGGATGAACGAGCTCTGTTACCTTTTCTCTTCTCGCCCGGCTAAAGCACACTAATAGTCATTGAGATACTCGGGCAGCCAATAAGTATTTTATGAAGGACTAACATTTGATATCGAGTGTATTGTGCCCATTTTGATTACAAACATTCTTATCATCTAGGCCTACCTTATGCTTATACCCTAAGCTTACTACTCCTGCCGACGATGACACTGCCGTTTGACACACTGATGCGATGAGGAGGGGCCCCTTTGCTGCTTCATGTTCACCGTTGACGTGACGATGTTCGATTGCTCGCTTTCGAGCGCTTGAGTATTCGGACAAGCTGGCTACACTGCCGTTTCAGCTACACACTTTCCGCAAAATACACCGTCCGCAGACGATCAATCTAAATGCTGCCTCACAACTCTCATTCACCTTCAGGCCAAACGCTGGAACATGAAATCTTCGTGGCCGCTTCTTAATTCACATTCCGCAACTCAGGTATCGCGACGGGGTAATTCGAAAGCAAACGCACTTGCTAATGTTTACTGATTAGGTGGCACACACGCACAGGCACTCTTGAGCGCCGAGAAGTACAACACAGGCGACTTGAACTGTGTATGTCGCTGTTAGGTCACGCACGCAAACTACTGCCTCACCGTTGATGTGTCCACCGGATCGTGGACGAGTGCTTCGTCTCAACTGAGCTCTTGTTTACGAATTCACTCTTGGGGTATAAGCATAAGGTAGGCCTAGATGATAAGAATGTTTGTAATCAAAATGGGCACAATACACTCGATATCAAATGTTAGTCCTTCATAAAATACTTATTGGCTGCCCGAGTATCTCAATGACTATTAGTGTGCTTTAGCCGGGCGAGAAGAGAAAAGGTAACAGAGCTCGTTCACCCAATGAGTAGCGCATGGCATATCTCTAATTTGTTGAGTTTTGTTGATTCATGTTGACTTTATATTTGGATTTACCTTCATCTCCACATAAACACATGAATACGATAAATAGGAACGTTATATTGCCGCCCAACGTGGGGCCCTGCTAATCCAGCGTGGTCGGAACAAATCATTAAGACATCTCTTCGAATCGGAAGGTAAATTGAATCTTTCACATCAAAACGATTCTCCAGCCTCACAAAAGTGCATTCTACTTAGATCTAGCGTACAGGCATTCGGAGGAGGAAAGAAGCAGCTACAAAAGTACCACCTATCGCGCGTCGATTGAACCACCATTTTGCCTAGCACGAGGTAGACAAATAAGGCCAACATGATTACAATCGGACTAACTAAAACCTATCTCCAACAGCACATAAAATTCCATAGGAGGATATCACCAGATCAAAGCTGCGCGCGAAGCATGATTACCAAAGAAGGCTCTCAAACAGAGGTAAAATTATAATCATTTCGACCTCATGAATGGCCCACTCATAGAGATTTTTCCAGAGCCTTTTATAGCGTGCTTCTCAGCGGCGCACGCGTCCCCGTCGTGCCATCGCAATCAGCACATGCCGGCATCGCCATCTCGCCGGACTTCATAGTGTGTAGCTAGCCGTGTAGTTCCGGCGTATAGAATAGAACTACGGACGACCTGTTCCGGTGGTAAGAGTCCACCACACGGGGTAACCCCAATTCAAGGTGTGATGCGAAAAACCGTGCTGAGGAATGAATGGTCGAAGGGGTGAAAAAGATGTTCGGCCGTTAACGGAGCCTGTGGGGCACCTGGGCACCCCTCACAGTATTTTGTCCCTTACCGCGTTAATGCAGGGCTCTGGCGTGGTGGACCTCTTTTCCCGTGCTACTCGTGGGATCCAATCATGAATACAAACTTAAACCAAAATCAAAATAATAGTAGTAGTGCAGGTAGTAGCAGTAGTAGGGAAGCGAACCCCTTCGCAAGAAGTGGGTTAGCTAGGTCTCCGTTGAGGAGAGCGGAAGCAGGAGGAGGCAGCAGTGCACGTAGTGCCAGTGCTGGAAACCATATTTCATCCCCGGCTAACGCATCGGGTGAGGTTATGGATGGAGCGTGGTTGATGAGGGCCATCAATAAAAGTAGAGATGGGCTCTCTGCGATGGAAGTGGCTGCACAGCAGCTCGACTCCATAATTGACTTTGCGTCCTCGAAGTCCAACATCAGCAAGGACCTCAAGCAGGCCCTGTTCAAACTTCGTAAGTCGATGTTCGCGGCCAAGCAGAACCATGCTGAACCCATGGCGACTGTGGCTGCGGCAGAACCCGTGGAATTGAAGGTGCCGAAGTCTACCCAGACGGAGCCCTTCGTCTTCGCGGGTAGCCCCAAAAGTGCGGAAGCGAATGCTTACAACAAGCAAACGCAGAAGCGCGCGAGGCAGCCGTCAGGGGAGGAGCTACCCGGCGGCGCTCGCAAGGCCAGGCGGATATTAACCCCGAAAACCGGCAGAAGTGCCGGAAAATCGGACCCCAGCCAGGCGTCCCGGAAAGCCGAGAAGGGTGGGCCCGAAAAGGCTGGCCCCTCACGGAGTGATGGGAACAGGGGGTTGCGACCTTTGAGATGTCCTCAATCGCCACAGGTTAGGGCGGATCAGGGGGGGGACGCCCCCTGGACAACCGTAGTGAGAAAGAAGAAGAAGGAGAAGCAGGAAGTTCAGGAGCGCAGGGATACCAGGCCTAAGAAAAGTAGGAGGGTAGGTGCCAAGCGCGAAAAGGGTGATGCGATCATCATCAAGACGGAAGAGTCCAAGTACTCGAAAGTCCTGAAGGCGATGCGCAGTGACGCGAAGCTCGCAGATCTTGGAGCCGACGTACGCAGTGTCAGACGCACTCGTACAGGTGAAATGATTCTCGAGCTTAAGCGGGACAAGGAGCGCAAGGGCGCCGCCTACAAAAGTTTGGCGGAAGAGGTCCTTGGCGAGGGTGTCGAAGTGAGGGCTCTGACGCAGTCAGTGACTCTGAAAGTGATGAACCTTGACGAGATCACCAACGCAGAAGAGCTCGTCACAGCACTGCGGCAACAGTGCGAGATTCAGGTGACCACCGCTGCCGTTCAGCTACGGAAAGGTCCGGCAGGTACTCAGGTGGCCTTAGTACACCTACCTGTGGTGGACGCAAATAAGCTGCTGTACCAGGCAGTTGCTGAGTGGGGGACGGACATCGCCATCATATCGGACCCATATCGAGTACCCGCCGGCAACGGCAACTGGGTCGTGGATGGATCCGGAAAAATGGCGGCGATATGGACGACGGGTAAATACCCCGTCCAGGAGTTGGTGTCTACTACCTACGAGGGCTTCGTGATCGCCAAGGTGAACGGGGTCCTCTTTTGTAGCTGCTATGCGCCTCCGAGTTGGTCGACTGAGCGGTTCACGCAGATGCTGGACTGCATGACGACCGTGTTGACAGGGCGAAGGCCAGTAGTATTAGCGGGTGACTTCAATGCCTGGGCCGTGGAATGGGGAAGCCGTATCACGAACGAGCGAGGTCAAATCCTGCTAGAGGCACTGGCCGTGCTAGATGTCGATCTGGCTAATGTTGGTACCAAAAGTACCTTCAGCCGAAACGGAGCGGAGTCGATTATCGACGTTACTTTTTGTAGTCCTGGCCTAACGAGTAGTTCGAACTGGAGGGTAGACAATGCCTACACTCACAGCGACCACCTGGCGGTTCGCTACAGTATCGACTACAACAACAGCAGGCAGCGCGTAGAGGAAGCGGCTAGGTCACGGCCAAGCCCTCGTAGGTGGAAGACATCGTACTTCAATGACGAAGTACTTAGGGAGGCGCTCCGTCGTGAGCGTAACCTACTCGGCCTAAGCGGGGACGAACTGGTAGCGGTGCTTTCGCGTGCGTGCGATGCGACCATGCCTAGGAAAGTCCACCCTAGAAATGGGAGACCACCGACGTACTGGTGGACTCAAGCAATTGCGAATCTGCGCCGTGCCTGCCTACGGGCCAGGAGGCGGATGCAGCGAGCACGTACCGAGCAGGAGCGTGAAGAACGACGGGCGGTGTTCACCGCTGCCAAAGTCGCGCTGAAGTCCGAGATAAGGGCAAGCAAAAAGGCCTGCTTTGAGAGACTCTGTCAGAGTGCCAACGCGAACCCGTGGGGTGATCCCTACAGGATCGTTATGGCGAAGACAAGAGGTGCAATTTCTCCTACGGAGCAATCTCCACAGATGCTGGAGGGGATCATCGAGGGGCTCTTTCCGCGCCACAACCCTAGCCCATGGCCTCCTTTTGTAGGACAGCCGGGGATTGGGGCTGGCGATGAGGATAGAGTAACCGATGAGGAACTTGTAGGGATTGCAAAATCCCTAAGCATGGGGAAGGCACCAGGTCCGGACGGAGTTCCAAACCTGGCCCTCAAAGTCGCAATCTTGGAGGCTCCCGGTATGTTCAGATCTGCTATGCAGATATGCCTGGACGAGGGAGTATTTCCAGATGCGTGGAAGAGGCAGAGCCTGGTACTATTGCCAAAGGCGGGGAAACCACCTGGTGACCCGTCGGCGTATAGACCAATTTGCTTGATTGACACGGCGGGGAAGGTGCTCGAGAAGATCATCCTCAACAGACTGTTGAGGTACACTGAGTGTGTAAATGGTCTCTCAAGCAACCAGTTCGGCTTCCGGAAAGGGAAGTCCACCGTAGACGCTATTCTGACGGTTAAGAAAACCGCTGAGATAGCACTCCAGCGTAAGAGGAGGGGTATTCGCTATTGCGCAGTAGTGACTCTGGATGTAAGGAACGCATTTAATAGTGCCAGTTGGGCGGCTATTGCCGATGCGCTCCTGCGTCTGGGGATACCCGAGTACCTGTACAAGATTCTCGGAAGTTACTTCCAGAATCGGGTATTAGTCTATGACACAGAGGTGGGTCGGAAGTGCTTTCACATAACCTCAGGAGTCCCGCAAGGTTCCATCCTGGGCCCGGTGTTATGGAATGTCATGTACGACGAGGTGTTGACATTAAAATTCCCGGCGGGTGTGGTCATCGTTGGCTTTGCCGACGATATTACGCTGGAGGTCTACGGTGAATCGATCGAAGAAGTGGAATTGACTGCAGCCCACTCGATCGCAATTGTGGAGGAGTGGATGAGCTCCAGGAAACTGGAATTGGCTCACCACAAAACTGAGGCGGTTGTTGTCAACAACCGAAAGTCGGTGCAGCAAGCGGTGATCAGTGTAGGCGACTGCACGATCACTTCGAAGCGCTCCGTCAAACACTTGGGGGTGATGATCGACGATAAGCTTACCTTCGGTAGCCACGTCGATTATGCCTGCAAGAGAGCCTCCACAGCTATTGTGGCACTGTCCCGGATGATGTCCAATAGCTCTGCGGTGTACGCCAGCAAGCGAAAGCTTCTGGCCAGTGTCGCCTCGTCCATACTGAGGTATGGTGGCCCGGCTTGGAGCACGGCCTTAAGTACCAAGAGCTACCGTAGCAAGCTAGAGAGTACTTATAGGCTAATGTGCCTGAGGGTTGCGAGCGCGTACCGTACCGTGTCACACGATGCACTCTGCGTCATCACCGGTATGGTGCCTATTGGTATCCTTATTATGGAAGACATAGAGTGCTTCGAAATGCGCGGCACAAGAGGCATACGCAGGACTGCCAGACTGGCCTCCATGGTCAAATGGCAGCGTGCGTGGGACAGTTCCACCAAGGGAGTGTGGACTCACAGGTTGATTCCGAGGTTAGATATCTGGGTCAATAGGCGCCATGGGGAACTAACATTCCACCTGACACAGGTCCTTTCGGGCCATGGTTGCTTTAGACAGTATCTACACCGTTTCGGTCATGCGGGTTCTCCCGAATGTCCAGTTTGTGCAGGTTTAGAGGAAACGGCGGAACACGTTTTGTTCGTGTGCCCGCGTTTCCGCACAATGCGTGACCGCATGTTAGCCACATGCGGTCGGGACACGACTCCGGACAATTTGGTCCAGAGGATGTGTGAAGACGAGTTTGGCTGGAATGCCGTTTCATCGGCTATCACCCACATCGTCTCGGAACTGCAAAGGAGGTGGCGAGTGGACTCGAGGAGTGGCTAGTGCAGACGCTAAACAACAGGTGGTCCAAGTGTTCGCAGTCGGCTACGTAGGTCATACCGGTGCCCTACGGTCGAAATCGACCCTTACAGCGATTAAGTGGCCGCGGGGAGAACATCCTGGTAGCGCTGCTGTCGTAGCGCCGGCCTACTGGGTTAGTACGAGCCTCTGGTTGTTCGGGGCAGGTGGAGGCCCCTTCGTCAGCAATCCCAGCTGGTGCTAGCTGATAGGGCCTGAGCCTTCAGTAGGTCAAATTGCGAAGCCCGCAGTATCAGTTCTTGATACCTGCGGTGCAGCTGGGCGCGGGCGTAGTGGTCGACCCTGCCCGCTTTCAGCGGACAACGGGAGGTGAGGGGGGGGGGGGGGGGGCAAAGCGCCAGCATTCTACCTTGGTGGACCCCCCTAAGCGTGTCATCGATGTTCGTTGCTGCATGGCTACGCAGCTAACCTGGAGGATGCGATGTGCAATAGCCCCTCTCCGAAGCAATGCCTTCTTGGTGGTCCCGGAGAGACGAAGGGTTTGGCGGCAATGGAAATGGTTTAGTGGGTCGGGGGTGTAGTCCTGTTTACTGCTTGCATGTAGTAAATGGTCCCTAACCCCACACGGCGTCTGTTGAGCAGATTATCCCCCCATTGCTTAGAAGAAAAAAAAAAAAAAAAAAAAAAAAAAAAAAAAAAAAAAAAAAAAAAAAAAAAAAAAAAAAAAAAAAAAAAAAAAATAGTGTGTAGCAAGCCATACGATCCGAACCGAATCCGTTCGTTATTCTAGTACCTCCCTGCTCAGTGACCGTGTTAGTGCAAAAGAAGAGACGCGATAGTGTTAGTGTGACAGTCCGCATGCAAACCGTGTGCGAGGAGTGATCCGTTGAAGAATCATTGCCGATCGAATCGTCATCGATCACGGTCGTGTGTGTGCGTACACTCAACAAGAGTGAATTCGTAAACAAGAGCTCAGTTGAGACGAAGCACTCGTCCACGATCCGGTGGACACATCAACGGTGAGGCAGTAGTTTGCGTGCGTGACCTAACAGCGACATACACAGTTCAAGTCGCCTGTGTTGTACTTCTCGGCGCTCAAGAGTGCCTGTGCGTGTGTGCCACCTAATCAGTAAACATTAGCAAGTGCGTTTGCTTTCGAATTACCCCGTCGTGATACCTGAGTTGCGGAATGTGAATTAAGAAGCGGCCACGAAGATTTCATGTTCCAGCGTTTGGCCTGAAGGTGAATGAGAGTTGTGAGGCAGCATTTAGATTGATCGTCTGCGGACGGTGTATTTTGCGGAAAGTGTGTAGCTGAAACGGCAGTGTAACCAGCTTGTCCGAATACTCAAGCGCTCGAAAGCGAGCAATTGAACATCGTCACGTCAACGGTGAACATGAAGCAGCAAAGGGGCCCCTCCTCATCGCATCAGTGTGTCAAACGGCAGTGTCATCGTCGGCAGGAGTAGTAAGCTTAGGGTATAAGCATAAGGTAGGCCTAGATGATAAGAATGTTTGTAATCAAAATGGGCACAATACACTCGATATCAAATGTTAGTCCTTCATAAAATACTTATTGGCTGCCCGAGTATCTCAATGACTATTAGTGTGCTTTAGCCGGGCGAGAAGAGAAAAGGTAACAGAGCTCGTTCACCCAATGAGTAGCGCATGGCATATCTCTAATTTGTTGAGTTTTGTTGATTCATGTTGACTTTATATTTGGATTTACCTTCATCTCCACATAAACACATGAATACGATAAATAAGAACGTTATATTGGCGCCCAACTGAATATCCCACTGTCTCCACTAAGTGGCTGTCAAATATCGCGAGTGTGCTGGTGAGTTGTGTTACGCAGTAAATCATGGACATCCTACACCTTTCGGACAACGAATTGGATTATGAAATACTGCTGAGGAAGGAGAACACGGTCAACCTAAGAACGCGACGGGAGAAGACTGGTAAGCTGCGTACGCTCATTGATGTCGAACGTACCACCATGGAAATTCCGGAATCAGCCGACCACGTTATCAACCAAGCAGAGCACGTCGACGTTTGCCAGAAGAAACTACAGATCATCCATAATCGTTTGATCAAAGCGTTGGAGGAAGAAAGTTCAACCGAACTTGCAGTGTGTAGAAGCAAATTGTTACATTATAGAGGCAGAGTAGCGATGATTACAGATAAGGACTTCGTGGTGTATGTGAGGAAATTGGAGGACTACATTGAGGAATCTCTACAAAAAATCACCGATTTCTTCAACAGTGTCACCTTTCTCAATTCACCAGTTCGTAAAACTACAGGAGACGCCGCTATATTACCCGACGTGGATGAACTTGCTGAAAGATTACGAGCTTCCATGCAGTCCAGTCTAAAGGATTCTGCTCAACCAGCTGGTAGCACCACATCGCAGAAGGGAAGCAGTTCACGTATAGGCAATCTTTTTCTACCAACACTACCTAGAGAAGTTTTCGGGAACAACGCACAAAGCCATGACAGGTACAATACACCATATTTACCATCAGCTCCTGCTCCACCTCCACGAACTTCCACCGGAATTCATCATCAGCAAATGAATAGTAACGAATCAACGGATGTCAGGGACGCCGTTATCCGTTATTTGCTCCAAAGCAGAGGTGACACGCCTCGTTCCAATACTGGACCCCGCTTGCGCTCCACGCAACCCATTCACAAATGGCCATTTTCGTATGCTGGGGAAGCAAATACAATGCAACTAGCCGTTTTTCTCAATCAAGTCAAAACTTATGCTGACACTGAGGAGGTGGATGAACTTGCATTGCTCAGAGGGGTTAAACACCTTCTAAGAGAAAGAGCCTTGGAATGGTATATCCGCTCGTACAATAACTTGCAAACATGGGAACATTTCAAAAAGGAAATAAAGAAAGAGTTCCTACCCCAAGCGTACTCACAACACATGAAGCGTGACTTGTACTCACGACTTCAAGGTCCTGATGAGCCGTTCCTAAGATACTACAGGGACATTCTTGCACTATCCGAAGTAGTGGAGCCGCCACTATCCGACCAGGATCGCTTCTACATCATGAAATCAAACCTCAACCCAGAGTTTGCGGCAATAGCCTCCGCTTCACGAGTTGAAACAGTTGAAGAGCTGATTGATGTATGCAAGGACTATGATGATGCTCGGACTTATTCTCAACGCAGCCGATCATCCAATGCTTCACGCTTCACTGTGTCATCTCAAGCAACTCATCTTCATCAAAGACGTCCAACGCCAAATGCTTATTCGTGGAATCGACCAACACTTCCGCGACCGCCGCATGTCAACATGCTGGAACTTAGTGCGGCAGAGACTACTGATCAACAAGAGCCCAATAACACCATGCAAGAACCGGGAGAGTTTCTGGTCAATGATCACCCAGGGCACGAGGAAGTAATCACCGAAGTCAACGCTATTAGAAGCAACACCTGGCAACCAAATCAGCAAACGACCGCACCATCTCAGGCTAATATAGTTTGTTGGCAGTGTGAACAACAAGGCCACATCTTTCCAAATTGCCAAAATCCCAAAACGTTCATTTTTTGCTTCCGGTGTGGAAAAAAGGGAGCAACTACCCGAAATTGTCCAGATTGCTTCGCTAGATTGGCCCAGGCACTTCCGACACCTCCAACTCATTCGGGAAACGCCCGTCCGGGGTTTTCGCAGCAAGAGGGGGCGGATCTCCGGAAGTTCTAAAAATCCCCTTGCTACATCAAACGAAACACTTTCGTGACATAGCTTCCGTAATTTTCGACACTTCCTCCGGTGACAACCGACCTTACGCTGACGTGACGGTAATGCAGAAAACCATTCGCGGTCTTCTCGATAGTGGAGCCACTTGTACTCTCATGGGAGGATCATTGACATCCATTGTCGACGAACTATGATTAACCAAATTTCCAGTCCAAGGGTCTATACGAACTGCAGATAATACGACACATCCAGTTTCATTTTACGCTCACATCCCTATTGAATACAACAATAAGAAGATAGTTCTTCCGATTCTGTGCGTTCAAAGTCTACCTAGGACACTTATTCTAGGAATGAACTTTTGGGTAAAATTTGGGATACAAATATCACTCTCTGGGATCCAAGTTTCCAGCGATGTCAGCCTTTCAACTATCACTAATCTGGACCCAAAGGAACAAGAAGCGTTACGGGAGACCATCGAGTTGTTTCCAACCTCGGAGAATACCGGGCAACTAGGTCGAACCAACATTTACCGGCATAAAATTGACACAGGATCATCTCAGCCATTCAAACAGAAGTACTATCCGGTATCGAAATTCCTGCTAGACGACCTCAACAAAGAAGTGGATAGGATGCTCTCTCTAGACGTAATTGAAGAGGCGGTATGCTGCCCTTGGAATAATCCCATAGTGGCAGTCAAGAAAAAGGATGGTTCAATGCGCCTTTGCTTAGATGCGAGGAAATTGAACACAATAATTGTCCAGGAAGCGTATCCGATCCCGCAAATTGCCTCCATCATGAACAACCTCAGTGGCAGTAGGTTTCTGTCGTCAATAGATCTTGAATCGGCATTTTGGCAAATACCGTTGGACGACAATTCCAAACAAAAAACGGCTTTTACTATACCACAACGTGGGCACTTCCAGTTCAAGGTAGTTCCTTTCGGTTTGTCCACTGCAAGTCAAGCTTTGTCACGGGTAATGAACTACATCTTCATCGACATGGAACCCAAAGTGTTCGTCTACTTAGACGATCTTATTATCGCTACGGAAACGTTAGAAGAACATCTGGCGGTGTTGCAAGAGGTCGCACGAAGACTCCGAGCCGCCGGACTCACGATTAATGCAACAAAATCCACATTTTGTCGGCGGAGTATAAAGTACTTGGGTTATGTTCTGGACGAGAATGGCTGGAACACGGACAAGGAAAAGACATCCGCAATCAGCAACTTTCCTACTCCCTCATCAAAAAAGGAAGTCCAACGCTTCCTGGGAATGTGCGGATGGTACCGACGTTTTATTAAGGATTTTTCTCGGACCGCAGCACCTTTGACTGAGTTGACGAAGGCGAAGGTGAAATTTTCCTGGAACGAAGCCTGTGAAGTCGCATTCAACACGCTCAAGCAGCACTTATGCAGCGCACCGGTCCTCAGCACACCAGACTATACCAAACAGTTCTCCATCGCCTGTGACGCTAGCGACATTGCGGTCGGAGCAGTCCTTACACAGGAAGTAGATGGTCAGGAGAAGGTGATTTGTTACATGTCACAAAAGTTGTCGCCCTCTGAACGCAAATATTCCGTCACTGAAAGGGAATGTTTGGCGGTTATTAAAGCCATTGAAAAATTTAGAGGCTACGTTGAAGGCAGTCGCTTCACTGTGTTTTGTGATCACTCGAGCCTTACTTATTTGAAAACAATGAAAAACCCAACTCCCTTGATGGCTCGATGGATTCTACGTCTTAATGCCTTCACCTTTGACATCCAGTACCGGAAAGGCTCAGTAAACGTTGTTCCAGATTGTTTGAGTCGGATCGGAGACACCAGCTTAATAACGGCAGATCCAGCAACGCCGGATGACAAGTGGTACAGTGATCTCATGAAGAAAGTAGAGGAAGACAGTGACAAGTACCCGAACTTCCGAATCCTGAATGGAGTCTTATACAAAAACTGTATGACTGTAGACGAGACCGGCATACGTACTCAACGATGGAAACGTGTTGTATCTGAATCGTTACGACAAGATCTTCTCCGGAGGTTTCACGACCTGCCAACAGCGGCTCACTTAGGCTACGATCGCACACTGAACAAAATCCAGCAAGATCATTACTGGCCAAAAATGGCAATGGAAGTGAAACGCTATGTTCAACGGTGTACAGTCTGCAAAGCATCGAAGGCGCCAAACTCTGTCTTAACACCACCAATGGGAGCAACCAAGCCGGCCAAACAACCATGGGAACTTGTTTCAATTGATTGGGTGGGTCCCATGACCAGATCACGCAGTGGAAATACCGTGCTACTAGTAATCGTGGATTGGATCACAAAATTTGTCATAGTCGAGCCCTTTCGCATGGCGAGTGCTCAGCATATGGTTGCATACCTAGAGAACTATGTATTCCTTCGATTTTCAACCCCGAGAATCGTAGTAACGGACTCCGGATCACAATTCACGTCCCATGTATTTCGTTCTCTTCTAATTCGTTATGGCATCACTCACATGCGGACGGCGTATTACACGCCGATGTGCAACGCAGCAGAGCGCACGAATCGGACCCTTGTAACCTGCGTAAGGACATTACTCGATGAAGATCAACGGAACTGGGACGAGCATCTCCAACAAATAGTTTGCGCGATCAACACGGCAAAGCATGAAGCATTGGGTTGTAGCCCATATTACGCCAACTTCGGCAGAAATCACATCCTATTCACGGAGCAGTACACGTTAGCAGCGATGAACACACCAGAAGACGAGGCGAAAGCTCAAGAGGCAAGATTGAAGGCAGTACAGAACATCCAGCAATTCGTGGTAGATCGGATTCGAATGGCGCACGACAGAAGTAAGCAACGTTACGACCTACGGACGCGAGAGAGGAAATTTGCGGTTGGCGAACTCGTCTGGCGCCGATCCTTCCAAAAATCATCAGCGATAGATCAACGCACCAAGAAGCTCGGCCCTAAATTCATTCCATGCCATGTTCGAGAAGTGCAAGGCGCAAACAACTACCTTCTCGAGGACGTAAAGACGTCTTCAAAAGGCGTGTATCATGCCAAAGATATAAAGGCGGATTGAATAACTCCAGCTATGTGAACAGTTCATACTCTGCCAACGATGAACGACTCTCTTAGATCGTCAACAACACACGCTTTGCGGAAGTTCTAAAACTCCACCAAAAATCAAGCTATGTCCACAGCACCACATAAGCTGTCAACAATGAGCCAGGAGCTACAAAAACCCGAAAGCGGATTGACTGAAGGCCCAACATCATCTAGCGAAACCTCGTCATCCACAACGGCATCAAAACACCTGTAAAACCACGGGCGTAGACCTCAACACTATGGTCGCAGTAACACTTCACCATGGTGTCTCTTATTCTACGCAACACTTCGAGAGATAAGCGACTCCTCAGTACAGACAAGGAGTAAATCAGCTATGAAAAATGCATCACCATCGCTACCGACTACGAGCATGATCGACCACCAAAACACGCTATGCGGCCAAAAAACTAATACCGGACCCTTGGTATCGTCGTGACATCCACGGTTGAGGCAGTCATCAATACGATCCTCA
Organism: Aedes aegypti; assembly: GCF_002204515.2. NCBI lineage: Eukaryota > Metazoa > Arthropoda > Insecta > Diptera > Culicidae > Aedes > Aedes aegypti. Next base: position 191,095,793 of record NC_035109.1, on the reverse strand, counting down.
ACGACCACGACGAACTTATACACTCACAGCAACATTCAGTATCACCAGTTTAGTCAACACTGGTATAAGCACTCGCGATTAAAAGATCAGATAATAGTCAAATAACAAAACTCCAAATGCCACAGCGCATCAGAGCGCAGTCGATCATAGCGCCATCAATTTAGCGCTTTCGAAATAAACTTTGCCAAAGATCTAGCCCAAGACAAGAAACGAAAAAAAAAAAAACATATTAGCCCATCAAAATAAGATAAATGTCAGTAGAACATGAAAAATATTGTTGTATATAATATCTACCTAATTCGGCTCTAGTTGTTATTTAGTGCCCAAATAACAACCAGGAGATAACATTGATAGTGAATAACGCAATTCGATAGCCGTAAATATCACCATATATAGCCGTAGACAGTAAGTGTATTCCCTCTGTAGTAGCCGCTATGGGCGAAAATACTCTTGCAAATCTGTCACTAATTAAAGTGGAAGCAAGTAGTCATCTTTGTGTAGTGCTAAGATTTATGTTGCAGATACCACATCAACAGAAATCGAAATCCTAGCTAGGAGCAATCTGTCGAATCTGTGTAGTTAGTAGTATAGAACAATAGCATAGAACGAACGCTTCAGCCACATTAGAGCGAAACATCGGGCTGAACGAAAGATGATACTACAGTCATCACCCTCACACTCTCTCGTTACTGTAACAGCAAGAGCGGCAATTGGCCTAACAAAGCAAATCGCTACGAACATCGATCACTTTTCGTAGTGCTCCGAGTCCCTCCAGATCGCATCCGCGACACCGCCATCTGCAAACCTGCTAATCCAGCGTGGTCGGAACAAATCATTAAGACATCTCTTCGAATCGGAAGGTAAATTGAATCTTTCACATCAAAACGATTCTCCAGCCTCACAAAAGTGCATTCTACTTAGATCTAGCGTACAGGCATTCGGAGGAGGAAAGAAGCAGCTACAAAAGTACCACCTATCGCGCGTCGATTGAACCACCATTTTGCCTAGCACGAGGTAGACAAATAAGGCCAACATGATTACAATCGGACTAACTAAAACCTATCTCCAACAGCACATAAAATTCCATAGGAGGATATCACCAGATCAAAGCTGCGCGCGAAGCATGATTACCAAAGAAGGCTCTCAAACAGAGGTAAAATTATAATCATTTCGACCTCATGAATGGCCCACTCATAGAGATTTTTCCAGAGCCTTTTATAGCGTGCTTCTCAGCGGCGCACGCGTCCCCGTCGTGCCATCGCAATCAGCACATGCCGGCATCGCCATCTCGCCGGACTTCATAGTGTGTAGCAAGCCATACGATCCGAACCGAATCCGTTCGTTATTCTAGTACCTCCCTGCTCAGTGACCGTGTTAGTGCAAAAGAAGAGACGCGATAGTGTTAGTGTGACAGTCCGCATGCAAACCGTGTGCGAGGAGTGATCCGTTGAAGAATCATTGCCGATCGAATCGTCATCGATCACGGTCGTGTGTGTGCGTACACTCAACAAGAGTGAATTCGTAAACAAGAGCTCAGTTGAGACGAAGCACTCGTCCACGATCCGGTGGACACATCAACGGTGAGGCAGTAGTTTGCGTGCGTGACCTAACAGCGACATACACAGTTCAAGTCGCCTGTGTTGTACTTCTCGGCGCTCAAGAGTGCCTGTGCGTGTGTGCCACCTAATCAGTAAACATTAGCAAGTGCGTTTGCTTTCGAATTACCCCGTCGCGATACCTGAGTTGCGGAATGTGAATTAAGAAGCGGCCACGAAGATTTCATGTTCCAGCGTTTGGCCTGAAGGTGAATGAGAGTTGTGAGGCAGCATTTAGATTGATCGTCTGCGGACGGTGTATTTTGCGGAAAGTGTGTAGCTGAAACGGCAGTGTAGCCAGCTTGTCCGAATACTCAAGCGCTCGAAAGCGAGCAATCGAACATCGTCACGTCAACGGTGAACATGAAGCAGCAAAGGGGCCCCTCCTCATCGCATCAGTGTGTCAAACGGCAGTGTCATCGTCGGCAGGAGTAGTAAGCTTAGGGTATAAGCATAAGGTAGGCCTAGATGATAAGAATGTTTGTAATCAAAATGGGCACAATACACTCGATATCAAATGTTAGTCCTTCATAAAATACTTATTGGCTGCCCGAGTATCTCAATGACTATTAGTGTGCTTTAGCCGGGCGAGAAGAGAAAAGGTAACAGAGCTCGTTCACCCAATGAGTAGCGCATGGCATATCTCTAATTTGTTGAGTTTTGTTGATTCATGTTGACTTTATATTTGGATTTACCTTCATCTCCACATAAACACATGAATACGATAAATAAGAACGTTATACTTCCTCACTTGAATCAAAGAGTCTGGGATAGAGGCTGCTTCGATTTGGTGTTCGGAAAATTTGTCTAGAGCATCAAACTGATTGCTCATTTCGATACAATTATTCATTTCACCCTTGGAAGAAAGTTTGCATTCCGGGGAAGCGTCCTTTCTTCCATTCTTGCCACGTTTAGTGACAGTTTTAAATCCCACTTTTTTGGAAGGAAGTGGTGAATTCAGAGATTCACCCTTCCTGTTGTTAGTTGTTGATACCATGTTTAGTTAATAAACGAAAGAAAACGTGATCTCCTAAGAGATTTTTTCCCAAGAAGGATTACAACCGCTAGCTTTCGCCAACGGGTCCAACGAAAAATCGAAGGCACGGGTCCAAACAAGGATCGTAAAGGGATCAATAGCACAAAAAATAGTACTGAAAAGTACTGTTTTAGTAGCACTGAAAAGTACCGTTGTTAATTTTAGCACTGAAAAGTAGAGTAAAGTGGGGCAAAAGTTCGAGTGGGGTAAGAGTTTCTTTTTAAGATTTCCAGTTCAATTCAAAACAAATCTTATAAATGTCATGGTGGGTCGAATGCTATTCAAGTAAGAGACTTTCAATCCAAATATCATAAAAATCGATTGAGATTTGGAAAAGTTATGGCTATTTGTTGTTTTTCGACGTGAAGATTGTAATTTTTGGTCAAACTTTCGTTGCATGGAATCAATTGAAGATAAAATATTTTTCAATATTTTATGTAAGGGTGTTTCTAGGCCTATCATAAGGTTGCTTTGAGGTGTATTAGTTTTTGCATAAATGCTTGAAAACAATTTTGGGCCCATAGTGGGGCAAAAGTTCGAATCAGCGGGGCAAAAGTTCGACCCATGTATAAAATCGCGGAAAAATTTACATATTGCCTAAAATCCACATATTATTTTAAAATTTAGTTAAATTTGTCTGATCGTGTGAAAATTGTCACCAAAATTTTACATTTCCACATAGTTTTGTGAAAACCTGCTATTTTTGAGTATATTACAATTAACCCGGTTTTGGGCAATTTTTTTGATGAAAATTTAGTGTGTATTTTTTGTCAAACTTAAGTTTACGGCTGGTGTAAAGTATGCCTATTATAAAAGGATCGATATTTTGTGTTTTAGCCAGCGAACTTTTGCCCCACACTAGATTCGAACTTTTGCCCCACCGGTGGGGCAAAAGTTCGAATAAGACAATTAATTTTGAAACTGTTATAACTAAAAATGGGTAAATATTTTGACAAATCTTTGTTCAGCAAAATTCTAGCCAATATGTTGAAGGTTCACTGTATGGTATTTGTTTTGTTTTAACTGCTATTGTTTTCCTGGAAACATTGATTATACCACTAAGGTCGAACTTCTGCCCCACCTTACTCTACTGTTTATGTAGCACTGAAAAGTACTGTTTTATTGCTTTAGGTAGTTTTTAAGAAAACTTCCAAGCGCAGAGAGAATTTGTGTACGCACAGCACGAAGGTACGATGCGCACTGAGTTTTTTTTTTAATTTTACGATTAAACCTCCATGCCAAACACTTTCTGGAAGTTGCTTGATTAGGATGTAGAAAATTCCATCATCGCCAGAAGCTTTCATATTTTTGATTTTTTTAATAATAGTTCTCACTTCTTCCAAATCAGTCTCTCAGGAATTTTCAAAAATGTTCTATTGATTGAGAATATTTTCGAAGTCCTGAGCAACTTGATTTTTGTAAGTTCTAAATTATAATGTGCGCGCATTAAAACTGCATAGCAAGTTTTTGAGTTTTCTCGCAATTATTTAGTAATAAAATCATATACTTAGTTTATATCTACTTTCTGTAGCCAATTGCAAATGATCCACACAACAAAATTCTCATCTGCAACGAGCGGTGGCTTCATTATATTGAGCTCATCTTCATCGGCTAAATTAGAACAAAATTGAAAGTCACAGAAACGTATAGGAAGAAAGCTGCGCACAGGTTTTAATTGATTGTGGAGGCTACATATATGCATGTAATGTACCGTAATACGGGGTTTAGTTGATCAGTGGGGTAAAGCTGGGTAAAGTTGTTCACAGCTGAACGCATGTGTATTGACTGTCATGGAAGCTACAAAATATTTTTATCGTTGGAATGTATGTGACGCTGCATTTTTTGGGAGCTATTTGACTTTTTAATATATTATTTGAAATAAGAGAAAGATATTTCATGACACTTGTTTAAATGATTCATGAACCGTTGGCTTCGATTTTGGCAACAAAACCATTCGATTTTTGCAACACCGAAATATATATACAAAAAAATTAATCCTAGGTCAGTTACCAATCCTGCTAATCTCAATGTTTTTGTGTAGTTTCTTAGGCTTACCATATTCAAAATAGGTAAATTTAATTCGTGGTTATTATTAAAGTGATAAAAATTTCAATGAAAACAATCATTCGATTTTGGCACGGTTTGCTTTAGGCAAAATTAAATTGTTTGGAATGTTGCAAAAATCTAACGGCCAATCCCATATAGAGGCTCCATTTAAATAACCTCTTTTGTATATTCCAGCAATATTTCCGGAACCCCGTTCCAAATTTACATGTTGTTTCAATGATTATTTTTAAAGTGAAACCCATTTTTCTCATGAGCAGTTAGCTAGTCTTAAAGGAAATTTCCTGCCTTTGGTCTTTTGATGTGTATACTCAGCTATCCACAAAATTCAGTTCTAATGTTTACCGAGTAAACAAGCAGTCCCAAAAGTGTTGAGTCTTCATTCAAATTCAGTGGCTTAAATTTGAGTGAATAGCATATCTCTTTAATTTGGAAATCTATTATTAATGTTGATCAAAGTTGATCAATTACTAACTTCACCCCGGAATAAAGACTCTTCGTTCTCGAAAATTGTTTTAACTATAATTTCAAATTTGTGTCCAAAATTTGATAGCATAGCACGATAAACATCACATAAATACAGGTTTTGAAAATAATTACATAATGTATGCGTTCTACCATGTTTTATAGAACATAATCGCAAGAAAGTGATCAAATCCAACGCATTTTACGGTACTGTGGATGATATACATCTGTTTAAATGGAAGAATACACGAGATGATTCGGCCGCAGTCGATGGCACGTAGCGCAAGCAATTAAAAGAGTCATAGAGGGGTTGTCCATAAACTACATTGGAATCTTAGGCTTTCCCTTTTTCCTCTGTTACCTTCCTCTCTTTTAATTTGTATTGATAGTTATACTGAACCCCTTTCTCCCCTAAGCGGCCACGAGATTTTTTGACGGCCCCAGACGCACACCAAAGATGATAAAAAAACCGACAAAGCCGAAAGACCAGTGGCGACCATGTGGTGCATTATTGTGCAAATACATTTTCTGAATGTCGGCAAATGGAATTAATTGAAGCTGTTTCCTATTTCACTTTTATGCTCGTAGTTTTTATTTTGACTGATGTTGCTTGAAAGACTTTTTACACTTTTCATGGAGTGGACTATAATTGAAACAACTCTAATCTGTGTATTTTTATTGCTTTTTATTACTTACTAGTGATCCCGGCAAACTTCGTCTTGCCATCAAGTAGGCTGTTGAAAAACGCTATGGATTGTCCCATATGCACAATGACAGTTCCGTTCACTTTCGTTTGTTCCTACTTTTTCGGTGAATACCCGACTAAGGGTACATAACAAAATTATATCAGCATATGTTATTATGTTACAAGTTTTTTTTCGAACATAGGTTATTACAAACTTGATTCAGGATGTTGTTAAAATAACTAAAATTATAACAAAAAGTGTATGAATAGTAACATAAACATAACAAAATGTGTTTTAATTCTATCAAAAACATATCAAACCAAGTTATAATGTTTGATACAAAGTATCAAAATTATAATACTGTTCGATGTACAATAATATTGTGTATTATTGTAATGCATAATTATCTATTTATTTTGTTAAAAAGTTGTTAAAAATGAACAAAAAATATCTTGAAAGGAAATAAAACACCTTATGTTATATCTCTGTTTTATTATGTTCTATGGATAACGGAGCCTAACAAAATTATATCACAATATGATATGCATATCATATTCTGATAAAATTTTGTTATATTTTTGTTACAAGCCTCTAGTCGGGTATCCTGGGATTTTTATACATACAAACGCGTCGGAACCCTTGAAGAACAAAACGGAGAAATAATCATTTCAATACATTGACCTGTTTGTAAGCCATTTCGTGACATACAAACACCACTCCATTTTTATTTATATAGATAACCAACCAGTTTTTATAGTCCAATTCAAGCTTTTTTAGTTGCGATCACTTGGTTATGGAATCCTAGGATAAATATTTTGAGAAATTTTCTGCTCTGGACCTACACCGTGTCCAGTATATTCTCATACAAATTCGAGATAACATTACTTTGCGCTTGTCTAACTGACATCATTGGTGAAAATATTTTTTGAAAGTGGTTCTAATACTGATTCACTGCAGGAAATATTTTGGAAATATTTCAATTATAAACTTATTTTATCAACTTGAGAATTTACGAAAAATATTTCCAGCGGCACGCTCATAGGCAGAGCCCAATTTCAATCTGCAGTTATCGCACATATATTTATCAAATTTTATCAATATTTATCTATTCAAAACGCAATATGATTAACTTAAAGTTTCTGAATGCTCTGATTTTCACTTTGTAAAGAAACATGTCGCGCGATCGGTCGGGTAAAGTGAAAAAGTGGCGCGTTCGATTAGTCCTTTTTGATCTTTCGAAGTTGACACTTGCTCCTGGGCAGTGCAGCAAGAAAGCCCGAGCAGTCGTCAGTTGTTTTCCCTCTCGGGTCGTGCGCCTATTTTCTCTGAGTGCTTTTATATAGCCGATCAAATGAGTGAAGCTGAAAGTGGATTGTTGCTGCTCAAGGATGACGGATCAATTGGTGAGCTCGTTTCATGCTACTATTTCTAATCTATAAAATATGTATGACTGCACCTTTAATCGTTACAACGGTGAGACGTAAATATGATTTTTCAACAAACTATGAAAGGTTCGTCACTGTGAGTGTCGACATAAACTCTGATTCATAAATTATTAATGTCTAATTTTTTTTTTTTTTTCAAAACACCTTTTTCCTTTTACCTTTATTTTTGTAATTAAAAAAAACTTTGAATGGTTCGACACTACGAGTGTAGACTTGCGAAAGGTTCACTTTATTCAACAAACTTTGAAAGGTTCGTCACGTCAAGTGTCGGCATAATTTTTCTCTACATAGATATTGTTCATATCAAATGAAAAAATAATATTTACATATAAGCATGTTTATATCTCACCAATAATTATTTATCATGGTCTAATCGCTTATCAAAGTGAATCCTGTGACCCAACGATCCTCCCCATTAACAAACATCCCTCCCAGTAACCTTTGTGGAGATGCAGAGGCAAACACGGTCTCCAAATAGCAAAGGTTACACACTAACATTCCTTCCCCCAATCCCACCTGACTGCAAGGACGTGGCCGGCGCCGTTATTGACCATGTATAAATAAAGGCACTGAATTATGCACACTGAAGAAGATTATGGCCAATCCCAGCCGATCTTCTAGTTGATTCTTTGTGCATTTTCACTGACTCCGGTCAATCACGGAATAGCAACCATTGATATGTGTAGTCAGTCTAAGCTAAGCTAAGCTAAGCTAAGCTCTGATTTTCACTTTGTAAACCAGACCATTATGAACAAAAATTCATTTTAAGTGCAAAACACGACTTCAATGGACATTTCATCACTTATCATAGCTTTTATTTTTTTTTATTCATAAAACAAGCTATTCAACGTTAGTATAATACTACCAGACTACAATGAAATACTACAACATTGGATTATCCTACATTCAGTAAAGTTATACCAAAGAAAAGAAAAAGTGTATGAGAATATATTGGACACGGTGTATTTTTGATGTATCTTTAAAGGAATTCTTTATGGAGTCCTGAAAATGATATAGAACCAATCGCTGGGTTATTTCTGCGAGAAACCCCCTCGCATCAAAGTTTGAAAGATATAGTACAGTCGACTCTCCATAACTCGATATTGAAGAGTTAGGGAGATATGAAGTTATGGAACACAAAATCAGTGCAAATGCGATGTTGAGGGCATGCATACCAAATGTAACAAATATATAAAATATCTTTACCCACTCATTAACATAAAATTAAAACTTTGTCTTAAGAACAAGCTTTTGATCTACAAGTAAATTTTCAGGCCAGCCATGTTGTATGCTGTAACAATACACAGCGTAACAAAAAATCATTTTTGCGTGTCTCAAGGATCAAACCATGTGTTTCTAGTAAATTTGGGGTTGGTGTATCTGAAGTCGTTCTCAGAAATGTTCCAGCACGTCACAATGTTTAGCTACAGGTCGCCAAAGTTATATGAAACAATCGTTTAATTGATGCTTACATGAAATTTGAGGTATGATTTATCAAACTTTTCTGTGATCTATTCCACCAAACATGCAAATTAGGACTTAAATTTTTATTTCGGTTATAATTTGGTTGAAATTGCACGATGAAATTGACATTAAACCGATTTTTCCAACATACATGCAGTCTCCATACAAAATTCTTCGTTTTTCTTGTATGGCAGAATACCATACTTTTTTAAACCATCAAAAAATAATTTTTGAGCACCGAAACTATTATGAATTTTATTGATAATAACTGTTATACACATGAAGTTTGAATTCTGTGGCCAATTAAGCGAATAAATTGCCATACAAGCTGCCAAACTTGCATGCAAGTTGACTGAAATAATCAAATTTTGCATTTTCAACAGTCAATATCTCAAAAACTAGACGTGCTATGGTATTCATTTAGTCAAAAGCTGTATTTTGGTGCTCGATAAAAAAACGTGTTCCGCAGTGATATGGTCTAACTGTTGTAATACCAGAAAGATATTTCTGCAGAAAAAAATAAAATTTTTAAAATGATTCTTGAAACATTGGAACAAATGTCATATTTAATGATTGATAATTTTAGACAAAAATCGTTCCAGTCTTATATTGCCACGATTAATGCGTTATATATTTAGGTTAAGTTGGGTTAGGCTAATTGAAAGCATTTTTTTTTCTTATTAGCTGGTGAAATCAACTCACCTGTAAGAATTCTGAACTGCTACGGCAAATTAAACGTAATGTTGTTGACAAAATGTTAATGAAAGATTAATTTAGTTCTGCCTAATTAGGATGATAGTGATGTCCAACACAGAACACCTAGATACATATAATAAATTAATGTAACGTTTGGAATGATACTAACAAAATAATTTAGAAAATGCAAATACATACATGAAACATGAAACCATTCAGAAACAATTCTTGAATTACCTGCAAAGTTTTCACCAATTTTCTGGCATGTGAAGCATAAAATTCAGTTGAAATAGCAACTGCTCATCGACTTCTCTGAATTCCACTTCATTCTTTGAAATATGCCCATCACCAGTCACGGTTTGTTGCCACAAACTTTTTTTTGCTGTTCAGTCCATTGAGATTCACTCTCTCGAGGTGGTATGGAATCGTATGATTGTTGTTTCATCTCGTTGTGATTAGCTATACTTGTAATCAATGCCGCACACAAAATACACGTATTGATTTACACATGATGAAACATGAGCTATGTAGATCTACGCGCTGTGTATGTTGAGGCCAGACAAAAGCGGTTGCGATTATCTTACACCTGTTCTTTCAATCCGTGCATCGAATAAAAAATACAAATTTCACTATCAGATGCATGCTGTGTAATAGTCATGGATGAGCTGCACTTTTAGATTGAAAATATTGTTGTTTTCTTGATGATCTGATCAGCACCGTGTTTTTTTTTCTTAAAAGTGTGCCGAAAACATTTGTTAAACCAAGAACTTTGATCTATTTTCTGAAAGTTTATTGATGAGGATGTAAAAGTTACAGTTTAAATTAATAACTCTTTTCCCAATTTTGGTTTTATTACGCTCTTTAGATCTTTTTTTTTTTTTTTGAATTTCAAAGCAATAATAAGCCAGGAACAAAACCTGAATTGTTAGTTCCCACTTCTTCCATATCAGTTCTCCAAAAATTGCCGAAAACATTCTCTTAGTTGAGCATGCTTTCTTAGTCCTGGGCAACTTCTTTTTCAATTGGTTTTGTAAGACCTAACTAGAAATTGTGCTGTCAAATTTCTTAGCGAGTGTTTAGGCATTTTGATATTGGTTCGATTTTGAGGAAACGTCAAATTTGTAAACATTCCTATTATGGACAACAGTTTTCCAAATGCATATTTCGCTGGAAAAATCGAATGATTTTGTATGTTTCATATGCGTACTATGAAGTAAAAACATTGAACTTGTTGTTAGTCTCCACAAAACGTATATGCGTCTGAGATATCATTGCGGAAAAGCGTCGAGAATGAATTTCAGCTACTAAAGGGTCCATTACTAGCATTGGAACCCTAATTTGCAAATAGAATTATTTTAAATTCTCAATTTAGAAAAAAATAAGTTATAAATATGACTATTACTGAAAATGATTTTTTTACGCATGTTGTAATTATTGTAGGTATGTTATAACCGTTTTTGCTCCATGCCGCTAATACGATTCTAGATGGAGTTCTGTTTGATCCTTCGACTTTGACGCTTGCTTCTTCGGGTGTGGATGATGAGGGCAGGATCAAATATGTCGCGCGTCGGTCGAAGAAAAATTAAGTGAAAAAGTGAATCGGTCCGCTAGTTCTGTTTGATCCTTCGACCTTGACGCTTGCTTCTTCGGGAGCTGGTGATGAGGGCTGGATCAATCGTGTTGCGCGTCACTCGCGTGGCACGGAGGAATAGTGTCACGGTTCGCGTAACGCGTTAGTAGTGTTTGATCTTTTGATCATGTCGCTTGCTTCTATGAGGGCGAAGGACGAACACTTGTTCGGCGTTCAATGCGTTTATCGAGTAATATCGCGAATCCGGTTAGGCGCATTCATTTCAAATTATATGTTTATCGTTTACCAAAACGAATTCCTCCCCCATATCCAAATTCCGTCATATCCCCTTTCCCAAATACTTGTGGAAGTGCAGAGGACTCCTCGGCTCACATCAACATTTCCCTCCCATCCCCAAATTGACCTGCATTCGGACGCAGCCGGCGCCGTTATTGTTTATTATAATAATGAGAGCACCAGTACCTACACATTGAGGATGCTACTGATCCCGAGTAGCGTCTGTTGGTTCCCTGTGTAAGTACAGTTGTTCTAGCAATAACGGAGTAACATCTGCGGGCGGTCAATTATGCTCATGCTCATGCCGCTAATACGATTCTAGATGAAATTCTGAGTGTCCTACCAAAATTTTGGTTCATTTTGATGAAAACTGAGAATGCGCAAGCCGTTTAAAGTTTGTATGGAAATTACTATGGGAAAAGCAAGTAATTCATTCACTTGGTCATAGTGTTTGACCTTGTGCTATTGAGGGTTGCAGCTACGCTGATGCTGTTAGATACATTCGTTAGCTACAACATTGCAGAAGACCGTATTCAAATCGGACGTCTCAGAAGTAGAAGAAGTAGGCTTTCGTTGGTAAATTTCTAAACTTTCAGCAACCTCTAGTTTCCAAGATGAAGGTACGCTTCGTAAGGTGTGACAAAAGCGACAAAATAGACATCGTACAAAGCGTATCTTCATTTTGGAAACTAGACGTTGCTAAAAGTTTGAAAATCTACAAACAAAAGCCTTCACTACCCAAGAAACCACGAAGCTTAAGAGCTTTATAAAGCATAATTAAAGTGAGAAAGGGCCCCACAATAACCAAATTAATGCAATACTTGGTAAAGCAGTTTTAATGCACAAGTCCTAGCATTTATGTTTGTATTTTTAGGGTTCATGATGTATATTAGCTTAAAATAATGTATATTTAGGGCTTACGTTAAAAGTAAACAAAACAATGAATCCATTGGCTACCTTTTCAATGGTTTTCTTTACCAGTACAATGATTTTTTTTTGTTGGAATCAGGATTCGAACCCACAACTAGGATGATGGTGTGCTGGATGTCTGGCGCGTTGGTGTCTTGTACTAAAACTGCTGATATAATAAGGTAGGATAAAATTTCCTTATAAACGAATTATTATTATTATTATTATTATCTTTATTAAGGAGATTTACAGCCCTATGGCTGGTTCATCTCCGCCTTATAAACGAAGCCACTGTGTGTGTTAACCACTATTCGCCCAGTTGTTGCGAATAGAAAGAATTCTCTTCGGCGATTGAATAACGGTGATTTCCTTTCCTCACCAAATGAAACATCAATAGAAAGAATTTGATCACCATTCTTTCTCGTAGAGGAAATAACAGAACTTAACCCACAAACCAAAGCCCTAGATCTCAGGGGAGAAAAATTTATCGACATTTGTTCTCGCTCCTAATGAATAAAAGAGTCTCATGAATAAAATACAACAATTCTGAATGAATACATATATCTTTAGATCATGAAATGGGGGTTCGAGATAAAGAAAATTATTTCGTTATAAAAATTGTTCTTCTTCCATATCCCACAAAACTTAAGGTGAAGATGAATCGAAGGCAAACTTATAATTTTTAAGAGCACAAATGTGGAGAACCGAACACCCGTTTGAGCTGAAAACTTAATCGATTGGTTTCCACTAGCTACACTGAGCTGAATCTCCTACTAGATTATATATGCAGCGCAGATATATTTTTGCAATCAAGCTTCGCATTTGGACTGTATTGATTCTGCACATAGAATTAAAAGCTCTGTAACCATTATATTTGGCGCGGTAAATGGCTGGGCATGGCGTACCATTGGTACCTCGCGTACCTGCAGGAATAAAATAGACCCCTTTGTGCGGTCCTTAGCCTCTTGCCCAGCAACTCCTATCCCTACCTCCTCGTGGTACTGGCCGGGGTACGAGTAACCTTGGGGAAGATCGGGTAACCAACCCCCGGTGGGAACTTTGGTCGTATGCTGACAGGGAAGGGGGGGTTTGCTGTTGCAAACCTGGAGCGTCTGTACTCCACGTTAGGAGCGGCTCACAACAGCGTCTGTTCCCCATGTCAGGGGCGGCTGATCATCGTCCGAGTGCCAGAGAAGGACTCTAAGCTAAACTGCGCACTATGGCCCTCCGAACATTTAGGGGGAATGGTCCTCCGGAAATCTAGGGGGTTGGTGTCAGGCCCTGCGAGCCAGCCGTAAAAACACATCAGCACAGGAACGTCAACGAGAGAATACGGACCGGAACAATCGGCAAAGACCACAGCGACGAAAATGGACTAGCGATTGGAAACTCGGTACGTGGAACTGCAAATCTCTCAACTTCATTGGAAGTACTCGCATACTCTCCGATGTACTGAAGACCCGCGGTTTCGACATCGTAGCGCTGCAGGAGGTGTGCTGGACAGGAGCATTGGTGCGAACGTTTAGAGGTAATCATACCATCTACCAGAGCTGCGGCAACACACGCGAGCTGGGAACAGCTTTTATAGTGATGGGTGACATGCAAAGGCGCGTGATCGGGTGGTGGCCGATCAATGAACGAATGTGCAAGTTAAGAATCAAAGGCCGATTCTTTAACTTCAGCATAATCAACGTGCATAGCCCACACTCCGGAAGCACTGATGATGACAAGGACGCATTTTACGCGCAGCTCGAACGCGAGTACGACCGCTGCCCAAGCCACGACGTCAAGATCATCATAGGAGATTTGAATGCTCAGGTTGGCCAGGAGGAGGAGTTCAGACCGACGATTGGAAAGTTCAGCGCCCACCGGCTGACGAACGAGAACGGCCTACGACTGATAGATTTTGCCGCCTCCAAGAATATGGCCATTCGTAGCACCTATTTCCAGCACAGCCTCCCGTATCGGTACACCTGGAGATCACCTCAGCAGACAGAATCGCAAATCGACCACGTTTTGATCGATGGACGGCACTTCTCCGACATAACCGACGTCAGAACCTATCGTGGCGCCAACATTGACTCCGACCACTACCTGGTGATGGTGAAACTGCGCCCAAAACTATCCGTCATCAACAATGTACGGTACCGACGCCCGCCCCGGTACAATCTCGAGCGCCGGATGTCGCCAATGCGTACGCGCAGCATCTTGAGGCAGCGTTGCCGGATGAGGGCGAGCTCGATAGGGCCCCTCTTGAGGACTGCTGGAGGACAGTCAAAGCAGCCATTAACGACGCTGCCGAAAGCGTTGTCGGATATGTGGAACGGAGCTCAAGAAACGATTGGTTCGACGAGGAGTGCCAAGAGGTTTTAGAGGAGAAGAATGCAGCGCGGGCTGCAATGCTGCAGCATGGTACGCGGCAAAACGTGGAACGATACAGACTGAAGCGGAAACAGCAAACCCGCCTATTCCGGGACAAAAAGCGCCGCCTGGAAGAGGTGGAATGCCAAGAGATGGAGTTGCTGTACCGTTCTCAAGAAACGCGGAAGTTCTATCAGAAGCTCAACACATCCCGCAAAGGCTTCGTGCCGCGAGCTGAGATGTGCCGGGATAAGGATGGGAGCATCTTGACGGACGGACGCGAGGTGATCGAAAGGTGGAAGCAGCACTACGATGAACACCTGAATGGCGCAGAGAACACAGGCACAGAAGGTCAGGACAGCGAAGGCGATGGCTACGTCAGCACAGCGGATAGCGGAAATCAACCAGCTCCCACGATGGGGGAAGTTAAGGATGCCATTCAACAGCTCAAGAACAACAAAGCCGCTGGCAAGGATGGTATCGGAGCCGAACTCATCAAGATGGGCCCGGACAGGTTGGCCGCTTGTCTGCATCGGCTGATAGTCAGAATCTGGGAAACGGAACAGCTACCGGAGGAGTGGAAGCAAGGCGTTATATGCCCTATCTACAAAAAGGGCGACAAACTGGAGTGTGAAAATTATCGTGCAATCACCATCCTAAACGCCGCCTATAAAGTGCTATCCCAGATTCTCTTCCGTCGTCTATCACCTATAGCAAACGAGTTCGTGGGAAGTTATCAAGCAGGTTTCATCGACGGCCGCTCGACAACGGACCAGATCTTTTCCGTGCGGCAAATCCTCCAGAAATGCCGTGAGTACCAGGTCCCTACGCACCATTTGTTCATCGATTTCAAGGCGGCATACGATAGTATCGACCGCATAGAGCTATGGAAAATCATGGACGAGAACAGCTTTCCCGGGAAGCTCACAAGATTGATCAGAGCAACGATGGACGGTGTGCAAAACTGCGTGAAGATCTCGGGCGAACACTCCAGTTCGTTCGAGTCTCGGCGGGGACTACGACAGGGCGATGGACTTTCGTGCCTGTTGTTCAATATTGCGCTTGAAGGTGTCATGCGGAGAGCCGGACTTAACAGTCGAGGCACGATTTTCACGAGATCCGGACAATTTGTTTGCTTCGCGGACGACATGGATATTATTGGGAGAAAATTTGAAACGGTGGCAGATTTGTTCACCCGCCTGAAACGCGAAGCAACAAGAGTCGGGCTAATGGTGAATGCGTCGAAAACAAAGTACATGCTGGTTGGCGGAACTGAGCGCGACAGGACCCGCCTAGGAAGCAGTGTTACGATAGACGGGGATACCTTCGAGGTGGTGGACGAGTTCGTCTACCTCGGATCCTTGTTGACGGCTGACAACAATGTTAGTCGGGAAATACGAAGGCGCATCATCAGCGGAAGTCGTGCCTACTATGGGCTCCAGAAGAAACTGCGGTCAAGAAAGATTCACCCCCGCACCAAATGCACGATGTACAAAACGCTCATAAGACCGGTAGTCCTCTATGGGCATGAGGCGTGGACTATGCTCGAGGAGGACTTGCAAGCTCTTGGGGTTTTCGAACGCCGAGTGCTAAGGACGATCTTCGGCGGCGTGCAGGAGAACGGCGTGTGGCGGCGAAGGATGAACCACGAGCTCGCTCAACTCTACGGCGAACCCAGTATCGTGAAGGTAGCTAAAGCTGGAAGGATACGCTGGGCAGGGCATGTTGCAAGAATGCCGGACAACAACCCTGTAAAGATGGTGTTCGCCACGAATCCGGTCGGAACAAGAAGGCGTGGGGCGCAGCGAGCTAGGTGGATTGATCAGGTACACCAGGACCTGGAGAGCGTGGGTCACAGTCGAGGATGGAGAGAAGCGGCCATGAACCGAGGGAATTGGCGAAATATTGTTGGCGAGGCTTTATCAAGATAATTGATGTAAAGCCAAATAAGTAAGTAAGTAAGTAACCATTATATTTAATTTGCAATCAAATGTTTATTTCCCTCTTTTATTTTTTTTTTAAATAAAACAATAATCTAAAAGCTAATTAACCACTTTATACCGTTAATTGAACTCAATATCATATTTATTTGCACTTCAATGAAATTCATTTTGGTGGACTTAGTGGATTTTCGGCAGCAAGTTCGTAGCATTGGTTATGGTAAAGTGAGCAGCGTAGGGTTGATGAGAAAGTCTTCATTTATGCCGGAGTACGGGTAGAGCTAGAGCATGTGGGAGTTTGCGCTGTTATCTATTCGGAATATGTGAATCCTTAAACGTCCTAGGAGCGTGGAACTGTTTTTACTGCAGTCCATGTCGTCCACCGTCACAAAATTTGAATCCGGTACAGTCAGATTCAGAATCTCTGGAAATAAATAAATAGCTCATTCGTCAATATATTGTTTTCAAACATTTTCACTTAAAGAAACCTACCTTCTAGTCAAGAAAAACTCCATAATCCGTCGAGTCAGTCGATACAATAGAACTTTTGAGAATAAAATCATGTTTTTAAACAAAAGAGCGATTAACTTAAAAACAACTAATCGTGTAAGCAGGATGATGCATAAGGTGACATGTTTACTTCCCGTTGCTCTGCAAGTGTTCTAGAATTCAATTTGAAACATAAACTAGTTGTAACAATGTGGTCTTCATAATGCATTAGAACGCAAGTAAAGATTAAGTGCTTTGACATTGTATTTTATTGTTATCAACTAAAATTTATATGCTGGCACATAAAATCAGATATGAGGCAAAAATTCAACATCTATCTGGTTTCTGCACATAAAACATAATGGAGATTTGATTTCAGTGTAGTGACCAATCGATTGAGTTTTCAGCTTAAACAGATGTTTGGTTGTCCAGATTTGTGCTCTTGAAAATTTTAGGTTTGGCCTCGATTCATCTTCACCTTAATGAGCGTGCTCGAGCGTCTTACTTATTTATTACAGATTCGAGTGCGTTTAATGAGGTTATGTAATCTTGTATGACAGCATAACTGTAAATTAACTCTAAACGCTTAGCACAATGCTGAATTAAAATGATGCTACAAAGAATTTACAATTTAATATGGATCATTGCTTGACAATTGGGTCCCAAAATGTTTAATGAATTCTTGTTTTTACTTTACAATACGAAAGAGTATGTTCTTGCAACTACTTTAGCAATTTTTCCAGCTCAAATAACGACTATAACATATTTAAACTTTAATTTTAAAAATGGTTTCAAATATGAAACTTGACAGTTTTGATCATGTTTGACGTTCACTTTCTCTAGAAAAATGCCACAGGGCTTTTAGTTTTAACACTGGGGTTGTTCCTATCTGACATTTCGGAAGGGACACGAAAAACAAAATATACCCAAAAATTTGAGTTTAAGCCAAGGGGTGTGACAAAATTTCAAAAATCGTTAAAAATGTTTTTTGGGATTAAACCAATGAAAACCATTTTAAAATTGAGTAAACATGCATTTCTGGCCTAAACTTTAGGACAGGGCTTTAGGACCCTACACGCTATGTCTGAACCAGACGATTATAAAAATCGAATGTACATCGGATTTTTGACGTAGAAGTACGTCTCTCTTCTCTATACAGGAGTAAAATTGGAATTTTAAAACCAAGAGCGTTACGTTGCCATGAAATATTTTAAACGTTTATAACTTTTCGCTGGCTTAACGAAATTTCTTGATTAGCATCTCAATCGAAAGCCAAGACATCAAAGCTTCATGTCGTTTACTTACTGAATCCCACATACCTGTCCAAATAGTTTAATAACTGTTTTAAAAGAGAACGTTGATTTCAAGCAAATCTAAAAATAGGGGTGGCTAGAGAAAATTTGACGTCATTTGCTTTTCACTCTCCGATTGGCTCGCATCTCAGCAGGCGACAGATCGGCTTGTTCTGACCGGGCGTACTTCTCAGGCACAGACATCGATAGCGAAGGACGCCCCCGTTTGTCTTGCTTCGCTCAAATCAAACTGTCGAGCGAGCGAAAGAAGATGCCGTCCGAAGCTAAAGCCATCACCGCTGCCGCCGCCTAGAAGAAGAAGAGGAAGCAGTCCACAGGAGAAATTGCGGTCGAACTGTGAACACATTCACCGCTTGTTTGCGTTCACCCAGCCATCGTCATCGCCGCCACAAATTTCATCGGCCGAGGAGCTGTTGACCCGCGCTTCAAAATTTCGACTCGTGATGAAATCATCATTGGTGGTCAAGAAGCAATCCCGTTAGGAGCAAATACCAGAAGCCCCCTGAGTTTTGCTGGTCCGAGCAGTTATTCGTAACAACATCGAAGCTAACAAAGCCATCGGTTCTTTTCAGAGCCATCAAATTTGTGGAAAAGAGTTAAAAGAGAAAAATTTCCGACTTTATTTATAACTTCTAGTATTCCTAAATCAATTTCACGGCCTCATACAAAATTTCATTTGTCGTGAATAATTTATGACTCAACCATTTGATATTGTACTCGTGGACGCTGCTGCAGTGCCGTCGGGGTGAGTGCTCAACATTTCACAACGATTGCAAAATAGAGTGTCTTTTCCAACAGCGCCTTTTATGTTCCATATTTTATGGGAACACTTTGATTAGGAAAATTATCCCATGTGACAAAATTGCGACATATTTAGACTGCTTTTGAAAAGATATTCTCATTGAACAATTGTAATAATTTTGGCACCCATGGATCAGAAATTTACCGTCATAATAAAGAAAACTATTAATTATCAATAGCTCGTATTGAATATTTAGGGAATGCCAATCATTCCAACAATTCATGTTCGACCAATTTTTCACGTATTAGTATTCGCCGCAATTTTCAAGTAATTCCAAGCAAACACACATTATTGGCACATACTCATTTTCCCAGATTGGTCGATCAGAAAGCGAAGAGCACAAAAGGGAGGAGCATCATCTGCTATTCCAAGGTTATAAAACATGCTGCCTTCGTTGGATTCAGTTTCATTCCATTTCCGCTTTCGAGCTGGTAAGAGCTCCTCCGAACTTGCTTAGTGAGAAGTACCTCGCTGCTAGAAGCCTGCTGAGCTGTTAATCCAGAATCTGGTTTGTGAAATTGCTCAAGATTTCAAGATTGTTCCAGATTTCAACTAAATCCCTGTGTACGCTACTCTGTTGCTGTTGTGTACCCATGAAATATTAGGCTTGTTTGTCGAATAAACAGAGAACTTATTCACATCTTCTTCTTCTTCTTCTTCTTCTTCTTCTTCTTCTTCTTGACATTAACGTCCTCACTGGGACAGAGCCTGCTTCTCAGCTTAGTGTTCTTATGGCACTTCCACAGTTATTAACTGAGAGCTTTCTTTGCCAAGGTTTCCATTTTTGCATTCGTATATCGTGTGGCAGGTACGATTATACTCTATGGCCAGGGAAGTCAAGAAAATTTCTATTACGAAAAGATCCTGGACCGACCGGGAATCGAACCCAGACACCTTCAGCATGGCTTTGCTTTGTAGCCGCGGACTCTAACCACTCGGCTAAGGAAGGCCCCAACTTATCCACATGCATTTACAACTTTTTCGATTTTCCATACAAAATGACGAACTTTGGTAAGTTAGATCTCAGTTATTTATGGAAATATTTTCGAATGAAACATTCACAGAACATCAGATGTAACTTGAATTTTAACATATATTTTTGAAAATTTTTCCAATCACAAGTTTATAAGTAATAATGGTTTGACTAAACTGTAATTTTCGACGAAAAATTCAAAACTTTTTATCTTAAAATCTGATAGCCTTACACAAAAACTATCTTCAGCAAACTTATTCATCTCGTCAAAATCTACAACTTTTCTGAAGATACCATGAAGCTATTCCTTCAATATGTTTAGTTATGTCAATCATAAAAAATCGTCAAAAAATTCACTTTAGTCAAACCGTTACTGCTTTTCAACGTGTGATTGGAAAAATCACTCAAAAACTTATGTTAAAATTTAAGTTATGTCTGATATTCTGTTAAAATTTCATTCAAATCAGTCCATAAATAACTGAGATATAGTTTATCAAAGTTGGTCACTTTGCATGAAAAATCAAAAGAGTTGCAGTTTTTATTTCTCAGCGAAGAATCACACCATCAACGAAAATAGCGCGAAAGCAATAACCAATCGCGTGCGAGTAGCGAACGGAGTTACGAAACAACCAAGCGAGAGCCCCACCACTCGCCATCGGTGAACGATGCTCGAGCAAATAAAACCACTGGTTGTTCTGCTCCCAGCTCATTCACAAATCGAACGGCATAACGAACGGATCAAGCAGCGGAGCAGCAAAGAAGAGCGCGTGAAAGCCACAGCAGTGTGCGAGTAGCGAACGGAACCAGAGAGCGAAAGCAACAACTGAAAATCATTCAGTGGACGGATTAGTAGTCAGCGCCAACCGGCGACCTGTTGGAAAGTAACGCCAGCAAAATATACACCATCTGCCTCTCCTTACCATTCATATTCTTGTACTTGATGAATTCAATGAAATGGTTTGGTTTGGCGATGGAGCAAAGAGTTATTAAGGATGATTTTACTTAACAAAGAGTTGTTGATAAATATTCCATTCAATAAGAGTTGTTTTGAAAAAGTTCACTTTTATCAGAAATTTCTGCTTTACCAAAGAGTTGTTAATGAAATTCCTGCAGCAAAGGGTCAAGTTTTTCCCCACGAATATTTCCAGCCAGGACCAGTCATGGAGGACAATCCATCCCGAGCATCACGGCCCCCGCTTCTAAAATTCTCGAGTACGGAAATTGGAAAATTAATACATAATGCTCATCTTGCCAAGACATCAATTTCATATAGCCTATTTCTCAGATTAACGCAATAGACTAACATGTTGAAACATTTCAGATCAATAGTTGCTTATTACAATTGGTCAGGAAACAGTTTATTGAACAGTATTTAAAATCTGTCGCAATTTTAATACATTTTCCAATTTAATACTCGAGAATTTAGGAAGTGTTCCCCCATTATATGATAAATCAACGATGCTGTTAGAAATACCATACAATGCTGAGTAGCATGATGTTATTACGGTCCGATGGCGCTGCTGTGGTAAATTCTCAAATTCATGTAATTATGTGGGGTAAATTATGTGAACCAAATTGTAGTATACCGCGATATTTAGATCATCTATATAAATAAAAATGGAGTGGTGTTTGTATGTCACGAAATGGCTTGAGAACGGGACAATCGAATTACATAATTCTTTCACGGTTGTTTTCTTGAAGGGTTCCGACGTGTTCGTGTGACGAAAAAGTTTGGGGAAGTTTTCGAAAAATTTGGTAAAACGGGAGAGTACTAATATGTCATTTTGTATGGGAGATTCCATTGACATTTTTCAACAGCCTACTTGATGGCAAGACGAAGTTTGCCGGGACCACTAGTTATAGATAAATCAGTAAATATCATCCAATAAACCGTTTTATGAACGTATGTTGGCCCTGAAAAGGGCCGATTGAGCTTGGATGCTGTAACCACGAGTTTACCACGAGGCGAAATCTAGAAGCGCGGATCGGTCAACCTAGAAATCTTGAGCGATTTCACAGACCAGATGCTGGATTGGCAGCTTGAAGAATGACAGCTCAGCAGATTTCTAGCAGCGAGCTACTTCTCGCTGAGCAAGTTCGGAGGAGCTCTTACCAGCTCGAAAGCGGAATTAGAATGAAACTGAATCCGTTAGTTTAGTTAGTTAAAATTTACTTTTATTCAATATTGTGTTTGTATTACATTGTTTCACGTTCGAGAGATTCAGTTTTACTTTTCAGCTCTGATTAAATTTGTGTTCAAATACATGTTTATCACTTGCTCGTTTGAATGTTTGACCATTTATCGACTAGGCGATTTGATTTTGAAACCTTAACAACTACTATTTACAATATTTACATACACATACACCTAAAACTACTATTTACAAAATGTACAAAGAGTTAACTAAATCATATTCAGAGATACCACATTTGTTCCTAAACTTATCGACATGTTTCCTAATGCGTTCATCGATTAGATCAATCACAGCTTGTTCATGTACTTCCATCGTTGGGGTATGTAGGGGTAAGTTTAAAATCATTTTTAATGTTTTGTTTTGAACGATTTGAATTTTCCGCTTATGAGAGTAAGCGCACGATTCCCACACTGGAATAGCATAATCAATAATTGGCAAAATGATTTGTTTATAAACTGCCAATTTGTTTGTTTTAGACAGCCTGGATTTCCGATTGATGAGGGGATACAGAGCCCTAACCAACACTGAGCACTTTTTGACGATTTTATCAACATGAGAGCGGAAGAGTAGTTTCTCATCATACAAAACTCCTAGATAGACAACTTCAGGCGACCATTCAATTCTAGATCCATCCATAACTACTTTGCAATCACCTGCCGGTTTTAACTTTGGAGATTGCTTATACAAAAACATGATGGCCTGTGTTTTGGAAGAATTTATTTTGATCTTCCATGTTTTTGCATAATCTGCAAAGGCATCCAAGCTTCGCTGAAGTTTATTTTTGAGCTCCTTTGGAGCTCGACCCTTGACGGTGATTGCAGTATCGTCTGCAAACAGGAAAAGACCGCTTCCGTCAGGAAGTCTCGGTATGTCAGATGTATATATGTTATACAGAATCGGGCCCAGCAGACTACCCTGAGGAACGCCTGCTGGAATGGTGAACTCTTTAGATTCCCGGCCATTCAGTGAAACCTTGAAATGCCTTTGACTGAGGTAGTTTTGTATAATTTTGACCAGGTATGATGGTATGTTCAGATTAACAAGCTTGTAAACCAAGCCGTTGTGCCATACGTTATCAAATGCTTTCTCAACATCTAATAACGCCATGGCAGTCGACTTGGATACAGCTTTGTTTGATCTGATATTGTTGGTCAATCGGAGCAGTTGATGGGATGTGGAATGGCCGCGGCGAAAGCCAAATTGTTCAGGTAACATAATGTTATTTTCCTCTACAACGACTAGGAGACGAGACAGGATGAGTTTTTCGAACAGTTTGCTCAAAGAAGACAAGAGACTTATTGGCCGGTAGCTACTCGGGGACGTAGGATCTTTGCCAGGTTTGAGTATTAGGATGATTTTGGCGAGCTTCCATTTGGAGGGAAAGTAATGGAGCTCTAAGCATTTGTTAAATACATTGCTTAGTAACGTATACACTTTATTACTCATCCTTTTGAGTACTAGATTGAAAATCCCGTCAAGACCCGGAGCTTTCATGTTCTTGAGGCCCTTTACTGCTTGGCAAACCTGTTCAGGGATAACTCTGGCTTCTTGGGGAACAACACAAGGAACGGTTTCCAAATGGGTAATACAATCAGTGACTCTATTTTCAAGAGGAGTAGCGATAGTTGAACCTAGATTGTGCGACGTTACCAGGTGCTGGCCAATTGCTTCAACTTTTTCCGCAGGAGTAATCAGGATAGAATTTTGAGTTTTGAGTGGAGGGATAGGCCTCGGCTTGTTTTTAAGAATTTTAGATAATTTCCAGAACAGTCTGGAGCGTTCGTCCAGACTTTGGAGAACTCGTTCAAAATTTTTGTTCCTAATCATCTCCATGCGGTCTTTAATGTGCTTATTCAGCGCAATGACTTGATATTTTTTATCAAGATTTCCAGTTCTCTGGAACTGTCTTCTACAGCTATTCCTAACCGCAATCAGATATTTTGTGTGGGAATCGATGCTTACATACTCACCCCTTACAGGAACCCTCCGTACACATCTTTCATCAGCCTCGTTGATAGCGGTCTGGAGCGCCTCAATAACACCGTCGATGTCTTCCGTGGTATCGATGACTGGATCCTCCTCAATAAGGTTGTCCACTGTTCGCTGGAAATTCACCCAGTTCACTCGATGGTAGTCTTTCAGTTGTCGAAGGGGAGCAGCCGACGGAGTAGCGCCTATTTCACACACCACCGGCAGATGATCAGAGCTAAGGTCGTTGATAGTGACTGGTTTGGTTATCGTGTGATTCGCCAGGAAGATGTCCAACGTCGAAGGTATTCCAGCTTGTGAGATGTAAGTGGGATCGTCTGGATGTTCAACGGTGTAGTATCCCAGTTGCAGATGATCGAAGAGAAGACATCCATTCTTGTTTCTCCGATGATTACCCCAGAGTTCATGCCGCGCATTTAGGTCTCCACCAACAATTAGCTTGGTGTTGGTCCTGGTGATTTTAGCGAGATCATTCTTGAACTGTTGTGATGTACCGCTTTTATCTTGACATTGTTTAGGGCAATATGCTGCAACAATCGCCACAACGCCAATGGATGTTGCTACTTCCACTCCAAGAGACTCTATAACCGTGGTGTTTAGGTGCGGCATCAAGGAGAAACTTACTCCGTTTTTCACTATTATAGCAACTCCTCCTCCTGCTGAGCTGACTCGGTCCAATCGAATGGTGCTGTATTCCTGGATCGAGAATGCATCCTTCGGTATGAGGTGGGTCTCCGTTATTATGCCCACATCAATGTCATGCTCTTTAACCCGTTAACGCCCAAGGTATCTCACAATTGGAATTCAGCTCCGTTTTTGTTACTCATAGTCGTATTCCCATAAATTAAACCTTATTTCACCAAAAAATTTCAAGTCTATGGTGGGGATCCAAAAAAATTCTTGAAAGTGTGTCGTCGATATCTAGCTGTTCCATAAGTTTATTTTCGAGATTAATCAAATATATTTTCATGCAGTTCGACCCATTACAATGTAAACAAGTTGGAAAAAACTGCTGGTGAGGGGTGATTCATAAATTACGTCACGTACAGAAGAGGAAGGAGGGGGTTACAATGAAACGTGACTACTCATATAAAAATTGGAATCCATACAAAAAGTGTGATACTAAGGAAAATTGAGGAGAATGAATATGGCAAAACTTTACGTTACGTAATTTATGGACGTACCCTGATAAAGAAATATAACATAAAGATTAAAAATTTCAGAGGCGAAAGGTGCATGCCAGAACTAAATTATTTAGTGACTTCAATTCACTTTTCTGCTCTACCACGTAAGTAAAATACAGACATACATACATTTCCATACATGTACATGTAAAATAATGCACACTTAAGCCATTTATACCAAAAACAAAATAAAATCTCACATCAAATATTTTGATTTAGAAAAAAACCTACAAATGTTTCAGAATAGTCTTCAAAAAGATTATATAAAACTTTCCAGCTGATAATGGAAACATACGATCAAAATATTTTTTCTGGTTCAAGTTATTAGTATACAATGTGACTCTGATCTGACAGTGATCGAAATTTATATTTGGCATTATCAGAATTTCGTTAGTGCTGATCAAAAGTTAGTCCTTCAGTCCAATGACAGTCAAATATTGGACTCCAACTATTACATGCTTTACAGATGCATATAGTCTTATTCACCGATAGAACCCTAGAGCTGGCCAGAATACTTTGGAAGCATACGGAAGCGTGTCCGCTCAAATGTCACAATTATTGGACCGAGTGAGTTCAGCAAGGAAGGCTCTTTACTGCTACCTCAACGCGTCGCTGGTTCTAAAAGGTAAACAGCCATACAAAACTACGACCAAACAACCCAACTAACAATTCAGAGCTACAAACAAGCATGCATGTTTAATTATTGTTCAATAATGGTAATGGCAGCTGAATAAAAAATTTGCTCTATAAAGAGCTGAGAAGGTGCTTTTTTAACTCAAACTTAGATCAATGTTCAACGTTATGCATTAGAATGAACAAAAGTTGAATCGCCACTTATTAAACGTTTCCAAAGATTCTCATTCGACTAGTCAAAATTGTTCTACAAATGAGCTGAACAAGACATGTTTCCCCCAATTAAAAAGCCAATATTCCACTAAACAAATGTATATGTATAAAAGGATATTCAGAAGACGAACTAACGTTTTACTTGCGTCGCACTTCAGCTATTCCCACATGTTTAACATAAGCATGAATAAGAGCTAAATAAGTATCTTATAAAATTCTAATTCAGCTTCAGTATATTATAAGAACAGTTGATCCAATAGAGGACAAAATGACGATTAACAAACACATTGTTCAGCAATAAATAAGCCTTGTAAAAGCGATCACACTATAGCTAAATTTCATAAAATGGACAAAATATCCGAAATTCGTGTTGAGTTCCGAATGCATTTCAAAGCTCATAAATTATGCTTTCTTTTGAAATAGCTGTTCAGAAAATAAACATGTTCCTGGAACTTCTAAACCTATGAAAAATTTGATGTACGCAGATCTAATGAATAGCTCGCAGCTATTGGTAAAATCTTGCAGAATCTAAATTTGACATGCCAATTTTGTTCTAGTAGTTTATTTTAGATATCATTTCCAGATATTTTATATCACATATCTATCAAGTTAATATCACTTAAAGCTATCCACATTATATTTTCTATTGCTAAGCTTTTTTCGCCTGCTCGGGATGTTTTTCCGTACAAGAAAAATGGTAATTTCTTTGACAGAATTGATTAAATAAATTTCTATAACCAGCTACATTTGAAATGGCTTTTCTTCACAACTGAATAAATAGTGCACTTTATGAAAAATGATTTACTTGGCCATTTCCGAAAATAAAAATTACATATATATTCGAATATTTTTCTATTCAGTTGGGTTCTGAGGACTAACCCTTCAAATGATTCAAATATATTCATACAAAGAACTTTTACTTAAATGCATATGTAATAGCTTTATGAAAAATACAAATAAAAAAATAATCAAACTATAATTTATAAAATAATTTAAGTTAATTAATCATTTTTGAACAAACTAAAACTTATTATGAAATTAGATTAATCATTTCAGACTGTTTTTACTTTGTGTAAATAAACATTATTTTGACCAACATCGACATAAATTTATATAATTATATTTTGCACTAGACGGTATAATCATCAA
Source organism: Aedes aegypti (assembly GCF_002204515.2). Taxonomy (NCBI): domain Eukaryota; kingdom Metazoa; phylum Arthropoda; class Insecta; order Diptera; family Culicidae; genus Aedes; species Aedes aegypti. The sequence continues at coordinate 191,068,325 of NC_035109.1, read as the reverse complement.
TTCTAGGATGGCGCAGATGGCAAGGCATACCGCTGACGATTGGAAGGTCTCGAGTTCAAATCCAGTATTCAGGCGATTTTTATATAAGATTGTTATACTATCATAATAATAGTGTACACTACATTTATAAAGTGTCTAGAAAAATATTTTTTTGTTTTTATTATTTATTTATTTTTAGACCAGCCGTATAAAAGCTGAACTAAATGCTTGTAAAACGTTTTTAAAGCTGAAAAATAAAGTTGGTATTCAACGACATGCTTTAAAGTTTCTCCAAATTTGTGTGAACAATGCTTTAACAAAGGTTGGCCATGGAAATTATTAAAATGTTATAAAACATGATGCTGGATAAAACTGCCATAATGGTGTTTGTTAAATGAGTGAATGTTAGCTGGGAATGGCGAAGGCGTAATCAATTTTCTCGAAAACATTCAGTTTGGGAATTAAGTAGAATTTTCTAATTAAATTGGCAACAACGCACTGCAGTAGCGCGTAGTAAATAACTGCTTACAAACAATATCTTTCAAGCGCATTTATTACCTGTAATTTTGCGAATAATAATTTTTACTTTTCCACGTTTAAGTCATAAAACTGGTTCTGGACTTAGGTTGGCGGCTATTCAATTTTACTCTCATTTGACAGCCGCCCTTCACCATTGGAGTTCAGTTCATGGATGGATAAGTCAATTTGTCGGTTTTTTCATTCTTCACACCCTTCAAAAGATCAAAGGATCTAAATGGTACCAAGGTTCATCTAAAAATGTAAGGAGCATTGCATCCGAAATAAGCGATTGTTGCTCGAATCGATAGTAAGATCCATTGTTTTGATCTAGGCAGATCAATTTCTTATAGGTTGTTTCTTTGATGTTTCGCACATAACAGCAATTCCCAGCTAATATGTTTTTTTTTTTGCGAAAATATCTCCTGTAGTTGATCATCGTTTTCGAAGATACCAATTTTTTCATCACTGGAGTTCAATCATGAGAATGATTTCCGAACCAAGATGGTTTTAGGCGAATAGCTTTCTTTGGATTTAATCAGTGGACTGATATATAAGCGAAAAAAATGTGTGCCCAGTAGTGACATTTAGGTGATTTCCAAAGTAATAAGTTTCCAGGCAAATAGGTCTCAGTTCTCCAACTTTGCCAACAACACTAACTTTGTATGCAATCTCTAGATTGAGATAAAAGCAAATAATGTGTTTGTCTACTAGCGCCACCTTGGGAGAATTTCCTAAACTACTATGTTTCTGGGCGAATAGATCCCATTCAGCTGAACACTTTTGACGAAGATACCAAATTCGAGAGTGTGATTTTTTTCAGTCCCATCGTTGGACTGATATAAAAAAAAAATAAAATATTTGACCACTAGCGCCAACTTATGAGTGTTTTCCGAACTAATATGGTTTTAGGCGTATAGGATTCATTTAGTTGTTCAACATTGTCCATGACACAAACTTTGTATCTAATCACTTGACTGAGATATTTGCTAATAAAATCTTTGCCCACTAGCGCCATCTTGTGAGTGTTATAAGGTTTTATGTGACTAAGTATCATTTAGTTGTTCAACATTGTCGAAGACAACAATTTTGTATCTCATAACAAGCAAATACAATATTTGCCGACTAGCGCAATCTAGTGAAAGTTTTCCGAACTAATAAGTTTTCGGGCGAATAGATCTCATTCAGTTGAACACATTTGTCGAAAACACCAACGTTGTATATCATCACTGAACTGAGATATAAACAATCAAAATGTTCGACCATTAGCGCCATCTTTTGAGTGTTTTCCGAACAAATCAGGTTTTAGGTGAATAGTTCTCATTTAGTTGATCAACTTTATCGAAGACACCAATTTTGTATCTCATAACTGGACTAAGATATAAGCAAATAAAGTTTTGGCTCACTAGCGCCATCTTGGGAATATTTTCCGAATTTATAAGGTTCTATGCGAATAGGTATTATTTAGTTGTTCAACTTTGTCGAAGATACCATTTTTGTATCTCATAACTGGACTAAGATATAATCAAATAAAGTTTTGGCTCACTAGCGCCATCTTGGGAATGTTTTCCGAATTTAGAAGGTTCTATGCGAATAGGTGATATTTTGTTGTTCAACTTTGTTGAAGACACCATTTTTGCATCTCATAACTGGACTAAGATATAAGCAAATAAAGTTTTGGCTCACTAGCGCCATCTTGGGAGTGTTTTCCGAATTTGTAAGGTTCTATGCGAATAGGTATTACTTAGTTGTTCAACTTTGTCGAAGACACCAATTTCGTATCTCATCGCTGGACTGAGATATAAACGAAGCAAATATTTGTACGCTGGAAAGTTGTTTCATATGTTGCTTATATATGCGACATTTGTTGGCATCTGTGCGCCACCTGGTGAGTTAATTCTGAATTAAAATAGTTACCAAGTGGAAGTCAGCAGTCCTGTGATCAACTTTGCAGAAAACAGTTTTCTCCTAAACCTCTTTATTTTCAAGATATTTGCTCTACAAGTACTGTCCTATTTATAGGACGCTGGGCGTTCGGGGCTTCTGTCCTATTTTTAGGACGCTGGGCGGATATGGGTTAAGAAACGCGCTAAGCTCTAACTTTTTCGCTCGAATGGAGCGAGCATTCCAATTTAGTATTTTGAAGGGCCTATGGTCCATACTTGATAACAATGTTGGCCAGAGCATTGAGCTGTTCAGCTTTTGTGCGGCAAGTGTAACAAGCCGCAGTGATCTCCATGAAAATGCTCATGAGTTCGGCTGTGGAGAACAGCTGAGTGGAAGGTGCGTCCTGGGGCGGAGGATCGGTGACTACGCTTGCAAACGTCCGGAATCCAGCAGGGGGAGTAGCTTGCCGTTGGTGGTTTTCGCTTTTCGCATTTGCACCTTGCTTCCTTCCTAGGGGTGGGAACGACTCGGGAGTGTACTCCGGTAGCTTCGGTGGCTTCCTTCCTGGTTGGTTAATGGATGATGCCTGTTTCCGGATCTGTAGAAATTCGGCGCGTTTCGGGCACGAGCGATCAGTAGCTGGATGCTGACCTTGGCAGTTAGCACATCGGGGCATCGAAGTAGCATCTTGTTCACATTCATCAGTGGGGTGGGTGGCGCCGCAACGATTGCACCTGCTGTACATGTGGCAATTACGTGAGCCATGGCCAAAGTGGAGACAGTTTTGGCAATGTGTCACGTCATTTTTCCGTTGGCGGTACCGATCCCATTGTACCACAATGCTGTCGACCGTCTTGATTTGTTGCAGCTGTTTCAGCGTCGTCGATCCCTTCGGGAAATGGATCAGGTATTGCGTGTCCCTGACTTTGGAATTTCCTTCCGCACGGCGCGTCATTCTGTACACTGCGAGCGGCTCCACTCCGATTTCGAGCTTCAGTTGATCCTTAAGTGAATCAGGGAAAACGTTGGGAAGCCCGCTCAGAACCACCTTGACTGGACGAGAATCCACACGGTCGTGGGTGTAGAATTCCGCCTCCGTTCCCGCCAGGAGGGAAATCACTTTGGCGTGTTCCGCTTCGGTGCTGCAGGTCACTTTAATCCCGAATCGGGTGATCTTGAAGATTGGCTTGATGTTCGCCTCGTAGATCTTTTTCCGCAAATCGCCGAAGGAGTAATTCACCACCACAATCGGCGGAAGCTTCAACCTGGGGGCAGCCGCTTGGTTGACTGGTGCTTTGCTCACTGTGGCAGGGGTCGCCTCATGACCAGCTGCAATTTTCACCTCTTCTGCAAGTTGTAACCTGACAGAGGTCGCCGTATGACCATCTGCTATGTTGTTGTTCGCTAGCAAGGCGAAACGATTCCCCGAGAGAAGCGGATCGCTTCCGTCCATTCCGTCGTCCAACTTCTTCCTTTTCTTCGTGTGTTTTGGATTCACCACTGGATCAGTCGCCGGCTGCGACATGCTAACTCACTTCCGAACTGAACTTTACTTTTAACTTTTTATTGCGAGAGCTTCCAATACACTTCCGTACGCGACGAGTGTCCGATCGAAACTGAATCCGACGAAGGAAGCATGTTTTATAACCTCAGAATAGCAGATGATGCTCCTCCCTTTTGTGCTCTTCGCTTTCTGATCGACCAATCTGGGAAATGGGTATGTGCCAATAATGTGTTGGGCTTAGAATTACTTGAAAATTGCAGAGAATGCTAATGCGTGAGAAATTGGTCGAACATGAATTGCTGGAAGGGTTGACATTAACTAAATATTCAATAAGAGATATTGATAATTAATAGTTTTCTTTATTATGGCGGTAAATTTCTGATCCATGGGTGCCATTATTAATTATTACAATTGTTCAATGAAAATGTCTTTTCAAAAGCATTCTTAATATGTCACAATTTTGTTACATGTGATAATTTTGCTAATCAAAGTGTTCCCACAAAATATGGAACATCAAAGACGCTGTTGGAAATGCCACTCTATTTTACAATTGTTGTGGAATGCTGAGCACTCACCCCGATGGCACTGCAGCAGCGTCCGCGATTACAGTCTCAAAATGTTGAGTCATAAATTATTCATGACAAATGAAATTTTGTATGAAGCTGTGAAATTGATTTAGGAATATAAGAAGTCATATATAAAGTCGGAAATATTTCTCTTTTAACTCTTTTCTACTAATTTGATGACCCTGAAAAGGGCCGATGGCTTTGTTAGCTTTGATGCTCTTACAGATAAATAACACTGCGGGATGTTATCAGTTGATTACCATGGTCAAACGGGGAATCCTCAACTCAAATGTATAAATTTGAGCAAGTTATTTGCTTATACGACGAACCGAAAGTTTCGTGGCATGGATGGCGCACAACAGTAACAGGTAGTGAATCACCGGGCTTAAGTCGAAATCTGATGATGGCGGCGATGACGATGGCTGGGTGAACGCAAACAAGCGGTGAAGCACAAAGCGAGAATGACTTGCCCGACCGTGTTCACAGTTCGACCGCAAATTTTTCCTGTGGACTGCTTCATATTCTTCTTCTTCTTGGCGGCGGCAGCGGTGATGACTTTGGCTTCGGACGGCATCTTCTCTCGCTCGCTTGACAGTTTGATTTGAGCGAAGCAAGACAAACGGGGAGGTCCCTCGCTGTCGATGTCTGTGCTTAAGAAGCACGCCCGGTCAGAGCAAGACGATCTGTTGCCTGCTGAGATGCGATCGAAGCGGAGAATTGAAAGCAAATGACGTCAAATTTTCTCTAGCACCCCTATTTATAAATTTGCTTGAAATCAACGTTCTCTTTTAAAACAGTTATTAAACTATTTGGACAGGTATGTGGGATTCAGTAAGTAAACGACATGACCCTTTGATGTCTTGTCTTTCAATTGAGGTGCCATTCAAGGAATTTCGTTAAGCCAGCAAACAGTTATAAGAGTTCAAAATATTTCATGCCAATGTAAGGCTCTTGGTTTTGAAATTCCAATTTCACTCCTGTATAGAGAATTTTTATTTTACTTTCAAACTGTGCGGCATAATCAAATGCAAACGCATTCAGTTCCCGATGGTTAGTGCCTGTGCTTTAACTGTTCATAAGTCGCAAGGTGGAACTTTCCCCGAGGTCGTGTACGACTATGACAAAAGCCAGGATCAGCAATTGGTATATGTTGGTTTGTCGCGGGTTACTTCACTGCAAGGACTATTTTTGACAAACTCTACCAATTCTTCCCAGTTCCATCACGCCAAAGGCAGCAATTCCAAGGGTTGACTTGAGGAATGAGCTGCAGCGCTTAGGCAATCATCGATTAGTGACGCTTTGAGACGAACTGCGTGAAATACTGGATCATAGCGGCCAAGCCTGCATATTGATGAGTATCAATGTACAGAGCCTAAATGCTCATGCAATGAATATTGCTACAGACCAATGCACTGGACCGATTCAATCGATTATCACGATCGAAGCACCCGAGCTATCAAACATCTAATCTACTGGAGGAGTTTGGCGAACTACAGCTGGAGCCAGAAACCGATCACCCAACCAAGCAACACAAGGAAGCAACGACCAAACAAACAAATTCAATCATCTGGCATTATTCCTGGAACACCATACACTGGTTCTCGAAACCACAGAACGACAAATGGTTCTTTTCAGGACTACCAAAATGAGTCCAAAAAGAGTTAACTTCTGAAAACTTCATCCGATCAATAACAACACAAAACTAGTACACTTACAAATTCATGCACATGACAAATCAAATTATTAATCATCGTAGTTCTACGTCAACCCCGCGGTAATGTAATAGACATTACCCACCCCAATTTTTCTCGCTAGAATTTAGTATTTGAGTTATATTTTCATAATCGGAAAGTTTGAAATTATTCCATCGGTGAAATTTTGATTTTTTTCCACTTTTTAGCCATTTTTCATACTAAATCCCATGAAAATCAAGCTTTCAAGCAAGTCACCGATAGAATATTTTAAAACCTTCCGATAATGAAAATATAGATCAAATACTGATCTCAAGCGAGAAAAAATCCGATGTACATTCGGTTTGTATAATCGTCTGGTTCAGACATAGCGTGCCCTATTATTGAATAAATGCATGTTAACATTATTAATGCAAAAAATGTTGACTTTCGATCAAATTAATGCAATGATATAATGCTTGTGGTTACTTGGGATACTTCTTAATAGGGATCAAGGAAATTGACTGTCAAGGGTGTTTAAGTTTGTACACGGGAAAAAATTCTGTGGAAAAATCTACTATTTTAGCTGACTACGCCCATTCTTGAAACTACCATGCAATTTCAGACCAATTTACTATGTTTACGGTACATCCCACCACATTAGTGGTACATTTGACAGAAATAATTTACAACAATATGGTTTCGACTACAAACATGGTAAAATCAAGCGCATTTCTGGTCTGCTGAAAATTGCCGGTGCGAGCGCTTAAGTTAACCCCCTGAAATGGTAGTTTTTACCACACAATTTTTTTGCGTGTACCTAAGACATATTTTTTTTTTCTGTTCGGAACATAAACCACTGCGACCAAGATTTGATCTATTGTAGTATATCCCGCGTCCTTTGTTTAGTGCATGTCGTGTTACCTTATCACTATTGAGAAGTGATAAAGTATTCGGTTTTCTTACAGTTGTAATTCCTAACTTGATCGCAGGAAAGCATTCTAATTGAAAGGTTCCGCTATTTATATCCTTTGAAGAATGTGGTGGGTACCAGTGATGCATTATGAACTGAACGCGAGCCAAAAGTGAACTGAGCCCGAGCCAAATTTGCACGAGAACGCAGTAGACAATGAACTTCCGAGCAAGAGCCAGCCGCTGCTCAAGAACGGCCCGTTCAGTTCACAATTTAGATTGGAGCTCTTACTTAAGAAACGAATGAATTGATCGTCTTAAATTTTCATAAACAGAAAAATCATACTGCTCTTGCTGTTTTAAATTTCTAAACAAAACTTTGACATAGATTTTTGTCGTGTATCAGTCAAAGTCAATTGGGTTCATTTTTTGGCTCGCACGGGTTCATAGTTTTGAACTGCTCAATGTTCAAGCCTACTTGATCGCTGCGTTCAAAAAATTGAACTGGAACGCGAACTGAACGCGTTCAAATCAAGCATAATTCTTCAATCCGACGTATTTGCAAAAATAAACAAACCGAGATTTGCTTAGCATGGGCTTGACAAACGCATAATCTACATATTGAGCCAACAAAAGTATTCTTAAAACCATTTTTCGATTTTTTGAAATAAATTTCAATTCTGCCCTATGTGCACTTTACTCAGTGTTTTTAATTTGGCTACATACACCATGTGTTTGTAAAGCGACTCAACTGTCAACATTTTCATGCTAGCACATACACCGCACATATGCTCATAGTAAAGCGACCTATATGCCGAATCAAAACATAAAATTTGAATCAGCAGATACGTCATACCGTTTCCGAACCACTAAACATGTTGGAAATCGAGAAATTCGGATTTCTACAATTGTAGCTAGCTGACGCGTCGGCAAACTAATGCGGAACATCATCAGTATTCGGTTCTAGGCAATATTTCTTACCAAATTTCTCACAAGAACTGTTCTCCATCTACTTTTGTTACTCACAGCTCCGTCGGGTGCTCCTGTTAGTCGAGTTGAAATTGGAAACATTCGCAAACCAATATTCGTTGTAGTTGAACGTAGAAACTGTCGAATTAACGAACTCTATTAGGTTTTAAGGGAATTTGCAAACCGGTGTATGTGCAACTTCAAAACAATACTGGTGTATATGACGTGACGCATGTGAAAAACGAACTGTCAAACCGACGCATCAAGCAAGGTGTATGTATCAATCAAGGTATGGTATCGACGAATCATCATGGTGTATGTGAGCAGCACAAAGCAAAAGGGTTTATTCGATAATTTCACCAGTTTTTCAATCTAATTCAAAACGAATCGGAATTGTTTAAGAGTGGTTAGAAACAGTGTTCTTTTTGTCAACTTGTACAAGACAAAACAATAGAAAAAATGCAAAACATTTTAAATAGGATTTAAAATGCTTTACAATATATTGCATCGCATTTTTCTCGAATCCATCCAAATGTTAGATACGTCGATTTGAAAAATTATGCTTGAAATGCATCACTGGTGGGTACACTCTCCACAGGTGCGCCCCTTTATCAGTCAAAATCGGATCCCTTGATAAAGCCAAGAAATTACACCGATATTGTCCATGCATCAGAATCCTAGTCCTTACTTCTTCAAACTAGAGAACTAAAGAAATAAAAGATTAGAAAACAAATTGTTGTATTCGACTCATTTTTTTTTCCTTGTTTCAAGATCATTCTCGGCAACCGGGAAAACCGAGACTTGTCACTTTCAACAAGGTTTACAATTGTAATAAGGACTAAAAAATGTTCCTTTGATTACTAAGACATATAGACGAGCTTGAATACATAGGTAGATAATTAAGGATTAGTGTAGTATTATCTCTCAGCCATCCCATGAAAAACCGATCTAGTGGGCCACCAAATTCAGTGTAAATTTGCCATTTTGTTCCTTATCCAAAATAAGGATACACGTGTTTTTGGATTTTTTGATTAGGGTGACCATTTCCAAAATAGGGTGACCAGAAAAACCGCGAATTTGCAAAATTTTTATTTTTTTTTTTAATTACAACCTTCGAACCGTTCAACCGATTTTCAATCTTTTTGGACGAAATGAAAGCTAAAAATTGTGAGTTTTCAGAAAAATATGAAATTTCACAAAAAATGTTTTTTTACATGAAAAAATATCAATAATTTCCATTTTTTCGTGTTTTGAAGGACTCGGACCAAAGGGGCTATTGTTGTTCTCATTTTTGAGTTAATTTTACGTTTACTGCCAAATTTTCAGCGATGTATGTTTTTTTAGTTTTTGAGATATATTTTTTTGAAAATAAAAAATCAGTCATTTTTCATCGGCCACACTGTAGGTCTCAGTGCATTAGATTTTTTATTTTTTTTTAAATCATAACTTTTGAACAGCTCAACAGTTTTCCAATCTTTTTTTATGGAATGAAAGCTTAAGATTTCAACTTTTTAGAAAAACATAAAACTTCGAAAAAATATTTTTTTTACATGAAAATAGATGAACCTTTCTAAAAAACTAGAATTTTTTTTATTTTTTCATGTATTTTTTTTCAGAGAATGGACTGGAGTTTGGTATGGTCTTCGTGGGTTCCAACAGATTTCCCCGAATTGCTCTTTCAAATTTCATCATTTTTGAATAATGATGTTTGACTGTAAGAATGTGCTTTAAAATTTATTATTTTTGCACGGAGTGTTTATGACACATTTTGGCAACATGATCGAAAGAGTGTAACACGATTTTATTGCACTTTAATGTCTGATTTTGATATAGAAAATTATTAAAAAAGATTTCATTCAGTCGACTCAATGACATTTCAATTTACATAATAACCGCTCGTATCGAAGTAAAATGTGTCGAGGGGTGATTCAAATGCGATTTTCATACTAAGTTCAAACGCGCTTTAGTTACAGGGCACGGACAATTATGACACTTTGGATTCTGGCGTATGTCAGAATATGTAAGAAACAGGATACCCATAAACAATCCAATTGTCAAAACCTTAGAAGAAAGTTTTAGAATGAGCCATTAGACGCCGTTACCTCGCTAAACCGGGCAAGTGGGACACATCCAGTTTCATGCGTCAATCCACATCAGTTAGTCAAGCAATAAAAGGATTGATAAATCATATATTTTAAATTTTGAGTACAATTTCGATGTACATAAGGGATCAACCATAAAATACGTAACGCTTTAGAAAGAAAACGTACATTTAGTAGTATGTCACATCGCACTTAATTTTAACTGAAAATTTCTCACTGAAAGCGTAAAGAGAGATAAAACATGTTCCAAATATATAATTAAGAAGATATTTATTAAGAAAAGCACATAAACTTTCAATATTTCTCGAAAACTTATTCAAATAAACTCAAGTCAGAAATGTTAACAAACTTAAGTTATCAATTCTACATGTTTCGCAGACAAAATTCTACACGTGCCGCTCTAAACCAACTCTATTTTTTACTATTAGAACGTTTACTTTCTGGATTTATAGCCTGATTCGCTACTGACAATTTAATTAATTTATCGGCCTATCTTGATGCATGAAAAATTTCTGCAAGGAATCGATCAAGAATACGCTTTTTTCTGATCACAGTACGCATTTGAAAAGAAATGTCAGTTCAAATTGGAGTTGCTGTAGAAAATTTCTGCCAGAAATCGTCGGGAAATTTCTTTAACAATTCCTTTTCAGTAGCAATCCAGGCTTATAGCTTTGAAAGCTCACTTTTTTCGTGTTTCGCTTAACTTTTAAGAATAATTTGCTGCTGAACAGGAATCGCTAAAGAAATTTCTCGCCGATTCCTTGCAGAAATTTTCTACAGCGACTCCCGTTTGAACTGACATCTCTTTTCAACTGCATACTGCGATCAGAAAAAACGCTTCCTTGATCGATTTCTACTCCGCCTATGCCTTCTCCTGGTGCTGTTGCTATTGCTGCTAGTTACGAACTCCCCGCTGTTGTTGAAACCGCTGCTGCCAACGAATCTGCCAATACCGTCAATAATAATGCAGCCACCACCGTCAGTGCTTCTGCCAACGCCGTCAATGCCGCCACAAATTATCAAGCCACCACCGTCAATACTCCTGCCAACACCTACCATGCCAATTGTACTCGTGCCCCTACTATCGCCACCCAAGCTACCAAAACCACTCAAGCCACAAACGCCTATCAAGCCACCTTTACCAACCAAGCCACCATCTCAAATCATGCCGTTAATACCAATCAAGCCTTCATCGCCAATCAAGCTACCCCTGCCGCCTTTGTGAGCACAACTCAAAACGATTTTGCTCGCCCACCTGCCGTCACTAACCCGGCTCCATCTCATCAAGCTCGCTTTTATCCGCTTATTCATGACAGTTGCTCTAACGCTGCAAGGATGCACTCTGTTGGTACACAAACCTCACCAAACGCCGTGTCTCGCCGGAGCAGTTTGGAATATATCCGTCGTGATAACACCACAACCATCTCAACAAGCTCAGGTAATACCACACTTGCTTCTAATCATACCGTTCCAGCCACGATGTTTTCTCCAACCATGGTCAACATTGCTGATGGACCCGTCCAATCACATCAGTCTCATCCGCTTCCAACAAGAGTTAATCAGCTACGCAACACTGCCGTTATCAGTAGACAGAATAGCCCAGTGTCACCTACATTATCGATTGCTAACCGTGAAGCTCCCAGGAAATGGTTCTATGTCTCGCCTTTCCAACCACATGAAACAGCTCAAAATATTTCCGACTATGTATCCATGAAAGCAAATTGTCGCATAGATCAAGTGATATGTCAGAAACTAGTCAGTGAAAACCGTTCAAATGGACCACCTCTCACATTTATTTCCTTTAAGTTAAGCGTGCCTGAGGACATAATCCCTTCTATTAGATCGGACAAATTTTGGCCAGAAGGAATAGTTATCAAGCCTTTTTTATACCAACGCCCTCCTGTCAATCGGTTATCAGCGCCATACCCATCAACCAGCGTCCCTCGCACTCCTATCACCAGAATAGCAATACAGAGGCCGGAATTGTTCCCATCTGCTCGCCAACTCCCAAAACGTTATCAAATGAGCTCCCCGTTAATTTCCAGAACGCAAACAATTCATCCATCTCAAACGCTAGTTTAAGGTCTTCTTTAGGAGTCAAAGGACTCAGTGTGTTTTATCAAAACGTTAGAGGTCTTCGGACCAAATTAGACTCCTTTCTAATTGCTAGTACCTCCTCATCATATGACGTCATATTGTTAACTGAGACTTGGTTAAATGACGTCATCTCTGATCGACAATTGTTTGGCCCGGAATATACAGTGTACCGAAGTGATCGATCGACACGCAATAGCTCAAAGCAACTCGGTGGTGGAGTACTTATTGCTGTAAAACAGCAGTTTAACTCAACTCGTATGATGTCAAACGACTACGTTCATATTGAACAATTGTGGGTCAAAATAACGCTGCCTGAATACTCTTTATATTTATGTTGCTTTTATCTGCCTCCGGATTTGAAACATGATTTGAGCATCTTAAATGCTCATATATCATCGATTGAGCAGATATATTCCTCTCTCAAGGAACGCGATCTATTGGTCATATGTGGTGACTATAATCTCTCGTTCATTGATTGGCGTTACGACAAAGTTGATGCAGATTCTCTTTTCGCTATTCCAATCGAGTCCAATAACTCTGTACCTTCCTACGCTAGCCATCTAATAGACAGTTTTGACTCTTTGAACTTATACCAAATGAATGAGCATCGTAATAGTAACTGTAGGATTTTAGACCTAATTTTTATGAGTGATAAAGCTAAGGACGCAGCCTCTGTGCATCGCGCATTATACCCTCTTCTTGGTGAAGACAAGCACCATCCGTCTTTGGAAATAACTTTTGATTCGGTGTGTATTAAGGCTTCTCCTGACCCTTTCGATCCCACTGCTCTGAATTTCAACAAAGTTGATTATGAACTGTTAGCTGTTTGTCTAGGAGATATAGATTGGTCAGAAATTCTTAGTTCTTCAAGTGTGAATGATGCCGTTCAACGCTACACAACTAAGATAATAGACGTTCTGCAAGCAACTATTCCAAAATGTAAGCCCAAGCCTTCTCTTCCGTGGATTACTCCAAAACTGCTCCATTTAAAATCTCGAAGGAACGCTGCTTTAAGGGAGCTTCGTAAAAATAGGTGCTACGTGACGCGTAAACGGTTTCATTTCGTAAGCGACGTTTACAGAAAAGAAAACAACCGCCAATACCAAAAATACATCCGGCGTTCGGAAGAGAATCTCCGACGTAACCCAAAAAGTTTCTGGAGTTTCGTCAACAGCAAACGAAAGGATAGCGGACTACCAGTGTCTATGCACTATAACACCCAAGAAGTATCCAGCGCAAAAGAAAAATGCAACTTGTTTGCTAAACGTTTTTCTAGTGTTTTTACTGCTGATTGTCTGTCTGAATGTGACATTAATATTGCAACCAGTGATGTTCCTGCCGACATTTCGTGCTTAAACAATTTACACATAAGCGCAGAGGACATTATTAAAGCTTCCAAACGATTAAAACCTAGTTCCTCTCCTGGCCCAGATGGTATACCAACTTGCATCCTGAAAAAATGTATCCAGCAATTGTCACTTCCGCTCCATCATTTCTTCAACCTGTCTATATCCTCAGGAGTTTTTCCTGCTCAGTGGAAATCGTCGTTTATGTTTCCAGTTTTCAAAAAAGGGGATCGCCAAGACATGATCAACTATCGTGGAATAACTTCGTTATGTTCTTCTTCGAAGCTGCTTGAATTGATTGTAAATGAATCCTTGCTACACAAATTCAAAAGCTACATTAGCACAAAACAACATGGCTTTTTTCCACGTCGATCCGTCACATCAAATTTGGTCGAGTTCACTTCATTTGTACTCCGCAAAATGGATCAAGGTACACAGGTTGACGCTGTGTACACGGACCTCAAAGCTGCTTTCGATTGTCTCAACCACGATATTCTTATAGCAAAGCTAAGAAAACTCGGCATAGGTGGCATACTATTAGACTGGTTCGATTCTTACTTACGAGATAGGGCGCTGCAAGTAAAAATTGGCTCCTGCTGCTCATCCCCCTTTGCCGCTACATCGGGTGTGCCACAAGGCAGTAACCTTGGCCCCACACTGTTCTCGTTGTTTTTCAACGACGTCACAAGGAAAATACCTCACTCCTGCCGGTCATTATACGCGGATGATTTAAAGATATTCAACGCTGTCCGTTCTCCCGATGACGCGCTAGCGCTTCAACAGTTTCTTATGCTTTTTGAGAATTGGTGTAGCCGAAACAAAATGTCATTAAGTGTTGATAAATGTCAGGTCATAACATTTTCCCGCAAACTGAACAATGTTAATGCTGTCTACAGAGTAAATGGAGTTTCTCTGATGCGTGTAACGTCAATCATCGATTTGGGAGTTATACTGGACACCAAGTTAAATTTTGTTGAGCACATGACTTCAACTATTTGTAAAGCTAACCGCCAGCTCGGGTTCATTTCAAAAGTATGTCAGTCGTTTCGTGATCCATATTGTTTTCGTTCATTATATTGTTCATTAGTTCGTTCAATTCTTGAGTATTCTTCTGTTGTGTGGTCGCCTAGTTATGTTACATGGAATTTACGTTTGGAATCTGTTCAACGTCGCTTCATTCGCCGTGCCCTATCCCATCTTCCATGGAATGATCCAATTGTTCTGCCTCCCTATGAAAACCGATGCTTATTGCTCAACCTCGAAACACTTTCGGCACGTCGCTTAAAAGCTGAGGCCTTGTTTGCGGCTAAAATTATTCTAGGTGAAATTGATTCACCTAGTATACTTAGTGACTTCCATTTCTCAGCTCCAACTCGTATACTTCGCTCGTCATCCTTCTTTGCTCTTCCATTCCGACGTACAAACTATGGTAAGAGTGACCCTATACGTAAAATGTGTGTCTCATTCAATAGATTCTCCGATTGTTTCGACTTTACTTGTAATAGCTCCATGTTTAAGAGTAGGATGGATAGGATTAGGGTTTAGAATAATTAGATTAAGGATAATTGTTCAATTAGGCATAAGATTGTCCGTTGAATGTATGTATATTGTTGTGATGTTGTTTAAAAAGATACAGGTTTTTTAATCAGCTTTGCTGGTTTTTCCTGTCACAAAAGAAAACGAATACAACAAATAAATAAAATAAATATCACTTCTTCCAGGATTTTTCCATGCATCAAGATAGGCCAAGAAATTACTTGTCAGCAGCGAATCAGGCTTTATGATTTGATTCCCACCTGCTTTGATTGCCTACTCACTTACTTGTTAGTGTGGGTAAGGTGCACGGTAAAAAGAAGCAAGGTCATGCTTGACGATAGGAATGATGACACATGTTTTGATGGAAAATCGTTGTTTACACGTGGGAATAGCCTACCTTGTTGTGTCTACCGTGGGTAAGATGATAGAAGATGTTTGTGGTTTATTGTTGGAAATTTACAAAGATTTTTACTTAGTTGTGTTGGGTTGTGTTTGTGTAATGTTTACATTTTCGTTTTCATTTATGTTATTTGTAGAATCCCCTGAAGAAGGTTTAATATAAACCAAAGCCGCGGGCATTAATGGCGTTTTCGTTTATTGCTGGGCGAACCGCCCTGGGTTCGCACTAACAGCTGTCAAAACGTTTTTTTTTATTGGGTCGGGTCGAACCCGGATCCGCCCCAAACACAACGAGGTTCGCTCTGTCGATTTTTTGCGATCTAAGCTGACCGGGGTCCAACTGTCAAAAATGGGTTACTTACATTTTTGTAATTATCAAAATTAACTACACTCAGAAATAAAAATAGTCACATAATTACTAAAGTTTATGCATTAATGACTATTTTCTATCTGCCTCTCTTTCATTCTGCTGTGGATTTTCACACTAACTGTCATTTCGACTGGGTTGAAGCTTAGCGATGCTTCAACCCAGGTGAATTGATAAATATGAATAAAATTCCCTGCAGGATGAAAGAGATGCAGATAGAAAATAGTCATAAATTACTTAAATTTAGTCATTCTGTGACTACCCGGGTTTCTGCGTGTATTATTGAAACATATTAGTTACAAGAGATGTTTAAGAAAGCATTTGGAACATCGGAATATCGGAACATCGGAATATCTTTAAAACAACATCGTAATATCTTTAAAACCAGATCACCAATCACAGATATCGACATAGATTCTTAAACTAGAAAAGTTTTTTGAGAACTTGTGAAAAAATGGTGCTAAAATATCGAGAAACAAAAAAGTTATAATGGTTTGAATATTTTTATTGCGGTAAAAAATGAAGCTGCCGGTAGAGGGGTTAAGGCAAAACCGTTTCTCTGCCGTCTAAGACTGCAATGGCCGAAAGAACCCAGAATCATATGACTATACATCTTCAGTCGATAGGCAACATACAAAAAATGAGTTAGAAAAAAAACTATCCCTTTTCTGACTACACCCATGCATTTAATGGAGCAAAGAGTTTATAACAAATTTCATAACGCTAAAAATTTACATTTTTAACACCCACCCAATCCTTCGTACGGCATTTTGTATGAATAGGGGTATTCACTTAAAGCTGCGTAAAGTGTCGTTTAGCGTATTGTAATTTTCACGAATGATTAGACTTTCATGACGAAATTGAGAAGCTGCCAATAATGTACTTCTGGTACATTTTCAAACACCATCCACCTTTCATCCTTGATTTCACTCACTACCAGCTGGTTTTGACACGAGAACACGATCAGCTGGAGCATGAGAACAATGACGATGACTGTAAACATCGGAGGACTAGCTGGTTTTGTTGTGTACACAAGACCAGCTGGTTAATCGAGAACAAAGAAAAAATGGTAAACATTGAGCCGGCCGGAGAAATCTGTCATGAACATCAGGATAATTGCATGAGCGGCGGTGATCGAAAAGGGGCAGCGAAATCGAAGGCGAAATCTGAGAAAGACGAAATTCAGATCACTAAAGTCTAAGTGGTGAAAAAAATCGCAATAATTGTAGCGAAGAAATATTTCATATGAAATATTCCTCTGCTGACTCAACCCGATGTCAAAAGAGAACTCAATAATCTAGTTATTACCAAGGTATCTTGAAGGGATACCGTGGTTACCGCCAATAGAAATAATAGTAGTAGAACGCTAATAGCGTAATTGTCATAAAACTGATTTCAATTTTTATTACCTTTAATTATGGTTCTTCATTGTTTGTTCTATACCATGATGTTGTTTTGGTTCCTAAAATTAATCTGACACTTTGAGGCCCGGTACTCACGCTGTCAGTTCGTGGCAAACTAGATGTTGGTAACACGAACAGCAGCGACATTAGCATTCTTAGGTTAATGCTTCTACTTTACCGCCACAATCGTTTGGCATTTCAACGTTATTGTTGTTGAGCTCCTGGTTTTTGTAAGTAATTTTGAAATTCAAACCAATTTTTCCATTGTTGGTGGAGATGGATTGTCTTAAAAACGTATTGATGCAAGTTTCATTGCATCTGTCGTAAAATTGACCGCTTTTTCACTAATTATTGACAAGCATAATTATGATAAGTGCATCTGAGTTTAAATCAAGTTTTTTCCGTTCTATAGGTGTGATCTACAATACTAAAATAACTAAAAGCAAATATTAATTAAAATCGTAATCGTTAATAAATATGATATGAAAGATGATGGTTGCATAAATTGTCCAAGCATTTATTTAGTTCTATAAAGTATCTAATTCCTTCCATACACAATGACACAAACACAAACAACTTGTTACTGAATATTCAGTTTGTACTCTCAGTGGAACAACGATGTGCTTGAACAGAGAGGCCAATATTACGGAGAGATCTGGTATGGACAGCTTTACCGGCTTTCTACACTTCTAGCTCATGAAAAGGTTTTGCTATCGTCAGTAGCTTCACTATCAGCTCAGGTCTGGCCGCCTCCTACGAAAGTCCTGCAAATTAAAGGCCAAGTTTACTTTCCAGTAGCTATCCAGTAATTTTGGATCTCGTAAGATCACTAAATCAAATTTCTTACTCGTGAAGGTTCACCCATTTTTCGTTGAATTGAATTCTCAAAATGAAAAAATGTTTGCTTTTTGATCTTTTGATGACAGTGACTACGATAGTCATCGTTCTCCTAGATTGTTAATTTGTTGAATTTCAACCATTTGAAATGTTTCCTTCACTGTTTAAGCAATTTCATGGAAGATTTAAATTAATCAATTAATCACGATATACGCTAGGACTTACGCTGTTTAGTGAATACCCTTAATATTTTTCAAATTTGGTATAAGCTGTAACATTTTCAAGATACCCACCCACCCCCTGTAGCGTTATGAAATTTGTGAATGGGCCCAGAGTTGAATGCATACATGCAGTAGCAAACTTGAGCATCGTTGGAATGCTTAAAAATGCGTATTTTTTGTGCGAGTAAATTATACACCTTGTAAGCACATCAAACCTTATGAATTGGTTTCGTTGTTTACACTTGGTCATTCGTAAACATGATTATTTCTATCTATAGCCTAACTCTAGGCTCTAACCTCTAACAAAGTAGCCGACGCAAACCAGGAGCGCCACAATCACTCAAAAAGCAACTGTCACGCTTTCAAACCGTTGTGTGTTTGTTGTCTTATCAGTACGTTTTACGGTGTTGTTAATTGAGGATACCTACACTCGAAAGCCTTCCATACCTCAACCCGATGTGGTTTCATTAGTTTTGAAATTACTGAGAGAAGTGGACGCTCTTACGAGTTTGTGAAGATTCCTTTCAAAATCCGGTTTTAAACGTAAACAATAGGCGCACAATTTCAAAAGTGGTGAGCCACATGTGACTATAGTGGTGTTTGTTATAATTCAGAAAACATGCCGAGCATTACACAAAAGTTGAGAAATGTTTTCTCGTGGCAACATGATACGTACGAGTTTGAAAGCTATCAAGCAGTGACAAGCAGTGAGAACATGCAGAATAATCAAGATCAAAGTGCTTCTGTCGTTCCAAAGAAGGGAAAACTATTCAAACCAAAGGTAATCATTAAAGGTCTTTGCGGGCCATCGCCATTGAACAGAATGTTAATAGCCGAGAAGTGTTGTTTTTACTGTTATCGCTATCTTGGTTTGGTCTGATAAGTGGTGCTGATAAAAAGGAATCGTCGACAAATTCTACTACTTCACTCTAAAATGTAATCGCATTATATGCACCATTCGATTGGTTGCACTTAATCGGCCAAGGACAAGACTTAGATCATCGCTTGATGTGTGATTTCCGGGCTGTTTCTTATTTGAATTTTTCGCCAAAATGAACGTGGATCATACTGCCGTTCTACGCCTACTTGTCGCATGATTTATGGGCCGCGGGACAAATATACGGCAGCATAACTGTAAATACAGTCAATTATTTTCATTTTGATGGTTTACAACAGGGTCCTAAACCGATTTGAACTTAAATTTTGGGTAAATTTTGTTTTCCGTGTACTTTCCAAAGTATTTCTGGGTCACAATCCTTTATAGACATATTCTCGAAAATACGATAGATATTTTCAAAAATGTTGATTCTATCTCACGTACTTTGTGTGGTATTCATTTTATCATCTAGAACTGTTTATCTTACCCGCAAAGTGCGTTAGATAACATATATCTTTTGATACTGTGCAAAAAACAACTATAAAAATTTATCGTTTCTTCGATATGAAACAATATGGTATCCGTATGGTAAATTGCACATTTTAAATTGCCTAGTTCTAGGCTATTTCAGCCCAAACATCAAAACCTCACAATCTTTCAAACCTTATACATTCTTAAGTTGTTCATTTCATTACTTGGAACAAAACCGTTTAAGATTCCAGGAAAATAGGGTGGGATCAAATCTCCCCACTATGGCGGTTTCCATACAGACTGGCGACCAAAAATATGTTTTCCATCTCATGTCGTATTTATGAGTTTTGTGGTACAAATTTGATGTTTTATTTTCAAAAACAAGTTTTCGAAACTAACTTTTGAATAGGACCTATAGCGAATTAATAAGTTTTGTTATTAATGATGCATATAAGCCATTTATGCGATTAACGTTGTGCAAATCATTATAAATGTTAGAATTTACATAGAAATGATTATATGAATGATTTATCGGTATTCATTTATTGGCTGAATTATTTTTTAGCTGTTTTAATAGAAAATGGTTAACAATATTGGACAAATTCAAAAAGCCCTTAATTGAAAAAGTGCAAATTTGTGCGGCTAAATTCTTTAAGATCCATTACTTTACATCCCAAAGTACCCTTGAAAGGGTCTACTCCGTTTAGCATAATGCCGTATGGCATAATGCCGTTTGGCATACAGTCGTTTGGCATACAGTCGTTTGGCATACAGTCGTTTGGCATAATAGCTGTTTGGCATAATGTCATTTGGCATAACGGTCGTTTGGCATAATCGCCATTTGGCAAAATATCTAATCGTTTATTTTGCTTTTTTTTCAATTGTTTACATGTATAATAGGGTGCCGGTACCAATGCTTGTAATGTACCAGTAGAATGAACTATGGAATAAAACGTACATTTTTCGATAAAAACGACATGCGCTATTTTTGGTGGATAGATCGCATCTAGTTTAATCGATTTGCCAAAATTTAGCTTTTTATCTTACACAGTTAAAAATAATGAAGATTACACGTCATGTAAACTTCTTTTATGCGATGTAAACATGACCTCATGTAAATTTCAGTTTGAAATCATGTAATATGTCATGTAATCACTTAGGATCCTGCTAGATTACATGACATATAATTGAAGTTTACATGACATATCATGTAAATATCCATGATATTCCACGCTCCAATTATGTGCATTATATGTCTCAGAAATTTACACGTTTCATTCGAACTGTGTATCAAAAAGTCATATAAATAATTAACTCAACGCAAAAAAATTGCCCCCTTGCACCAGTAGTTGCCGTCGTGTTCCAGTAGTGGATCAACGGATGGAAGCAGTTTTTAAATGGATGTACCAGTTTTGGCCATCCTAAGGAAAAATACAGTTTATACATCAATTAAACGACCTTTGGTTACTGTCAATACATTAAACGGAAGCTTTCAATCCATGCTCAGTAGGGAAAATATAAAACAACTAATCAGAAACTTTGTTTTTGTATTAAAAATGGGGGTGGCGAATACAGGACCACTTGCACCAGTATTCGCCACGATTTTAATTTCGGTTCCTGAATTCGCCACCTACGTTGATTTCTTATGGAGGGTGGCGAATCAGGAACACCATGGCGAAAAATAGGTGCAAAGGAGCAAAAGTTTTAAGGAAAATGATTTTTTTCTATTATTCTCTGAGAAAATTTTACGGTTTCCAAGAATGTTTCCGTATCATCTTAACCCGTATAGGCCTGAGTGAACGAAAAATTACAAAAACTCTCACCGCTCAGCAAGTACTTAACGGATTTAAATTATTTTTTGTCAGTATACTGGCACACATACCTAGTTTCTAAAAGTGGTCAAAGAATTTCGGGAATGTTCATGTGTCCGGAGTTATTCAGGTGGGTTACTGGGTCAGGTCGGCTGAAAATGGTGCTGTACTTTTTTGCCCCTGGAGGTAGGCAAATTTCAAATTACATATAATTTCCTGAATCGGCTATAATGTGGCCACTATATCAAGGAATTTCAAGAAAAACCCATCAGCGTAAACATTTTGAGAAACGATTGAGTTGGATAACCTTGTGTCCTTAATTTGTTTGACCCTTGAAATAACCATTTTGGGTCTCCATGATGCCTCAAATTTACAACAAAGTGGTCAATTTGTGTCTAATTATATGTGTCAAGCCCATGGGAACGTATTTCAGTAAATTATTATGTTTAATCTCTACTGTTAGAGAATTGAAACGGTTTAGTATCCAACAAATCTATAGCCGATTCTTTAGGGCATTAAGCCCGAGTGACCACAACTAGTACATTCTAAACGGTGCTTACCTCTTCATTTATAATGTTGAATATCAGATCTTAATGATTTATGCAAATTAAAATGATTGCCATTGCAAATAAATAATAACAACTTGGTGTGTCCCAAAAAAATAGCCCTTTTTTACCCAGGGACCCACCAAAATATCTCCGACCACAGGACATTCCCGAGATCCTTTGGCTACATTTAGGAACTAGATATGTGGGCCAGTATACTGACAAAAAATTATTTGAATCCGTTAAGTGTTCGCTGAGCGGTGAGGGTTTTAGTATTTTTGCTTTCACTCAGGCCTATACGGGTTAAAGCAATTTAGCGAACACTAAACAATTGGCAACCATATATGCCATAAAACGATATATAATCCAGGTGGCGAATAACTGGTACATGGCGAATACCGGTACACCTTCCCTATAAAAATGAAGAAAAGTCCCAGAGATGATCTTTATGCTTCATTTGAAAGATATTAGTTGTTGTTTCGAGTGAAAAATGTTAAACCTATGTAAAAGTTAATTATTTTGTTTATAATTCCTTGTATCATTCCCGAACGTCTACTACTGGAGCACTAGCGCAACTACTGAAACACGTGTACCAATAGTGGCTCAATCGATTTCATGCTCAAAAAATAATTATATCACTCTTTTTATATTTTTTCTCATATAGTAGAGAGTGAAATCTTTCTTTTCTGTTGACGCCAAAAGATCTCTATTAGGGCTTTTCGTTATTATGTTATGATTTTTTATAGCTTAGGTAGTCCACTAATGGCACCAGCACCCTAGTGGTCTGTATGGCGTTGTTTTATGTCACAAAATATTTAACATATTTTATTTTTATTTTGTTTTTTCAGTCAACACAATTACCAAAAGTTCCGAGAGGCACATTGTCGAAAATTTCCAAAGACAAACAAAAGTAAGTGTGCAGTTTTTAAATTTAATATTCATATGTATATTTAAACATAGGATTCATTCACAAATTTCATAACGCTGAAGGGGGTGGGTGGGTGTCCTCGTGGTATTACAGCTCATACAAAGTTTGTAAAATATTTATACGAAAAACGTTACGAGGGGGTGGGTGGGTGTCAAAATTGACCATTTTCGGCGTTATGAAATTTGTGAACAAACCCATACAGTATTGGATGATACATGTGCCACTTTTTTCTATTTTCTATACAAAATTGGCAACATTAGAGTTAGATCTCAATTATTCATGGACCGATTTGAATAAGATTTTCACTTCTCTTCATGACATGAATTTCAACATATATTTTTTGAGTGATTTTACTGGAAAAAAATGAAGGAATATATTTATGCATTAAAAAGTCACTACTTGTAACAAAAAGTCACTAACGTTACTTTGTTCAGTAAAATGGTCACTGAAGTCACTAATTCGATGGTGTAAAAAGAAGAAAATTCCGAGTAGCTTCTGGAATTCAAGTAAAGCTAAGTATGCAGTTCCGCTCAAGAAAAGTAAAAATTTCTGCCGAAGAAATGGTCAAGAAATTTCCTACAGTGAGCTCCATTTGAATTAAAATTTCTTTTCAACTGCGTATTGCGAATATTTTGTAAAATTTTACTTTCGTCGAGTTAGTTGCGCGCCGGCCAGTTACACGCCAGGGTTACGCGCTGCCCAGATCCATCACTGCGATCAAAGAAAAATGCTTTTCTTGAGCATTTCTTGCAAGAAATTTCCAACGCATCGAGATAGGCGATTACTTTTCTGTTGAAGTGCATACATACTTCGCTTTAGTAAGAAAAGAAAACATTTCTGTTGAGATTTCTGGAGAATATTGTGTACAAATTTCTGAAAATTTGTTTCAATGATCTTAAAGAAATTTGTGGTGGAAATGCCAGAAAAAAAAAGCTGGACAAAATTTAGCCATAAAACCAGACGAGTTATATGTAAGACCTGTTATATGTATTGCTCATGTGACGTCTAGACTAATCTTCAGCGGAAAACTTGAAAAGAACTTGAACTTGAAATAACTGTGATCTAGCCTATCAAAGTTGATAATTTTGTATTAAAAAATCAATAATGTATTATCCAATATACTGTATATTTAGAAATATTTCGAACATAATAACTTTATTTCAGATTGAACCAAATCTTAGTGACAAGAAACCCTTCTGTATCATCGGCACAACTGAATGCCGCAGTGCCTTTAGTTAACATCCGCAGAATTCCCTCAAACAAATCAGTGCTGTCAGAAGTGCAGCCGGACTCAGGGAAAGCTTCAGCATCCGGTGGCCACAACCGGGTAGTTTCCTTGTCGAGTAACGTCACTCTGCGTAAGAAAACGAACAATCTAACTAGAACCGCCGTCTCATCAGCCGCAACCAGTCGACCGGAAAGCTCAACCCCGGCCAAACCGATTAGCCACCAGAGGGGACTGTTTTCGATCAATCGAGCTTTGCCAAAGCTACCAGCCACTTCCGGTTCCCGTCCGCCATCAGGTGGCAGCACCAGACCAGTTTCGAACACCAAAAGCTCCTCTGGTGCTGTGAGTTCGCGGCAGAAAGTAACTCGAACAGCGCCACCCGTGCCCGGTGTTGCAAGCCCTACCCACAGCAAAAGCCCCCGAGGGAAAGAAAAACGGCCACCAGACGATGAACCGGTTTACGCCACAATAAGACGACGCTCTCCGACTTCCATCAGAAGACAACCGGCGCTGTCGACATTCGGTAAAGTAAGGTAAGGAGACAATCTATTACCTATATAGGTATTCTTATTTGAATCGATCTGTTGTTGGACGGCACTACGTAATGGAATATGGAACAATTTAATCAATAATTGTATTGAATCCTAAGTAGGTACTCAACACTTATCTTCCCCACATAGTTAGAGCATGAGTCCTAGATACATAGGGGTCATTCACAAATTACGTCACGCTCCAAGGGGGGGGGGGAGGAGGTCGAGCCAAGCGTGACAAGCCTTACAAAATTTTCGGAGGACTCATACAAAAAGTGTGACAAAGGGAGGGGGAGGGGGTCGAAAAAGTTGAAATTTAGCGTGACATAATTTGTGTACCATCCCATACCTTCGACTGTCTAATTCATTGGAATCTCCCTCATCGTAACAACATGAGTACTAGAAAGTATTAAATAGAAGCTTCTAGTTTATCATAGCAAGTTTTTGGAATTTTTTGCTATGAATAATTTTATTTTGGGTTCCCTTTTTCCGAAGTTAGGTATTGAGAAAAGTATAACTTCGTTGATAAACCGTTTCTAACGTTTTTCTACAATACGAAAAGATCTTGGACTGACCAGAAATTTAACCCAGATATCTGCAGGCTTTGCTTTGTAGTTATCATTAGGATAAGGAAAGCCCAATATTGATTTATATTATTTACTGATAAAAATTAAAACACATGTTTGTACCATTCAATAACACGTGGCGAAAATTTGTATTTTACTGACTTTTTCGGTGGTCCTAAAGCCAAGTAAAAATTTACCGACCCCAGTACTCTAATCTAAGTGTGTATTTTAAGGTACTTCTATCGCAATAAATATATTGTGTACACACAGCACAAGAGTACAGATGTTTCTTCACCCTAATGGTGCCCCGTCTAAAGCAACCACCAACGCTAATGATTGGCGTTGGTCATCACGCGGGATTAGCTCATCCTTGGCCTATCACGTGGTCAGCCGAGTAGCTATTGGTTTCTGCAAGCTCGCGTTAGGCTTCCCATTTCCAACTGTATGTATGTGACATAACAGAAAGAATTAGAATTTGCTGTTCTGAAACGAAAGGATTAGAACGTAGAATTATCTTCTTACCTTCGCTATGGCGAAGAAATTGGCTAATTATACCGCATAGTGATGTGTGAGGATGTTATTACACAAAGGAATGAAACTCTTTGAGTGCAGCTACGTAAAGAAATAGTTCAAGTTTGTAGAGCATGTTTTTGCATAGTGGAAAATAATGGATTAAAGGCTTAGAATTGCTAGTAAGAAAATGAAATAACTACTTCGGAAAGCCTTGGAGATGTTGTCTATGCGCATTTTTTCCAAACATAACATGGATCGTTTTTTCTGAATTAATTTAGAGTAAGGGTTGCTCTCTTATAAACAAATATAGGGGCCTTATAGCCGTAGCGGTAAACGAGCAACTATTCAGCAAGACAATTCGGTTAAAGATCTTTTGGTAAAATAAATTTCCTCGATTTCCTAGGGCATGAAGTATCTTCGTATCTGCCACACGATATATACATGCACAAAATGGTCAACCGGCAAAGAAAGCTCTCAGATAAAATCTGTGTATTCATAAGAACACTAAGCTGAGAAGCAGACTATGTCTCAGTTGGAACATAGGGCCTGAAAGAAGAAGAAGGAGGGTTGTTCTCGTCAAAATTTGGCCACAGAAATAAGTGTGTTAATTTTGATTTATATATTTAAATATGGCTAATACTTGTAACTAACGAGGCGATATCTGCCCAGTATTGGTGAGTCCGGTGAGAAAAATCTCTCAAAAATAAATGTTAAAAATCAAGTTATGTCTGACGTGAAGTGTTAATTTTCATAAGTGAGATCTATGAATTCTTTATAAATCAAGTTTTTAAATAATTTTCATAGCAATCGCTAGCAGAACTGCTCCGCTTTCGAAGTTGGGTACCAGTTAAGCGAAATTTAGTCACATGTTACAGAACATGTCATTTTTTGAGCATGTCTGAAGTAACAGGGAAATGTTATCATTGATTGATAATGGATCATTGAAGGTAGTTTTTGCAAGTGCTAACTGCATCAAAACAAAAGCGCCACTGTATATGGGATTTAACATTGTGACAGCATTTCTGTTCTGCCAAACACACAAGACTACGGTGGCGCTATCTATGCTTCCCATAGCGGCCGTTTTGGTTATTTTAATGATCCATTGAAACATTATTATTATCATTGCGTTTGTTCGAAAACGACACTTTCCGCACGCGAAGAAAGCACTAGGCAAGTTTTACTTTTTAAAAACACTTCACTTTATTAAACTTACACTTTACACTTTTCACTTTACTTATCACTTGTACTTCACTTTTTGAATTTGAAAATATAACTGATTTTCATCCGCACATCACGCGTATTTATATTCCGCACCACATGTTCTAGAAACGCGTAGAATATTTCCGCTGTTTCCAGGCGCAAATGATGACGACGATGACGGCGATGATGATTGATGATGCATGTGTATGCTGGACTAGCGACGGTCACTCACTGTGATGCGCTTGGTCACTCACTGGAAGGCGCTCAGTGAGTGTAGTGCTTGACAGATGTGCGATGCTGCTGCTGTTGTTGTTATTGCTGCCAACCGTGTGTGAGGGGGACTTTATACCCTTTGCGCAGTCTATCCGTGTGTTATGTGGGGTGATGGTGATTTGTAGGGGAATGCCGTTCAAATTGCTTCTGCTTTCTAAACAGCGTTCATTAGAGAATTTCATTGAATGACTTATGTCCTCAACACTTATGAAAATCAGTAATAAAATTCTTCACTCAAATCATAAGTGAAACTTACAAATTTTAACAATAAACGTTGTGGTGCCAAATCATAATTATGCCCTAAGAAATTATTAAGTTTTTTTGCCTCAGTGAGGAAAAACAAAACATTATGTTCGTAATTATTTTTCCGACCAAATCAACAATATTTATATTTATATTTTTTTTTTTTGAACCATCACCGTGAAACCTAAAAGAAAAAATTATGTAACACTCTTACTAAATTTCAGATATTAGCATGGTTTATTTATTTGTGGTTCGAGGTGTTATCAAAAATGTTCTAAGCAATTGGTTTCAAGTTGGACGTATTTATGACTGTTTTAAATTTTGCATTGATAATATACCGTTTTGATTCATATTACGGACACTTAAGGCCTCAGTGAAGTATAACCCAGCTTGGACCATACAAAATAAATCATTCTGTATGATTTTTTAGCGTTATCGAGCGTCGGAAGCCCTTAAATTTCGGATGGTGGGTAAAGAATTCGCGTCCGCAACTTGAATAATTTTAAATTAATCAAAACGTGTGGCTTTTTCATGATTCTTATTCTGGACATTCCCTCACTTTTGCCTCATATTCCGGACGCTTTGATTCGAATTACGGACAACTCATGATAATCATTAATTTAACAGTCAAATCATCAATTGAAATCGTTCAACCACTTAAGAGACGTCTAAGGTAGTTGGGCATTATAAATTTGCAATGATATTTATGGAAATAACCTAATAAAACGAGCCTCGAAAAAGAGAACTTTTGGACGGCGAAAATTGAAACATTTCGTGTGAAATGTTTCCCATACAAACGAGAGTGTCCGGAATTTGAAGCTGTCCGTAATATGAATCAAAACGGTACTATTAAACTTATTTTCTCAATATGTAAAATACAAAAAAATCCTTGAAATTTAGGGTTATTTTTACTACAATCATACATTTTTATGTAACAAATGATCGAAACGGTTTAATGACAAAAGGTCGCAATACAAAAGGTTGGAAGGACAAAATGTTGATAGACAAAAGGTCGAAAGGACAAAAAAGACCAATATGATTTGCTTGATTGGATTTTATTCTCTCTTTGAAAATGGATTTTCGACCTTTTGTCCCTTCTTTTTTGTTCTTTGACCTTTTGTCCTTTCTACCTATTGCCTTTTGACACTTTTTAGATTCGATCAAAACTATGGGACCTCGACATAGTCGCGAAATTTTGCTTTTATTGCCTTGGAACCAGCAAAATTTCGAAAGTTTTGCCATGAACTTCCCTTGGCCCTAAACATCGTATAAGTATCATCCAACATACTCAAAACTGGCAACTATAGTGATTAAAATTACGAAAATTAAAATTGAAAATGATCAGCTAATATAATAACATCGAGACACTTCAAGATTGACATGCAAAAGTGCTCTGTTAATATATCTGTTACTAAATGTCCAATTGAAACTCTCTATGGCGCATTTGAAAGGCAATGAGTTATTCTTAGCTCGTAGGTATTTTTCCAAAAACATTTTTTGCATTTTATATACTAGCCATCGTGCAAAAGTTCGTGCAAAGCCATCGTGCAAAAGTTTTATGCGAAAAAAAGTGAAACTCTGCCGAAGACGAAATCTCTCCAAGGAATCAGGCTCCTGAGATATTTGCAAAACAAAGTTTGTATGCTCACTAGTGCCGCCTGGTTGGAAAATTTTAAATCAACTAGCTCGAACAATGATAGTCCTTGAATTATCGAACATCCTTGCCGAAGACGCCATCTTTTTAAGTGGTCAGGATTGCGAGATCTGCAAATCAAAAGTTTCATGCTCACTAGCGCCGCCTAGCGGCAAAATACCGAATTTATTTGCTAAAATAATGATAGCCCTAGAGCTACTGAACAATTTGGCCGAAGACGCCATCTTTCTAAGTGATCAGGCTCCTGGGATATTCGCAAAACCAAGGGTGTTGCGTTACAAAAATTCGCGCGACAACCGAAAGGTTAGTATCTCTGCCGTTTTTCGACCGATTTCAATTGTTTTTTCCTCATCTGTAGAGCCTTTTAACCACTGCTTCCATTATTCAGCAATATTGTGGTATGACCCATATTTTATTTGGTGGTCATCAAATATCCTTTCACGATTGAGATGTGATAGACATTGGTTGATGTGTCTTTTACCCTATTAGGACTACCTTGCCAAATTTCCAAGGGCTCTAATAACCCTTTTCCAAATGTTAACATTTTTTGAATAAGCAATGCTCCGCAGTTGCAGAGTAAATACTCAGCAGTTTTGTTTTCAGCTTGACAAAAACGACATTGGGTTGAATTTTTCCTATCTTTTTAAGATGATACCTACTTGGGCAGTGACCGGTCATCTGGTCAGTTATTACTCTAAGATTTCCTTTATTATGATTCAGTATAGCCCAGTATAGGCTTTTGCTAGACTGGATTTTATGAATCTTTGCGCTTGCTTGGATGTGCTCGTGCGTTCCAATTGGATTCTACCATGGACATTTCCCAATTTTTCAGTTTCATCCTGAGAGTGCACTCAGGAACATCACAGAACGGTTCAGGGCCGACAAAGGTCGAAGCTGCACCCTGTCTTGCTAGATTGTCGGCGATTTCATTACCCTCAATTCCACAATGGCCGGACACCCAGTACAATGTAACTTCGTTCTTACTGGCCAATTGCTTCAGAGAAAGAATGCATTTCCACACTAACTTTGATCTACATGTGAATGCCTTTAGAGCATTCAAAGCTGCGTGGCTTCCGAGAAAATACAGATCTTTGCAAACTTATAGTTTCTTTTGAGACAAACATTTGTACAGTCAAAGATGGCTTGTATTTCAGCTTGGACTGCAGTGGGACTGCGCCCCATAGTAATCGCTTGCTGATACCAGGGCCGATGTGGGGCCTTCCTTAGCCGAGTGGTTAGAGTCCGCGGCTACAAAGCAAAGCCATGCTGAAAGTGTCTGGGTTCAATTCCCGGTCGGTCCAGGATCTTTTCGTAATGGAAATTTCCTTGACTTCCCTGGGCATAAAGTATAATCGTACCTGCCACACGATATACGAATGCGAAAATGGAAACTTTGGCAAAGAAAGCTCTCAGTTAACAACTGTGGAATTGCTCATTGAACACTAAGCTGAGAAGCAGGCTTTGTCCCTGTGAGGACGTAATGCCAAGAAGAAGAAGAAGACCAGGGCCGAAAACTCCAGCTCTAGTATTGTCGCCCATCTTTGACCCGTTGGTATAAAATACAATAGAACCTGGACGTGAACTTGACCCACCAGAATCCGCTATATTTGGCTTGGCTTGAAGGGAATCATAGTTGGTCTTCGTTGTCATCCAATCGTCTAATGTTTTCATATCTGAATTCAAATTGAATTCCTTGATGATCTTCATGTGACCAATCACCACGTAGTATTTTATTATAACGAATAAACTGCAAGTCATTTTTTGCAGCTTGCAGTTTAATGAATTGATGCAAAGACAGTATATTATGAAGGGCATCCAAGGCAACCGATAGTGTACTTTAAATTGCCCCTGTCATTGATATACAAGCAAGTCTCTTTGCAACTTAGCCAGCTTCTTCTGAGCGATTACCTCATTTGTCTTGGGCCACCATACCAGTGAAGCATAAGTAATTTTTGGACGGACTATTGCTGAATAAATCTTTATTAGGCTTTATTGCAGACCCATAGGGCTGTAGCATGATAGACTTGCATTACAAAGTTAATATTCAAAAAACATAAATAATTCATCTCAAGCATTAGAACATGTTCATGTTCCGATGTTCATAAAGAATATCAAATTACAGAACGTTTCATAGCTCTCACAAATCCTTAAGAGTGTGAAAAGCATAAAACAGTAAAACTAAATTTCACATCAACTGAAATGCTGAACCTTCCCACGATCATAAAAACCTTACTTCACAATTCCCAAGCATTCATATCATGCTAACATTCAAACCAAATTATTGCCAACCTTTTCCAAATTACAACTCAGGCAATGACCCATGTCATTGTCACTACACTCTGACGCCAACGATCATTCCAGACAATCGATATATGCAATAGCGTAATTCGATCTCCTTGCCTACGCCAAGTGCATCGTTCTCACGATGCAAGAGGCCAATGGTTATATTTCTTTTCGCTTATAATGCATAGTGCTAAATTCTGATTGGCTTATATTTACATACCAAAAGTTAACTCCAAGTACCGCCTCTTTTAGAACACTTTTAGAACATAAGCAATTCAATGATGGTAAGACTTCTTGTAAGTAAAAATGATTCTAAATAAAGATAATCTTATAGACAACGGAACAATCAATAAGTCTAAAATTTAATACGGTAAAATTAATACGGTAAATGGCGACCGGTGACTTTCGAATCTTTCGGAGTCCGAAGTGGATTATTATTGATCACCAACTAGATGATCTAGTGATTGATTTTGCATGAAGCAAACAAGTGAAAAAACAAAACAAAAATCGGAAGTTTTTCAAACAGTGCTAGTGAGATTCAATTATGGGAAAAGGTGCATCAAAGTCGTCCAACGAAGGCGACGCAAATGTTCAAATAACTAATCTCCTAGAAAACCATCAACAGTTCCATGAGGAAAATGCATTAAAGTTGTGGCTAATTTTGGTGATGGTTGGTATCCAAACAGTGATAATGGTTTACAACATGATAAAGAAGAACACTCGAAAAAATGCACTCAAAGCAGCTAAGAGTATTGCTGTACTGGAAAAAGTTTGAGTAAGAAATCAAGTGCAGTGAATAAAAAATAAACATTTTAAATCATTCGATAAAAATAAACTGAACAATTGTAACGAGATCCAGTAAAGTGAACAAAATAATCTTCAAATTGTGCGGAAAATCAGAATCGCGTGACACAAGAAAATCCCGCGGTGCAGTGAATTGAAAACGAAAATTAATTATCCACGGGCGAACCGGCAACTTGGAGCCGCCCCAACAAAGGGCAAACCGGCAACATGGAGCTGCCCCTACGAAGATGGTACAGTTAGAACAACATCAACAAGCAGCAGCAGTGACCGAGGTGCAACGATCGTGCCAGAGCCAGGAACATGGCGATGAGCAGAATTACCCGTAGGAAGACAACTATTGGTGAGCGTATCAAATCCGTAATTGATTACTAACATTAATTAATAATTTTCATATGTGAATTGTGCATTGTAAATCTACTTTTATAATTATATTGGAAAATAACAGAAGAATGAATATTCCCCATTAAGAAATAATATGTTATGATTTATATGGTGAACATAAATGAAAGTTTATGCCTTTATTAGTAAATTTCATTTGGTATTGATATTTTTCTTAACTATATGAATTATAATTAAAATTTTAAAATGAATGACATTGAATGGGAAGATTTTCTCAAATTTTTAAATGAAGTTGAAAAGGGTAATGGTCCAGAACCATTTGCACCTTTTGAAAGAAACACAACCCCCCGTACGTGGGAAGAATTGATAGCAAGAATTGAAAATTTGCCAGGAGACGATCCAATCACATGGTTGCCCCTGAGCGAAAAACCATAAAAGAAAAATTTTATTTTTTTTATTATGCAATTAACCTTATGATCAACTTTAAAAGTTTTCAATGAGTGGAATTGAATTAGAAATACAAAATTTAATTGGAAAACTACATAATATTAAAACAAACTTAAAAAAATCTCCTTTTAGAAGATACCTTAAAAGTACTCTGAAAGATAAAATTCTTTTAACTAAAACCATATACAATAAAGTCGTACAAACTCTTTTGAAATATGAAGATGTTTTAGATAATAGACATGTTGATTTCTTTATAAAAGCAGCACGTCTTGATTATGATGAAATAATTTATATACTAGAAACAAAACTTAAGAAATATTCAAAACCAATATCATTAAAATCACTTAGTTACGCAATAATATTCAATATTAGACTGATCAAGATTTCAAAAAAAGTTAAAATGGCATTGAACATAAAAACAGCATCTGAATTAGCATCACTGATTCCCTCTTACGATGGAAATTCAGGAGGTGTAAAATCATTTATTGATGCTATCAGATTGGTGCAAACTATAGTGCCAGCAGATCAGCAAGCCCCTGCCATTCAGCTCATTTTGACTAGGTTGACTGGTAAGGCCAGAGATTTGTTTACTGGCGTTCCGGCTAATTACCAAGAAATTGTGGATAAAATTTCTGCTGACTGCACTGACAAAAGCAGTTCAGAATTAGCTCTCGCTAACTTGAAAAATATTAA
Source organism: Aedes aegypti (assembly GCF_002204515.2). Classification (NCBI taxonomy): domain Eukaryota; kingdom Metazoa; phylum Arthropoda; class Insecta; order Diptera; family Culicidae; genus Aedes; species Aedes aegypti. Next base: position 191,034,609 of record NC_035109.1, on the reverse strand, counting down.
ACCAAAAAAAGGCCAAGAAACTTCTGGGTTTACCAAGGAAGTAGACATACTAGCAGATAAATTGAAACAAGCTTACATTAGAGAAGAAGTACCTAATGAAGTAGCAAAAAAATTAGCAAACAAGGCTGCCATTCAATCCTTGATTATCGCATCACAGAAGCAGGAAACAAAAATGCTTTTGAAAGTTGGAAAATTTGATTCGCTTTCTGAGGCATTGAATATCGTTGTGGAAAACGAGAATTTTAACAACGAACCATCTGTGTCAATGTTACAGATGAGAAAGAAATTTCCTCAAAATAAGCCAAGTTATCAATCAAATTATCAAAATCGCAACAATGGCAACAACTCTAGAGGTAATTTTAGAGGTTTCACACGTAATAATACGCGTCAAACCACACCAAATTTTCCTCAACAATCATCAAACAGATTTTTAAGATACAATTACCAAAATACCAATCATCAACATCCAAGACAACAAAACTGGAACCATTCCGGTAATAGACGATTATATCATATGAATGAGGTAGATGGTTCAATGCTTTCCAGTCAATTTGCGCCAAACGGTGCATTGCCTCAACCGGTAAGTATGGTGCCAAGTAACATGATGCCACCGCAAAGGCAACACCAACAACCTCAACAAGTTCCAAATCATTTTTTAGGAACAACAGGTCTGTTCCCGTACTCACGATGAATCTGAACGCGTCCAATTTCATATCGGTCAATGTTCAGATGACAAACACTACAAACACATTCATAATAGATTGTGGAGCAGACATATCTATTTTCAAACGTAGCAAAATACACCCCAGCTATCTAATAAATATAACGGAGAAGATCAAGTTAACAGGTATCACTGATGACACGGTTGAAACCATCGCGTCAGCAGTAACTGACCTATATTTTGAAGGAGGACTGTGCATCAAGCATAAATTCCACCTTGTAAATGATGAATTCCCTATTATGACAGACGGCATTTTAGGCCGCGATTTCTTAAGTTCCCATAGATGCATAATTGATTATGAGTCTTGGTTACTTAAGTTTAATGTAAATAATGAAGAAATAACTATACCAATTCAAGACAACTTAAACAATGGCTTTATCTTACCGAAAAGAAGTGAAGTCATTAGGCGAATTATAAATATTCCATATACATACGATATGGTTGTGCATTCACAGGAAATATTGCCAGGCGTTTTCTGTGGAAATACTATCATATCATCTAATAACCCTTATGTTAAATTTATCAACACTACAGAAAATCCTGTACATATATTGTATTCACGATTCCAACCTATAATGGAACCACTCTATAATTACCATATAATGAAAATTAATAGTAGTATTAAAAATAAGAAGAATCGTCAGCAAGACATTCTGAATCAAATTAAAACTATTGGAATACCTTTAGATGCAGTAAAAGGTTTACAGAACCTCATTGCAGAATATCACGACATTTTTAGTTTACCTGATGATGTTTTAACCTTTAACAATTTTTATACTCAGGAAATTCCTCTGCAGGACAACTGTCCGATATATATTCCGAATTACAAAAACTTACATGCCCAAACTAATGAAATTCAGAGACAAGTGGATAAGATGCTGGGTGAAAACATTATCGAACACTCAGTATCCCCATATAATTCTCCAATTTTGTTGGTACCGAAAAAATCGGATACTAATGACAAGAAATGGTGTTTAGTTGTCGATTTTCGACAGCTTAACAAAAAAATCCTTGCTGATAAATTTCCTCTCCCCAGGATTGATACTATTTTGGATCAATTGGGAAGAGCTAAATATTTTTCCACGTTGGACTTGATGTCTGGTTTTCATCAAATCCCACTAGATGAGAACTCAAGAAAATTCACAGCGTTTTCAACACAGTCTGGACATTATCATTTTACGCGTTTACCATTTGGATTAAATATAAGTCCAAATAGTTTCCAGCGTATGATGACAATCGCCATGGCTGGATTGACACCCGAATTAGCTTTTATTTATATTGATGACATCATTGTGATTGGTTGTTCAGTAAACCACCATCTAATGAATCTTACACAAGTTTTTGACAGATTGAGACACTATAATTTAAAACTCAATCTAAGTAAATGTAAATTTTTTCAACCAGAAGTGACTTATCTAGGTCACAAAATAACTGATAAAGGAATATTACCTGATCCTTCTAAATTTGATACAATTAAAAATTATCCAGTTCCATCCAATGCGGATGATGTTAGACGATTTGTAGCTTTCTGCAATTACTACAGGAAATTTGTTCCAAACTTTGCAAAAATTGCTAGTCCTTTGAATAATTTACTTAAGAAAAATTCAAAATTTATGTGGACGGATGAATGTCAATATTCATTCGAATCATTACGCAATTATTTAATGTCACCAATGATTCTTCAATATCCTGATTTTAATAAACAATTTATTTTGACGACAGATGCTTCAGACATTGCTTGTGGAGCAGTACTGTCTCAACAATTTGAAAATAGCGAGCTACCGATAGCTTTCGCAAGTAAAACCTTTACGAAAGGAGAAAAAAATAAACCAGTAATTTTGAAAGAGTTAACAGCGATACATTGGGCTATTAACTACTTTAAACCTTATTTGTATGGAAAAAAGTTCGTTGTAAGAACAGACCATAGACCGCTAGTATTCCTGTTTGGAATGAAAAATCCAAACTCGAAACTCACAAATATGCGTTTAGACTTAGAAGAATTTGACTTTGTCGTAGAATACATACAAGGCAAAGCTAATGTAATCGCAGACGCACTGTCACGTATTGTTACAACGTCTGAAGAATTGAAAAATATAAATATTTTGAAGGTTAATACAAGAGCAATGACCCGAGAACAAAATCAAACTACAACACCCGCAGAAACACCAAAGGTTACTGTTAGTAAAGAGCCTGATCACCTCTCTACTTACGTAACTGAAAATCCAAGCATTACCAACAAATTGCATAAGTTAAGAATTAGTTATGATAACAATGTTCTTGAAATGATAATTTTTTCAAAGAACAGTAAAAAACATGTTGCATCAGTGCAACAACAGTTTATAAGAAACGGAAGTCAAACACTTGAGTTTGCTCTTCTGAAATTAGAGAAATTATTACTTACGATGAAAATTAAAAAGATTGCTTTATCTTCGGATAATGAACTTTTCAAGTTATGGCCTATAAATATTTTCAAAAAAATAACAAATGAAAAAGTTAGACACGTGCAAATAATAATTTACAATCCGCCAAAATTTATAACGGATAAAAATGAAATACATGAAATAATTAGAATTAACCATGAGACCCCATTAGGAGGTCATATTGGACAACATAGACTTTATCTCAAGATAAGAGAAAAATATAAATGGAAGGATATGAAAGGTTGCATATCACAGTTCGTAAAATCCTGTGAATTATGTAAAAAAAATAAAATTACTAAACATACTAAAGAAAATATGATAGTTACCACAACACCTTCCACACCATTTGAAGTGATTTCAATTGATACAGTTGGACCACTTCCATTAAGTAATAACAAAAATAGATACATAATTACAATCCAATGTGATTTAACGAAGTATGTTGTTTTAATACCAACGGCAAGCAAAGAAGCTAATGTCATTGCCAAGGCATTAGTCGATCATTTCATATTAGTGTACGGAAATTTCCTTGAATTGAGGTCAGATCAAGGAACCGAATTTAAAAATCAAACCTTAGAACAAATTTGCAAAATTTTGGAAATTAAACAAAACTTTTCAACGGCTTATCATCCCCAAACTATTGGTTCATTAGAGAGAAATCACAGATGTTTGAATGAATATCTGAGATCTTTTACAAATGAACACCATACAGATTGGGATGATTGGTTAAAATTTTACAGTTTTTCCTATAACACCACTCCACATTCAGATCATCAATTTACACCATTTGAATTAGTTTTTGGCAGAAAAGCTCAACTACCCAACGAAATATACGAAAAAGGCATAGAACCACTTTATAATTACGAGGACTATTATCATGAACTTAAATTTAAAATTCAGAAATCAAATGAAATCGCTAGAAGAAAATTAATTGATCAAAAATTAATACGAACAAATCAAGCAAATCAAAATATCAACCCAATAAATCTAAATATTGGAGATTTAGTATATTTAACCGTAGAAAACAGAAAAAAACTTGATTCATTTTATTCAGGACCTTATAAAATAGTCGAAATCAATGACCCAAATTGTAAAATTAATCACTATTTGACACAAAATAATGAGAATATTACAGTTCACAAAAATCGACTTATTAAAGCATAAAAATAAAAAAAAAAAAAAAAAAAAAAAAAAACACAAAGTTTTGATTTAATCATTGTATCGATAACTAACAATAAATTTTAATACAAAAGAGATCCACCGAGCCTAACACCCATAAAAAAGAGAATAAAACACAAAAAAAAAAAAAATGACAATCAAATGGGGTAGGTAAAATTTCTTAGTATAACACTAAGAAGCTTGAAATTCGATAGGATCAAATAAGTATATTTTTTATGTAAACGGTATTTGGAGCATAGCTATACACGAGTAATTTTTCTTCGATACATTACTCTCCCGAAGGGTGGAGGTGTAGCATGATAGACTTGCATTACAAAGTTAATATTCAAAAAACATAAATAATTCATCTCAAGCATTAGAACATGTTCATGTTCCGATGTTCATAAAGAATATCAAATTACAGAACGTTTCATAGCTCTCACAAATCCTTAAGAGTGTGAAAAGCATAAAACAGTAAAACTAAATTTCACATCAACTGAAATGCTGAACCTTCCCACGATCATAAAAACCTTACTTCACAATTCCCAAGCATTCATATCATGCTAACATTCAAACCAAATTATTGCCAACCTTTTCCAAATTACAACTCAGGCAATGACCCATGTCATTGTCACTACACTCTGACGCCAACGATCATTCCAGACAATCGATATATGCAATAGCGTAATTCGATCTCCTTGCCTACGCCAAGTGCATCGTTCTCACGATGCAAGAGGCCAATGGTTATATTTCTTTTCGCTTATAATGCATAGTGCTAAATTCTGATTGGCTTATATTTACATACCAAAAGTTAACTCCAAGTACCGCCTCTTTTAGAACACTTTTAGAACATAAGCAATTCAATGATGGTAAGACTTCTTGTAAGTAAAAATGATTCTAAATAAAGATAATCTTATAGACAACGGAACAATCAATAAGTCTAAAATTTAATACGGTAAAATTAATACGGTAAAGGGCATTAGTACCCTTACTTATTACCTTGATCAGATGAGAGTTCTAGTTTAATTTCTAATCCAATGTAACCCCAAGGTGTTTAACTTCTTCCGAAAATTAAATTTGAACTCCATTCAAAGAAGGCTGTGTAAGCTTTACCTTTTTCCCTTGATAAAAGGCACGATAATAGTTTTTGAAGGGTTTACGTTTAACCCCTCTTTTCTACACGATTTGAGAATAATGCTTAACGCAGTTTGCAACCGATCGAAAATCGTGTTATTAAAATTTCCACGAACCAAGATGGTCACATAATCGGCATATCCAATTACCGCAAAACCTTGATCTTTTAGATTTCTAAGAAGTTCGTCTACTACAAGAGACCGCAGTAAGGGCGATAACACTCCTCCTTGAGGACATCCCTCAGTAGATCTTATAGATATTTGCGCACCTCCTTGATCAGCAGAAATTGTCTAATCCTTGAGCATAGTCATTACCCATTCGATAATACTTTTATCCAAGCCCCTTGCTTTCATGGCTGAACTCATAGAGCTATAGGATGCATTATCGAATGCTCCTTCGATATCGAGAAAAGCAACCACGGCTATTTCTTTGGCTTCAAGAGATTTTTCGATTTTATTTACCAGCGTCTAGATTTACCTGATTGATACGCAAATTGGTATTTACAAGGAGGCATTTCTATTAAACTCGTTGACTTCCATTGTCTTTAAAAGAACAGAGGAAAGGTTTATAGGTCTAGAGGCTTTGGGAGTTTTTTTTACCTTTCTTCCAGCTTTTGGAATGAAAACGACTTGAACCTTATGCCACGCTTTTGGAATATGTGAAAGCGCAACACTTGCTTTGAATATTTCGGTTAAGAGCGGACAAAGCGTCTCTTTTCTTTGTTACAGTAAGCCTGGGAAAATATCATCTTTCCCGGCAGATTTGAAAGACTGAAAAGAACTCAATGCCCATTCGACCCTCGAAGGCGTGGAGATTTCACAAGCTTTCTGATAGGCATTTATCGACCATACATGTCTGTTCTTTATCCAAATATGGGATCGATTCAGGTAAATGAGTTCTCATCATTACTTCCAGTGTTTCAGAAGAGTCAACAGTAAAACTGCCGTCTTCTTTTTTAAGGCTACCTAGACTATTTGAATGGTCTTTTGAAAGGACTTTGTGCAGCCTTGCAGCTGCAGGAGCGTTGTTGATGCTTCCTATATTATTCAACCCAATCTAAAGTGATCTTTGCTCTATTCAACAACCGCATGGATTTCTTCCTCAATCTTGTATAGCTTGTCATTCCACCAAGGCACTGTTAGATGACCTTTGTTGAATAGGACAGCTAGCTTGATAAGATGCGACCATTTGGCCAATGATCCCATTAGAGGCATTTGAAACGATTGAAAACGATAGAGATCTCAATTGGTTTTCTTTGGGATTCTATAGTTTTCTGTTATTTCTAATCCAGTTTTTAAATCGAACCGGATTTCTTTATTATCTGACAATGACATCAGAAACATGCTAGTTCACAATCTTCTCCGATAGCAGGTCGCTACAGATCGTGAAATCAAGAACCTCTTGTCGGATAGAGTTTACAAAAGTAGGAGAATCCCCTCAATTACAATGTGTCTATGTTGTTAGACGACATGATTGGTATGAAAGTTCACAGAATTTTCGTGTTTAAGTAAGTTCTAGTGAACCCAAACTTTTGCGCGCTACACCATACTGAGGGGTAAACCTAAACTTTTGCACGATGACCTGAATGACTATTTCGTTAATAATAAATATTATAATAAATCTTCGAGCTGTTTAGTGGTATACCTATAAGTAGATGAAAAAACCGAATTTAGTACTATACAATTTAATTAATCTAGAGTTCGTATCTTCATACGCGTATTTCGACCTCAACTGTAAGGCCGTCTTCAGTGTCGTGTACTAGACTCGACTTAGTACCACAGAGAACAGACGTTCATCTTTACTCGTCAGCGTGTGTAATGCTTTGTACTAGTCATTTCAAAGTATGTCGTTATGCTCCTGTTAGGCGGCGCTGTCATCAGAATATAGGAGCATCAATTTTGCCGCTTTTTACATTTTGGCGCTAGTGTCACCATAAAAAATTGCCACTTGTCGCTAGCGTTGCTTTGTGTGCCAATGTATGTTGACGTTCACTAGTGCCATCGTGTGGTCGACACGAGTTTGTATGTCGTGCTGTCTGCGTTGGCGGCGCTGATGATTGATTCTAACATTTACACATGATTTTGATGGAATTTCGTTCGAGCCTCCATGTCTGTTCTCTGTGTTAGTACTAAATTAGGTTTTTTTATCTACTAATAATATATAGGTAGTTTTCAGATTTTTCCTCCAAAATTTCGCTAGTGCTTCTCAAAGAACATAAGATTGCGGTTCTAATGAGGCATTATGTCAAAACTTGGTCGATCCAATGCTGAGAAAATTCGCAATGTCTTTTTAGTGTTTTTTTTAATGTCACAACTTTAGGTATAAATTTGATAAGTAAAACTCAAACAATGTTTTATCAAAATACCTACAAAGTAAGATTAACTCATTACTTAGCGAATAAGCCAAAGAGAGTTTCAATTAAACGTGTAGTCACAAAGATATGGACAAACCTCTTTTGTATGTTTTTTTAGGGGTTGAACCCAAACTTTTGCACGGGAGTGTAAGTGGATAGTGCCTATGATTATCTTAACATTATCAATTGTAAAAAAAGATTATCTTTAGAAAAAGGTAAAATCTCTTATGAAAATATTAGGAGTTATAATGCTATCAATAGTTTTATGATATAATTTGCCAGTGCCAATAATCAAAAGAACCACATTTTATTACAAGAAGGGATAATCTATGATGCAATTTGAATAAGTTGTCTTGAATAAGAATAAGTCTTCAGTCTCGTGTACTAGACTCGACTTAGTACTAAATTAGGTTTTTTCATCTACTAATAACAAATAGTTTTCAGGTTTTTCCTCAAAAATTTTGCTAGTTCTTCTCAAAAAACATAAAATTTCGATTCTAATGAGGCGTTATTTTAAAATTTGGTCGATCCAATGCTGAGAAAATTAGCAATGTCTTTTCAGTGTTTTTTTTTTAATTGTCACAACTTTAGGTAAAAATTTGATAAGTAAAACTTAAACAATGTGTTATCAAAATACCTACAAAGTAAGATTAACTCATTACCTAGCGAATATGCCAAAGAGAGTTTCAATTAGACGTGTAGTCACAAAGATATGGACAAACCTTTTTTTGTGTGTTTTTTAGTGGTTGAACCCAAACTGTTGCACGGGAGTGTAAGTGGATAATGCCTATGATTATCTTAACATTATCAATTGGAAAAAAAGATTATCTTTAGAAGAAGGTAAAATCTCTTATGAAAATATTAGGAGTTATAATGCATGCAATAGTTTTATGATTTAAAGAACAGTGCCAATAATACAAAGAACAACATTTTTTTACAAGATGGGATAATCTATGATGCAATTTGAATAAGTTATAGCGCAAATGATCACCTTGCTATGCATATCTTTGTGCCCTGAAAAAAAAAACTGCTTGTAACTCTAGTAAGGTAAAAATTCAAATTGAAATGTTAATTGTTTTGACAATCACAATTATAAGAAGCGTGTATCGAAACTGCCCTACGTTGAAAGAAGGTAACATATTTTGATATTTTGGATCGCACTTTTGAGCCCTATACATTTCAGAATTGTTGGCAAATAATCGCTTGCGCTGAAAATTCGATCGATTGGACCAATCGACCATTGTTTGTGGTTCTCTAGATTGTGTTCTTAAAATGTCGAGGTGTGAGTTCTATGCATCTTCATCACCTTAAAAAAATCGAACACCTCTACTTAGACGCCGAAGCTTTTCCGCTTGCGCGAAGCGCATGAACGAGCCGCCGCGCATCAATGAAAAGAGACTTTTTGCCTCGCTGTCATTCTCCAGGCGGTTTGATTCGTTTTCAGCCGCCGCCAGTCAATCTTTCTTCATTCAAAAATCCGGCGACGAAGCGAACGGTCAGTGTTTGTGTGAACTTCGGTTGGTTCGGTTCGAATTGTTGTGCTTGCCGTGGAGGAGAGCTCGCGAATCGTCGCATCTGGAGTGGAATTTCAATTGTGGGCTGGAAGAAAAGAAAAAAAAAAAGAACCTTGGCCACCTAATATTCTAAAGTAACAGTTGTTCGTCACGCGAGGATTATCGTTTTGTTATCTGTTGGTGATAAGGTAGGAGAATTTGTGACGAAAACCGTTCTGTGAAGAGTGGAGAAAAGCCATAAAAAATGCACAAGAAAGCTATCGAAAGCAAGAAGTGAAAGTGAAACATAAAAAAAGTACATCGGTCACGAAAGAGAAGAGTAATAACATGTCAAAGTGGCTTAAGGAAGAAATGCTGGATCGTGGAAAAGAAAAAGATGCCTCACTCTTTTGAGAGCCGGAGGGAGAAGCAGATTATGTGTTTTGTATGGTGTTTTTTATGGCGGCGGCTGAAATATTTCCCATTTTTTTTGTGTTTTTATTTTTCGTGGCTGCTGAAATTAGTAGGGAAACAATGAAAAACACGCAGAAAGATCAAGTTTGCGCTGCGGATGCTGCTTGCTTGCTTGGTTCGGTTTCAGCAAAAGGGGCAGCCCAAGCGTAACATTATAAGAAGCTCACTATGTTTACAAGACAGGCATTTTGGTGTGTTTGCAGCGATGTTGAGATTCCGAATGCGCATTTCTTGCAAGGTAGTTGCGTTACTCAAAAAGAGATAGCTTGCCGAGCTACAGTCGTCCCACAGTTATGGGTAGCACACTGATATGGAACAGAGTTGGATTAAACGAAGAATAGCTCAAGTAGAGTTGCAATTACGCAGAACTCATTTCACCTACGTGAACCATAAATCTAAACAGCGTCACAATCAATAATATGGTTCAGCATATTGTTTCCGTTCGTAGGAAATAAAATGTCAATCATATTCCTAGAAGCATTGAAAACCATACCACAGTTCTAAGTTAAGGCTAAGACGATCCCGAAAGAACGTATGCTTTCACTAACACATCATTCGTTTACCTCGCAGATAAAATGGTGTTCTAGTGTTCTGATCTATAATATGAGTCTGTTTGATCCATAATAAGGATCCTTCTCTCCCATAGACCCACAAAACGTTTGAAATTTCTACTGAAATCGACACTATTTAGTAAGTAACCGTGAATTTTGATGTGTATCCCTGAAAACAACTGTATTCTGTAGGGCCAGGGAGATAATTTGGTTTTGTACAGTGTCACCATGATTTTAATCATATTTTATACTTAAAAATGACCCTTAGTTGATCCGTAACCGTAGGGTGATTGTACCACATACCTTACATATCAGATTTTGTGTTTGATCAATTTTCTCTTGCTTTTCGAATTGGTTATCAGTTGGATACAATTACTCTCTGAACACAAGTCTTAAAGTAACTGAGTTTGCGGCAAAAATGTCGATAGTTGCAATTTGTATTCTAAAACATTGTTAAAACATTGATATTGTACTACTCACAGGGCTGATAGCAAGTCACTTTTTAGTGACTTGGTCACTTTTTTCGACCTGGTCACTAAAAAGTAACTATTGCCAACAAAAAGTCACGAAAGTCACTTTTTTCAGAAAATTGGTCACTATTTTCGTGATCAAACGGTATTGAAATTTAAGGCTGGGTTATCTTTTCACACCAAATAGCAAGAAATAGATATTTATTATTATAAACACATATAATTGTGATTTGGAAATTTAAGAGTCAAAAAAGATAGGGATTCCTAAATATTTCGTAGACATTTCCAACGGAAAATATAAAAAAATATCTTCGAAGATTTTAGAGAATATGATGGCAAATCATTTGGGCTGAATTTTGCAGTCGTAATATTTTAATAAATTTTGGCGAATACCAGGGCCAATATCTGACAGATCTGCTAAATAAATTACTAGTGAACTTTCTGCAGAAATCTTTAACCTATTATTTGAAAGATCGTCATCAAAATTCCTCCCGGAGATAAGCCAGATACGGGTTTTAATAACAAACAAAAAATCCAAAGCGAGTACTAATATTATATGAAATCACTTCATCTTAGGTCAACTATTTCTATACAAAACGGGTCGTAAAACAGATAAAACGTGAGATTACGAGTCGTCACTGAGTGGTAAGATTGTTTTCAATAATTCCAGGGTGGCCACTGGACTGGGTAAAAAGACGGAAAACCGGAAATTTGACGTGGTCACCGGGAAAATAATTTTAAACGAACATCTCCAAGCACTAAACCTACAAAGGCGGCATCCACAAATTACGTAGCGCTCGAAGGGGGGGAGGGGTAGGCTCGAGCGTTACTATGAGTCGTAAAATTTTAAAAATTTCCATTCAAAAAGCGTTACGGAGGGGGAGGGAGGGGGTCGAAAATTTCGAATTTTAGCGTTACGTAATAAATGGATGCCGCCAAACCACCAAAATAAGTTGTAGAAAGTTGTTATGGTTGATGATATTGCCATTTACGAAAACCTGAGCAAAATTAATATTCGACAAATTTCTTATGAGATCCACTGAAATCTTGGACAGATTAATTCAGACGTACGATTTACTGGATTACATATTAGTTATTCCTTGATCTATGAAATAGTTCTTATGAGGCCTCTGACGAGATTTTGTATTTACAGTGTATTTTTCCAATCATTCCCAACAAATTTTATGTAAAATTGTTCATGAATTCATGGAAAAATCTTTTAAAGTAAATAAAAAGCGAGGTCCTTAAGGTAATCTTAGTCAGATTTTTGTTAAGGTTTTGACGCAATTCTTAGTCATATTTTTAATAGATTGCTTGTAAGATGCAATTTTAGATTTATGTTAAAAATTTAGCCAGTTTCAAAGGAGAAAAATGAAATGTATTCGAAGATACCGTTCCTGTTATAAAGATCCAACATAAGTTTCACCAGATCAAGAATTTGTCCAGGAATCAGTCACGGCTAACGCATAATTTCGAAGGCACTCTTAGAAGGTTTGTTATTGAACTTTGCAGTTTTTGGGAAAATCAGTATAAATTACACATAGCAAAAATTTGTTCATATAATACAAAATCTCTCTGAAATTCCAATGACGTCAATGGCGTGGACGGGCTTTTATTTATTTCAACAAATAAGTTCATATAATTTTGTTCAAAACTCTTTTGAAATTCAAATCATATTCAGATCACAGTATTAATCAAAATTAATTTAATTTATAATCTCAAGTCTTCCGATTTTGACTATTTTGTATAAAAAAAACTAATTTTTTTTTTAAATTTTTCGGGCATTCAGGAATAGAAAAACTGATTTTGAATGGAAACTCCAACTATTGCATTGCCCTTATTCGCTTGGTATTTTATGCGACCAACAGTAAGTTTCAATCATGATCATAGCAGACTGGTTTATACGCAGAATTATCCGAACAAATACTAGACAAACCGTGTGAATATTCGCATAAGGTGGTGTATGTGCTAACAAGTAAGTGCTGTTCGCACGTCCAACGAGTGTGTTACTAGGCAAAGAATGCATAGCAATGGAAATATGAATTTTGATCATATTGGCGCTTATGTCGACTATGCGAACATGGGCAGTGCAGTTCTCTACACTCTAAATTCACCCAAAATGTAGATTGGTTAATATCCACATAGAACGTATTTTCATTTATAGTCATTTTCATGACTATTACATGTAGTTTTCAGTGGCGATTCCCTAACCTCAAATCCACCTGTTCCACGAATAGAAATTCTTGAATTTCAGCAACAAATTTGCATCTATGAAGAAAAGATCTGTTAGAAAGGACGATTCAAATAATTTACTGTTTGCTTTATAATCCAATTGTGCCGAATTATTTATTTTTAGATTCGTAGAACAGGTAAAAAGTGAGGTTACGAGTCGCCTCTGGTAGTTTTGAAGTCACTTTTAGGCAGGGAGTGCAATTATCGGTCACGGCGATAATCATAAGCCTATCGCTCAAGCCGATTTTTCGGCGAAAAGAGACGTGCGATAATATCCTACCCGTCCAGTACTGCGAGAGTGTGCTCTCACGAGATCTGCAGCAGCGAATTTATATTATCACCAGCAACGAAAACTTGGCTTCCTTCTTTTCTTCTCTTGTTTCGTCGTTTTGAGTGTCCTTCGCTTCCGCATGTAGCTTTTATATACCAAATTTCTCTCCCTCTTCGTTCAGCTGGCATAGCCGAGTGGTTATGGTGCACGCGCGTTTTGAAAACATTTTTTCTCATGGACATAGGTTCGAACCCCATCGGCGGCAAATATTTTTGTTATTTCCCGTCTGATAATTATCGCGATAAGTTTAGAGCCGATAAAGTTGGATCAGTGCATATGATCGGATCGATCTTGGCTTTTCGTCAGCACAATGATCAACAATTATAGCACTTCACGAAAACTGTTTCTCGCTGAGAAGGGGGCAACTAATTCTGGACAAACATTTCAAAAGGGCACATCGACATTGGTAAACATTGGCTTTGCAAGACGCTGTTGAGCCCAATTCAATTCGATCACGCTCACCAATACCACTATCAGGAAGAGCTAACACCAATCTTTCTGATAGTGGTGTTAGTTTGCGTGGGCGGGCTAAAAAGGGCTCAACAGCAACGTTTCCGAAAAAAGGCTCAAGACCTCTTGGGCCCTTTTCAAATGTTTGTCCAGAATTGTCGGGTTGCTTGAAAAATGCCTATTTTCGTCTCATTTCCGCGATAATTTCATTCACTGCTTTTAGGTCACTATTTTTATCATTTTGGTCACTAAAGTCACTATTATTTTACTGTCTGATTGCTACCAGCTCTGTACTTATTATTCACTATTGCATATGAAGGGCCCAAACTCAAAGGGGTGTAAAGCGGGTGAAGGGAAAGTAGGCTCAAGCGTTACGGCTCATTCAAAAATTTGAAGTTTTTCATACAAAAAGCGTTACAGACCGGGGTAGGCGATCGAAAATTGCCAATTTTATCATTCCGTAATAAATGGATGTCGCCTAAGTAATAATTTGGTCGTTTTTAAGTAACAGAAACATACTACTGTTTCCAAGCTTTCCAACGATATACATATTACCTAGACTGGCCCTTAAACAAAAAAGTTATAAAACTCAACGGGGCACCCCCTAGATATGAGCCTTAGGGTAAGAAAAACACTCTGTCAAAATTTCAACTCGATTGGTTGTTCCACCAGCTGGCGCATTCGATTTGAAGTTTGTATGGGATATTCGTCTCAAATATATTGAAAATTGATCCTATGTCACTGTTTCGTTCCGTATACTAATTGTTCGCGTTCAAATAAGCCCAGAATGACAAATACACTAGTTGATACCGTAATGAATATAATTGCAGAAGGTTGTATCTGGATTTAATCTCATTTTCATTACTCTTTCAGTTGTTGAAAGTTAGGCTTAGATCAGCACTCCCGTACATTCACTTATATGCATGCGACATGTGCCTCAGCTCGTTCAGCGTCATAGGTGGCTATGATGCGCTTAGTGGATACCTCCAAGCTATGTTGAAGAAATACAAGCAGTATTGCATGATATACTTCAGATGGTTAAAACACCAACTTTATTAATTATGATCATGGTACAATCTTCCACAATATTCTTCGCTATTACATCAAGTAGTGTTTTTGACATTCTGGGTCCAATTGAACGCGATCATCATTTTTCCTGAACCAAACAGTAGATGATGTGCTGTTGCTCATATGTTTGAGCTGAAAATCCCATATTAACTTCAATTCAATTGCGCCAGCTCATGGAACGACCAAATGAGCTGAATTTTTCAGAAAGGCTTCGTCTAATCCCAAGAAATAATCCTGGAGGGTGCCCCGTGGAATCATACAACTTTCTTTTTCTCCCATACTGAGCTGGGCCAGTCTAATATTACCGTAGGGGAAATATTTTTTTCTTTCTTAGGCGGCATCCACAAATTACGTAACGCTCTAGGGGGAGGGGGAGTGAGCTCAAGCGTTACGGCTCATACAAAAATTTGAATTTTTTCATACAAAAAGCGTTACGGAGGGGGGGATAATAATAAATGGATGCTGCCTTATTGAGATTTCCAGACCTAGGCTGGATCATCTCATGTAGGTTACATTCCGTATCTACCTAATTGCTGGTAAAATTAATCATTTATAGTAGTTAATCATGTGAGGAAATAGTCTTGAAAAAGGTCTTCACTTCATCAATGCAGTACTATTAGTAATATACAGTAATAGAGTGGTTCAAAGAATCGTTTTTGCTCCACACCACTCATTCGATTTTAGATTAAATTCAGAGTATCCTCCCAAAGTTTGAGCTCATTTGGATGAAAATTGAGACTGCACAAGCCCTTTAAAGTTTATATGGGAATTACTATGGGAAACGAAAGAAATTCATACTATCGGTCATAGACTATGACTCATAGTGTTTGCCCATGTGCTCTTGGGGTTAGAACTACTGTGATGATGCAATAAGCAGCTACAACTTTGCCGAAGACCGTTTTTAAATCGGACGCCCCAGTAATTAGTTATTGATTTTTGAATGAGTTGTAAAACTTTGGCTAAAATTATTGGGCTGTTCTGCAGGCATCACTGGATATATGCAGTAAAACATAGTAGCCATGATTTGTGCGTGCTATCTTTCGCGCCAGGTGCAGCAATGTTGCCTGTTCAGAAGTTAAATGAGCACTGCTGAAGAATGTGTGACTGTATATAAATCAATAACTAATTACTGAGGCGTCAGATTTGAAAACGGTCTTCGGCAATGTTGTAGCTGATAAATGTATCTCACAGTATCAACGTAGCTCTAACCCCCAAGAGCACATGGGCAAACACTATGACCGATTGAATGAATTGGTTGCTCTTCTCATACTAATTCCCATATAAACTTTGAAGGGCTTGTGCAGTCTCAGTTTTCATCCAAATGGTCTCAAATTTTGAAAGGATACTCAGAATTTGATCTAGAATCGAATGTGCGGTGTGGAGCAAAAACGATATTTTGAACCACTCTAATACAGTAATATCTCGATATCTGTTTCGGGACGAAGCAATACAATTGCACTGGAGATCTTTATTGTTTAAACGGCTCAATCAGATCCGAATTTACATATATCTGCCTTCACTTCTCCGTAGCCAATAAGTTACATTTGCACTTCATGAAGAGTACAACTCTTTATGGGGTGTTTTTACTAGAAAAATAGATTGATTATACAGGGAGTGTTGGTAACAGGTATTCTTTTAAAAACTGTCTCTATTGTAATGCAAGTCTAAAAAGTCTTTTTTCAATGGAAGGTTTCTAAAGTCTCTATTTTGACCAAAATGGTATCTAAAATCTCTGTTGCCCTTGTTCTGCTAGTAGTGGATGCTGATAAAAAATTCTACAGCCAGGGAATGGCTCAAGAATACATCATTCAATCATTTTATTTAAAATTAAAGCGACCCTGACGAAAATCTATCACTGCATTTCAGATAGCAATTACAATGCAATGACAGATTTTCTAGAGCATTGCTTCAATTTTGAGCAGAAAAAATTGTTATGAAAATTTGTAAAAGCATAATAGTTATTTTCCTCTTAACGCGACTATAACTGTTCAACGGGTTTTTGAAGAATTTCAGCTCCGAATTATTGAGGAAAGGCTTCCGGAATTGTACTATTGGAAGCTCGGGGACTGGCTTGACAGAAACAACTGCGTATTAACAAGGAAAGTTGTACCGTTTTTTCTCAAATTCCGAACAGACTCATATTCCGAACACTTGGTTTTTGTATGGCGATTTGGTTGAAATGTTTCGCTGCAATATGTCATCGAATTACAAGGGAATAGCAGTAAATCGCAATCCAATTTTAACGTCTTTCAATCTATTTTATACCTCGGG
Source organism: Aedes aegypti (assembly GCF_002204515.2). Lineage (NCBI taxonomy): Eukaryota > Metazoa > Arthropoda > Insecta > Diptera > Culicidae > Aedes > Aedes aegypti. Next base: position 191,017,483 of record NC_035109.1, on the reverse strand, counting down.
AGTAGTGATGATTCTCTAGTTCGAGACCAGTTAAACTAGCTCAGATAAATTTATTTGCGAAATTATTCAATTTAATACGATTTATTCGTGCTGTTCGGAATTTGAATCAAGGTGTTCGGAATATGAGACAGAATTCGACAGTGTTCGGCATTTGAGTCAAAATGTTGTTCCATACTTTAACGTAAAACCTATACTAAACAAGTTTAAATAAACATTTTTATCAGCACAACAGCCAACAGTTAGACTTGATAGAGAAATTAGAGTTTTCACAAATATCAGCTAATTTGAGCCCATCAGAGGCATTTAAAGTCACTGTTGGCCTTAAGTGTTCGGAATATGAGTCAAAACGGTATTTAACGTCTGCTTCTTAAGAGAGCTTGATTGGGAATGGCTACCCGACTAAGGGTACATAACAAAATTATATCAGCATATGTTATTATGTTATAAGTTTTTTTCGAACATAGATTATTACAAACTTGATGCAGGATGTTGTGAAAATAACTAAAATTATAACAAAAAGTGTATGAATAGTAACATAAACATAACAAATTGTGTTTTCAATTCTATCAAAAACATATCAAACCAAGTTATAATGTTTGATACAAAGTATCAAAATTATAAAACTGTTCGATATACGATAATATTGTATATTATTGAAATGCATAACTATCTATTTATTTTGTTATAAAGTTGTTAAAAATGAACAAAAAAATATCTTAAAGGGAAATAAAACACATTATGTTATATTTCTGTTTTATTATGTTCTATGGATAACGGAGCCTAACAAAATTATATCATAATATGATATGCATATCATATTCTTATAAAATTTTATTATATTTTTGTTACAAGCTTCTAGTCGGGTACATATTTCGAAAACGATCGTACACGTCATTTAGTCTACGCCTACTATTCCTACACCCACTCTCGATCATTGGGTCACATATCTCGGGATCATCCAGCGTAGAACCTTAGTTAAAATCGTCCAGAAGATCTCCAAACTATATGTTTCATTCTCTCTGCATCTCTGCGACATCTCTTATTGTGGTTTTGACGAATTTTTCCGTTAACTGGAACAACTTTGTAAACCACTTGATGATTTCCGTGTAAGATTTTCTTTTTGCTTCTACTTCCTAGATCTCCTTTTTGACACAGTATCAAACCGGAATCGAATCCACGCCGACACCTGACTCGAGGCATTTCAGAGTGGTTTTCCAGACATTTCAACCTTTCACGTACTGTCCACGAACGGTTTTCGTTAACACGCTTCTCGATCTCTGAACACGATGTATCTGTGGAATCGTGAAAACCAGCAGCAGATGATGTTCTAAATGAAGTTGGAAAATACTGGAACTTACCTAGAGGCTTGCGCTCCCATTCGCTGTGCCTCGTAGTGGACTCCGAACAGTCGTCACGTCTTTGTTGCGAAGGGAGCGCCATAGGATTTTCTTCATCTTCATCCAGAATTAAGATGGCCTTTTCCATACTTTTCCGCACAAGTACCTTTCTCCTCTCTGTTTCAATCAATATTCCAGGATCCACACATTTTCTCATAGTTCGCCCGCTAAGATCACTGATATAATGCTGCTCCTGTTCGTTGTCTACCGCCACATGATCTTTATCTTGAATGACACTTCATCATTGAGCTTGAATTCAGCAAGTCCACCAGAAAATAACACATCAATGCTGGCTTGAGACAGCTTCTTAATGGATAACAGATTCTCTCGTAATTCCGGAAGGACGATCACATTCTTCATGCAAAATTCCACACCTCTGTTCGATAGGCCGGTAAATTCTCCAATGTACTCACTCGTCAATGATACACCTTATTTTGCAACATCAACGATAATGGATCTCTAAGCTTCCGTATGCCTTGCAAATGGCTCGTATCTTTCACGAGGTGATTACTACATCCAGAGTCTACGCAAAACATTATCATTTCGTCTCTTGATGACTTTTGAGTACAGCGGTTTGCCAAAAACGTAACCGCCTTACTATTTGCCTCCACAAAACTTGCAATATCTTCAGATTTGCCTCACCGACAGTCCCTCTTCATATGTCCTGGTCTTCCACAGCGATGACACTTACCGAAAAATTTCCTTCGATACTGTTTCTTCATATCTCCGATAAACGCTGCACCTATATCTTCATTCGAATCATCTTGCCTATCTATACGCTTCGATTCTTCGGCCAGCAGTCGTTGCTTGACCACCTCTAGAGTTAGATCCTTTTCAGCAAGATTTTCGAGAGCCGTTACCAAAGCATCATAGGTTTCCGGTAATGTCAAAAATAATTGTGCCACCAAGTCATTCTCCTCTATTTTGGTACCAGCAGACTTCAGTTGACGAACTAGATCATCAAATACTTGAAAGTGGCTTCGCATCTATAAACCTTCTTTCATTCGTAGTCTTGCTAACTGCATCCGCAACAGGGTCTGACTGGACACGGAGCGCTTAGCAAAAGTGTCCTCCAATGCCTTCCACATCGCTCAGGCTGTTTGCTTTTCACGGACAACTCCAAGACATTCATCCGAAATGAAACCCACCAATAACGACTTGGCCTTCCTGTCGACTTGATCCCATTTCGATCTTTCCGCTGCGTTTTCTGCTAGAACGTCCTCTTTCAATACCGACGAAACTTCTGCCGCATCCAAAAATAGCTTGACCCGGAAACGCCAGTTTTCATAATTAGGTCCGGTCAGCTGCGGAATCCCATCCTTTCCACTGGAACCCATAACCTATTGGAAGTTCGGGGACTGGGTTGACAGAAACAACTCGGTATTAACAAGGAAAGTTGTATTTAACGTCTGCTTCTTAAGAGAGCTTGATTGGGAATGGCTACATATTTCGAAAACGATCGTACACGTCATTTAGTCTACGCCTACTAGTCTTACACGTACTAATGATTTATCCAGAGATTCAATCTAGGATCTACTAAAGTTGATTCCAGAATTAAAAAAAAAAAAATAGTTCAGAGATTTTCCTAAACCCTGCCAGAATTATTCCGCCTGTTCATGTGGATTCGTTCTAGAATTCATTTACGTTTACTCCCAGCAATCTAAAATTCATTGATGGTTCATTCGAAAAAATCTATTAAAAACTCTTTGAGGAATCCCTAGATAAACTCAATCTGAGATTTATCTTAGAGCCCCTATAGATTTTTCTTTGAATTTCTCCATAATTTCATCCATGATTTACTCCTGCTGTTATTCCAAATGTTTCTCAAGTAGTTGCTCAAAAAATCTCCATGGAATCTTCATAAGTTTATTTAAGGTTCCATCATTTTTTCCAGTAAATCCTCCAATCACTCCTGCACAAAATTCTTTAGGGATTACGTTCGGTATTTTTCGAAGAATTCCTTTAAAAAATCTTGAGAGATATTATCCGATTGATTTTCTTTTCAATTATCTTTGCAATGTATCCAGGAATTTATATAGGAAATCTTCTGAAATTTCCTCAAAGTCTGGTAGATTCTTGTTCATTAAGTGTGATTTTAGAACTTACACAAGTTTCATCAAAGATTACTTCAGATTATTTTAGAAATACAAGCATATTTCACGGATTTTTTTTTATCTTTTATAATTTCTAAAAAAAAAATTGTTTTTTTCCGCCCGAAAAAATTCTTTGAATATCAAAGAAATACTGGATGAATCCATGAAGACATCTTAAGAAGAATTTTTGGAGTAATTCCTAGGTGTATCCTTAGAGAAATTCTTTGTTAAAATCTTAAAGTAATTCGGAAAGACAATTCTATAGGAAATCTTAAGAAATTTTTGGTTGAATTTTAGAAGATATTCTAAACGGAAATCTTGAAGAATGTCCTGAGAAAATCCGTGGAAGAAAAACTGGTTGAAATCTTGGAGGCCTTAGCCTATGTCACTTAGGACTTCCTTGGAAAAAAAATCTTATGCTACTTTTAGAAGGAATTCCTGATGGTCTTCTTAGGATTTCTGAGAATGTTTAGAGGAATTCCTGGTCTTTAAAGTGATTTTTTCCACTATTGTTAATACGAAAGTTTACCATAAAAAATCTGTTGTGTCGCCCGTTTAAGTTTCGGACTCTGAAACTACCATGGAGAAAAAGATGGTCAAGCTTTGATAGGAGTATTCTCTTCATATTGCCTTCTTATTTCAAAACAGATTTCGCACAAATACCTAGAATTGAACGGAGAAAAAAGCAATCAATACGAAGGATACCAGCATTATTCTATATCAAAACCGTCCACAATTTTGCACACATATCGGACGTCCTTCGGGACGGTTCATAACCTGTTGCCCAGCCGGAGAAGCTGGTTGACTGATCCCTCTCGAACCTGTTCCATCATCGGTAAACGCTGCACTACTTCTCTGTTGAGTGCCTTTCTGGACAGTAAAAACGAAAATTCTGCTCAAACCCGTTCCATTCGCACCCGCGATCTCATCTCATCTTGTTTGTGCGCTTGAGCGCAGAGTAGCAGAAAAAAGATATCGATTGATCACTTCTTTTTCGTTTCTTGGCTACCGGTGATGCTGTAAAGCTTTGTTGTGAAGGTTCGATGTCTTCCCGAGAGAGGCCCTATATACACCATTATTCAATGTGAGCGAGCAATGTTCAAAAATTAAAGTAAAGTATCGAATCTAGATGTCTAGAGAGATGTGTGAATCGTGGATTGGTGTCACGATAACGTCATTACAATAGAAGTGCCAAAGCCAATTAACGAAAGTATGAAAATTACTTCAGTTAAGCATAAATCAATTATTCAAATAGCTGATGCAGTTCTGATGCCCAACTCAACGATGATTCAATCGTTTCTGAAAATTTATACTTACAGAAAATAGAGAAATCTGCAATAAAAATACAACAGCATCTATTACAAAATATAATGAATTATAGGTAGTTGCCTTTAATTTGAGAGAATAATAAACCTTATCGTTTTACAAATTTTCAAAACCACTTCGATTTGCTCAAAATCGAAACAATTTTCAAGAAAATCGAGCAGTGCATTGCTCTTGCTACCTTTAATGCGGTGAAGCTACGGCATTGCAATACCAAAATGTGAAGTAAATTTCGAATCCCTGACTTTAGACGATAATCTTAAACTCTTGATCCGTCTTAAAAACGTGAGGATTATATTCATATGGTAGGGATTGCAAAACGAAATTAAAAAACGTTTTTCTCAATTATTAAACAAAAATTACTCAATTGAAGCCTGGCTCTAAACCTTTTTGAAAATATCATAAATTAAAAAAAAAATCATCAGCAGCCAATTCCGGCATTGAAAGAGGAAAACAAATTATTACTACCGTAGGACCGTACTACTTTTGATTCCGGGGGCTACTTTGGACACTCACGTTTTGAATTTATTTGCATTAATATTTATTAATCTGAGTAATTCTTTGTCTTCAGCACTCTTGTTAAGGGGGCATTCGTCATTGATTTCGGAATTTTCAAAAGCAGTTTTTTCGTTCAAAATCAAGAAAATTAACAGGAAAATATGTTCACTGTATTCTATTCCCCAACCGAAACACAGTGAACACATCATCATCAAATAATTTTTAGTTTTGAACAAAAAAACTGCTTTTTAAGTTTCGATGATGACGATGATTACGATGACGGAGCGTTGAGCGTTAACCAATGTATACTTTACCACTGGGCATGATTTTTTTTTCGGAACAACATCAACAATAGCAAGATAAACAAGAAAACATTTCAAAAAAGTCCGAAAGTCAAAAGGTAAAAAAACATAGGCTATGCAAATTTTTGAAATTAGTTTTAATTGTTTTAATTTTTCCCAAGTCATGGAAAATTATTTGTGAAGCATCACAAAACTATCGAACCGTCATGTTTCATATTGTATTTTGCTCAAAATTGTAGTTTTATTAAAATTACTTACTTTTACGACTAATCAAAATAAATAACTTGAATACACATAAAACATTCTATGGCAAGTTCATAACATAATCTCTGAAAGAATATTTTCTGTACTGAATATTTTGAAGTACAAAACAATTGCATCCTTCAATTGCCCAATAAACAACTGTTAACCCTCTAATACCCAACCCCGCCTTTAGACGGGGTACATTTTGGAATTTTGTTTATTTTTGTTTGTAGCTCGGAAATCAAAATGATTTCATTTTTGGCTTATACCTTGACTCATAACATTTAAAAAAATTAAAACTTTTTTTAAATTTTTTTTAAGAAATAGCAATAAGAAAAAAAAAAGATTTAAATAGATTCTGTATATGATAATCGGCATAGTAGTGGCCAAGTGCACGGAGTGCCTAACAAATAAAAGTAAGGAAAAAAAATCAGTAAACTTTACGAAAACATCATTTTGAACAGAATGATGGCCCACATCAATGACAATTCAATTTTTGCCAATGAACAGTTCGGGTTCCGCCATGGACATACGACCACTTATCAACTTTTACGTGTAACAAATTTAATTCGTTCCAACAAATCTGAAAGCTATTCTACTGGTCTTGTTATTCTAGATATTGGAAAAGCAATCGACAGTGTTTGGCATGAAGGTTTGATTGTAAAATTTTAAAAAAAAACTTTAATTTTCGACAAACACATTTTTTTATGGTGTGCTCAGCTGGAGCTGTCTGTGCTGGACCCCGTAGTGCAAATTTTTACCTCTAATTTTGCCAGTATATAGACGGAATAGCCTATGTTGCCCGCTTTAACAATATTTTGTTTGTTTTTTTTATCTTTATTAACGAGATTTTTAGCCCTGGGCTAGTTCATCTCGGGATCAACGGCTTTACTTCCCTTCCGAAGGAAGTCGTCACTATAACTTTTTGTCAGTGACTATCTCGGGGATGGGATTCGATCCCATGTCCTCGGCGTGAGAGGCTTGTGTTCTAACCACTACACCAAGGCAGTCCCCTCACTATTTTGTTTGAATATTGTGCAGACGTAGTTTTATTAAATTGTTTTTGCATCAGTTTCCATCCCAAAGTCATGTTTGTATAGTCAGCCTTTAGTTCTGAGCAATCGAATTCTTGTTTACGCAAGGACATGAAAATATATGTTATTAATGAATGCACTTCTTGGAAATAACATACATAGCTATGTTGTAGTAGTCTATGTTGACAAATTGTAGCACAGATGTCATCTCCAAGCATCTTTTGATAATGATAGACAGAAAATGGTTATTATATAGAATGCAGTCGAGTATAAGGTCATGGGTTCGATTCCCAATCCCCCCACACAAAAAAAAACTCCGCCCAGCCACCAGACGACGCCGCACGAAGTACCGATCCGTGTCCGTGTTGCTATGTGGTTCGGCTCCTAGCACGACGTTTGATACATACGACGTATTATTTGCTCTCTCATGATGGTGTTGTTGTTAGTTGTTGTACATGGAAAGAAAGAAAGAAAGCTATTAGTATTAGGATTAAACAGGAATTAGTGAGTTATTATTGAATTACGTTTGACTACATCGCCGATTATAGTCAACGACATCGGAAACTTTGTATATTGACTGTTGATCTAGTTTTTCCTCAGTCCCGTTGGTCAGTATTGCTAAAGGTCCCTTTTTAACATGTTTATTAGTACATGAACAAGTTGGATATTTTAAGTTCACTACTTTTCTCATGTTGGTCAATAATGATTTTGATCAGTTTGTTGTATACATCTATTCATATTCAAATCTGGTCTCGTCTGTTTTTATTTAGAATCCTCGTAAATACAATTAGGTATATGTGTTAGAAACTATACTAGAAATAAGGCTGATACAAATATTAATTTTCTTTTATGTCACCCCCCCCCTTCAAAAATCCGAAAATTTTGAAGGGGAGAAAAAAAAAGATTCATAATTTTTTTGACATCAGTTAGGTTTTTTCAATTTTTAAAGTAAAAAACAAGTAAAATAATGATCCAGAGAACGTTTGAAAAAAGTTCAACAATTATCGTTAAAAATAAAAATTCGAAAAAAATACTTTTTTTTTATTTTTATTTTTTTGTTCCTTATTTATTTTTATCCCCCCCCTCGTACCTTCCAAGTGGTCTCGGACATAAAAGAAATTTAATATTTGTATCAGCCTAATAAAGAAATAGAAAGTCATTTTTTATTGTCCGGATCCACTTTTCGGTGACAAAATAAAGCTTCATCGCGCCTAAGCCCTATCTATTTATTATAATTTTGCGAGAATGAAGTTGTTGTAGTTTTATGATGCTAACATAATAAATGTGGTTTTTTTATTATGATTTAAATGAGAGAAGCATAACAAATTAACATATGTGTCACATTCTACTCGATGGATCCTTAGTCATTCTCCCAGGGTGGCCACCGAACCGGGAAAAACGGGAAAAGCGGGAAAAAGACGGGAAAAACCGGGAATTTAAGATGATCACCGGGAAAATAATTTCGAATGAAGATCTTTAAGCTCTAAATCTACAAAATCACTAAAATTAGTCGTAGAAAGTTGTTACGGTTGATGATAGTGCCATCAAGCATGTGTAATTATGCATACATTACTTTTAAACAATAATGATTTGATTCCTTGTATAAATAATCTATTTTGCTACACTATACTTCTTAGAACTGTTTCACTTCACTCATTGGTTAGCAATGTTTCGAAATATTTTATGATTTTTTCCTCTTCCTATTGACTTGATTTTTCTCTAACTTGACGGACTCGAAGTTTTGAATCAGAGTTTCAAAACTTCTTGCAGACAGTTTAAGCACTAAAAATTTTCTTTAGTTGTTTTAAATAAATCAATAAATCTAAATGTTCTTGAAAACTTGAAAACTTGTTCTTGAAAATCATTCATAAGAGCTTCTAATGTCTCATTCGTTATCTAATTGACCAAAAGTTGTATAGGTAAGGTGAGATACATGATTCAACACCGTTGGCCTTGTTTGCTTTATTTCATCCTTACCTTGAACTTATTTTTTAGTAAACTCTTCATTTCTATGAAGATAAAAAAAAATAAAAGATTATGAATTGAAATACTTAATATTTTTTTAATATTGTAGTAAGATGCACAAAAGGGGCATATCTTTATAAATGAAAATGGAATGGTTTTTTTATGTCACGAGTTGACTTGAGAACAAGACGGTCGATTTGAACAATTCTTTTGCTTTTGTTTTCCTCAAGGGCTCCGACGTGTTTGTGTGGAACAATATTTCTCGAAATCCTCCGAGAAAGTTGAGAAAACGAATAATATAAATTTGACACAAATTAAGGGTTTTTTTTTTTTGAACGCCTGCTGTACGGCCTACTGGACAATACGACGTTTGCCGGGACAACTAGTTGTTGACAAACATGGGCTTGGTAGCTTTTAAAACAAATCCCTGTCAAAATGAATTAAAAGTGTCAAGAATAGAATACCACAATTGAGCAGAGAGGGTATACACTCCCGTGCATAAGTTTGGGTTCACCCCCTAAAAACATGCAAAAGTGTTCAGTCCATATCTCTGTGATTACACGTCCAATTAAAACTATCTAAGCCGCATTCGAAAGGCAAAGAGTTATCCTTACTTCGTATGTATTTTTCCAAAGATTTTTACGCCAAAATTTCGTGGGGTTTCTTCAAACAATATAAGATTACGATTCTAACGGTAGTTTGATTTAAAATTTTTGTCGATGCAATGCTGAGGAAACTAGATATGATTTTTCAATGTGTTTTTTGAAAAATGTAACAACTTTAAGTAAAAATTTAGTATACGAAATTCAAAAAATGTTTTTGGAAAAATTCATACGAAGTAAGAATAACTCTTTGCCTCTCGAATGCGGCTTACAGAATTTCAATTTGACGTGTAATCATAGAGATATGGACAGAACATTTTTGTATGTTTTTGAGGGGGTGAACCCAAACTTTTGCACGGGAGTGTAAGTGACAGAAACCTAGTTTTGAGAAAATAGACTTTTAAGTTTTTTCAGTAATTTTTCATTTTATACTAAAGCTATGTATGCTGTTTCGCTCAAGAAAAGTAAAGAAATTCCTTGACTGAATGGGTCAAGAAATTTACTACAGAGAGCCCCCTTTGAAATGGCATCTCTTCTCAACTGCGTACTGCGATCAGAAAAATGTGATTTTCTGGACCATTTCTGGAAAGAAATTTTCCACGCATCGAGATAGGCGATTCCTTTTTTTGTCGGCTGCAACCAATAATTGTGTAGAAGCCAAAAACAAGCCAAACTTCTACAAATAATATTATTTTTCCGATTGGTCGTAAAAATCTCCTTAAAATGCCATTGAAAAGCTTGAAGTAGATTTTTTGCAGTATATTCACCTCAAAAACCGGCCAAAGGAGCACACGTTTACGTTTGGATCCCTCAATAAAAAACCGGGAAAATATTTAAATTTGCACCGGGAAAACCGGGAAAAAAGGGGGAATTTCAAAATGAATATTTGGTGGCCACCCTGTTCTCCTCATTAGTCAATATTATAACCATTTAAACAAAATCTAACCTATCTGCATCAAAGCGTGGCTACGGCTCCTGTTACCCCGATGCCTGGTAACAGGATAACCGTTGGATCACATCCGTAAGAATGATGCATCTATGCCAGAAGGTTGATGACGCGGCATTAAACAAATATCTCCTGATGTGATACCTCTACGACTGGACATGTCTTTGGTTCCCATATAAGTGCTAATGGGGTAAGCCCACCCATCGCGGCAAGATTACACGTCCTAGGGGAGGGCATTAGTTTTCTAATTATTATACATATATCAGTAACACTTCTAAACTATCTCTAATACCGCTACAACCTTAGCAGATAACGCAATACCGTAAAATGCCGTAAATCAGCCCCTTTTTAATTATTTCTCAAAAATTGGAAATTTTTGTTAATGATGATTTTAATTGCAATTATGAATATACAAAAACAAATAGTGGTATGGGCATCGGATTTAGGCGATGCGCTGAATTAGGGCAACCCACGGTATTGGTCTTATACCATGGTAAGTATTACTAGATTGTTAGTAAACCTAATATAAAAGTCTATTTTCAATGTGTGAGTCGCAGAGACCACCCGCACCCACTGTTGCGCCTCGTGGATTATTGAAAACGACTTGTATATATTGAACTGATACTACTATTAGAAATAGTGCTACTGATAAAGGTGATCGTTGGTTTCTCAGTCTTGTTAGTGATTTGAGTGTTAGTAGAGACTGGTAGTAGGCCCTGCTGGTCCCTCCAGCATTACGCGTAGTTATCTGGTGTTAGATCATGCGACAGTAACTAAACTCATGCTGAAGGTGTGATAAATCAAGTGTAAAATATATTTAAGCATTAAAACACATGTCATTATATAACTTAAACTACTAGACTAACTTACATTATATTAGTTACGATTAATTTTCGCGATCAATATAGTAACATTAGAGTAATTTCACAATATTAACAATATGTAATGCCAACTTGATGTATCACCGTCAATCCCATCACCCAAGGGCAGGGAATTTTCGACAAACACATTGTTATAATAATCTAAAGTTATCTGTCAAATCGTACACTTCAAGGTTAATTATCAGAACTCTAGGTCTGAAAGACTTTCTGTAAGAGCTGGTGTTCCTCCAGGCAGCATTTAGGGACCAATATTACACAATACTTTCACATCTGCCTTACTTCAGGGATGTCAAAAATATTTGTTTGCGGATTGGCCTCTCCGCCAAAGGACGAAGCATGCGTGTCATCTGTAGTAGATTGCAAAAAAGTTTGAGTATAGTTTCTTCATACTTGCAAAAATGGAAGATTTCTCCTAATGCTTCCAAATAGTCCCGCATAAACCAAAAGATCTTTATTTGAAACCTTCAAGTGTACATGTTTTTACGCTGAGAGGAGGTCCAATAAATTGTTCAGAAGAAGTTAAGTATCTAGGGCTTATGCTAGATAAAAATTTAACTTTCAAAAATCACATTAAGGGCATTCAAACCAAATGTAATAAATATGTAAGATGTCTTTTTCCCCTAATTAATAGAAAATCAAAACTTTGTCTTAAGAACAAGCTTTTGATATTCAAACAAATTTTCAGGCCAGCCATGCTGTATGCTGTACCAATATGGACTAGCTGTTGTAATACCAGGAAGAAAACTCTGCAGAGGATTAAAAATAAAATTTTGAAAATGATTCTGGAGCTTCCTCCCTAGCATAGTACTAATGAGTTACATAGAATATCCAATGTTGGAACAAATGTCAAATAAAATAATTAATATTTTAGGTAAAAATCGTTTCAATCTTCTATTGCCACGATTAAAGCGTTTTATATTAAGATTAATTTATGTTAATAAAATGGAAAGCGTTTTTTTCTCCAATAAGCAGGTGAAATCAACTCACCTGTAAAAAATCTGAACTGCTACGGCAAACAAAATGTCAATAAAAGAATATTATACAATATTTTCACATTTGACTTACCTGAGTTACCTCAAGGATGTCGAAAAACATTGTTTGCGGATGACACAGGCATCTTCACCAAAGGACAAAGCCTGCGTGTTATCTGTATTAGATTTCAAAAAAATACTTGCAAAAATAGAAGTTTTCTCCTTATACTTCCAAAACTCAAATTATAATATTCTCACATTAACCGAAAACTGATTATTAGTTACCTTGAAGTAGACATGTTGTTACGATGAAAGGAGTTTCAATAAATTGGTCAGATGAAGTTAAGTATCTAGGGCTCATGCTAGATGAAAATTTAACTTTCAAAAATCCTATTGAGATTGAATACTCTCAAAATAAAAAATGTCTGTCCACATTTTAACAGAAAATCAAAACAAATATCAGGAATAAAACTATGCAGAGAATTCAGAATAAAATTTTGAAAATGTATAGTACTAATAAGTTATATAGAATATCCAATGTTGAAACATTGGAACAAATGTTCAATAAAATTATTAGAAATTTTAAACAAAAATCGTTGTAATCATCTCTTGCTACGTTAGGTTAAGTTAATTTGAATTGTTTCTTTTCTTTTATAAACTGGTGAAATCAGCTTAGTGAAGAAGTATGGGAAGTCGAGAAAATTTCCTGTACGGAGAGATCCTGGGACCGGTGGGATTCATACTCACTATCCTTAGCTTGGTCTTGCTGAAAAGCTGTGCGTTTAGCGCTACGACTGTCTGGGCCTATCTGTAAATTTATTATTAGACTCAAAATAGTTATAGTTTTACAACCCCATTTTGTCTGTAGAAAGATTCACCAAAACTCTACTGAATAATTTGTCCAACGTTCGAATTGATTCAATTGATTGTTTTAAAATTCGAAACTGCATGCAAATCATAAATCTTCATTTTGAAGAAAGAAAGAGGCACATTTGTTGCCATTCACAGAACTTAGCCATAAACCAATCACTGGTGGACGAGAATTCCGTTGAAGTGGAGACCTCCAGTGCTACCTGTTCGGAATTAGTAATACCGATTGGCGCCCATTATACAGGCAAAGGCGAAAAAGCCTTATTCGATTTGTTGTAATCAATCCGTCAGCCTACAATACACGTCGAATTGAACAAATCTAATATGATTCGTAAACAGATTAAGTTCCCTGAAGAAAAAAAGAAACAGAACTTATAATAGCTATAACTGGCTTGCACTAGGCACGCACATTCAACTAGTAAAAATCTTGGCGTTCTGAAGCGTAAAACCACTGCAATTATATCTCGTTTGGAGAGCAAATAGCAAGGTAAAACCTGTTCTCGGGAGGTGTTCTGTTCTAAATTTCTTGCCGGGTCCCATGTACTGGGGAGACACACACAGACGAGTAGAGTTGGTAGATCTACGAAAATGTGGTGATCCAAACAATTTACAATCACAGGCTGCTGCCGGCTCGACTATAGGAACCTGTTGACAACACCGTATCAGACTGATTTCCAAACCGTGACCGGATTTCTCAACGTACAGATGAAGGTGCGACGTGGTGAAACACTACATTACTACTACCATTATTGCTGGCACCGTAGACTGATACGTAGGTACGTAAAGCTGACTGGAGATAAAAATAAACGCCACTTACCGCCTATGGGTTAAGAGGAAAATGACATATTGAATCACCAGATGTTACTATTAGTATTTACCTAACTGAAGTTGTATTGCATTTGTAGAACCTTATCTGTATGGGCAAGCTCTCTGGAATAGAGGCTTTGGCAACGAAAGCGTTATGACAATTTATTTGATAACTACGATAACCTACATTACACTTCTAGGTTTCCAATAGAATAGAAAATTGATAGTAGAAGCACAGACGTAGAAGGCATTTCAAGAATTTTCGCTTTCGTTCGTCTCGTAAAAGTAACGGTGACACATGTTTAGGTTCAAATATTTGAACGATCTACACATACGTCGTGATTGAATTCGACTTGTATTGAACAATTAGAAATTTAACTTACTAAGATTATTGAAGGGGACCAGATGGCCATAGCGGTAAACGCGCAGCTATTCAGCAAGACCAGACTGAGGGTCGTGGGTTTAAATCCCACCAGTCGAGGATACACGATGTACACATGCAAAAATGGTCAATTGGTAAATAATGTTCTCAGGTAATAACTGTGAAAGTCCTCATAGAAAGGGACATTACACCAGAAAGAAGAAGAATAAGACCTTAACGATTCACACTACTTTATAATTGTACAGAAGAAAAAGAAATTGAACCTTAGTAATTGTTTTCAGCGAAATGGTATCTAAATCATTTCTTTACCTATTGTCTTACGATGAAAGACATTTTTCACCAATTTCACGCAAGACCACCGAATCCTTTCAAGTCTAGCAAAAGGGTTGCTGTTTTTCAGAGAGTTTTGAAGACAGTTTCATTAGAAATTAATTTTGGATTCATTTTAGAAATCCTAATCAAATATTTATAATGATAAATCATTATAAAAAGTCGAGTGTTTGAAATATAAGTCATGCTCGGAATATAAGACAAAACGATACCTCTCGTTTTTTAAAAACTCCAATAGTTTCTGAAATAGATACTTCTTTGACAATTCGCTAGAGTAATTTCCGGATTACTCTAAGTTTGGTGAAGTTATTATTAGGAAATATTTTTAGAGAAATTCTCAGTTGAAATCTGAAGGCAAACCTGAACGAAATGTATGAATGAAATGCTGAGTAACTCAATAAAAGTTACATTAGATAAATTAATGGAAATTTTCCCAGGACACCAAAATCACCAAGAGTCTTGTTGAGTCTTATGAGTTTTCAGAAAGCCATTTGGAGGGTGATAGGTCATTAGGACGAATGTGTCAACGTCAAAAACGAAAAAGAGTAGCCTACAATAAAAGATCTAAAATTTCTAGTTCCTGCTAAGTTTTGAAAGTTTTAGCCTAATGATCTGACACCTATTTGGAGAAATCTCTGGAGTAATTCATGGAGATGTTCCAATGCAAATTAGCGATCGAATTTTTAAAGAAGTTTTAAACAAAAATCACTGTATGAATACTTGGAGAATTACGTTGAGCACTTTATCACTCGTCTTCTTCTTCTGGTTTTGTTTGCATTACGTCCTCACTAGTGTTCTTATGAGCACTTCCACAGTTGTTAACTGAAAGCTTTCATTGCCAAAGTTGCCATTTTTATATTCGTGTATCGTGTGGCAGGTACGATGATACTCTATTCCCAGGGAGGTCAAGGAAATTTTCATTACGAAAAGATCCTGGACCGACCGGGAATCACCTTCAGCATGGCTTTGCTTTGTAGCCGCGGACTCTAACTTCTCGGCTAAGGAGGGCTCCAAAAAAGAAAGTTAGCTATTTAATTTTCATAAACATGTGGACCATCTTATTTCAAACAACACTAATAAAGAGCCTAACTTATACAAACAACTTAATAGAAGACAGTTTGTATTTTTGTATTTTTTGTTTAGAATTTATTTTTGTGAATTTCAACTCACCCGGCTAGTTCTTTACTTGTTTAGTTCTAAAGACAAAAATGCATCTTAACCTCCTCAACCTGCTTTCTGGACCAATATGAAATGGATCACATTTCCTTTGAATCATTATGATGTTTGAAATTTACTGCCGTCTAGTATGGATCCTCTTTTCTCCATATCTCCATTGCAATACCATCACAGTTAAAAATGTGTTGTGAATTTAAGTTTATTTTCATGCACATATTTGGAGCATCAAAATAAACTGAAACTTGAACGATAAATCGCTTATTTTTCAATCAAATGCACTTTAAATTTACTGAATCATGTAACATTCAAGCATCTTTGGCAGAAACTAAACGAAATGCCATAAAATAGATGAATTTGGTTTATTTTTTCTTTATGCCTCAGTTTACACTACATTGGAATTTAAATATTTTTATCTGTGATGGTTATCATTGAGCTACCAATTTTCATACAACAAATAAAAGTATAGATAACTCCCTTATCTTATTTGTCACGAGCAGAAATCCTATTTCTTTTTCGTGTTGATAAAATCGACGACTACTCTTTTACAACATTTATTGTTTGTGAACATGCAAACAGTATTGAACTTAATCATTTGATTGTTTTTGACCATCGAAAGTCTTGCCGTTTAGAAACGAGAAAAGTTATACCTTCTTTTCTTCTTAACATTAACGTCCTCACTGGGACAGAGCCTGCTGTCAGTTATTAACTGAGACCTTTCTTAGCCAAAGTTGCCATATTCGCATTCGTATATCGTGTGGCAGATGCGATGATACTCTATGCCCAGGGAAGTCAAGGAAATTTCCATTACGAAAAAATCCTGGACCGACCGGGATTCGAACCCAGACACCTTCAGCATGGCTTTGCTTTGTAGCCGCGGACTCTAACCACTCGGCTAAGGAAGGCCTCAAAAGTTATACCTAGGGAAACTGAAATTCGGTTTTCTTCGAGGTTGGGACTATTTCCTCCATACAAACTTCAAGTTCTATTAACCTTCCCCCACCATGGATTACGCCCAAACTTTGACATTAGCTTCTTGAGGTCCAATTGAACAATAATGAGAGAAGTAGCATAAGTTTTTTTTTCTATTTTGAGCCATATTAATACTACATGCTTCATGCATGAAATCATTGTTCATTTAAAAAGCATACGAGCCACTGCTAGCATACCTAGAACTAAGCTAGTATTGAGTGGGTAGGCTCTATGCTAGTAATCGATTATGGCACTGAAACGTATTCCCCATCGGCTGTGTTGGCTGCAATTACCTTGTGTCGTGGGTGTCAAGAATGACCCAAAGGCTTCGTGAATCACTTTAATTTATCTGATTAAATTATATTACAGAACACCGGTCACGTTGAGGCCACGGCAATCCGAACCGAGCGCGTTCGGTAGTTGAAAATGGAGTCGAAATGTGGTCCATATACTAGCGATGAGCGTGACAAACATCGACTTCAATCAAACATAAATGCAGAAAAAAATGCTGCAAGACAATCGCTGCGTCAATGATGGAGTATTGTTGTGTTGATAACGAACGGAACATGATTCATAGATTAGTTGACGTAGCAAACCTACTTTGTAGAGGTGTGAAAATGTTTTTGAACCGTTAGAGTAAAGTGGGGCGAAAAATCGAGTGGGATAGAAGTTTATTTTTAATTTTCTAGCTCAATTCAATACTAATGTAAGGAATTAAATATTGTTAATATTGTTTTGCCTACTATTAATCAAAAATAAACTTTTTTCGATTGGGATCCATCAAACCATCTAAATGCCCCCTTAAAAGGGCAGGATCCGTCATTGATTTTGGAATTTTCAAAAGCAGTTTTTTCGTTCAAAATCAAGAAAATTTACGGGAAAATGTGTTCACTGTATTCTATTTTCCAACCGAAACACTGTGAACACATTTTAATCGAATAATTTTTAGTTTTGAGCAGAAAAACTGCTTTTGAAGTTTCGATGATGACGATGATTACGATGACGGAGCGTTGATCGTAAATATAAATAACCGATTTTCATTTTCAAGTATCAAATTTTAGTGAAAATACGATTTAATTTAGCGATCGAGCTCGTTAACCCGTATTCTACGGGGCGGACATACAAAATTCAAATTGCTCGTATTTGGGCATAACTCCATATTTTTTCATGACATTTTGAGGATTACTTCACTATTAGTTGTAGTTTCATAAGTGATGGGAAGGTATAGCTCCGGAGTATTGTAGACAAAGTTATTCCAGAACATCTCTGGGTCAGGTAGGGTAAAATCACATAAACTTCCTTTTAGAACTCATTCATAATTTGGAAACGAAATGGTTTCATACAAAATGTGAACAGACCCGTTATTTGTAATAAGTTACGAAGACTAAGGATATTTTTAAAATTTATAATTAACCTAAAGTAAGACTAAGGCCTCCAGAACATTCTGAAATTTTGCCATAATCAACACAGGTTCATAAGTTATTTTTTAGCTATTGATGTCTACGTTAGTTGGTTTACGGCACTCACTAACCCTAAGCCAAAAATTTTGACAAGAAATATGATATTGGAAGTCATCCGAATCATCCTGGAATTCAGGTCCTTATGAGCTACCAAATCTACTACATTCTATATTAACCCAATACTCTTGAAACTTTCTCGTTCCTATCCATAAAGCTGCATGTGGTTCAAAGAGTGTACTGCTATGAATATTTATTGGTAATCTCAAGGTCTTCAGAACATACTGAAGTTGTGGGCATCAATTTCTAAACGCAACTTAACTTATTATTCAAATAAAATGTTTTTAATATATCCATACTTGATCACAAATCTCCGTTTTATTAAAAATAGTTGTTTTCAAGCTTATTGGTGGTACCGTAATTTCGGGTGAAATTGATCATTTTTCACTGTTTTCTTGGTATGCTTTCAAAAATTTTATCAAAACCATACAACTTAATGCAGGAAAACAAACATTGGCTCATGCACCGAAATTTTCTAACAAATGTGATATTAGTGCCAAAAATCAGCTCTAAAGTTAAAAATCGTGTGATCCCATTTCGGGGTGAAATTGATCACTTGTCAATGTGATTATTGTTAGTTTTGAAATTAACATTACATACTTAATTTGGGCCTCCTGAATTCAAATATGCTTGCCAAATTCTTAACGAGACAATATTTATGGAAATAATCAATAATTAAATTTCAAGAATACTGC
The DNA here is from genome assembly GCF_002204515.2 of Aedes aegypti. Classification (NCBI taxonomy): domain Eukaryota; kingdom Metazoa; phylum Arthropoda; class Insecta; order Diptera; family Culicidae; genus Aedes; species Aedes aegypti. The sequence goes on along the minus strand of NC_035109.1, from coordinate 190,998,482 downwards.
AAAAACGTCAACAAAACGAGCAAATTGGTAAGAGATTTGATAGTAAAATCTGTTTTGGAGATATATTTTTAGCATCCTCACAAACTTTCAGGTTTACACTATGTCCAACTCCTTGTTTAGAACTAGAAGTATATAGATGGCTATTTATCTCACACCAAACTTGATTCTGGAATTTTACATCATTTTCATAAAAATGAACATTCTGTGCCACAAAAAACTTCACTATACACAAATATACATAATTTATGACAAACACTGTTCATTTACTATAGGTTGCAATGAATTTGGTGCACTATTAGTAAGAAATAAAATCGCGAGACACGGTGATCAATTTCACCCTACTGATCAATTACACCCGAATTTACGGTACTATGAATTTTAAATTACTCTGATGACAATATTTACAATATCTACTTGATCTACTGGTACTGTTTTCACTTGTTTTCAACATCTAATATCGCAAAATCTCTACGGGCATCTTTGGAAAAGTGATTCGGATGTTTCCTCTTCTTTCTGGCGTTACGTCCCAATTGAGACAGAACCTGCACCTCAGCATAACCTGTTCTAATGAGAACTGTCACAGTTCTTTACTGGGATCTTTTCTTTCACGGTTGTTTACTGGGATCTTTCAATTTATCTATGATTTTCTTAACGAAGTGATCCTCAAACGGTTCTCTGTCGTAACGCCAGAAAGGAGAGGAAACATTCGAATCACATTTCCAAAGCTTTGAAGATGCCCTTAGAGATTCTGAATACCAAGGTATTCCATACCAGATAATTTCCTATACTTAAAACCTAAATGAAGTATGAACGAGTCCTATGTACATAAGATGTTTAATACCTCAAATAATATCTCAAGCATATTCTACAAACACCAAAAGGATAATTAGATCAGGTATTGTAATACCTCAATAATACATGATGGTTTTTCATATAAAAGTGAACATTTTCAATAGTAGTTCAATACCTTCAGCAGTCCTGGTGTGGCACAAACATGTTTGGTTCTTAGAACGACTCTAATGGTCGAATTTAGAAGCTGAACCGTCTATGTGTGTTTTATTTGTCATTATTTTGATATTTGTAAACTTTATTCAAATAATTCATGAGCACAAACCAACATAAAATTTTGCCATAATTGCTCATTTTACAATTCGTATGATATTCACTGAAAATTAAAAAAGCAAATGTTTTTTTTGCAGGAAAGCAAAAAGTTTATTTTTCAATCATGCTAAATTTAGATATTGAAGTCAAAGAACTAAAATTACCATTATTTTGATCTACTCGTGAATAGCTTATTTAGTTATTATTTTGTTATCAATATCTAAATAATAACAAATTTTGTTATTTACGGTTGGCTATATGGTTGCTATTATTTTGTTATTACAATGGCAAAATATGATATTATTTAGTTTTTATGCCATATAAACTTAGTTATTATTTTTGTTATTTTATCTCTTATTTCAAACAAACAAAGAACAAATGTTGCTATTCAAACATTCTATTTTAATGGTAAGTTTTGTTATTCTTTTGCAATTCTCCTCTACCCGGGATCACATGATTGCGTAGTTTGAACGCACTTCTGAGAAATTTAACATGGAAGAAGAGAGAAGGGAAATAATTGCGCACAAAAATTTGGAAAACCCATCTTCTTTTCCACGAAACACTGTGTGGCTTGTACAGAATAAGTTGTACTGAATACTGAATGACCACCAAAGTAATTGAACAGGGGATGTTTTCCCTTCAAAATACATAAGCATCGAAGAGAAGTCTAAGATATATTTATACTTGATCATGTCAATATGCATCATCTTTTATTTGCATTTCATAGATGGTTCACCCTTCCTTAGCCGAGTGGTTAGAGTCCACGGCTACAAAGCAAAGCCATACTGAAGGTGTCTGGGTTCGAATCCCGGTCGGTCCAGGATCTTTTCGTAATGGAAATTTCCTTGACTTCTCTGGGCATAGAGTATCATCGTACCTGCCACACGATATACGAATGCGAAAATGGCAACTTTGGCAAAGAAAGCTCTCAGTCAATAACTGTGGAAGTGCTCATAAAAAACACTAAGCTGAGTAGCCGGCTCTGTCCCAGTGGGGACGTTAATGCCAAGAAGAAGAAGATGGTTTTCCCTTCTTTTAAAAATAAGCAATTCTTTCAACTTTTTACAAATCACGCGAATGGAATACTCCCGAATAAGCTTGATTGGTCGTCCGTGGTTGCTACTCCAGTATCGCCAGATCAGCTGCACTTACACAAGGAACCAACCAGTTGACTGCTTGGGATTAACAGACACCCTCAGTGTATAAGTGCTGGTAATCTTCTTATTTTTAAGCAACAATGGTGCCTGCCACGTCAGATTGCAGACCAAGGGGGAAAGAGTTGATGATGCATTGAACTGGCTCCCACAGTAGACTGTATATACCACTGCGTCTACGCCAGTACATGCGGGAAGGGTGGAGGGGTGGGTTTATTTTTATGGCAGAGAGGTTTGCTAGACTGCCTAATTATCAGGCGCAAGGAAAGGCGTGCTATAATGATGAAAGAATGGACGCGTAGGGAAACGGTTCCGTCTCGGGTTCTAGCAAATGCTATGAACTGTGATATATAAGGAGTGGTAGATAGAAGCAAGTGATTGTCCAAGAATGATCCATTTCGGGTCATCTAATATTCACCCTTCTTTATTTGGTTGGCGGTTCTTTCGAGTTCCACCGATCTCGGCATTTTTGACTAAACACATATTTAGTCGAAAATGATCAAATACCTTCTTCTTATGATTGCTTATTGTTCTTTCTAGTTTATAACCCTGGTACTGAATTCGGAGTACAGACATTCAAAAAAATAGCACAATCAAGCAAATTCAAAGGAAAAGTTGATCTATTGAGGTTCAGTATCTCGGAATCCACACACGGACGTCACAATGGCGAATTGTGTCCCTGCATTCGATCACCAAGGTACTAAATTTATATTTATTTATTTAGTTTTTCTCAAATCATAAAGGTAAAATGAGAATTTTTGATGTCATCTTTTTCCTTGATTGATATCCACATAAACCGTATTTTCTTTTCACCAGTTTGGTCACTACAGTCACTAATATTTTGCTGTCTGACCGCTACCAGCCCTGTATAACACAAGCTTGTTCAGCAATATTATAGCCAATATCGCGACTCCAGTTGGTAGCCGGAATCATCGACACGCGACAATCGATTTTTCTCAAAATCTATGCGTTGAACCTAACGTCGGACATAGTGCGCTGGACAGCGGATCTGGTGGACTACCCGGCGCACCTTGCCCAACGTAGCTCCTACGCATAGGTTTGGTGAAAATCCGTTTTTCGCATGTCAAAAATTCACAGTTGAAAGTGTGAATAATAGATTAAAGATTATTCATTTATGATCAACTGTTATAGGTTTTCCGGTAATGTTGATGATTCCACTGAGACAGTAGCGTAGCTAGGGGGCTGCGGACCGCACCGGACCCCAAACTCGTAGAAAATGAGCTTCATTTTTTACCGCTAAAACCACCACCATTTTTTCACAAACTCTCAAAAAGCTCTTCTGGTTTTAGAATATGTGTCGATATTGATAAGTGGTCATCTGGGTCCGGAGATATTAAAAAAAAAATGTGGCCATAACCCACGTTAATATCTCAGGCTACTAGGCTCATATCATAATTTTCAGATTTCTCCAAGAATACTGAACCGATTTGTATGATTTTTTCAGAGTAGCTCCTTATTACCTAGCATTGTATAGTACACATTTTACTTTTTGAATAAATTGACCAAACACAAAATGGGCGCCCAAGACATTTTATGTGGAGAAAGTGGGTACCCCAAGAAACATCGGAATATCTTCAAAACTAGATCATTAATATCGACACGATTCTTAAACTAGAAGAGTTTCTTGAGATCTTGTGAAAAAATGGTGGAAAAATATCGAGAAACAAAAAAGTTATCGCGATTTGAATATATTTTTAGCGGTAAGAAATGAAGCTGCCGGTAGAGGGTTTAAGTAGGGTTAGATACCTATTTTAAAGATGATGAGTTCAATTATGAATTTTAACACATACACTCCCGTGCATAAGTTTGGGTTCACCCCCTAAAAAACATGCAAAAGTGTTCAGTCCATATCTCTGTGATTTCACGTCAAATTCAAACTCTTTAAGCCGCATTCGAAAGGCAAAGAGTTATTCTTACTTTGTATGTAGTTTTCCAAAAACATTCTTTGAACTTTGTATATTAAATTTGTACTTAAAGTTGTGACATTTTTCAAAAAACACACTGAAAAAACATTTGTAATTTCCTCAGCATTGGATCGACCAAAGTTTTAAAACAAGGTGTCATTAGAATCGTAATCTTATATTCTTTGAAGAGCACTCATGAGATGAGTCGAACGCACATCATTTTTGTCAATATCTCTGCCATTTTTCAACCGATCTTAATAGTTTAAAGCTTTTTTGAGCAAACATAATGGCGCGTTCATGATTGGTTTGAGATTTCACAGATTTGAATAAGTTCAGGTGAACCCAAACTTTTGCACGATTTGCATCATACTGAGGGGTGAACCCAAACTTTTGCACGATGACTTGACTGACTGTTTCATTGATTTTAAATACTTTCCAGATTTTTCCGCCAAAATTTTATGGGGCTCTTCAAAGAATATAAGATAACAATTCTAATGACACTTTGATTTAAAATTTTGGTCGACCTAATGCTGAGGAAATTAAATATGATTTTTCGGTGTGTTTTTTGAAAAATGTCACAACTTAAGGTAGAAATTTAGTATACAAAATTTAAAAAATGTTTTTGGAAAAATACATACGAAGTAAGAATAACTCTTTGCCTTACGAATGCGGCTTAAAGAGTTTGAATTGGACGTGTAATCACAGAGATATGAACTGAACACTTTTGTATGTTTCTAAGGGAGTGAACCCAAACTTTTGCACGGGAGTGTACATATTTATTGCTGTTTGCATTTGACTTGCAAATGTTGAGTAAACGTCCTCCAAATGCAGTAACACAAAATAATCAAAGGACACCTAGCAACGATTACATAAATCACCGCCGCCCTAGCAAAAAAAATCTATCTTTGACATCGCATTTCTTGTGAAAAATCTTACCGCATTTGGTGTTCCCGCATTTGATTTTTGCATTTCAAACGCACACAGCAATACTTCATGCGCTCTGATTTCCAATCAAATCTACCCAAGTTTGTAGACCTCAATCAATCTGGAGCTCTGGTGTGCTTTGGTCTTACGATCTGAACCATTCTCATTGTCATTTATTTTATATATTTTATCAATAAAACATACAAAAGTTTTAGACCAAATGAGTACATTCGTTGAGGAGGATTCTTTAGGAGTTTGAGATATTTTCAAAGCAATGAATCTTGTAGAACGAAAAAGTCAAAGATTTCGATTCTTACTATTTAGGCTAATGTACTATTAATTTCGATTTTTACTATTTAGGCTAATGTATATTAATTTTCTTTCATGTCCGAACCCACTTGGAAGGCCCAAGGAAGAAAAAAAAATAGTGAGGGCCAAATTTCGGTACAAACAAATAAAATACAAAAAAAAGTTAATTTTACAAATTTTAATTCTATTTTTCTCTTTTGAACAGTGATAACAAAGTAGTGTTCGCTCTTCATGTTTTAAGGTTGTCCTTGAGATCGTTGTTCCATGGGGTTTTTTTGGCTTTGAAAACGTTAACATCCTGATAGGGTTACCATTCATCTTTTTTTCCCTTTCAAAATTTTTGGATTTTTGAAAGATGTGGTGAAATAAAATGAAAATAAGCTTTGTATCAGCCTTTTTTCAAAATCAAGCCTTTAGAGATCCTTTAGGAATAAACACAGGTATTTCTCCAGCATTCCCTGAATTATTCCATGGACTTCGCATCCAGAGATTTCTTCAAGATTTGGTTAAAAAAAAAAAACAAAAAACATACTTCCAAGGAATTTTTTTATTTTTTTTTTTTTTGCAGAAATTCTAGCTGGATTTCTTCAGAATCAATATAAGCAACACAGGAAATTTATCCAGCGCTTTCATTTAGAAGCTCTACGGAATATTCTGATTAATGTCACTTGAAATGTTTCTAGTAATTTCCGAAATCCATCTACGATTGACTTGGTCTTAACCGACTCTAGTGAACTTTGTAGCCAATTAGTTACTCATGCTGATTTTGATTTTGATTTCTGATACATTTCAAATATCCCATGAAGCGATTCTCAATCCTATCAGCTCCACTTTCAATTATTTTCGAGCCGACTGGAATATATATGAAACATATATTGACTCTAATCTTGATGTTAACATTTCTTTACAAACTAAACTTGATATTGACAATGCTCTTAAAACCTTAACAAATTCCATTGTTGAAGCCAGGAGCATTGCAATTCCAAAATGTGAAATTTGAATTCGTGATTTTAGACGATGATCTTAAACTCTTGATCCGTCTTAAAAACGTGAGAAGAAGGCAATTTCAACGCACTCGTGATCCTGTTATGAAAATTATATGGCAGGATTTTCAGAAAAATATCAAGAAATATCATTGAAAGAGGAAAACAAATTATTACTAACTAATTGCGAAAAAGCTCAAAAACTTACTATGCAGTTTGAAAGCGCGCACAATTTAAATTTAGGACTTACTAGTCCAATTGAACATCAAATTACTCAGGACTTCGAAAATATTCTCAATCAAGAGAACGTTTTCGAAAATGTCTGGGAGACTGATTTGGAAGAAGTTAGAACTATTATTAAAAAAATCAAAAATATGAAAGCTCCTGGCGATGATGGAATTTTCTACATCCTCATCAAGAAACTTCCAGAAAGTAGCTTATCATTTTTAGTTGATATATTTAACAAATGTTTTCAATTAGCATATTTTCCTGACATATGGAAAAATGCTGTTCCAACTTTAAAACCAGACTAAAATCCTGCAGAAGCTTCTAGCTATCGTCCAAACAGTTTGCTTTCCTCCATCAGTAAACTTTTTGAAAAGGTAATTTTGAACAGAATGATGGCCCACATCAACGAAAATTCAATTTTTGCCAATGAACAGCTCGGAATCCGCCATGGACATTCGACCACTCATCAACTTTTACGTGTAACAAATTTGATCCGTTCCAACAAATCTGAAAGCTATTCTACTGGTGTTGCTCTTCTAGACATAAAAAAGCATTCGACAGTGTTTGGCATGAAGGTTTGATCGTAAAATTAAACAAACTTTAATTTTCCAACATACATTGTTAGAATAATTCAAAGTTATCTGTCAAATCGTACACTTCAGGTTAATTATCAGAACTCCAGGCAGGGCCGGATTTTCAAATGTGGGGGCCCGGGGGCCATTTTCTTGTGGGGCCCTTTTTACAGAAAAACATTTTAATACTTTAGAATAGACTAGATATTTTTTTAATGTTCTTTGTAAGGTTTTCATTATCACAAGTCAAACTATTACAGGAGGAACAAATAACTAGCAATAATTTATGCATACCATAAATAGGTGTTGTCCAGTGGTCAGTACCTCAATATTAGAATGGTATTGAAGAAAATGTTTAAAACAATTAAAAATACTTCATTGAGGCATTCAACAGCTATTGAGGACTGCTGGATTTGTTTGGTATGGAATACCTTAGTTTGGTATTCAGATGTTATGTTCTTCTGCCTGGGATAACGTTCAAAAAATGCTGCAAAACCCTTATGAACGTAAACTTATTATAAATTTAAATCAATGTAACTAATTAAACATTAGTTACATTAATTTTGATATTTTTTTCTATCTTTGTAGATTATCATGGTTTATTTTCGAACAACAATATTCATTTGAAGATTTTCTTCTTATTGGTACCCTTATTCAAATTATAATAAATCTATTCGTGTTATAATATTCAAGTTGTTGAACATACAGATATGCCTAACAGTTTTGAGTTCAAGAAATCAGTGTAGGGCTTGTAGTAGGTCTTTTCCTAGAGATTTGGTTTTTATTTCAATGAAACTCTCTAAAAAATCTCAATTTTTATTGGAAGGTCTCTGAGATTTTGATCGAATTGGTCTTCAAAATCTTTTTCCTTATTCTGATTGCAATGAGTCTTGATGAAAAAAATCTACAGGCTGCAGAGAAAAATTCAAAGACTATAATGTACCAATTCAGCAGGTTCTTCAAGAGTTTCGTCTCAAATGTCGAGGATAAATTTTAAGAAATCTTCTCGTGATTTGGCCAGAGATTTCATCTAGAATACTTTCAGGGACTGATACAGGGATCTCTCTTGAAATTCTTCCAGAGATTTCTCTATCAATTCTCCCAGAAATTCTTCCTGCGATTTTTCAAAGGATACTTAGGGGATTTGCTCCAGAATTTTCTGCAGGAAATCCTTGAGCACTCCAACGATACTCCAGTAATTTCGTTAGGGATAACCCCGATTTTTTTCCAATGAGTTCCTCTGGGTATTTTTTTTTTTCACTAATCCTTCAACAAATTTCTCCAGTTGTTACTCTAGAAGAACTTATAAAAACTTTTTGAAGATGTTCTAAACGCAAATTTCGGAGCATATACTGAGGAAATTGATGGATGAACTACCATATAGAATACTGAAGAGCTCAGGACTTCCTCCAAAAATATCAAAACGAATTTTCGTTGGAATTCCTGATGAAATCTCTCGGGTAACTTCTATGGTTATTTTATAAAAATCCAGTTCATACTCTTGAGATATTCGAAACAATATTCTTGTAGTAATTCCACGCGAAATAATTACTTAACGAAATCCTGGAGAAATCTTCGGAATAATCTACGAATCTTTGGGAAAATACCTAGTCACACGAAGTTCATAGAGAAAATAAAGAAGATTACAGTAATATGATCAGTAATACTGTCGTTATTTCATGAGGAATTACAAAGCAGATAAATGTCTGGCCTTATTCTATGATGAAAAATATAGCTTTTATTTTATGGTTCTTCTTAGGTTACGTTTTGTTTTTCTGTTTGATCCATTTTTGGTTCCTAGCTGGTCTCTTTTTGTACTATTTTTTTCCAAGCTAGAGATCACTTAAGTTCATATATTCAAGGCACTTAACCACTACCAGCCAATCAGTGGGATTGACAGAGTCATTTCCAAAATAAATGGGGACGGACCTGGTGTAGTGGTTAGAACACTCGCCTCTCACGCCGAGGACCTGGGATCGAATCCCATCCCCGACATAGTCACTTATGACATAAAAAGTTATAGTGACGACTTCCTTCGGAAGGGAAGTAAAGCCGTTGGTCCCGAGATGAACTAGCCCAGGGCTAAAAATCTCGTTAATAAAGTCAAACCAACCAACCATCCAAAATAAATATTTAAATAATTAAGTCCTGTTATTTGATCTGCAAACATATAAATTGTATTCGTACTTAGTCTTGAACTTCGCTGAGAAAGCTTTCGGTATAGTTAGAAAAAACACGTCAGAAAATCGTTAGAAATTGAAGCAAAAGGATGGCCTCTAATAGTTTATTTATATCGTTTTTAAATCTTTCTTGTTTCGCGTGAAACTAACAAAATCCCATTCTGAATGTACTGATATTTTATTTTAGGAATCTTATTTCAATTGATTTCTCGCATAACCTGTGATCTCGCCCTAAAAGTCATTGGTAACCGAGTGTGTAGCTTGTTGTTACCGACCAAACAAATGAATTTACACGTTATTCAACAATGCTACGATGAAGAGAACGTCCTCCTCTATCTCCCAGTGGTGATAGTTTTCATCCTGGGCCATTCACTTGCTTAGAAACAAGGAGCTACACACTCGGTTACCAATGGCTTTTAGGGCGAGATTACAAGTTGTGCGAGATTTGCATGAATTTTGTCCATTATTCCGGATTTATGGAAACACATTGAATCTTTCAAATAATATGATACGATTCCTAAGAGGATCATACTTTTTTGTGTTGATTTTAATTATTCATAAAAGCTGAATATGTTTTTCGAGATTTGTGGGGGCCCCTAAAATGTGGGGGCCCGGGGGCCATGGCCCCCTCGCCCCCCCCCATAAATGCGGCCCTGACTCCAGGTCTGAAAGACTTCCTGTAAGAGCTGGTGTTCCTCAAGGCAGCATTTTGGGACCAATATTATACAATATTTTCACATTTGACTTACCTGAGTTACCTCAGGGATGTCAAAAATCTTTGTTTGCGGATGACACAGGCCTCTCCACCAAAGGACGAAGCCTGCGTGTCAACTGTAGTAGACTTCAAAAAAGTTTGGATATTTGTTCTTCATACTTGCAAAAATGGAAGATTTCTCCTAATGCTTCCAAAACTCAACTAATAATATTCCCTCTTTATTTGAAACCTTCAAGTAGACTTGTTGTCACGATGAGAGGGATTCCAATAAATTGGTCAGATGAAGTTAAGTATCTAGGGCTCATGCTAGATAAGAATTTAACTTTCAAAAATCATATTGAGGGCATTCAAGCCAAATGTAATAAATATGTAAAATGTCTCTATCCCCTTATTAATAGAAAATCAAAACTTTGTCTTAAGAACAAGCTTTTGATATTCAAACAAATTTTCAGGCCAGCCATGTTGTATGCTGTACTAATATGGACTAGCTGTTGTAATACCAGGAAGAAAGCTCTGCAGAGAATTCAAAATAAAATTTTGAAAATGATTCTGAAGCTTCCTCCCTGGTATAGTACCAATGAGTTACATAGAATATCCAATGTTTAAACATTGGAAGAAATGTCAAATAAAATCATTAATAATTTCAGGAAAAAATCGTTACAATCTTCTATTGCCACGAATTATACGTTATAAGTTTAGGTTAAGCTAGGTTAAATAAATTGAAAACGTTATTTTTTTGTTCTCTTATAAGCAGGTGAAATCAACTCACCTGTAAAAAATCTGAACTGCTACGGCAAATGAAATGTAATATGTTGTTAACAAAATGTTAATGAAATCTTAATTTTGTTTTACCAAATTAGGATGATAGTGTTGTCTAATAACACAGAACAACTAGATATAAGAAATGAATGTAATGTTTGGAATGATACTAATAAAGAAAATTAAAAAAAAAGGTTTTTGCAAAAATTGATTTGTTCACGCGTGAATTTTCCAACTTTTGGAAACGAAGATTTTCATGATTATGGATGACATGCTCAAAGAATCATGTCTCACATGAGTTGAAAATGATATGAGCAGAAGAAATGCAGTTAAGACTAAAAATGCCTTCGCTGAAAACGATTATGTTGTCATAACTTCCATAAATATGTTCAGTTAAGCATAATTCTCAAATTACTATAAATAATGCAGTAATTTCTTTGGATATTGTCTACATTTTGGCGTATTTCACAATTCAAAGTGTTTTTAATTTTGAAAAAACTCAAAAAGTAAATGACTTGTAAGAGTTTGCTCTTCATATTCGGCTTCAGGGACTATGATTTTAGTAAGAAATTTCTCAATATAATCGAACGCTGCTTTCATGGGTGATCAATGTTACCCCATATCAGCAAAATAAAAAAAAAATCACTTGAAACATTATTTTAAACATGCTTTAAACTTTCAGTCAGTACTTGTTTTAAAAATATAAAATTTGCAACATATGCATTTTCAAATGAAATATTTAAGAAATATCCAAAAAAATTATCAATGTTACCTCGGACTACGGTACTCAAAAATTACTTCCTGGGTGATTTTTTACCGGCCTAATATTTTTTGACCTTTTGATTACAAAAATTTCGTCCAAATGTTAATTTGCAAACCTCTATTTGAAGGGCCCACAAATCCACCTTCGCACCGGGCCCACAAAATTCTAGCTACGCCACTGCACTAACGTCTAACTTTTGCCCCAGCTTACTCTATAACGTCTTTGACAAATCTCGCGTAACTTTTCAAAACGGCCTATCTAACAATTCACACATTTCGAGTAAATCGAGCTTGAAGGTTGTGAAAATATATTTTGAAACTGTATCAAAATGAAACAATTTTTCCCCACTGTGTTGCTTGTAGAGGGAAGCAGTGTAATAGAGTTCAACGTATGAAATGAAATTTTGTCAATTTATTCGGAAATTACACTGAAATCTATAAAAACATCAGATAGGACGTTTTGACCAAAAATATGTACATAGGATAAATCACATAGGTCGTTCTGTTTCAACAATTCTCGATTACTTTTTCATATCGACGTAAGTAACTTCCATACGGTTTTGAGAAAATGAATTGAGAAGAATCACAACCTGTCTTCAAAAACTGTTTTAAAATGAATCACCTTTTAAACATTTTTTCGACGTGTACATTGCTTAAATTTTGCATACAATGAGCTCGCGTTCAAAAACTACGGAATTCCTATTATTTCACACAAGAATTTTATGACAAAATTATAAGCCGTTTTATTCAGTTACTTGCGACGTTTTTCTACCAGTGTAAAATCGACTCAAGTAGTGTTTTGTTTTGATTCGTGGTTAAGTCACTTTGTCTCTCCATACAGCGGGGCGGCGAAAGTAGTGGTTAGGTTGCGAAAGTTGAAAATCTTACTTTCGTCGTTTTGTAAATCCGGAAATTAAACGTTCCAAAAGTTAAAAATTCGAGTTGGTTCAGAGCAAAACGTGTAGAATTTTGTCTGCGAAACACGTAGGATCGATAAAGTAAGTTTGTATACTTTTTTCACTTGAGTCTGTATGAAAACGTTTTCGAGAATTGTTACATTGGACATTCATTTCTGTCATTTTGTTTCAGTTATAGTAACATCGGATATTTTGATTTGAGCACACAACAATCATGTTTTATTTCATTTTGTATCCACGTGCGTTGAACTGCTTCAACATTCAAGTTGAACTGCTCATTTTGTTGCGGTGTGATAATCGCAGGCACCAGCTGTGCTTTGTTTTTATTCATTTGAAGAAGAGACGAATGACCTTCGGGTTAAAGTCTCTCACGAACAACAACAATTTGATTCATTCAATGCCATGCCGTCACTTTTTCCCTCCAGTCTATGTGTCCTATGTAACAACAGAAGGAGGGGAAACGTTGAGCTGTATTTGGGACTTTTTGCTTTCTCACTGTTTCTCTCTCAATATTCCCCCCGTTTCAATGCTGGTTTCGCCCACACTTGTTCGTGTGTGAGTTACCCACTGCATGACGGGTGGTGACGACTGTGTTGCATTCGGCACCAGCCGTCGGCGCAAACAAGAAATAGCGGTGGGAACGACGATGACGGCGCCGTCGATTGTGTTGTAGGAAACCAATGCCAAACAAATACATACAGCTTCTCCGCTCTTCGGTGAATGATTGCTCTGCAAATATATGTGCGCAAGTCGCGCATGCACGTTGCTCGTATTGCTGCCGTGAAGCATATGTATATGCTTCATCGACCATGGATCTGAATCGGATTGATACAATAAGATCATGATGCTGAATATCATTTCCCTACATGCACTCAATACGCTGATAATCGACATTTTGTTGCGGTGTGCTAATCGGAGACACCAGCTGTGCTTTGTTTTGATTCATTCAATCCCACGACGTCACTTCTTCCCATCCGTCTATGTTTCCTATGTAACAACAGAAGGAGGGGAAACGTTGAGCTGTATGTAGGACATTTTGCTCTCTCTCTGATTCTCCCTCAATCCTCCCCGTTTTTATGACGGTTTCGCCCATGTGAGAGTTTCCCACTGCATGACGTGGTGGTGGTGACGGCTGTGTTGCAATCAGCACCAGCCGTCGATTGAAACCAGAAATTGCGGTGGGGAATGATGACGATGACGACGCCGTCCATCTTGTTGTAGGAACTCGAGAAAGGAGCCCACGTCTAACAAATACATACAGCTTCTCCTCTCTTCGGTGATTGATCGCTCTGCAAATATGTGTGAGCAAGTCGCGCATGTACGTTGCTCGTGTTGCTGCCGGGAAGCATATTTATATGCTTGATCGACCATGCATCTGAATCAGATTGATACAATGACATCATGATGCTCAATCTTGTGCTCAATATCATTCCCCTACATGCACGCAATGCGCTAATAATATGAAAAGAGATGTTGCAGCTGATCCAATCCAGCGAAACGGTAAAACATGGTTTGGCAAAAAGACCAAAATACAATTTTGTGTAACTCATTCTCTTTTTGTCACTTGAGCGTTTTCAATTTTGCGAGGCAGTGCGACTCTGAAAATATCGACTGAAATGATTGAGAAGCAGTTATTATGGCATTCTATGCATCTAAGTAGTGTCTCAGACACGCTTCTACAAATCATTCTACCTTTTAAACTCCATTCCAAAGCTTTATTCAGGAATGTCCAATGTAACATTAGAATCGTGTTTATTCATAAATGTTACATAGGACATGTGGTTGGTTCTCTGATCAAAGGTCCAATGTAACAATTGATTAAAAGCGATGCAGTTTTGAACGTTGGTCATTTTGTTTAGCTTTGAATAGATTAATTTGTTGTTAATATATCAGAACGAGTGTTCTAGTGTGCTGCTAAGTGGTGCAATGCAAATGATTTGCAATGATAATCTCGATTTGTTTACATTTGTTACTTAGGACCTTTTGAAAAGTTACGCGAGAAATGCTCTGTTTCTACACAATTGACCTCCAGAGTCAATTATCTTTAGACCACCATGTATTGCTTTTCATCTTTCCAGCCCTACAAAAGAAGATTTCAAGGTAATAATGACAACGAAATTGCATTTACCGGACACCGACTCCGACTGTAGACGTGAGAAACTTTCTTAGAAATAATGTTTGCGGCTACTCATCCACAACAGATATACATAGTGCCGCCGAGTGAGAAAGTGTTTTCCCATACCTCTTAGTCTACCGGGAGTGGGCTCAGAAGAGAAATGAGCATCTTCCTTCTCCCATAAAACACCCTTCTTCCAATTTCATTTCGCCTCCTCGTCGGAAGTCACGCTTCAGCCGCCCATTCCTCTGCGGTTTCCCAAATCTACGCGAGGTAGTTTATCAAATAAAAAAAAACCTGAAGTAATGCAAAAGCCGGCAGCGAAAGCACATCATCGCCGTCATATGATGCATGTAGGAACCTTTGTCTTGGACCATTTCTAGGTCATAATTTTCTGAACCGGTGCAGGGGAATTGGACACGCGAAATTTGTAATTAAATGCTCGTTGTGCTTTGTGCTCCTCTAATTATGTACCTAGTTAAGTTTCCCAAAATTGAAGAGATCAGTGGGCTCCGGTAGCGGATGTACGGAACATATACGTGTATTCTAATGTTTACGACCTTCACGGAGCTCATCGCACACGCGTTGCAACGAGCAGTTATTATGACTCTAATAGGACGGTAATTGCATGGATCTCTAATTCGTCGTATTCCAACAAACAGAGCTTGTTGGTTCTTGTAGATTGCTGCCGCAACGTGCTGTTGACACACTGTGATTGCAGTTGTTTGAAATATTCTTTTAAGATAGAATTGCAGTAGATATGCGTTAGAAAGCAAAAATTGACGCAATTGGCAACGAAGATACGTTTAAGTTCATATCAACAAATTTTACTGTTAATTGTACCGACAAACTTATTTTAAGTTTAACTTGAATTGTTTTATCGTTTCTTTATGTTTTCTGAACGGTTTTGTGAAATTTCGTTTCTAAAACAAGTTTTTGATATATTGGCTGTTAAACTTGCATGGAAGTTTATCAACTAGTAGAATAAGAGCAAAAGTTTGACCGTAATGGAATAAGGTACCGCGATGCAAGTGGGTAACTGGGGTAAGTGGAAATAACTTGTATGTTTTAATGAATATATGAATTTACGTTTCAAAGTCATGCGTAAACTTTTGAAGTCATTCGGAACATTACGACAGATAAGAAATTTATGAGATTTTTCAACCATTATTGCATTATTGTTCGAACCATTATTACATAATAGAGCGGTCTTACACGGCCTACAATCTTATTCCGCACAGTGAACTTTCACCACATTTGATGAACGAACTTATGTCAAACTACCATGCCCACACAGTTACGGATCACCCACAGTGACGGATCACTTTGGCGTTCAACATCGGATAACTCGCTCAAAACATAAACGTTGACGTAAAACATATTTTTCCCATGTTATACTATTTGTCTTCTACTATTTGTAATGTTAAGCACAACATTCAACCGCTAAATAACGGTGTTTTTGACAAATGTTTAGTTGGTACCACACAGCTATCATTATATGGTCGTTTTCTGTAAGAAGTGTCGTCAGCATTCATAAGCTTCCACAGGTGGTAAAATTCAAATGTTATAGCATGTTTTATGCTCGTTCGCTTCGATTTAGTGTGAATTCATCTTTGGAAAACAATTTACATGAATTTTTATTCAAAACAAAGAATATTAGCACTTCTAACTAGTGATCCATAATATGGACCAGGAAATGATTGTTTACCACGGCTATGGATCACTTCCAAAGAATGTAGATTTCTGCTATTTTATGCATTGGATTCGACATTTTCAGACAATAGCACTAAGTATAAAACTAATAAAACATCAAGGTTTGTAAATTTCATATTTTAGCAGACAAAAATGGGTGGAAAACTTGGTGTGGAGCGGAAACAGTTCATGTCTCAGTTACTACAATGCAGTATCACAATAAAAAGGGCATTTTACCCTTGTTTCCAGCACTAACACTGCTATTTTTTGCAGTAATATATGACACATTGTTAACTTTCGCCATACCATGCAATACAGATGCATTGAGTTGAAAATCTCTTGATTTTGCGCACTGATCCATAATATGTCACAATTTGATCCATAATATGAAAATTGATCCATAATATGGTTTTCAGGAACCGACACAATTTTTAATTGTTATGCAATCCTATGTAAATATAACACTCAAAACAGTTTACTAACCGAAGTTCCAATTTGAAACGATTCGATTCGTGCTTTTAAATTACAATTTTACGGTTCCCATGTCGTTTTATAGAATTTTATAGGTTGGACTCCACACTATTTGATCCATAACTGTGGGGTCATGGTATTTACCCATTTTTAGTTATAACAAGAGATAAGGGCCTAAATTGGTATCCATATATTTATGAAAAAAAACTAATACATCTCAAAGCCGCTTGACGATAGTTTTTATTGTGCCCTCATATAAAAATATCGAAAAAGCTTTACTTTTTGTTTTATTCCATGTGATAAAAGCTAGATCGAAAAAAGGGCTTTTCGAAAAGCCTAAGCAAGCGTTTTCAGTCGAGGAATGGTTACCCACTGGTGAGCTCGTTTCATGCTTATGATAACACAATTTAAGTGTGGTGATGTTACAATAAGTGCAAACATAAACGCTTATTCCAGTTTAATATATTTTTAATACACACATAGGGTAACGGCCATATTTTGGACCCCCTAAGGAAGTGATTTTAATTTTTTGTTCCAATTAATTAATTGCACAGCGTAACCAAGTCCAAGGACATGCCAAAATGTAGAGAAAAACTTCCTCATCGAATAAAAATGCCCATATGGTCATGTAGGATCCAAAGCACTGTTTTTCATTGTTTTGAACACACTAATACATTTTGCACCCTCAAAGTATATATTTTAGACCCCCGGAATTTTTTATCGTTTGGCGACAAAGTCCTCGTCACTGGTTGTATAACATGCTTGCCCATAGTCTAATCCAGGCCTTCCCAACCTTTTTGGCTCATTTTTGACATAAATGGTTGCCGTGTCCGCAATAATAGTCCGATCTAAGAAATTTGTACCTCATATGAAAGCTTGGTACTATATCTGACTAATCCATGTATAAAAATTCGACTTTATATCAAACTCTTCGTTACAGGTGCAGTTAAGTAAAAAAATTGGTGCGGCCCGCGGGCTGGACTGTTTTTGCCTTAGTGTACATCGCTAGCAAAGAGTTTAATATAAATTTGACTTTGTATACATGGATCAATCAACTATAATACCAAGCTTTCATTTTAGGTACAAATCGGACTATTATTGCGAACGCGGTAACCATTTATATCAAAAAAGTGCCAGAAAGGTTGGGCAGGCCTGGTCTAATCAATCGATTGACAATGGAAAACCGAAGACATTCTACGTTTTTAGTTCAGAAATTTGAAAAAGTTTTTGTTTATATTTGAAATTTTTTTGACAGCTTCAATTTATGTTTGTAACGTATTGTAATGGTTGCATGGATGAACCGATTAAATTAAATGAATTTCAGATAACATAAACACATTTTCTATTAATTAACTCATTACGCGTGGTAAAGATGGACAAATTATGGGTGAAATTATGAAAAAAATCCACGTGCTCGGCTGGGATTTGAACCCAGGACTCTTGTATGCTAGACGAGCGCTTTACCAACTAAGCTACCGAGCCACTTGGTGACCCAATAACTGAGTTGGTTACAAGTTTAGAATTCAAATCCCTACAGACCACGCGGACCCCTTTCACAACCAATATCCATCCATCTCATGTACCTACACACGCGGAACGAGCGAGTGCGATTTATTTAGTGTTGAAACTGTTTGCCTATCGTACCTACATCGCTTCCACAACAACTGTATTGTGGAAGAGTAAAGATGTGGGAAGGCTTGAGTGAGAACGACACGTTGATAGCCTTCCCACATCTTTACTCTTCCACAATACAGTTGTTGTGGAAGCGATGTAGGTACGATAGGCAAACAGTTTCAACACTAAATAAATCGCACTCGCTCGTTCCGCGTGTGTAGGTACATGAGATGGATGGATATTGGTTGTGAAAGGGGTCCGCGTGGTCTGTAGGGATTTGAATTCTAAACTTGTAACCAACTCAGTTATTGGGTCACCAAGTGGCTCGGTAGCTTAGTTGGTAAAGCGCTCGTCTAGCATACAAGAGTCCTGGGTTCAAATCCCAGCCGAGCACGTGGATTTTTTTCATAATTTCACCCATAATTTGTCCATCTTTACCACGCGTAATGAGTTAATTAATTTAATAACCATGCGGATTGGATTACCGAACAGCTCAATATAAGTGTCAATTTACATTTTCTATGTTCTTGTTTCTATGCCTTTCCTTACGTCTGATTCATAGGCAGTCTGCTAACCAAACAGCAAGCCTCTCTGCCATAAAATTACCATCCCTTCATCTTCCCGCATGAACTGACGTAGATGCAGGGGTATATCCGGTCTACTGTGGACCAGTGTTAAATGCATCATAATTTCCTTCCCCTTTCCCTCATTGGTCTACATTCTGACGTGGCAGGCGCCATTGTTGCCTAAAAGTAGAAGATCACTAGAACTTTACACTGAAGGTGTCTGTTAGTCCCAAGCTGGGAGGGAGGCACCGATACTACACACGAAATATAAGTCAACGTTATTTTGAACTGCAAGATAACTCCAGTATGCCAACAACAATCAAGGCAGGCTTCGAGAAAATCGGTAGTTTCCTTTTGTTGTGCACCTTCGATCTTTCCTGACAAACATGAAAAAAGGGCCACAGTTTTCTATGCACTAAATATTCATTTTCATTGGAAAAAGTAGAACGATGCGTTTTTCAATGCTTTATGTTCAATCAGATTAAATCTCGCATAACTTCTGATCTCGCCCTAAAAGCCATTGGTAACCATGTGTGTCGCTCGTTGTTTCTGAGCATTTGAATGGATTTTCATGTTATTCAACAACGCTATGGGAAAGGAAGGATCATTATCTACCTGTCCGTGATGTTGGTTTTGATGCTTATTCTTTCTTTTGCTCAGAAACAACGAGCTACACACGTTGCTACCAATGGCTTTTAGGGCGTTATCTCAGAGTATGCGAGAAATGGTGCTCACGTGACATTACTTGCATTATGTGCATGAATTGATTTTATTCGATTTTTATCACTTTTGAAGAAATACGAAAATGTGTTTTAATCAGTTACGCGCTTTTTTCATGTTAGTCCAATGTTTGAGATCTGGGCTCACAGTGACAGTTCGTGACAGCGGAATCTCGGCTCACTATGACGTACAGAAATTTTGTATTGGTTTCTCCCTCCCAGGTCCCAAGCAGTCGTCTGGTTGGTTCCTTGTGTAAGTGCAGCTGATCTGGCGATGCTGGAGTATCAACCACGGGCTCAAGCTCAAACTCTTCATACACGAACCGTAGTGATATAGCTCGGTGATTACTAACGATGGATCAAAATTAAATTTTAATAGATTCGTCAAAAAAAAAAATGATCCGCGCACACCATGAGGCTATATGCAATGAGGGCTGAGCTAAAGGGGTAATTGATTTCTTTTGAACATGAATCTTTACATCTCACTCCAGCTTCCCTACTCGTTAAATGCCTGGCGGAAAAAAATACCAATAACTAAGCGTAATGTTGCTTGCTCCATCTATATACCATTCCTTTTAAGGTGTAATGATGCCCGTACATTGATTTGCTTTGCTATCTCACCAACAAATTGAATCAAATTCGGTGCTTCTTGAATCTGTATGGAGCACCTGCTCTGCTGGTACGAAACGATAAATTGATGATTCCATTTCCCACTTGATGAAGGGTTGCTCAGTAACGGCACTCTATGATGCGTTTGTTATCTTTGGGATACTAAAATTAGGAATGGTGTGGGTGGAACGGCCACCTTAAAATCAGGTGCAGTTGCGTTCAATTTTGATTTATTGGTTAAGAAATCGAGCAAAGATGGAGCTAATTTGCGATTTTGGGCAGCAAATTTGCGATTTGATCAGCAAAAAATATAAACTTTAACACAACTCACGTTTTGCGTTTGCTGTTTGAGTTGAAAGAGTCTGTTGAGCCTTAATTTTAAATTAAATGAATGCGAAAACAACTTAAGAATGCGACCAGTTTTTGCTTATCTCGGAACAGTTTTATCTTTTAAAATCATGCAAACACACCAACGCTTCGGTTTCACTGCGGGCTCCGAAAGAATGCGTGGATTTATTGAATGTAATCCGTTGTTATCTTGGGAAGAAAAAAATGCCGACTCTCTAAGCACCCAGAAACACGCGATCACAATCAGCTTCTCGAGTTCTACTTGAAAATAACTAAGTGTTTTGTTCTTCGTTTAGCAGAATCAGTTCTGAGCGCAAACTCTTAAATAGTGATAGATTGTGGCAACGAGGTTGCCTCTGGGATGATTAAGTGCTTAAAGGTTGAAATGTAGCAGAGCGGAGGCATGTCCGTTTCTGAGATTCCTTCCATATCCAATGACTATCGAGTGCCGCCCAACAACATCGATTTAGATAGTGTGAATATCAAGTGATTTAGTACCATGATCAAGCTTAAGTCGCTTTTCCGCAGAGGTCAAGGTCCCTCGGGATCGAAACATTCATCGCAATCGACGAACAACATCGCAACTACGAATGGCGGCTCCATTAAGGGTGCGTCGTCTGTATCGAGCCTAGATTGTGTTGGTATTGCGGCTGCTCCCCCGAAATCATCCGCCAAACATAATCGAGCCTTGCACGGTTCCAAGGACAAACTTGACCAATACGGTGGATCCAACAGTAAACCGTACCATCATCATCACCAGCAAGGCAGAGGCTCACGGGAAAAGCTTACTGATCTGAAACATTTCGGTAAAGAGCCAAAAGCCGGAATCCGCCATCCGAAACCCAGCAATCAAATGCCCATCGTCCAACCGCAGCCCTCGGTTCACCAACATCAGTTGGAGCAGTTCCAAGGGGCTCAACAGCTGCCACGGGCCGGAAGTCGCAGTGAATTGGACCAACGCGATGACGATGCCTATTCCAGTGCCACAGAAGAGATTGTAATTTCGAAGGAACTAACATCAATCAGCTTCGGCGGACCGATGGAGGTAAGTCAACTGATGTCACATTTAGAATATCTATATTTCCAATTGAAAATCAAATTACTCAGGACTTTGAAAATATTCTAAATCAAAAGAACGTTTTCGAACATTCCTGGGAGAATGATTTGGAAGAAGTGAGAACTATTATTAGAAAAATCAAAAATATGAAAGCTCCTGGCTATGATGGAATATTCTACATCCTCATTAAGAAACTTCCAGAAAGCAGATTATCATTCTTAGTTGATATATTTAACAAATGTTTTCAATTAGCATATTTTCCACGAGTTACATAGAATATCCAATGTTGAAGCATTGGAACAAATGTCAAATAAAATAATTAATAAATTCAGGAAAAAATCGTTACAATCTTCTATTGCCACGATTAATGCGTTATATATGTAGGTTAAGTTAGGTGTTTTTTTTTTCTCTTATAAGCAGGTGAAATAAACTCACCTGTAAAAAATCGGAACTGCTACGGCAATTATACCGTAAAGTGCCCTAATTCAGCGCATTGCCTAATTCCGCGCATTTCATACAAAATTATTTATATATGGAAATGCACATTAATACTTCAAGAACTTTTAACGCCATTTGATGCTACTTTGATTTAGAATAAGTTTGAATCACGTATAAAAGCAAATGAAGCAGTTTTTTGCGGCGTTAAAAAATAATCAGTGGAGGCCCGTCTAAGTAGAGGCCATTTTTTCTATTTCCTTAGCGTCCGTGCTAAGACTGTAGGACACAAACAAACGTGATTTCTTTATTAAAAATGTTTTATTTTTCATGCAATATTCTATGGAACTACTTGCTACAGATATGTTTCTTGATGCTTCTATGAAATCTTATTAAATATTAGCATAATTATTGAGATTTATCCCAAAAAGTATTGCGCGGAATTAGGGCACGTCATTTTTTATAAGTCCCTAATTCCGCGCACTGCTATTCACAGAACAACAAACAAGTAAAACATGCTATATTCGTCGTCACAGCTGAATATTTATCTGAGGAAGTATTTTCATGCATAAATACGTTTCACAAACAACCGGAATATCAGGAAAGCCCACTTACAGGAAAACTAGCGGCCGTTCAGAAACCACGTGGTCATTAATGGTGGGAGGAACAGTTTGTTCAAAACCAAGGCCCATAAACATTTGTTATTGTATGAACAGTGCAGAATACAAATATACAGACTTGAATTATTTTACAGCAATCCGTGAATTTCACCGTAATCTTAACAGCTGAAAAGTTCGGTGAAATAAATCAACGGAGTACGGTAAATTTTTACAGTTTTCGGTAAAATTTCACCGGAATCCGTTGAATTTCGATGGAATTACGGTGTTTTATTTTACCGAACTGTTCAACTGTTGAGATTACGGTGAAATTCACGGATTACGGTAAAAAATTTAAGTGTGTAGAGGTATTCGGGCGGTTTCGCCAAACTGCATAAATTTTTGAAATTTCTTCTGGAATAACATGCAATCCCCGAAGTTGACAAGGAAGAGGAAAAATATTAACGTCATATGCAGCCCAGATTCCGCTGTCGCGAAACGTCCAAATGCAGCCAGTCGTTTTTTAACTGAAAAATTGAAAAGTATTGTATTCAAAATAAACTGTTATAAAAACCTCAGTGTTCGGAGCAGTTTTTCCAAAGATGCTGATAAATCTAAACACAAGACTATAGTTATTTTTAATGTCTGCTACTTTTTCTGGTATAAAAATTCACTTCAAAGGCTTTTTATGCTTCAGTGTGATGCAATTGCAATTGCATATTTGCTGGGATGTTCATGTGAGGGTTTGAACGGCTTGCGCATAATTGATGGAAACACAGAGATGAATAAGAAAAAAAAAAACTCAACAATGACAGAAAAAGAAGACCGTCTTCGCGAGTCTCGTCTCAGAAAAAAAATATAACAAATGTTTATCCTTATATCATGTGATAGTCGAAAAATTAGAAAAAAAATCTTCGTTACGGCTCATATAAAACTTTACTTTTTTTCCTACAAAAAATGTTATGGAGGGGGGTAGGGTGTTGAAAATGTTCAATTTCAGCGTTACGTAATGAATGGATGCTGCCTTATATAAAATTAATGTTAATATGATTGTTTCGCGAGTGCGCGGAATTAGGCATTTTTCTGCGCGGAATATGGAAAAGCGTGTAAAAAATGCGCGGAATTAGGCAATTTCAACGTGTGAACTAATTAAAAAAATCACAATTGTAACGTTTGAATACAGTCTAGTTTATATTTTTCCCATAATCTAAAACAGATTTGCTAGCGATCCACCCAGAAAGCTTTTTTGTTGGTGCAATAATAATTTTTAATTAAGCATTTGAAATGTTTTTTTCGTTAACTGCGCTGAGTTACGGCACTTTACGGTATAATATGTTGTTAACAAAATGTGAATAAAATCTTAAATTTGTTTTATTTGTTTAGGATGATAGTGTTGTCTTAAAATCTTTTATTTGTTTAGGATGATAATGATGTCTAACACTGAACACCTAGATATAAGAAATGAATGTAATGTTTGGAATGATACTAATAAAAAAATTAAAAACAAAAAAATAGCTTGCCCACAAAACATACATGCTTAAACGAGTTTACACAAAATTGAGTATGATTGGCACAAAATCGAGCTGTTCTGAATTAACACACAATGTGTGTAATTTCAATACATTCATCAAAAATTTAAAAAGTATGGAATATCGCTAACATTCAGTGGATTCCACGATGTGCAATGGGCAAAAAATGCAACAAAAATCAGTCAGTCAAGTTCAACAATATTTAAAAAAGGTGTGGTGTAACTGAAGCAGAACTCAATACATACTCGTTATTTGTTGTCGACCAATCAACTGTATAACTATTCTCTGTCTTTGTCATTGCAGGACCCAAAAGCCAACAGAATGCAAGAATTTCAATCTCACTTGGAGAGGCTGAGACAGGAAAATGCGGAACTGGAAGAAAAAGTCATCGAGATGTCGGTCTACAAACAAGAAGTTCAAGCTCTTCGAGATGAAATCGTCAAACTACAAGTAATAATTTCAATGACGTTCAAATTAATCTTACTAATTCGTTCAAAATTCTGCCTTTCTAGACATCGCAGGAAATGAGCAACAGTGAACTGCATCGATTGCTCGATGAAAATGAAACTCTCAGGGATAGGCTTAAAAGTGTTGTGCAATCACCCTTGTCAGACTCCGAGAAACAGCAGATCATACGAGATTCCCAAAGGCTTCATAGCTCTGCGCCGGCGTCCATAGCGTTACCAAATGTAAGTTGAGGTTTGAGATTGATGGAAAATATGTACTGTGAATCCTAATATTCGTGTGTCATTTCAGAACCTGGATATGGAAGGAACTCCATGTGTCACACCTGACTGGGATAAGCAATCGTCCAGTAGTGAGATTGCTGTTGCATGTCTGCAAGATAAAATAACGCAGGTAAGTCTTTTGTTTTTGTTTTATTACATTCAGATGTGGAGAACACTGTATTCGAAAAATTTAAAATTGGTTTGAAATGTTAGGACAAAAAACTACTAGGGCACCTTAAAAAATAAGATCCAGCTCACAAATGTTTGTGTTTGCCTTTACATGATCTATCTCTTAATTTATTGTCGGTCATAAATCCGTAACCACTTTTTTGTTTCACACACACCATTTTTTTCACTAAAAACAGCAATATTTTGCTAAAATTTACCGAGCTTACATTTCCAGCAAATCAAATTGCTGAGTTTCTATAGAGACCTGCTGATTTTTCAGCGCTCTGCATTGAAAATCAGCTATACGGTTTACTGAAAATGACAGCTCGGAAAATTTCAGCAATAAATTGCTGATTTCAGCAAACAATGATTTGGTGTGTAGAGCTCTATTTTTTACTGTAAATATTCTCATAGGGTGCAGAACTACTTGGGCACTTCCATGATTCGCTTTGGAATGGGGGATTTTTCTCGACCGAATTCTCTGAAACTTTGCAATAAAATTAGATTGTCTGAAACAATTTCAGTACGATGCATATTGTGGCCAAAACTGAGGTACAGTCGAATTTCGTTCGTTGCACTATCTTTAGGTGGGCTTCGTTTTAATTGGGCTCCCGTTAGTTGGGCTTTAGTCCACCTAAAACGAAGGCAAACATCATTTTCTGACACAAGACGCAATTGAGTCCTAAAATTTTTAATGAAATCTTGTTTTTATTTAACAACACGAAAGGGCCTGTTACTGCAACTACTTTAGCATTTTTTCCCGTTCAAATAACGGCTATATCATGTTTAAACTTTAATTTAAAAATTGGATCCATAAATGAACTTTGACACTTTTGATCATGTTTGACGTTCGCTTAGTCGACAAAAACACCACAGGGGTTTTAGTTTTAACACTGGGTTTGTTCCTAACTGACATTTCGAAAGAGACATGGAAAATAAATTATACCTAAAATTTGAGTTTAAGCCAAGGGGTTAGACGAAATCTAAAGAAGCATGAAAAAATTAAGCCTAAAAACTTAAACCAACGAAAAACATTAAAAAATTGAGTAAACATGTGTTTTTGGCCTAAACTTAAGCGTTTGGTATTAAAATTGGGACAGGGCTTTAGGACCCTATTTCAAGCGTGTGCTAGAATAAGGGCGTAAGTCGCATGATCGATTTCTCTTCATCGATCCTCTCTTCTGTGAATAAAAGTGACAAGATGCTGGTTTGATATATTTTTTTCACTTCAGACCGCTTGTTAGCGACGCAATCTTGCGGCCTAAGTTGAAAAAATGTTGGCAAACTTGCGTCTAATCACCTTTATTCGCAAAAGAGAGGATCGATGGAGAGAAATCGATCATGCGACTTACGCCCTTATTCTAGCACACGCTTGATTTATCAATGTTGGTAGCTCTGATTTTCTTTTGTTCTCTGTTATTTGACAGCTTGAAACTCAGCCCGATTAGTGAAAGTCTTTCACTAAGTGAGCTACAGGTTTAGTGCAACGAACGAAAGTTGACTGTATTTCAAAAAACCCAACTTCAGAAGTGAATCAAAAGTGCCAAGAATAGGATCCGGATCCCTATTATCTGGGAATTCAATTTTATTTTTCACTAGTGGTCCCGGCAAACTTCGTCTTGCCTTCAAGTAGGCTGTTGTAACACGTTGTGTAAGGTACCGTGGGGTAAGTGGGTAATGGATTTCGCATAGTTGGGAACAGGGATGGGAAATGTACCGTCGCAAACATTTACCAACTCGACATTCACATGTTTCTACACGACCATCAAAATCCAAAGCAAACCATGACCGTTCAAAACAAAAAAATATCACGGCTCTTCAAAACTGTAATCTTGTTCTTCCCAACGTTTATTCAAACCCGAATGCGAAATGACTCGAGCACAGCGGTAACACGATTTTTCCGATTTTCGAGGTTTTGACTTCTTGCTCGGTAAAGGCGGCATAAAATTTAACTTGTTTATATGTATCGCAACGGAATGATTGTGCTCTTGCTGTTAGAGCTAATAGATTTCAATAATTATTTGAGAACACAAGCGAAATATTAGCGATTGAATTATTCAACATTTGATGGTATTTATGCTGCTGCTGCTTTGTGTTTTGGTTGACTGGCACTGGCAGAATCGATGAACTGTATCAAATTGTGATCACAGTTCCCAAGCCTGGTTGGGATTCTTCAAATTCTAGAGACTTTAAATTAAAACAAATGAGGTCGTGCATATTTTTTAGCTTGACTCACACCAAATATAAGCAGTATGCTGAAATTTATTTTTATGTAAAATTAAAGAAAACAGGTCAGAAAAAGTTTTTGAAAAACGGCTCCTTAATTTTCACTTGCTTCACTTGTGGGGTGAAAAGTGAAAAGTTTATTGTTTTGAACAATAAATTCAAACACTAACAGTTATATTCACGATTTCTATTACTTTTAACATTTGCTAAGGCGTCCCTATGAACAATAACATAAGTAACATGTAAACAAAGAAAATTTTATTCTTGTTACTTAAATTTTCTTCTGCTCAGTTATGTTTGTTGGAATGATTCGACAGCATTATAACTGCAACATTTCCAATATTAGTTCATGGGACAGTAGTTGCATTTCTATTCTGTAGAATTTACACTGCTCGTTATTTGTTAAGAAAATCGGATATTACGTCGGATAACTCATCGGGAGAAATCAAACGGAATCCTTCTATAAAGTGTTTAGAAACTTTTTTATGTGGATATACCCCATTTTTTTGGTTTGAACACGCTTTACATAGACATTCCACAAGATTTCCATGCGTTCTCTTATATTAGAACTTTTCAATCAACGTCTTCCTTTTAATCGGCTGTCCAAAGTACACATATTAATATCGTAATATTTGGCAACTTTTTTGTTAGAGAAGTTCCATGATTTGGCCATGATAATAGATTTTAACGCTTTGAGTGTAGTGTTTCTTGAATTATCAGCACGTTCTGTTGTTCTATTATAATTGCGAACATTGTATACTTATAGTTACCTAAAGAGAAAACACAAATTCTATCTCTGATGAGAAACTTTTCATTTGCCCCACGTGATTAGAAAATTGACGTTGTTTTAATTTAGTAATTTTTAGTCTACGTCGAATGAATTCTAAAACTTGTTTTATTGCTGTTTAAAACTGTCAGAGGGGACAACTTAGAGCTGGTACAGGAAATTATTTTCTGCAATTTTTTTCCGCTGAAAATATTAAAATAAGATTGCACGCCGCCAACTTGTTACCGAGTGATAGTTGACAGGTTAACCTTATTCCAAAAGCGTAGCAAAAGGTTCGAGTTGTTTTCATTCCAAAAGCTGGAAGAAAGGATAAAACAACTCCCAAAGCCTTTAGATCTATAAGCCATCATCAAGTCAACAAGTTTAATAGAAATGCCTCTTTGTAAATACTAATTTGCGTATCAATCAGGTAAATCTAGACGCTGGTAAATAAGGCAAGAGGCTTTGATAAAAGTATTATCGAATGGGATCGGACATTTTCTGCTGATCGAGGAGATGCGCAAATATCTATAAGATCTACTAAGGGATGTCCTCAAGGAGGAGTGTTATCGCCCTTACTGTGGTCTCTTGTAGTAGACGCCCAAGTAACAATTCCCCAGCAACTTGGCATTCGTGTGGATTTATTAATGTTTTATGACAGTTACATGAATGCTATGATAGCTAGAGGCGACATTTAACGTTGCTAGAAGATGATATTTTGTAAGTCAGCTCTAAGTTGTTTTCAAAACCTTTTAAAGACAAACTATAAAGTTTAAATTTTGTGGCTACAAAACCAGCTTTATTGCAGCAAATAAAACCTCATTTGTGACGGCTATGATAAAAGAATGATATAATACACCTTATACAGTCGCCTCTCCACATCTCGATATCGAAGGGACCATCGAGATAGGGAGAGATCGAGACATAGAACAAATTTTCAACGAATACTAGATTGAAAATCACTCAGTTGCCAGGAAAATCAACAACAAACAGATGTCATTTCGTCTTCGCAAATTGTTTTGAATCTCTAAAATCCAGTCTAGTAACCTTTGATAATGGGCATATCGACATACGGAGAGAAAATTGGGAACGAAAATCACATCGAGATAGGGAGATATCGAGATAAGGAGGATATCGAGATATGGAGAGTGAAAATGTATGCAGGGTGAAGGGACCGAAAAAATCATCGACATAGGGAGAGATATCGAGATGTAGAACATCGAGATGTGGAGAGTCGACTGTAGTCATGAACGCTGCTTTCAAACTGATTGACTTGCACTTGAATCTTGATAACTTACCTTATTTATACCTCTGAAATCAGTATTTGGGCTCTTCAGATGCATTGTCATGCATTGCAAACACTTATTCTTGATGGAAAACAAACTAATGCCCGTTTTCATTGTTTTTGCGAATATTCTTCATAATAACATACCCAAACTGCAAACTTTGTTGAATGCTGCTTAGTTACCATAAAAAGTGAAAAAAAAAACTGAATAACCTTAAATCAGCATTTTTTGAGCCAATTTTACATCCACAAATGTCGAACCATAACAGTGTGCCCTTATTTGTGTATTTATGATGGCAAAACAGCATTTGTCGATGGCAATCTATCAATTATGGTTCCGCCATATTAATTTCACTCTGGTTGCAACAATTTCATTTTTTCAAAAAATCATATTATCTCCATGAATTTGCTCATTAGATGCTATGGTGTGATGATTAAACTGACTGAATATAATTCGAAGCACATTTACTGCCCAATCAAATCAAGAAATCTTGAATTCTTCACCTGGTGATTTATTTTAGCAATGGATCATTGAAGGTAGTTTTTGCAAGTGCTCACCGCATCAAAACAAAGGCGCCACTGTATATGGAATTTAACATTGTGACAGCATTGCTGTTCTGTCAAACACACAAGACTACGGTGGCGCTATCTATGCTTTCCATAGCGGCCGTTTTGGTTATTTTAATGATCCATTGCTAAATAACTAGAAATATGTCACTTTCAGAGGGGGCACAGGCAAATTTACTTCTTTCTTATCACATTTCACAGTAAATTTCACACGGCACTAAAGAGCACAATGTATATCCAAATAAATTCCTTCAAATAAAAGTTATCACAAAATAAATTATCACTGATTTGTTTTCAATTTTATTTTGTTTTGTTTACGTTGGAATAAATCCGGCAAGATCGACGTTATGATAAAATCATTTTCAAGATGAAGCGACATTCATCTAGAACAGGCGGCCTCAATATAGCTACCATTATGCTATTTTGCTTTATTTGTGTGACATAAATATACACTTCATAGCCTCTTTTAGAGTGGGCCAACTAGTCACGTTGTAGCCTACAAGAGGTTTTGGGGGATGCGATGAAGGCAAAAGTTCCTTGATCGTGGTTTTATGTGCGTTTATTTATAGCACTCTAGAAGTAATTCGTAAAACCAAAAATTGTTACTTGGGCGAACTCCTTAGAAATTTAAAAGATCAAGGTTTTAAGATAATTGGATATGCCGATGTGGCCATTTTGGTTCGTGGAAAGTTTGATACCACGATTTCCGATCGGTTGCAAACTGCGTTAAACATTACTCTCAAATTGTGTAAGAAAGAGGGGTTAAACGTAAACCCTTCAAAAACTATTATCGTGCCTTTTACCAGAAGGAAAAAGGTAAAGCTTATACAGCCTTCTTTGAATTGAGTTTAAATTCAATTTTCGGAAGAAGTTAAACACCTTGGGGTTACTCTGGATAAGAAATTGAACTGGAACTCTCATCTGAACAAGGTCTTAAGTAAGGGTACTAATGCCGTATGGGTCTGCAATAAAGCCCTAGGAAAAATTTGGGGACTGCGTCCTAATATGGTAAACTGGATTTATTCAGCAATAGTCCGACCAAAAATTAGTTATTCTTCATTGGTATGGTGGCCCAAGACAAATGAGGTAACCGCTCACAAGAAGCTGGCTGAGTTGCAAAGACTTGCTTGTATATCAATGACAGTGGCAATGAAAAGTACACCATCGGTTGCCTTGGATGCCCTTTTTAATATAGGTACTGTTTTTGCATCAATTCATTAAACTGCAAGCTGCAAAAAATGCCTTGCAGTTAATTCGTTATAATAAAATACTAGATGGTGATTTGATTGGTCACATGAAGATCATCAAGGAATTCAATTTGAATTCAGATATGAAAACAATAGAAGATTGGATGACAACTATGGACCAACTTTGATGTTCCCTTTAAAGTGGTTAAACCAAGCCGCTATATTTGGGATTCTGGTGGGCCAAGTTTACGTCCAGGTTCTATTGTATTTTATACCGACGGGTTAAAGATGGGCGACAATACTGGAGCTGGAGTTTTCGGCCCTGGTATCAGCAAGGTAATCGCTATAGGGCGCAGTCCCACTGTGTTCCAGCAAGACAGGGTGCAGCTTCGACCTTTGTCGGCCCTGTACCGTTCTGTGGTGTTTCTGAGTGCACTCTCAGGATGAAACTGAAAAATTGGGAAATGTCCATGGTAGAATCCAATTGGAGCGCCACGGATACATCCAAGCAAGTGAAAAGATTCATAAAACCCAGTCTAACAAAAGCCCGGGCTATACTGAATTTTAATAAAGGAAATCTTATGGTAATAACTGGCCTAATGACCGGTCACTGCCCATGTAGGTATAGTCAACTTTCGTTCGTTGCATTAAACCTGTAGCCCACTTAGTGAAAGACTGTCACTAATTGGGCTGAGTTTCGAGCTGTCAAATAGCATAGAACAAAAGAAAATTATGGCTACCAACATTGATAAATTGCGTCGTATGTCAGAAAATGACGTTTGCCTTCGTTTTAGGTGGGCTATACTGCCGTGAATCGCAAGTCAGTCCCATCTGTAAAAAGTAGGCATTGAGAAAATGGGCTGTGAAATTTCCAAACTCTTGTTTTATACGAATATACAAAAAATCCCAGAGAATTGAAACATGATCAAAACTTAATGAAATTTTCACAATTTGCTTCTCTCTTTGTATTCTCAAAAGATATTTTTTAGAAATTTGTAAAAATCTAATCAATGTGTTTTTGTGTTTTGCTGGCTCTACGTCCTTCAAGACATGACCTGCGCCACAATGTTACGCCAACTAACTCGGACCATGGCTGCTAACCTCCAATTCCTCGATCGCCCCACACTTCCAAGATCCTGCTCCACTTGATCAAACCACCTAGCTCGTTGCGCTCCCCTTCATCTTGTACCGGCCGGATTTGAGTTGAACACCATTTTTGCGGGATTGTTGTCCGGCATTCTCACAACGTGTCCCGCCCATCGTACGTCCAGCTTTGGCGACTTTCGTGATACTAAATCTAATCAATGTTACCCCGGATTACGGTACTAATGAAATCTGAAAAGAATAATGAAAAAATACTTTGAGTGTTTAATATTAGGCATGATGTTACGAGGAGTGTTCGTAGAAATGTTCAATGGTATCCTCAAAGAAAAATCTGGCCAGATTCTTTGATGTTGATAAAAGTCCTTTGTAAAAAATTCTCTGAATATTTCGTGGTTCCTAATTGTTCTCTTTTCTATTATTTTAGTTCCTATATTTTAGGCATGTGGTCTCTGCAGTTCTGAAGCATGGTTTTGATACACATAATCTTCTTCTTCTTCTTCTTCTTCTTCTTCTTCTTCTTCTTGTCAGAACGTCCTCACTGGGACAGAGCCTGCTTCACAGTTTAGTGTTCAATGAGCACTTTCACAGTAATACACTGAGAGCTTTCCTTGTCAACGTTGCCATTTTCGCATTCGTATATCGTATGGTAGGTAGTCAATGAAATTTCCATTACGAAAAGATCCTGGACCGACCGGGAATCGAACCTAGACACCTTCAGCGTGGCTTTGCTTTGTAGCCGTGGACTCTAACCACTCGGCTAAGGAAGGCCTTTCTGATACAGATAACACAGCGTAACAAAAATGACATATTTGCGTGTCTCAAGGATCAAATTATGTGTCTCTATTAGATTTTGGGTCGCTGAGTCTGATGCTATTCTAAGAAATATTCCAGCACGTCACAATTTTTAGCTACATGTCGCCAAAGTTGTAAAAAACACTTGGTTTATTGATGTTTACATAAGATTTTAAGTGTGATTTATTAACTTTTTAATAATATAATCCACCAAACATGTAAAATAGGACTTAAACTTTGAACTTATGTATAATTTACTTGAAATTGCACGATAAAATTTAGATTAAATCGATTTTTTAAACATGCTTGTAGTCTCCATATAAAATTCTTCGTTTGTCTTATATGGCAAAATACAATACTTTTCTAAACCAGCACAAAATAACTTTTAACCATCGAAAGTATTATGAACTTTGATGATAAGTATTATTTTACACATGAAATTTTAATTCTGTGACAAATTATGCAAATAAATTGCCATACAAGCTGGCAATCTTGCATGCAAGTTGGCTAAAATAGTGAAATTTTGCATTTTCAACAGTCAATATCTCAAAAACTAGACATGCTATGATATTTTTAAAAACGGCAATTGATTCAGCAATCCTTAATTGAGTAAAAAGCGGTATTTTTGTGCTTGAGACAAAAACGTGTTCCGCAGTGTAATGTAAGGTACACACACTGTATGAAAACCTTACATGTGTTGCGCGTGTAACGATTCTCTATCGTCCAGAAAGCAAATTTACAAGCAATGAAGTGTTCAGAGCATTAGAATTAAAACAAATTAAAACAAAGACGGTTCTAAGAACCGTCAAAATAGTCTTACGTAATTAATGGATCGCCCCTAAGATGAGACCATTTGGTCAATGATCCCATTAGAGGCATTTTCCAGTTGTGAAACAGTCGTGAACTGTTCACCGTTATACGAATTCTTATTCCTTAAATGAAAACCATAGAGATCCCCATTGGTTTTCTTTGGGTTTCTAAAGCTTTCTGTTTTTTTCTGATCCAGCTTTAAATTCGAGCAAGATTTGTTTATGATCTGACAATGATTCTTCATCAGAAACATGCCAGTTCACAATCTTCACAGAACCTCTTGTCGGATAGAGTTTACAAAAGTAGGATAATTCCCTCTATTACATACACGGAGCCGCAAATCAACCCAACTTTGACTTCTTTTGCCGCAATACGGCTCTTCCGTGGGATAACCCAAATTTGGGTTAACCGATATATACCTATCGTTAGGTTGTTTTCATTTGACAACGGCAAAAAAAAAAACAATCCAGTGCAAAAAAAATCTACCCAGCGTTAGCTTTTGAAGTCTCCGTGATGGGTTAAAACAACTCAACGTTAGGTAAACTCGAAAGAACCCAAATTTGGCTTATTCCATTAAACTTCGACGCTGGGTCGGTGCGTCTCTCTCTGTTTTTGACAACATTGCTGTTGCGAGAGAGGCAAAACAACCCAACCGTGGGTAAAAACTAAATGCAGTTTACCCAAATTTGAGTAAAAAGAACTTATTTTTTGGGTAGTCTGTTTTCTATGTCTGTTTTTATGTTGTTTCTCTTCTTTTATTAATATCGTTGCTGCTCCAAATTGTATGATGGGCATTTGCAACGCACCCTATTATAAATTGTGCATTAATTTTCTTACAGTGCCGTAAAATGGGGTGTTAAGGACACGTGGGGTTTTAAGGGATTGAACTTCTCAATCAAGTTCGACAAATCACAGAAACGTTGAAAGTCGATATATAAGTCATCTGAAATGCTCAATTTAATCGGAGGATTGTGAATAGCATTATGTAATAGGAGCTGTCTATTATTATTAAGTATTGTGGTTTCTAGATATTGAAAACGTTTCAGAACATTTTGGTTCGAATTTAATAGGCTAAATACATTTATCTACCAAACCATGAAATATATTTTAAAAAATTCGCGAGTGACGTAGAAGACAAGTAAATTTAATTGAGATCATAGTAGAAACAAAAACTTCTTGAAATTATATCTGGGTTTCGATTTTTAGGAACTATTATTAAAAAGTCTCGTTTTGAAAATATATGGGGTGTTAAGGGATTATCTTTTCTAACTTTTCTAAGTTACTAAACTCTTCAGATTTATGCCGTAATATTTTTCAGTATAGTTTTGGATTGTTCCGTGAAGTTAACCTGCAATGTAAAGTTAAGGGATCTTTTTCGTAAGTCACTGAATATTACCAAAATTGACTTATCTCAAAATTTGTTAAAATTGGTAGGAAAATTTAGATGAAAATTGATTTATGTGAATCTGGGGTGTTCATGATAATATTTTCAAAAGTTGTTCCAGCACACTGGTGAAAAGTATGGAAATAGGAATGATTATCTTATTTAAGATGGGTTTGGAGCTATCTTTTAAGCACTACCTAGGTCCAAGATTAACAATTAGTAGTTTACGGAACAAGTTGCAGAATGATGATTTTACAGCACGAGTCGTAAATTTATCCTACGAGGCTTTCCGAGTAGGGCAATTACGACGAGTGCTGTAAAATCGAGTTCTGCAACGAGTTACGTACAACATTTTTTGCAATTTCGTGAAAGACCACTTGAGGGTATCAGAAATTATATCGGAATGCATTCACCATCATTTTACAATTTCTGAACAATTGTTGTGCAATGATTAATTACGCAACTCAAAACAGTTGCGTAATGATAAAACGTTGCGTAATGAATCATTGCAGCATAGGTTTCAGTTGCGTAATGACTATTTCCGCACTGTATACTTCAGTGCAGGAAAGTAGGCCGTTTCATGACAGATTGGCGTGATGAAAAACAGCCAATTACTATGATAAATTGCAAAAAATAATATTAGGTTCTATCCGAGCTCTTTTTGGAAAACTTCTTAGGCTTCGTGGGCATGTGTTAAGTGTTGTCGAGCATTGAGTATATTTTAGGATTTTTTTCCGATCATGCCACTGAGTGGTACATGCAAATCCGTTATTTGATGTGGTGCTTTATTTAAAAGGCAAATTGGACACTTGCCCTATTCAAACTCAAATCATGTTGAAATTATCCTTCTTTTGTCAAGTCATGACATGATTGCTCTGCACTGTTCCTGGATACGAATACTGCATATAAGTTTAAAAATCTTTTCAAGACAGTTGTGCGATGCACTGATAGCTTGCTTGAAAATAGAATTGATATGTATGAGAGATTTAGCAGTTAAAATAAAACGCTTAACGTTTTCAGGAGTTCCAAATTGAATTATATTGAAGTAATATCATCTTTAGATTGAAAAAAAAAAAACCTTTGGAGTGGAAGGGACACATGAACGATATTGAGCAAAATAATATTTTTTTGCTGTTGGCAACATATAGTTTTATTTACAATCCTCAAAATCCTTAACACCCCATTTTGCATTTTCGTCAAAAATCACACATTTTTATGATTTTCTCAGAAATCTGCCATAGAATCGTCTTCATTGGCTTTTGATATACACGCCGGGAGAATGGTAGGACTGTATTATGTTCAATTACTGACATACTTCAGTTGCTCGAAATTTAAGTAGAATTTTTTTTTCATCCCTTAACACCCCATTTTACGGTAGTTGACAAAATGAACGACAGAACATGGAGGCACATCTCAATGAGAATATATACTAAGGTGTGGAAGAAGAAGCAAGGGCTATGTATTAGTAAAGAGAGAAAACGTAAACAAAAATAACTACGTCACTAATTTACACGGGTTCTTTTGGAAGCCCGTTTGCTTGTAGTCGTGAAACATTTTGCACCGTACACGGATGTCACGCACACTATATGTCTTCTTCCTCACCTCGGTATATATTCTCATTGGGCACATCTTCAACATCTCCAGGAAAGTAAGCAGAAGCAACACATACCTCTGTTTTTTCCCGGATAGTTGGCACCTCTACTTTGATCGCAACAATGTCTCTACGGATGAATTCTGTAATTGGGACAAATTTTATGTCCCTATTTACTGTTCGTGGTTTGGACTGAGTTTCGTCGTACAAAACTCTACAACTGCTTGAATTTTGTTAGAAAAATCGTTTTTTCACCATTAGCGTACCGCTCGTTTTGAATTCTCAAATCAAATTGATTTTAAGTAGTAGAATAAATTTTTCACCTTGATAGCACTCAGCATGTCGAATTTAGAGGCTACCTATAAAATTAAGGTTGCGTATACTCTTCTTCTTCGTCTTCTTCTTCTTCTTCTTCTTTCTGGCGTTACGTCCCAACTGGGACAAAGCCTGCTTCTCAGATTAGTGTTCTTATGAGCACTTCCACAGTTATTAACTGAGAGCTTTCTATGCCGATTGACCATTTTTGCATGTGTATAGTCGTGTGGCAGGTACGAAGATACGCTATGCCCTGGGAATCTAGAAAATTTCCTTTACGAAAAGATCCTCGACCAGCGGGATTCGAACTCACGACCCTCAGCATGGTCATGCTGAATAGCTGCGCGTTTACCGTTACGGCTATGTGGGCCCTTCTTCTTATTATTCTTCATTTTCCTGACTTTACGTCCCTACCGAAACAGAGCTTGATACTTAGCTTTATTAGTTATAAATACAGGTTATTGAATAGGAATTTTCTTTTATAATGCTATTTTTAATAACAGAATAATTCTTCGACATATCTTTAAATTCAGTAATAATGAATAAATAAATTTGATGAATAAAATCCGTCCAATAAAAAAAAACTTGTTTTTGCCATATGCATTTTTTTGTCATTGAATGATGTTTATAATTTGCGCGTTGGGACATTAGTAAGTCTTGTGGTAATATCTATAGTTTTAACGTAAAACATTGCCAAAAGTACATTAATTAAGAATGGAAATCTTAAATTTTTAGGCAAAAAAATCCTTGATTTTCTGAACCATGGAGTATCGTTTTTACTACTGCCAAACATGTCTGTGAAAAATAGCAAAATTGAAAGATGAGAAGCAGGCTTTGTTCTAATGTGTACGTAATGCCGAAACTCTGGTGTATCATTTTGAGTTTGGAAAATCTGGCGGCCATCTTGGATTTCGACGCCATCTTAGTTTTTAGTAGTTGAATATATTTTTACTATATCAGCGCTCATCATGAAAAAATCAGATTCTTTATTTCTTATCATATCTAAACTGTTCAACTGATTGTTCGTTTCTATCAATGGTTTAAGACCAAATAAATGAAAGAATAAATTCTATTTTTTTGACTCGAAGATATGCATAACAATCATTCAGGTAGCAAATAAGCGTTAAAAAATCCCACATGATAATTTGTTTTTGAAGCTAGTTAAGCTGAGGGGCTGGCTCTGTTCCAGTAGGGACGTAACGTCAGAAAAAAAGAAGAACAAGTCGAAGAGTAAGTGTAAATGTAGCATTCAAATTCAACATGTTAAGAGCTAACAAGGTGAAAACTCATTTTACTACTTAAAAATTAGCGGTGCGCTAATGGTGAAAACCCAAATTTTCGAACAAAATTCAAAATGGCGACCAAATTCAAAATGGCCACCAATTTTTTTAAACTTTAAATGAAAGCTATATCCTTCCTCTATATGATTCCACTAAGTTTGCTATGTATTCCAAGGGAAATATGGGACAATGTCAATTCAAAATTTTAGCTCCCCTATGCTTAAACGATCCTTATTATAGTAAATAGCATCCTCCCGAAGTTTAAAATGATTCGGAAGAAATATGACTGTGCACACGCCATTTGAAGTTTATATGAAGATTACTATGGAAAACGCCAATCTTTTGTGTTCCGCCCTCTATCTCTTCGTCATAATATGTTATGAAAAAGTGAACGAAGAAGTGGAATTTTAGTGTGACATAATTTGTATACCATCCCCTATTTATTTTGTTTTAGAAAATTATGAAACGTTTTATAGAGCGTTAGAGTATCAATTGCACGTTGTTACTCTGTAAAATTGTGTTTGTTAAACCCTCTTTTTTCTTTTGGATTTTGAAACTATTCTCAAATTAGAAAAGAAGCTCTATTATGATCACGTGTCGTTTTTGTCCTTTTTTCGTTGTGCGTAATAACGGCTAAAAATATACAATGATATCTTATCTTTATTAAATATTACCAATACAAATTTTCAAGAGCACAAGACTTGAGAGCCAAACAGCGCTCTATGTACGTTGAAAATTTATTCCATTGCTGGCCACCACCAGCAAGGAAGTAATTTGATTGATTTTCAACGCGAATTGTTGTCAGATTCTCCTGTCTTGTGCACTTGAAAATTCTAAGTTTGGCTTCGTTTTATAATCACCTTAAGCGGGGTACATATATTTATTTTTAGTAGCTTTGAACTAATTTTTACTAAGTAGATAAAAACCGAATTGAGTACAACACCATTTAATTCCACCAGAGTTTGTATCCTTCGACGCCATTTCGAAATGTTACGCTTGGAAAAGTGGGTGAAAAAACTACAAAAACGCTCTTTTAATATGAAAATTTTAGAGGTATGACGTCTTCAGAGAAAATGTGTATTTTGCTCATATCTAAAACTCTTCAGAACATAATAGGCCTGAAAATTGATATTTTCGTTAGTATTGAGGAAAAACCGATTTTTGACCATAAAGTTCTAAAGTGACCTATATCTCTAAAACTATCAGATATAGAAAAAAATTGCGCTATTTTTTAAAATAAAAAAGTTTGAGAGCGAATTTCGAAAGCTATGAAATTTGGCGCTTAGGACACTTTTGCATATAACGCGACCTTGACCAGACAAACAAATGTTCAGAAGACACCAAAACCCTATCTCTTATATTTTTCAAGTTATTAATTTTTTCCACTTAATTTCGTTCCGTGGACCAATGTGCAATGATATCTTATCTTTATCAAATTTTACCAATACAAATTAGATTGATAACCATAATGATCTTATTCAAATCAATTGATGACATTGCGATATGAAACCGTTGCTTTCGATTTTTTTTGCATGTTTCTTAACATTATCAGTGGCCTCTCTTCTTTGTTGTGAATTTCCGTTCGCTGCTGTATGGTTGGCGCGTGCCACTTTAATATGCGTTTCTTTTACTTCACGATATCCTTCGCTAGACCCCTACAGATATAACCGTATACATACACTACCGTGCAAAAGTTTGGGTTCACCCCCTCAAAAACATACAAAAGTGTTCTGTCCATGTCTCTGTGATTACACGTCCAATTGAAACTCTTTAACCCTATAATACTCAAATTTTTATTTTCGATTTAAGTATTATTTTTCGTTATCTAAAATCGTTCTAAACACGTTTTGGGAATTTATTTATTTTTATTCACAATTTTTTAAATTTTGGTTTTTGATTTTTATAATTTTTATTTTTGAACATCCCTAGCTTTTTTCATTTTTTCTTGAAGCCTTTTCTAGTTGTTGATTTTTGGAAATAATAAAAATTTTAATTGTTACGGTATTTTTAAAAATATTAAATTTTTATTTTTTTTTTCGTAGCGTATTTTATTTTCCGTGTAACTAACGGAAAAACAGGTTTGAAATTATTTTAATACCACCAGGCTCTTCGTTTGTGATAGGTTAATCGTAGAAAAATATAAAAGGTACGGTTTTTATATTACACGTTAAATGAAGCTCAGGCATTTTTAGGTTATATAAGAATGCAATTTTTCAAACAATTTCTAAAAATACAAAATAGTTTCAAAAGTCATAAAAAAACTTTTCTTATATGCGTGTTATGAGTCAAGGTATAAGCCAAAAATAAAATCATTTTGATTTCCGAGCTACGAAAAAATACACAAAATTCTAAAGTGTACCCCGTCTAAAGGCGGGGTTGGGTATTAGAGGGTTAAGCCGCATTCGAAAGGCAAAGAGTTATTCTTACCAGTGCTGGAAAAGTTCGCATCACGATGCAGCTCATGAGTGAATACCAACGCATAACAAACATCACAGACTCGGGAACTGGCTAGGTGTGAGTAAGTCCGCACCCGTCTGCTCGGGAGAACATGTCAAAAGAAGTAGCAACAAGCTCGGGAGCGTTTACTCGCGAGTAACCGAGCAAAGTGTGATTTATTATGGTTTTGACAGACAAATTAATTATATAACCATCATATCGACAGTAAACTACTAGTTTGTAGTCAAAAGCCCTTGAAAACCTTAAATCTTGGAGGGGAAGCAGCTTTTTCCCAAAAGCACAATATGACTCTGAACAGCTCCGAACACGTTCGCGAATCACTTTTAGCTTCAGTTACTCGGGAGCCGACAGTTGCGAGTAAACCAGCGCTCTGACGCTCGGGAGCGTTTGGTTTTGTTTTTGTTCCAGTTCAGAAGAAGTGTTCGCCACTTTCCATCACTCTTACTTCGCATGTATTTTTCCAAA
Source organism: Aedes aegypti (assembly GCF_002204515.2). Classification (NCBI taxonomy): domain Eukaryota; kingdom Metazoa; phylum Arthropoda; class Insecta; order Diptera; family Culicidae; genus Aedes; species Aedes aegypti. The sequence continues at coordinate 190,957,076 of NC_035109.1, read as the reverse complement.
AACATTTTTTAATTTTTTTATGCTAAATTTTTAATTAAAGTTGTTACATTTTTCAAAAAACACTCTAAAAAATCATATCTATTTTCCTCAGCATTGGGTCGATCAAAACTTCAAATCAAAGTGTCATTAGAATCGTAATCTTATATTCCTTGAAGAGACCCCACGAAATTTTGGCGGAAAAATCTGGAAAGTATTCAAAATCAATGAAACAGTCAGTCAAGTCATCGTGCAAAAGTTTGGGTTCACCTCTCAGTATGATGCAAATCGTGCAAACGTTTGGGTTCACCTGATCCACACGCACATAATTTTTTTCAATATCTCGGCCATTTTTCAACCGATTTTAATAGTTTAAAGCTTTTTTGAGCGCAAATAATGGCGCGTACATGATTGGTCTGAGATTTCACAGATTTAAGTAAGTTCAGGTGAATCCAAACTTTTGCACGATGACTTGACTGACTGTTTTATTGATTTTGAATACTTTTCAGATTTTTACGCCAAAATTTCATGAGTGCGCTTTAAAGTATATATGATTACAATTCTAATGACACCTTGTTTTAAAATTTTGGTCGATCCAATGCTGAGGAAATTAGATATGATTTTTCAGTGTGTTTTTTGAAAAATGTCACAACTTCAAGTACAAATTTAGTATACAAAGTTCAAAGAATGTTTTTGGAAAAATACATACGAAGTAAGAATAACTCTTTGCCTTCCGAATGCGGCTTAGAGAGTTTCAATTGGACGTGTAATCACAGAGATATGGCCAGAACACTTTTGCATGTTTTTAAGGGGGTGATCCCAAACTTATGCACGGGAGTGTACTTATGTATTGCTTTACAATAATACACTAGTTTGCTCTGCCTTCGTCTCAAAACCTATGCCGAATCTACAATCCGCAGCTGAATTCAAACACCCTCTGTTCCTGCGCCCGTCGTTATCCTGTGTGTTTATCGTATTCCGTTTTCCACCACATTCTTCCTTCCTTCCTTTTTTACCTTTTAGTTATTAAGTGACTCGTGCTATGCTCGCGCGCACGCAATGTGTTCCCTTTTGCAGGAATCGTCCGTAAGCAGCATTACTAACTAAGCATGTAGGGGAACATGGTGCAAGATCTGACTACAATTGAGTCATTCTACGTCAAAGCTATGTTCTTTTTTTCTGAGACAGTATGTATCAACATTAATTTCGTCTGTGTTTCCAAGTATTTATTTTAACTGAAATCATTTGAACTCATTGTATAAAAAAATTTAGAGTAGCAAATAGTTATTTATGCAACAAATTGCAAAATGATGATTTTTTCAGCACAAGTTGTACATTTATAGAACGAGGCTCGCCGAGTTTGCAACGATTTTTTGCTATTGCAAAAAATCACCTCAAGGTGATTATAGAACGATCATTTCCAAAAGCACAAACAAACATTCCAACAGAAACATCCGCGTGGGCGTACATTCACGTGTAGTATCATTTCAGTATTATTCAATCGCATAGGCTGCGACATAGCAGTAACAGGTTGGAGTTGGTTCACTATTGGAGGACAGAACAGGTACGTACAGTAGCGGGTTATGCTGCCACCTCTACGAATGCTGGACGATCCATTACCAAACAAGTATTGTCAGATCGGTCGGAAAATGCAGTTCGCCTAAAATGGATTTTTCACGGTGCAAGATACCCTGTTTCGGAAGCAGGGCGTATCAAAGCGCATCCAGATGCACATCGAATGCACCACTTCCGAAGTTAGGTATCTCGCATAGATTTTGAGAAAAAGCTAATTTCGACGAGAAACTTATTCTAACTTTTTATCGCGCCGACAATATTACCAGTCTTGTATCAGATGCTACGGCAGAATAGACTGTGATATTTGGCTGACGCCTCCCAAACAGTACTGAAAAGTTGCACTTTTCGGTATAGTTTGTTTTTGGTAGGAAAAGTAGGCCATTATGTAGTGCATCTTATAAATGAAAAGTAGATTCGTAGATTGATTAGCAACGTAATCGCAAAAAATATGTTTTAGGCCGATATAATTTCTGATATCCTCATAAAGCATCTAAAGAAATTGCAAAAATGTACCTATGCAACTCGGGGAGGAATTCGATTATTATAACATTCGTCGTAATTATCCAACTCGGAACTTTTTGTAGGAGAAATTTACGACTCGTGCTGTAAAATCATTATTCTGCACCTTGTTGCGTAAGCTACTGTAACAGAAAACAATTTAAGATTTCTCAATTCAAGCTATCTTAAAACACAGGTCCGTTTCGTACCAGTCTACCCTAAAATATGTCTTTTCCAAAGCGACGAGTTGTAACGGACTTTTCCCCCTCGTCAAACAGAGAGGAAGAAAAGGCTACCGATGCTCGGAAGTTTGTCGTGTTTGTGCGCGAAATTTCCTCCAGGGGAGACTGAAATTTTCGGTTTGAAACGGTCGCGCAGATGCAATCGAGCCGTTGTCTAGTTCAGTTCGTAGGGCGGTGCAACGGAAAAAGTATAGTTTTTGCTAGGATTAAGGACTATTAGTAGTGTTGTTTCAAATGACTGTGCTTGTAGATTTCTAAGTAGTGATGTCCCGTCATAATTACACAAATCCGGCCTTCTGCCAGCAAAGTGAGTTTATTCCACCAAAATCCAGTCAAAATGGATCCAAAAGTGCTTACAATTCACCGGCAAAAATCCAGCGAAGTGAATTAACGCGTTCGTATAATCGGATAAGTTCATCGTTAGTCAGACAAAATACCTTTTCATGTCATGGATCGGATCGAAGAAACGTATTGCCCCCGTTGCCCGGACCAAAACCTGGAGGAGCCCGATTGATTGATCAGTACTCTTCAAATACTTCTATATCGGGCACTCGCTATGGATCCGTTGCATCAGCGTTGGATAATTCATTGAGCAGCAACAAACACTCCACCATTGGACGTTATGCTTTGGTTCCGGTTGAGGAAATACCAACCAACGACAAAGGAAGGTACGCAGTTCTTCCGATAGAACAGTCTTTAATAACAGCGTCAACCACCAGGATAGTCAAGAGTCAGGAGAACCTCGATCGCTTCTGTAGCACATCGGAACTAAATGAGGAAACAGCAAACCTCTCGGATCAGTTCTGTAGCCTACCTCCTCTGTCTTCGCCACCCAAGGTCACCACACAGAACCGTCTGAAGAATGCATTCTCCTCGGACTTTGGTAGCAAATCGTTCATATTGTACGACCAAAAAAGTAATCAACGATACGAGGTGGTCCCCACCGAAGCGGATGAGGAACTCGTCGATCCAAACCACGAAATTATCCAAATGCACAACGGAAGAGCCCACCGCTACGCAGTTATACCCACAGAAGATGACGATGAAACGTGTCTCAACGAAGAAGCCGAAGTAGAAGAAAGCAAAGTAAGTTCAGCCATGGTTTTCAACATAATTGATCTTGATCGACCAAGCTACCGGTGCTTATAAGTTGGGCTTTATTCGAGTGGATACATACATACATTAGGTCCTTACACTAAAAATGCTCAACGAATTTGAAGTCTGCTTTAAAAAATGGGACAAATGAACGCTGAAATTAAATGATTTTAGATCTTTGCCACTAGGAAGCGCTGTGATTATCCGATCATCACTAATTTAGGGTTTACTCGAGAAAAATTAAGGCCCAATAACGTTACAAACAATTGTTAAGTAATCTGTTGCTGAAAACAATTTAGAAGATCTGTTGAAAATTGTAAAAACATAATAGGAAAACAATAAGTTATAATGATGTTCACAGTGGGTTATGAATAACAGAATGTCCTCAAGATTCAGGTTTCTGAAATCAGTTTCACATACATAATAAGTGATTATGAAGTTATTGGAACCGCAGTTACACAACAACGGTACAGTTCTGATATGTTCGTTATGATGCGAAGTCCCATAATAGGATTCACAACTATTACGCATATGTATAAGAAACAGCACGCTGACTATTTTCCATGCGATAGTTGAGTCGGCAGTGGCCGGTCAACGCTTTAACCAACCAATTTTGTTTGACGGCAAGACTCCAAACAACTCCTGTAAAGTTTGTGTTGGTTTGCCGCTCAAGAATTGATCTGAAGCTTCATCCAGCACTTAGAAATTAGAATAGCTAATAAAGTCATGCGATGCTCAATTTGGAGCTAACTCATCAGCCAATTCATTCTCAGCAATGTAAGAATGGTTAGGTATTGACACAGGGTTTATAGAGCCGACTGAATTTAGTTCCTCAATTTGAGTTCAACATGCGATAATTCCATCATAGAGTTCCTGTAGTCTTCACAGACCACAGAGGACAAGATTTTTCAAAAGCATCCATACTATAGGATGTTGTAGTATCAACGGAATAATTCATATTACTTGGTTTTCTAATGGACGGAGAATATTAAAAAAAAATGGTCGCAATCAATTCAATAGACAGTTCCAAGCTTGTTGACCGAAAATTCCTAAACGCAAAGCGCTTCTTCTCTATCAGATACCATGGAAGTTCGGCGATTGCCTATAGTAAGCATAAGCAATCCAAGATCTGTACTAGTTAAGTATTCAGACTGGCGTATCTCAAATTAAATGTCTGAGCTGTCCCAGATGATGTGATGGTCATTGGCATCACTACCTAAAATCAACGGAAAGCTTCCTGTGACGTAACGTACGACAACTCGTTTCAAATCATCTGTTGGGGATGTTTGATTATGTAATAAATAAACCGAGTTTTCTATTTCAAGTATACAGAAAGCAGCAAAAACTGGGTCCACAAGGTGTCCTAGATAGAAATTTCTTTTACGAAACTAAGAGTCTGGAACTAGCGCCACTTGGGCTGTACCATTTTGTATTAGTCTGCAATGATTGACCGTTGCTGTTTTTTATGTGAAAGATTGATCTGAGCTATCCTAACCGTATTCATTACCCAAAATAGGCAGTGTTAAGCTTTTTGCAATCTCAGCACGAAAAACACCAGCAGCGAAAAAAATCATCGGTATCTATTGAAAGTCGCTAAAAGCGAAAAAGCACAGAATGTACTGTGTACAACGCTTATTGCGAAACCATATATGTGATAATTTATTAATTAAATAACGACATATTCACCATTATTTAGCCTCAGACTTGAGACAGAAGAAGGGCAGCCGATTATCTTGGAAAAAACACAAGGTCACCTACACCATTGACACCGAGTAACACAATATGTACCATGCCCACACAGTTACGGATCACCCACAGTGACGGATCACTTTGGCGTTCAACATCGGATAACTCGCTCAAAACATAAACGTTGACGAAAAACATATTTTTCCCATGTTATACTATTTGTCTTCTACCATTTGTAATGTTAAGCACAACATTCAACCGTTAAATAACGGTGTTTTTGACAAATGTTTAGTTGGTACCACACAGCTATCATTATATGGTCGTTTTCTGTAAGAAGTGTCGTCAGCATTCATAAGCTTCCACAGGTGGTAAAATTCAAATGTTATAGCATGTTTTATGCTCGTTCGCTTCGATTTAGTGTGAATTCATCTTTGGAAAACAATTTACATGAATTTTTATTCAAAACAAAGAATATTAGCACTTCTAACTAGTGATCCATAATATGGACCAGGAAATGATTGTTTACCACGGCTATGGATCACTTCCAAAGAATGTAGATTTCTGCTATTTTATGCATTGGATTCGACATTTTCAGACAATAGCACTAAGTATAAAACTAATAAAACATCAAGGTTTGTAAATTTCATATTTTAGCAGACAAAAATGGGTGGAAAACTTGGTGTGGAGCGGAAACAGTTCATGTCTCAGTTACTACAATGCAGTATCACAATAAAAAGGGCATTTTACCCTTGTTTCCAGCTCTAACACTGCTATTTTTTGCAGTAATATATGACACATTGTTAACTTTCGCCATACCATGCAATACAGATACATTGAGTTGAAAATCTCTTGATTTTGCGCACTGATCCGTAATATGTCACAATTTGATCCATAATATGAAAATTGATCCATAATATGGTTTTCAGGAACCGACACAATTTTTAATTTTTATGCAATCCTATGTAAATGTTGCACTCAAAACAGTTTACTAACCGAAGGTCCAATTTAAAATGATTCGATTCGTGCTTTTAAATTACAATTTTACGTTTTCCATGTCGTTTTATTGAATTTTATAGGTTGGACTCCACACTATTGGATCCATAACTGTGGGGTCATGGTACTGTGGAGTGGACCCTTGTGCTCCACAGGCTCTGTTTTCGGTTAGGTTTTATTTAGAAATTTCATTGGAGGAATTCTTATGGAAACTCCTGAAATAATTTCTGGGTAAATTAATTGAGAAATTTCTTGGTAAAATTCGATAAGAATTTCTAAAGGAAGTCCTGGAGAAATCTTTGGAATAAATCCTATTGGTATTTTTACAGAAATTCCTAAGCAAATCCGTTGGAACTGGTTGAATTTTCGGAGAAATGAATTTCTTTCGAGATATCTCTGTAAAACGAATTTCTGGAGTAATTCCTGGAGCTATCATTAGATAACCGAATGTTAGATCATTAGAGAAGCCTTGTACGAAAATGTTGTAGAATTCCTGGAAGACAGAGGACCAACTTGAGAAATTTCATGAAGAATCTTTGGACATATGCAATAATTTCTAAAGTTTCTTTGGAAACTTCCTAGCTGAATTTTTGGACACCAATTAAAATCTCTTAGGAAAATTACCAGAGAAGTCGGTGAACGAATCACTGCATTATTTGCTAAGAAAATCTTCAGAACAATACCCGAAATAACTACTTGAAGAAAAATGAACAAATAATCGATAACTGAGCCACTCTAACGTCTTATGTTGCGCTTTCAGCTTGAAACGCTAGCCAAGTCTTTCGGTCCATTATGAAAAACTTCCCGAAAACTTTAGTATTTGATCGAAAAAGAGTGAGAGGGGAAACAACTCTCATTGTTTTATAAGTCCTTTCGAAAGTTACGCGAGATTTCCTTGTTTATGTATGGCCTATTTTTGTTCTTGTTTTTCTTTGTTTTTGGTTTCTGTTCGATTTATGGAGATTCCTATTTTTAGGAGTCTGAGTCATTTGGCATTAATCCATTCGACATAAGGTCATTCGGCATAATTAACATTTGGTATAACATTGTTTTATGAAAAAAAGGCATACCGTGGACGTACCATATTTGATGCGGTTAAGAAAATTCTAAATTAAAACATTTGTCAAATCGTAAAAATCTGTCCGATTTTGTTGAAATTTGAAGCTATGCTAGCTCAACTATTATAGAACTAAGGAAAAATCTGTAAAACACATATTAATCGTTCTTATCTTCATGTTTTAATGATTGTTTGTGGAATACATTAGGTTCCTTATATGACGCTTCAATTTTTCAATGCGCCTAATATGACGCACATCTGGTAGTACTTTTGCTGTGCGTTTAGTTAAAGTGTAGAAAATAAAACCAGCGATTGAGTTCAATCCATAGTCAAGCATTATTGTTTCCCATGTTCTATGTAAATTTTATGGACCGCGTGACAAATATGCGTAGAACCAAAGGCAGTATGGGCCTATCAACGACAGTATGGGAAAACGATCGAGAATCATAAATGGGGTCATCCATTGAGTACGTCATGTTATTAGGGGGAAGAAGGTGTTCTGCAAGGTGCGACGAATCATACAATATTTTTGAAGGTTCCATATGAAAAGTTGACGTAGGGCGGATGGGCGGGGTTGTTGTAGAACATGGTATGTTTTTGTGACTCGTATCTCATGGACACTCCCTATTGTATAAATTGTACTAAACCAACCATTGAACCTACACCTCACCTCCTGACGTAATTATTTAAACTTCAATAGGGGACGTCCATGAACCGCGCTAAATTATACCATTTTAAACCCCTCTCCATCTTGGCCACATTTATTGTATGAAAAGTGCGAATATTTTGTATGAATCGTTGCGGTTCGATGAATCTCCAACTCTCCTTAAAACGTGACGTAATCTATGGATGATCCTTTACATGTGATTACATAATTACATTGGGTTGTTCTGTGGACGGATTTTTTTAATGCAAGCACCATAAATATGTCTTTTCCATCCATTTTCGATCCAGCATAACAAGCTGAACAAAATAGCAAATAATAAGGAACATCATGTGCCTAACTTGACGCACAAGATTTGTATACAAAGATATGTCTTAAACCTTAAAAATAGAAAAAAATTGACGTCAATTAATGAATAAAAGAATATTACTGACTGTAGTTGTTGATACTGCCGTAAAACAGCACAATATTTTTACGAAAATTGATTAAAAATATTTAGCAAATTCACTAAGGAATGAACAAATTGACGCACTTGACGGATGCGTTTTCAAATAAATTATTAGAATATGCGTCAAGTTTGGACCCGCGTCAAATATGGTACGTTTACGGTATATAGGAAAAAAAGGATATAATTCTACTCATGCCTTGTGAGAAAACGCGTGAATTAACATTTTGATTTGATAACGAGATCGATGCTCGGTTGATTAATATCTACACTGGATACAATTATTCATGTTTTTTTTGTAAATCCGCATCAAACAGCATGGGTCATTCAATGCACTCGAGAAAGTCTCCAACCTAATAGGTACTGGTCGATCAAAACGTAGTTCCGCTTTACATTATTTGATTGAACATTATATGTTTAGAAACTGCCACCACCTTTGCCCCAAAAGGATTACATGCGCGAAAGCATAAGAAAATCCCGCCGCAATCTGTTGTCGTCTACGACACCAGCGCCTGTTGTAGTGGCCACGACGACACCGCCCAAGAAGCCCAATCCTCTGGCCACTCAGATGCTGCACGAGTTACTGAGCACCCCGAAGCGGCAGGATTTTACGCCGAAAAATTCCCCACAGCGGCTCGACATGGTCAATCCAAAAATCATCTCCAGCACACCGAAACGCAACGAATTTAAGCCACAAAAGCTGCAGTACGATCATCAGATGCAACCGACAACCACTTATTCCATGCTGCAGCACCAGGCACGCGCCGAACTCATACAGAAGCAGCAACAACTTCAGCAGAGCGAGGCAGCTGCCAGGACAACAGCTGTTATAACGCCTCGGCTGAATGTGGTGAATGGGGAAAGTAGTAATGGCATTTATGGTGAAACTACAACCTCCTCGGCGGATCACACTGCTACAAACAAGTCGTGGCATAATGCAAGTTTCCACAAAATTGCTCATGCCTCAGCCACTATTGGTGCCGTGTCGTTGATGCTGATCCTGTGCGGATTTATGAACTCCGGTCTCAGTCTGTATTTCACGTCGAAAATTGGAAGGGAATACTATCTGGATATGTCGATCTTTGCCGGGTTTGCGGCGATTGCCCTGGGCATACTGGGATTCAAGTCGCGGCGCTGCGATTGGCTCCCGAACCGGAACTACATCTCAGGTAAGCTTTGAATCCTTTGTGCGATGATATGCGAAGCCTACCGAAAAAAATTGTTACTAGTCAGCTCTAAATTTATTGTTGTTAGTTTAATTATTTAACTATAAGGTTTTCGTTTTATTCTTGTACACAACGTTAGTAAAATAATAGTATCATAAGTTTCAATATAATTTGAGAAGGAAGTAATTTTTTTTATAAATATTTTATTTATTCATTACGATACAGTTATTTGAAAAAAAATGTGAAGTTGAGAGTTGTTGACCACCTATGACATAGTATTTTTATCCATAAAAAAATCATCTTCAAAATTAATTTCAGCATACTTTTGACTTATTTTCGACTCAATCATCTCCCACTGCATGTGGCTGATTCTTGGCCATTTATCAACTTTCTTTCAACCGTTAAAAGGCGTGGGATTAGTCACACCTCCAAATACATCGACAAGGATTTGAATACCGGTGACCAGGAAGGATTTCTCTTCAAAGATGCAATGCTCTCATCTGAAATTAGGATTTTAATCAAAATTCTTACAGGGATATCAAAGAGATTCTTCCAGGATTCTTATTAGAATATTTCCAGGTTTCTCATCAGAACCCTATCAGAAACCTTCTAATATTGTCACCACCCGAACAACACACATGTTATAATTGTGTATTATCAACTAATATATGACTAGTTTTGGTCATATATTAGTTGGTAATACACAATTATAATATGTGTGTTGCTGGGGCAGAAACTGTTTTTCATCAGAAACCTTCCAGGATTCTTATTAGCAGCCTTCAGGGGATTACATTAGAAACCTTCCAGAGAACTTATCAGAAACTTTTTAAGGATTTCTTTAGAAGCATTCTTATCAGAATCCATCCAGGATTCTCATTATAATCCTTTCAAGACTAATTATGTCAAGATTATTATACCTTTAACCCTCTCTTTCCCATGGTAGCTCCATAGCTCCACTAGTTTTCGACGAACTGGAGACAACCCGAATTAGATGAATACTTAGTAATGGTTACTAGAATATGTTTATATACTCATCAGATTAATCCAAAATAAACTAACTGTTTCAATATTAAAACTATTGATAAACAATCAATTTACTATTGAAAAACAACCAAACACTTTTTTACCGAATTCGAAAACTTAGGATAATTTGCAACATTGTTTGTTCAAGTACTTTTGATAAAAACGCTTTTTTCGTAAAGAAATAGTCGATCAAAGTCTTGGGAAAGAGAGGGTTAAGGATTCCCACAAAGACCCTCCCAGTATAATAGCAGTTTCAAAAATATAGCATTGATCTTCCGAAATCAAAAAGTGCAACTTTGTAACTAAACATAAGTTCGGGCATAATGTTCTACCGTGTCCTGAATATGTACTACTTTTTAGCTTCCGATAGATTTACTTTCACGAAACAGTTGTATTTTATATTTCTCATGATGAGAATATCCATCACATTTTCATTTTTGTACCACAAGATAATTCTTTCCTAAAAATATCAATTTGTATCTCGAAATCAAATGCCTTAGTTACTTTTCCATTTAGCTAATATGGGGTAACATTGATCACCCATATAAACAACGTTCGGTAGTACTGAGTATATCGCTACTTACTTGAATCATGGCCCCTGAAGCCAAACTCCTACAAGTCGTTTACATTTTGTGTTATCTATATAAATAAAAATGGAGTGGTGTTCGTATGTCACGAAATGGCTTGAGAACGGGTCAACGGATTTGAATGATTCTTTCTCAGTTTTGTTCGTCAAGGGTTCCGACGTGTTTGTGTGTATAAAAATCCCAGGATATTCGCCGGGAAAGTCGGACAAACGAACGTGAACGGAACTGTCATTTTGTGTGGGACGATCAACAGCCTACTTGATGGCAAGACGAAGTTTGCCGGGACCACTAGTTTTAAAATAAAAAATACCTTGAACGCTTAAAGCTAGGCAATTTACTAGGAAAATTCTGCGTTCTTTGTAAAAAATCGTTGATTTCGCTTAATTGAACATTACTTATGAAAGTTTTGACAATGGAATCGTTTTCGACGATACCATTTTTAGTAACAACTACATTTTACTTGCTCATTAAAAACCTTACTTCTCATTAGCTCATGAATATGAGAAGAGAAACGCCATTCTTGCATTGAAAATGTTCTATTGACAAATGTAGATTCTATCTTTTTACGTTGAGGCTCGTGGAGGACTTTCAATATTACCCCGCTGATCAATGTTATCCCGGATTACGGTATACTCGATCTTGTAATTCTAAAATTGTATTTTTTTACCTAGTCCCTATCAGAAAGAGGAATATCAGATTAAATTGTTCGAAATAATAACAGTTTTAGTAATTTGAATATCTGTTTAACATTTAGGTCTTCAATTTTATATCACTTACTGTTTTATTCCTTTTATTCCTGCAAACCAAACAGAGTCTTGACAGGATTTCCTGGAGAGATCCTCGAATTTTTGCTCCGGATATTTTCAAGAATTTCTTTTCAGATTGCTTCAAGATTTCCTTTCGAGATTCGTGAATGAATGAAATGAATGAAATTTCTTTAAGAATACTATCAGAAGTACCTGAGAGATGTCATTACTAAATTTCTTTCAGAAGTTATTCTTTTTTATTCAGAAGTTATTCAACGATTCAAAGATTTAATAAGGTCTTTATCCAGACATACAACAAAGCTTTCTTTAAAATATTTCTTCAGAAACTACTTTAGAGATTGAGACAACTTTTTAGGGACTGTTTAGTATTTTTTTCACAATTTGATTTATCAGAAACTTTTGAGTAAAAATCCAGAAGAAATATAAAAAGAACAGTTGGCACGTTAACCGTGGTCAACTCCGGTCAGGGTGGGTGCACTGTATATTTCGGATGAAGGTAATCAACACCACTGGTCTGCTAGTCACTACACTACTTTGTTTACTATACACCAAACTGTTCACTACTCACTTTACTTCACATTCTGGGTATGAAACGGGCGGTTTTAACATAACTAACTCGACACGCAAAGGTGTACCGCGCAATGTGTTCTAGAAGTACGCGGAATGTTCTAGCAGCGCATGGAATAGTGGCGATTCGCGGTCAATCACTCGTGGAGCTAGAACTCACTCAGTAACTCACGGATTTTATTCGCTCGCTGTGAGAACTCTCGACCACAGAGGCACCGGCTACACTCGGGTGATTTCAAGACGTATGTACGTTTGTACGACTTTTTCCGCACGAAATAAAAACAAAGAAGAATTATAAAACAAATAGCTTTAGTAAATTCCTAGAAATTTCTTCCACACACCCTTATTATCTGAGAAAATTCTAAAAAGCATTTCCAGCTCAGAACGCAAATAAACGTGGCATTTTCAGGCCGACGTTTATTCCATGCAAATGAAAATCTTCGCATGTATTAGTAGTCATTTGATATAACATTTCCCAGCGAAATTTTACTAATTTTCCTATAGTACGTTTTACAACTGCTTATTATATTTGAAAATTAATAACGATCTGTTTGATTCATTATAATCAGTCGTCGGAGAAGTTTCTGGAAATAACAAGGACTGCTAGACAAATAAGATCGCAGTAGGCAACGCGCGCGAACGGATGTGTTGAAAATTGATCTGTCACGTTTTCATCGTCTCCGCAAATTATTAGATTTGAGTGGTGCAACAAATGAAACGACTGGTGCAATTTTTGAAAAAAAAAAGTGTCAATAGTGGAAATAAAACGGTTTATTCTGCAAGCGTTCTGCTGGGCAGTACTTCGTTGAAGCCCAAGAAGCAGATGAAGATGCATCGAAGCCGGGCCTCAGATTTTCGGGAGCACAGGTCTGGAGAGCCGGACAGCGGATCGGCTGAGGGTTTGATCGAATGGTCACTCGCTGGTGGTAACCAATCGATCAGGTTTTCAGCTTGAGCAGTTGTCTGGTTCTCTAGATTTGTGCTCATGAGGGTTTGAGTTTTGGCTTCATTTCATCAAATCTCTAGCGTCTCTTGCGTCGTGTCGCCGGAGTTTTTATTCTCGTTTTTAGTTTGCACGCGTTCTGGGTTTCGCGTCGCCGGAGTGATATTTTGCTCTCGTGAAATGAGCGTGCTGATTAAAGTAGCGACAGCTACTCAATCAAGGATAGATGATCAATTTGGTGAACTCGTTCCATGCTTTTATTTTAAATGTACAATATACTATGAAACGTATTTTTATCATGACAACGGTGCACTTAAATGAATTGATTTAACAAAAAATCAACAGTTCGACACTGTGAGTGTTGACATAGACGCTTGTACATCAACATTAAAACCCCATACTTTTCCTCCTACCTGACCATTATAAAAGATAACATTTGAATGGTTCGATGCTAAAAGTGTCGACTTACCGTATGTTCACGTTGTCTTTAGAGGTTGCAAGAATCGCATCATTTACCAAGGTGAATCCTTTTTTTCTGTTTTTATTAACGAGATTTTTAGCCCTGGGTTAGTTCATCTCGGGACCAACGGCTTTACTTCCCTTCCGAAGGAAGTCGTCACTGCAATTTTTAGTGACTATCTCGGGGATGGGATTTGATCCCAGGTTCTCGGCGTGTAGGTTTGTACCTAACACGTGCCAGCTAGGTGTAATTCCTGACTTGAATTCAAACTTCGTTCATCAAATATTCTTATAAATAATTTTGTATGACTTCTCCATAAAACAAGAATAAAACCAATTCCAAGTTATAACTAACAGTAGGTAGGCTTCGTGTTAGCAACAAAGATTCAGTATCAAACGTCGCAGTATAAGCATGTCGCAATGGATTATCTTCAATTAAAATTAGGCTACATCCTAGTGACCGTGTTCTCGCTGCTCAACTGCTGTTCCCAGCTTGTCCTGATGACTCTTCATCCGTTTCCGGGGACGCCGCTGCATGACGTGACCACGGGTATCATACTGGGCCTATCTTCACTTACCTTGCTGTTGATAAGTTTAGGAATCGTGACATCCCGGTGGTGTCGTGCTCCGCCGCCAGATAACCGCGTTGATGTGTGCTAGGTGTAAGTGTTACAGTGACCCAAATTAAAGTAAAACGCTTAGGAAACCTTGACTTGCTTAATTTGACTCTGAATCGTATTTCAATAGTGTCGACATCTGAATTTTTATAGTGACAGATAAAGCAAAATAACTTAAACCAAAACTCTAACCATCGATAATCGAGTGAGACGACATTATTCCTTCTTATTATCATTAATTTTATGATTTAAACCAAGAATGATCATTTTTTTAATAAATATATTATTGGGAGTTTTGCACTTCCTTATTTTTTCGAGTATAATATCACTTCTTTAAAAGTTATCACATGTAAAAAAAAAACGATTACTGTGTGCAGTTGATTTCTTACTTAGTCTTCTGAGCGTTAAATGGTTATCTATTTTAATCAATTTAAACAAACATGTTCTCCACATCTGATTGATGAATGTTTAAGGTACGTCAACGGATTTATGCAATATGCAAATTTAAGGCACATTTATACAAAAATGTTTTATTATTACAATAACAGATGGAGGAAACTCATTATTCCACCAACGAAGAACTACAAGCAACACTGCAAGAACTAGCCGACTTGCAGTCACAAATCAACGAGCTCCAAACCGACAACGAACGGTTGGCGGAGGAGAAGGACGTTATTTTCCAGTCCCTCTGTAGGCAAACCGAAAAACTAGAGGACTCTCGTACGCAGATCGGAACCCTACAAAAGCTGCTCTTGCGAGAGCCAAACCAACAGGACGGGGGATCCACAGAACGAGAACAGAAGCTGGTGGAATTGCTCAAGAACGCCCAAGAAGAAAGGGAGAGCCTTATGTTGAAACAAGAAGAACTGAACTCTGAGCTTAACGAACTTAAAGTGGCCTTGGATGACACAACCAATGAGAAATTAAGACTGCACGAGAGAATCGGAGTCCTAGAGTCTACTATCGATGCAACTAATGCGGAGAGAACTGAAATAGATGCGCAGCTTATACAATCCAAGGAGGACAGCTCAGTGAAACAAATAGAAATTAGTCGACTGACCACGTTGCTGGAAAATGCGCGAGCAAAAATCGAAGAGCTGGAACAAGATCGTGCCTTAGGTGACAAATCCGATCTAGGCGAGCTTCTAGATACGGCCAGGAAAGAAAAGGACGCCTTGGAAATTCAAGTGGCGTCACTTCAGGAACAAGTTTCTATCAGCCAGTGTGAAATTCAGAAACTGAAAGATCAGTTGGCACGAATGAGCGAAGAATGCAAGGTTGTGCGAAACAATGCCAAATGTGTGATCTCCGATCTCGAGTACAAGCACGAAACAATAAAACAAGAAAAAGTCAAAATTGCTAGTGATTGCCAGCAACTTCAAGAAAACGTTAGTGAGCTACAGGTAAGATTTTTTCTGTCGATGGCCTTATCTATCCCAAATCCATACGAAAATGTTTAAACTTTTTGCAGGTTCAAAACAAATGTCTCAACGACGATAAAGCCCAACTAGAGGCGCTGCTGTCGGAAACTCAGCGCCATCTGGGCGAAACGGAACGACTGCTTGCGGAAAAGACTGATGAACTAAACCAAGAGATTAACTTAAGAAGGCAGGAAAGTGAAGAATGGGACCGGTTCCAATCGGACCTGCTGATGACCGTTCGAGTGGCCAATGATTTCAAAACCGAGGCACACAACGCGCGAGAGCAGCTAGCACTCGACAACAAGGCACTACGTGAGCGGATACGTGTCATGGAGCAGCAAATTGAGAAGCTCAACAAACGTACGTAACACTCTATTATGGGGTTTAGTTTGGTTTTGCATGGTATGCCGATAATTATTCTTTTGGCAGTAGATTTCTTTGGTACCCTTACTAAAATACAGTTTGTAGAAGTATGACGATGATGTTCTTTTTCATGTAAAAAACCTTGTACCTATTGTTACTTTGTAATGGCCCAAGCAACGAGTTCGTTTTGGCGCGTCTTCCATATATATATATATATATATATATATATATATATATATATATATATATATATATATATATATATATATATATATATATATATATATATATATATATATATATATATATATATTTTTTTTTTTTTTTTTTTTTTTTTTTTTTTTTTTTTTTTTTTTTTTTTTTTTTTTTGTATGATATTCAGTTGGAGCTGCCTGACAGCTTAACTTGTCAAGGCTGAACCCTCGGTCTGGCTTTTGCCAAGTTTCCCCTCTACCAGGACCAATACTCAGACGGACTAGGCGATGGTGCCCACATGAACACTGTTTTTTTATTAGTATTATGACGTGGTAGTTTTTAAAAAATACCCATATTCCCTTGCTTCTGAGAAAAGGAAGCTTTGTGAAAATCAGCAGCTCCATCAGATTTTTTTGAAATAGTAGTGTAGTAGTGTCATTACTAATAGTGTCTAGTCGAAATGGTTTTGAATAATTTGTCATTTAAGTGCTATTTTGATTACTCCTGTCTTTCACGTAAGATTAGAATCTTAAATGTCAATTGTCGTCAAGTTTTAACAAAATTGGCTGTTTAGTAGTAGTTCTAGTTAATTTCGTTTTTTTGTTGCTAAAAGTATTTATTGGTCATTACGTTCATATTGTAATTTTCACGAATGATTAGACTTTCATGACGAAATTGAGAAGCTGCCAATAATGTACTTCTGGTACATTTTCAAACACCATCCACCTTTCATCCTTGATTTCACTCACTACCAGCTGGTTTTGACACGAGAACACGATCAGCTGGAGCATGAGAACAATGACGATGACTGTAAACATCGGAGGACTAGCTGGTTTTGTTGTGTACACAAGACCAGCTGGTTAATCGAGAACAAAGAAAAATGGTAAACATTGAGCCGGCCGGAGTAATCTGTCATGAACATCAGGATAATTGCATGGGCGGCGGTGATCGAAAAGGGGCAGCGAAATCGAAGGCGAAATCTGAAAAAGACGAAATTCAGATCACTAAAGTCTAAGTGGTGAAAAAAATCGCAATACGTCCTTAAAGAAAAAGGTCACTTTCCTTGTCTGTTCAACAATTTCTCGAAACTAGCATGTGTTCCCTAATGATCGTTCTCAGCGTCTTACTTTCAATAGTCATTATTATAGTGAATATTTAAGAGTAAAGTTACCTTAGCCTTCTATTACAGTCTCCTACAAGATTCACTTTTCGGTGGCAAACGCAGTGCTTCACAACGCCTACTTTCTACTTGTAAATTTTTCGAAAATGAAGCTGGAATTAGATTGTTTATACCATTGTTACAAAAGAGGTATTCCTTGTTATGGTAATGTAAAAACCATATTAAAATAAGATTGTCGCCACTTATTTCTACTCAGTGAATCTACTAGTCATTTTCCTCAGAGTTATAATCCCTACGTCGTATATGATAACGATGTATCTAGCTAGCTAATAGTAAGAGTGGCTACGGATCATTCTGGTTAGCAAAAGGCAAACTGAACGTCACCAATAGTATTAATGTCCACTTCGAATAGATTAATTATTTGAAATGGGCATCAATTCTATCAATGACGCAGAATGTCCGTTGGATCACATCCGAGATATTATTGCGTCTATGCATGCCATATTAATTATGACGCGGCTTTAAACAAAAAATGCCAAAATGTGATACCACCACTACAGGTTACGCCTTTGGTTTCCATCATATGGGCTAATGGATTATGCCCTCCCATCGCGGCAAGGTCGCATAATCAAGGGGAGGGGTTTTGGCGCGTCTTCCATATTGGAGGTTTTATCTTCGATTTACGTGCCTTCTCCTGTGCATAAATAAAAAAAGTTTTAAGTGATGAAGCCTTCACGGTACTCTATTGGTACGTCCTGCAGTTTGAGATGGCTGACACACATGTTCGTGTAGTAAGACTCACAGGGGGGGCAGATAGCCGTAGCGCGCAGATGTTGGACAAGACCATGCTGAACCGCCCTGGCGCGTTGGCGTAGTAACAAGGGGCCTCTATTGCAAAAAAAAACCGTAGTACTGAAACTAAGATAAGAAAGCTTACGATTCATCTCGCCACGCCAGTTGCTACCTTTTGTTGATTTCTTTCCCTAGGTCTTTTAATCTTTTGTCAAATTTGTTCTGTCTTTTACTTTTACGAACACTTCTGACTTTGCTTCTTATTTGTTTTCTATTATATTTTATTTTTAATGATTATTAAGTATGTCATCCTGATACTTCTCCGGGTAACTGTTGTAACTCTCATCCTTGTTGTTAGTAGTTAGTATTTACACAACTTTTATTTGTGCATGATTTTTCACAGCTATTGGTGTAGATGTAGTTGATACGGATACGGATAGCATGTTACTTAGCTATGAGAAACTAAACGACATCAAACAGGGCTTAACTGCCTCCATAGATAACCTCAACACGTATGACCGTAATGTGGACGAGTTCTCCAACCAGGTCAAGGTGTTACGGGAACAGATGAACTCGTTTTCGCTTGCCATGTCGGCAGCACTCGATCCGAAAACTCAATCGAATGGCGACAAACATCAGAACTCTACCACAGAACAAATATCGTATTCTATCGAAAACAGCAAAAGCGAATACTCTGTGTCAGATACCATTCCTCCGTTACCACATTCAAAGCCTCCAAAAATGTCGGTCCACTTCATGGACGATGACCAAATCGAACAAATTGAACCAATAGTAAACGACGCCAATCGGTGTTCGTACGAAATTGAACGAATCAATTACCCACAAAGAACCCTAAAAGGACGAAATGTAACTCCAGCTCATTTAGGTGGACAATCATATGATTTCTCGTCGACTAATTCGTCGAGTGAAGCTGTAGAATCGTCGGCTGATGACACCTCTCCGGAACCAATATTTCGTCCGATTGCCATTTCTAGAAGTAATGAAAATCTATCAGAGCACAGCTTCCGACTAGTCCGGCCCGTTCCTTTATTTGCATCCAAAAGTATTCAAGATTTGAGAGCCGGACAGTATAAGAAGGAGAGCAACCTGGAGCCATTGTTCCACTCGAAAAGCATTGATGATCTTATACTTCCGGACATTGACGGGATGAACAAGACAACGAACCTGTCCAAATTCAAAAAATTCCGATACAATCGATCTAGCAGTACCAGTCTGAGTAATCTAAGCTTAAAAGAAGACGATCCAGATTTAATTTATGCCAATATTGAGTTTTGCCCGTCTGTTTCTCAGAAATGTGGCAGTGTTGCCAACAAAAAACCTAAGCCATTGCCTAGGATGAATAGCATTGATGAATTGAATGTCGTGACGGATGATTCACAGACAAATAAATCAAGAACGTTAGTCTATGTCATTGATAAAACTACAAATGAGTTCGTGCTAACCGAAGATCCACCAAATATCGTAGAACCACAAATCAAGATAACACCAAAACCAAGAAAATTCACAGAAAATGTTAACGCTTATGATGATGCAAAACTGGACCAGTTGAAGAGAACCTCCTTTGTTTTAAATAAGCCCAATCATACAAAACAATTCAGTAGTGGTGATAACAGTGGAGGAAAATGGACTAATCAAACTAAAAGCAGTAGTAAGTTTAGTTTAATACTGGTGGTCGTGTAATGCTCTGGGTACAACTATGCGATATACTGTTCTCTTCTGCGTTCGCTTTGCTATGTAAATGTCTAACCACCTTGCGCAATGATTTACGTGTAAGAAGTTCGTTTTCTAATTCAACCCTATCTCTCGTCAATATTACAGTAGTCGCATCTACCGAATCACATCAATCCATATTTAACACCGTACAGCAGGAGATGGCTGTACGGAGACAGCAGAAATCTGCCATCCAGAGGCAGGATTCACGTCTTTCCGTGAAGAGCCTCATCGAAAGCATCGAAAATTCAGCGAAACAGGTATGTACCGTTTGTACCTGATTGTGCAAGTAAAATGTGGCGCAATTTGGTGTGTGTGTGTTTTTTTCTACCCAGAATTTCAACAAATCATGAGTTGCTTTTGATAGCAAATAACATAACCTTTTTATTATTATACTGAATTTCTGTATTAAATCCTTACAGTGAATTCTTGTATAAATCTAACAGACTCTAGAGATTTCTACGCGTCCTAAGATCTTAATGGTTTGCACTTCTTTTTGGTGTACACAACAGCTAAATCCTTCATCCTATTCGAACTCCGGCATATTTCCGGCACATAATTCTTCTTAGCTAGACACTTTATCACACCTTTTCAAGCCATGTTCACTAAACATCAAAACTTAGACTAAACATCAGAACTTAGAATTTTAATTTGAATCAATTCAATTTCACAATGATCAATTCTCGCTGAAAACAGGCCGCCATCGGCACTCATCGTTAGCGTTCCAATGTTATGTCACTGATAGCTAGTATATGCTAAAAATTAAGGGTGGTCCTTTCGGTTTTCTCAAATTTATGACCTGCCAAATGAGATACATATTTGGAGGCGAACTTCGACATTTTCTTCTTCTTAAATTTGTCGTCCACATCGAACTTGCTCTTGCCGGTGAAAAACTCCAACCCCGGAATTTGATTAAAATCGGCTTTTATATACGTTTCGTCGTCCATCACACAGCAGCCATATTTTGTCAGCATCTTCTCGTAGAGTTTCCATGCCCGAGTTTTAGCCGTCGATTGTAGCCGCTCATCGCGGTTTAGGAAGTTCTGTACTGTTATAAATGGTAATTGACATGACAATAATAATTAAACTGTTTTATAACTTAAACAACTAAAATAGTAATAAGACTTCTTCTTATGTAACTTGAATGAAACAACAACCGATACGTTTAGACTCCGTCACATGCCACGGCTCAAGCTAGACTGAGCTAGCTCTTCATTATTCAGCTCTCACAGTCTCTTTTCTGAAGCGTTACATGCTAACGCTTAATTATAAAGTAATAGGGCAGACACCACAGTTCTCCCTTCTTAAGAAAAGTCAATCAACTTAATTTCAGAACATGGATATGAATAAGATTATTTCAATAATTCGAACTCAAACTCGTTGATGGTAGTGAAGCAGCTATAGCTTGGTTGCGCCTAGCTGATTTATGTAGTTCTCGAGCGAGTGTTAATGGGACTTCTAGCATGTTTGGCTTTCTTTCGTTGGGAAACATCTTCTGGTCTCGGGACATCTGAGAATCCGTAGAAATCTTCATCCTCATCGATTGACTCCCTCTTACGTTTGTTCATTGTGGTGGTTGGCAGTTGTACCACTGTCCGACTTCGTTTGGGTTCGTAAGCAGCCTTCAACTGTCGCCTGTGCGCATTCGTCTTGTGCTTACCGACCAGAATCTGGAAAACATTATCAGATATTCTTTTTATAAACACAGCTTCCAACCATCTTGGAAATTTTTTAACATTTTCGTAAAATATCTTATCCCCTGCCGCCAGCTTATTTAAATCATCCTGAGGACCATTAAAAACTGCTGAAGAAGAACCCGATTCGTCATTTAACGCAGAACTTTCTGATTTTTGCTCGGCATCACTTAAAAAACATTTGTAGGTTTTATGCGGATTGATCAAATCCAACAACATTTTTGGTTTGTATGAGAGCATTTTTTCAGAAGAAAAAATCCATTCGTCTCTTGTCATCCATGTCTAAAGCTTTCGTTTTATTGTCAAGCAAAAACTTTTTCAATACCTCTTTAGCAACTCTCACCATCCTTTCAGCTTGGCCATTACTGGCAGGATGGTAAGGAGGACTTTTCAATACCTTAATACCGTGGTTCTCTAAAAATCCGACAAATTCGTGGGAGTTAAAAGGCGGTCCACCATCGGTGACTACCACATCAGGCAGACCAAACCTTGCAAACATAGAGGCGAATTTCTTGTTCACAATTCTTGCACTTGTACCTGAACGCATCCATTCGACTTCAAGCCACTTGGTATGACTGTCCACAATCAAAAGAAAATTGTTGCCCTCCAAGTAAAAAAAATCTGCATGCAAACGACTAAAATGACGAGTAGTTGCAATCCAAGAACCAGTTGCATCTGGTTTCCTAACTACTTCCATTTTAGCGCAGCTACCGCAAGATTTCACAAAGTCGTCTATGTCCGATGTAAGTCCTGGCCAATACACTGTTCTCCTAGCCAATGTTTTCATCTTTACAATCCCTTGATGATTTGTATGCAATAACTTCAAAATTCCTTCTCTCAATGAGTAAGGAACTACTACTACCTTGTCTTCAAGCATCAACACGTTGTCAACCAGTTAAAGTTTGAACATTTGGGCATGAAAATCTCTATATTGAGTAGGAACAACTTTAGGCCATCCAAAAGTAATGAAATTTATTATTTCAAACAAATACTTGTCTGCTCGTGTTACTTTTGAAACTAACGCCAAATCAATGGGTAAATCATTTGAAAAATTTAGGCTTTTTATGTATTCCTGATCCAAACCTCCTGGTATTCTCTGATCCAGTGGAAATCTGCTGCAAAAATCAGCATTCCCTAATTTACTTCCAGGGCGGTACTCAATTACAAAATCGTAAATTGAGAGTTCCATCACGTAACGTTGTAATCTAGTTACAAATATAGAATTTCGTCCATCCTTCCCAAAAATACCAATTAAAGGTTTATGATCAGTAAATACTTTAAATTGCTGACCAAACAGAAACCTATGGAATTTTTGTATAACACATACCAAAGCCAAAGCCTCTAAATGTAATATTGGATACTTTTTTTGCGCCGCGTTTAAAGAAAATGAAGTAAAACATATAGGACGTTCAACTCCATTTTCCGTTTGTGCTAATACTCCCCCTAAACCATAGGTGCAAGCGTCGGTGACAACTATCAAAGGTTTTTTTGGATTATAGAAAGCGAGGAGATTAGCGTTCAATAAATTTTGTTTGCTTTGTAGAAAAGCATCATTACATTTTAAAATTTACATGAATATTTGCATTGGAGAGTCTTTCAAGAACTTTCTCCAACTTGTCCATACATTCTTTAAGCGTCTTGCCAGCTATGAGCACGTCATCAAGATAACAGCACACCCCATCTAGCCCTTTCAGGACCTGGTCCATGACTTGCTGGAATAGAGCTGCGCTGGAACTAGCACCTTGAGGTAGTCGATTATAACAGTAGAGTCCTTTTATTGTATTTATTACTACATACTTTTTTGATCGTTTAGATAATTGCAGCTGCGTGTATGCACCAGCTAGGTCAAGTGAGTGATTACTCCCTGACTCTCCAACATGTCCAAATGTTCCAAAAACTTATCCTTTATTTTGAAAGGCACTTGATACGCTTTTCTGAAAATCGGTTGTTCTGATTTCAAAGTTAGTTCCGCTTCAAAACCTGTAATTGGCTCAGTAAAGTCTTTTATGAACACTTAAGAGTATTTTTGCTTGATCGTACTTAAAATCTGTTCCGTATTTTTTGTGATATCTAAACTGTTTACTGAGCGAGGTGGCATGAATTGGTCCTTCCAGTTTGAATAGAACACCTTCATCCAATCTCTACCAAGAAGCGGTGTAAAATCCTTGTAACTTTTCAGAACAATCAATTTCCTTTCAGCGCTAAAACCATTCAAAGTAACTTCAACTGTGATCTCTCCAACAACAGCAATTTTGGATCCATTCACTACAACAAGTGTTTTATCACATTTGGATACCGGAATCGACGAGAAATTTTGCTTGTACAACATTTCGCTGATAACTGCTACAGCTGAGCCCGTGTCTATTTCCATACTTAGCTGAAAACCTTGGATCGTAACATCAACCAAACACGCCTCTGTAGCCTTGTTGATGCGGCCTATCATCATACAACTAATGTCAGAATCCTCTTCAGTTGAATCATTTACGCGTATTCTATTAAATTTATCGGTAACCGCAGTTTCTACGATTTCCTCCTTTTCAACGAAATTCACTGATTTTCCACGGTTCTGTAGAAAATAGCAATTTTTACGAATAAGGTATTTACGTTTACAGTAATTGCAAACAGCATTAGTATGAACATTCTTAAAGCGATTGTCACGATTGTCCTGACGATAACTTCTAGGCCACTCACGATCACGGTTTCTACTACGATCATAACTTCTGCCACGCTCATTACTCCTGCTGCGATCTCGACTCCAACTGCGATTACGAAATTTTTCACTTTCTCTTCTATGGTCATTATCATTGAATTTCCCGCCTAATCGCTGCTTAACCGATAGCACTTTGCTAGATTCACTAAAATCATCCATATGTTCAGCCCTGCTTTCTGCCTTTTCACAGCTAATAATAGTCATTTCTACCGTTTCAAAATTTACATCATCATCCATCAACAATTTCTTCCTCAACTCTTTATCTCGCAAGCTGATTTTTAAGTGATCACGAATTGCTTCATCCTTGAATTCCCTGAAGTTACAATTTTCCGCAAGCAACTTAACCGCGAGCACAAAATTTTCTGCTGATTCATTAGGCCTTTGTAAACGATTATAAAATTCATAACGATTCATTAATGCCGGTTCTACTTTATCCAAACGAGCTTTCAGTTTTTTAATCATTTCGTCGTAGGGTATTTCGCTCACTTCTTTTTTAGGGAAGATTAACTTTACCTCGTCGAAAACCTCATCTCCACTCACAGAAATAAACCAGGACTGCTTTGTTTCAGCCGACACTTTATTCAGCTTACATAGTATCTCGAACCGCTCAACATAATTTGTGAATGACTTATGCCGTTGGTACTGGTCAATGGACCCAATCATACCAGGCGTAGTTATTTTAAAGTGCTATCAAATTTAAAAAAAAGGAACGAATCAATACTCTACTCACGATTGCAGCAGATCAGTCTCACCGTGTACTTGGCTGACACTTGTAACTCGTCCCCTATACTATAGACGTTTACAGCATGCACCTCTGTACAGTGAAACCTTCGAAACGTGTCTCTGAAGTTTCAACGACAACGGGATCGTCTACCTCCTACTTCGGCTCGAAATCAACTTGCTGTAGATCCACTCGGCGCAATGGGCGCGATGTGCTTCTCACAACGTATGGGTTGAACTGTGAGTAGTGAGTAAGGTGTTCACTATATCAGTTCTCACTTTGCGAGACCTCCAGCATTGGTACTCTCAAATGCCTGGTACTCTAATTTTCTCCCGAGTAATAAATCTCGCAACAGCAGCAATCTATCCACGAACCCAGCAACCAACAACTCAACAGCAACAGCACAGCAGTAGTAACTCAAACCTTCTGAGTCGATTTTCGAGCAGATCTCGCCTCTCGCACGGAATCTCCGATATGCTGTATTGCTTATTGGAGAACGAAATTCTTTGTTCTGAACACAAGCTGTGGAATAAAAGAAAAGAAAGCAAAATCTCAATATTAACTATTTAAATAAAATTAACCATTTCAAAGGACTCAACAGATACTCTAAATGCTTTTTTTGTGAAAACAATTTGCAAGTAAAACCTGTCTGTCACTTTTACCAAGTTTCTTGAGTTGCTAGCTCAAAGAAACTCTTCAAGTACTTGTACTTACGCTGACTCACTCTGGAAGTGCCTTCCGTTTGAGTTATCTGCACTTATCACAATCACTTATTTATCCGTCGTCGCCACTGTTATAAATGGTAATTGACATGAAAATAATAATTAAACTGTTTTATAACTTAAACAACTAAAATAGTAATAAGACTTCTTCTTATGTAACTTGAATGAAACAACAACCGATACGTTTAGACTCCGTCACATGCCACGGCTCAAGCTAGACTTAGCTAGCTCTTTATTATTCAGCTCTCAGTCTCTTTTCTGAAGCGTTACATGCTAACGCTTAATTATAAAGTAATAGGGCAGACACCACATGTACCTTGTATGTATGTAGTCCAGCTCTCTTCTTTGCATTCTGGACGTAGCTTTGCGACATGCCGATCTTTTTAGCCAAATCACGGCTTGAGACGTTGGGATTTGCTTTAATCATCCGCTTCACCTTTCCCTCCTTCTTTTTGTTCTCCGGTCCCGGTTTTCTTCCAGTTCCTCTGCCGTGGTCCAACGTCAACCGTTCCTGGAACTCTGGAGACGGTTGAATGGTGAATGTTCAATATTTTTCCCAACTGCCGGTGCGACAGGTCAGGAAATTCCAGGTGTTTGGAAAGAATTTGTTTTCTCTACTTAAAGAGTGCTGGTGGAAAATATAAACAAAGATCAGCTGTTCCCAGCAAAATCAAATGGCAGTATTTTCAACCAGCAAATTTGCGCACGTGTTCGTGACACCGCTCGGCGAGAGCTCAATTTTCGTTGAATCGAAAAACACGACTTCGAGTTTTACAGCATGTAAACAATACACATCAATGAGAAAGTGTGCAAAATTTGGTTGATTATTACCCAAAGGTAGAAAAGTTATATGCCTGGTTGAATGTGGTGCATTAATTTCGTGTTCGCCCTTTAGCAAAACAGTTAAATACCATTTTTTGATAAATCTTGGGTATTTCTTCACGTGATATGTCTCATATTTCCCTTGGAACACTTAGCAAACTTAGTGGAATTGTATAGAGGAAGGATATAGCTTTCATCTGAGACATTGAAAATTTTGGCGGCAATTTTGAGTTTGGTCCGTTTTGAATTCTGAGATCACCATCAGCTGAGATCAACTGAGTAAGATAGGCTACAAAAACTAGGTGAGCAATGGTATTTACCCTATGAAATGAACGATTTTCTAAATCATGTTCCACGATTTTGACGTATATGGCGAGTGCAATCAACACAAACATCATTTTTTGCACAACAAAGAAAAAAGTTTCCTGTCGTTGGTGTTTTATTCGAGTCGAGTGAACAATAAGAGCACAGACAAACAGACGTCACACTCTCATCGTTGTCCATCGACCACCTTTTTAACGGTCGATTCAAAAATATGGTAGGTGGCCGATCCGCCACCCGCAGCGCTCGTATCGTTTTTGTTCGTGTTTGACGTTTACACACTACCGCCATCTGTTGGCCCGTCGGCCAAATACACCTATTATAGCATTGGGCGTACATGTCTTCGTGACTATGATTTTGATCAAGATTTGTTCTAAGAGTTACGTCTGTTTGTCTGTGATAAGAGTATTCTTTTGAGTGAAAACATCTGGTGGTCATCTTGGATTTTGACGCCATCTTGGTTTTAAGTAGTAAATGAGTTTTTCACCTATTTTTTGTTGAATCCATATAGAATTCATTTATATTTAAAATTCTTTTCTCTGTACCTTATCTCAGCTGTTCAACTGCATGTTCATTTCCATCAATAATTTTAAATGAAAGAATGTTGCTATTTCTATTCCTCAACTCGAAGATATGTTGAAGAATCATTCTGGTAACAAATAAGCGTTATAAAATAAAATTCCTTTTCAATAACCTGTTATCATAGCTGAGAAACAGGCTCTGTTCTAGCAGGGACGTGACGCCAGGCAAAAGAACAGACAAAAGAAGATTAACGGCTACATTAAAATTCAACATATTGAGTGCTATCAAGGTGAAAAATTCATTCTACTCCTTAAAATCAAGATGGCGTCAAAATCCAAGATGGCCGCCAGATTTTTTACTTAAGATAATACTCTTATTCTTCACTAGACTCAAATAAAACACCAACGATCGAAAACTTGTGTCTTTGTTGTGCAAAAAACTGATGTTTGTGTTGGTTTCACTCGCCATATACGCCAAAATCATAGAACATGATTCAGATAATCGATAATTTCATAGGGTAAATATCATTGCTCACCTAGTTTCTGTAGCCTATCTTATTCAGTTTTTTCTCAGCTTTCTGATGGTGATTTCAGAATTCAAAACGTACGGTGCGCTAATGGTGAAAAAACGATTTTTCTAACGAAATTCAAAATGGCGGTCAAACTCAAAATAACCGCCAATTTTTTTTTTCTGCTTCAA
Organism: Aedes aegypti; assembly: GCF_002204515.2. NCBI lineage: Eukaryota > Metazoa > Arthropoda > Insecta > Diptera > Culicidae > Aedes > Aedes aegypti. Next base: position 190,928,883 of record NC_035109.1, on the reverse strand, counting down.
ATAAAAGCTATATCCTTTCTTTATACGATGCCACTAAGTTTGCTATGTGTTACAAGGGCGCTACTAAGTTTGCTATGTGTTCCACGGCGTACGAGAGGTCCACCAATTTGAGAAATCCGAAAGTACCACCCTTAAGGTGATCATAGAACGAAGCCACAACTCAAATTTTCAAGAGCACAAGACTTGAGAGCCAAACAGCGCTTCGCGTTGAAAATCTATCCCATTGGTCATCACCAGGAAGCAAGCAATTTGATTGGTTTTCAACGCGAACTGTTGTCAGATTTTCTCGTCTTGTGCACTTGAAAATTCAAAGTTTGGCTTCGTTTTATAATCACCTTAAGTTTTATCAAAAACTAGCGATAAGTGACATACAATTTGAATTCTAACGGTGGGTGCCGATGGCGGCCTGGTTTCAGCGAGAATTGCTCAATATTCGAATCGCATTCTCTAAGTTTGTCAGAGATTCTAATCAGGTATTCCACTAAAGATATTTTCCAACAGGCTTTCGTAAATTTGTCAATCAAAATGTTATCAATATTTTCTTAGATATTCATCCAGTGAGCTAAAACATTGTTTTCTGTTTCAACAGGCCAAAGTTACCGCCGAGTCGCGATGTAGTTCTAGCTCTAGCATAAATAGCATTCCAGCCGATACAGTGGTGAACCCCTCGATGCCGACCAACAACGCAGTGGCAAAAAATACCAACAATCACAACGGAAACGAAAGCAGCTCTGTGGTATGTTCGTTTATTAGGCCTAGAAAGTCCTACTTATGGAACTCACTCGTGATAGTCCTTTTCTCTTTCGCAGCTTCATTCGCCACTGATATCTTCAATTACGGCAAAAAGTCCACTGCGTGAGCAACAGCAGCCCACAACTGTTAGTAATATTAGCAGTAACCCCAAGAACAACCCCACAGGTGAGCCAGAGAACAATAGCATTTGGAGTGTGTAGTTAGTAGTTCTTAATTGTGTAGACAATACCACATGTAGTGTAGCGTAGCTAGTTTTGTGCCACATATAACAAGTAAATTTCTGACCAACTAACAGTATGCCATACAAATTCACAATAAAATTTTATACTAAACACAATAATTAGTCGCAATACACCATAAGTGTTTTTATTTTCTGCTGGATGCATCTATATTTTACAAATCACGACACCCTTAAAAAAGAGAAAGGCTACCCAATTGTTACGATTTTTTTGTTTTCGGAAAGCGGATGACAAAAGCACTACATTTCAGGCATAATACTTGAACGTTTTTCTCAAATAAAAAAAAAGCTGGCCAAAATCAATAAAATTTAGTTTGCAATTTTTTCGCTGATATTTTTCCTGTTATTTCAAGTATAGTAATTTCTTGAAATTTTAGATTGATTGGTGTACAGGGTGTCCGTAAATTATCCCAACGAAATTGATTATCTCTTATTGAAAACATAAAAAAACAATGTCCATTAGGATGCGGCTTATTTTTCTAAATGTCTCAAAACCGAAAATTCATGTGCTCTTCTGAATTCAAATCACATAAAAAGGGAAATCTCAAATTTTGAGCCAAAAATATTAAGATTCAGGTGGCGCAAGCGACTTGAAGGTGATTTTCAAGTTATAATATATGACCTTCAGTGAAGTCTTCATACTTTGGTTATTTCTCAACCAATTTTAAAGCTCTTAGCATCATTTTCTTCAAAATTAAACTTATGAAAAGTTTGTATAATATCAAATTACTTTTCTCCCAAATTTTCCTCTATTTACCAAAAAAAAAATCATCTCCGTTTGGCCATAACTTCGTGAATATTCATCCGATTCTAGATCTTTTTACATGCTTTTGAAGCTAATTTAGTTGTTTTCATAGTGTGTATACAACAAATTTAATTAAAACGGGATATTTTAATGAAAACCAATCAAATTTCTTCGAATTGATGATTATTTTTCGCCGAAAATTACATTTGTACCGTTTAACTAAAGTTTATAAAGCATCTTGTTATAACTATAAGTCAAAAAATGTATATTTAAAAAAAATCAAAATTATTTTTGTTTTTGAAAAATTGCTTTTTGTTTTGTATCTTTTTGAAAGTTTAACAAATGAGAAAAAACAGTTTCAGCTTAGGTTTTAACGTTTAACCGACAAAAATTTGAAAAATATAATATTTTCCGTTGATAATTCACGTTTTTGGGGAGTTTTTTTTTATATAAGCACATAATTGAATTTTTTTAACTAAATTTTAATTTAAAACCTACTAAATTTTCTTCAAAAGCATGTAAAAAGATTTGGCATCGGTTGAGTATTCAAGAATATATGGGCAAACAAAAATTATTTTTTTAGTAAAAAGACGAAAATAAACGAAAAAAAAACTATTTTTAACTAAAATTAGTATTAATTTTAGACAAATTTTATGTTCTACAAACTTCCCTCCTCTTGGTTATGCGACCTTGCCGCGATGGGAGGGCATAATCCATTAGCCCATATGATGGAAACCAAAGGCGTAACCTGTAGTGGTGGTATCACATTTTGGCACTTTTTGCTTAAAGCCGCGTCATAATTCATATGGCATAGACGCAATAATATCTCGGATGTGATCCAACGGACATTCTGCGTCATTGATAGAATTGATGCCCATTTCAAATAATTAATCTATTCGAAGTGGACATTAATACTATTGGTGACGTTCAGTTTGCCTTTTGCTAACCAGAATGATCCGTAGCCACTCTTACTATTAGCTAGTTAGATACATCGTTATCATATACGACGTAGGGAATACATAGGAACTCTTAGGAAAATGACTAGTAGATTCACTGAGTAGAAATAAGTGGCGACAATCTTATTTTAATATGGTTTTTACATTGCCATAATAAGAAATACCTTTTTTTGTAACAGCGGTATAAATAATCTAATTCCAGCTTCATTTTCGCAAAATTTACAAGTAGAAAGTAGGCGTTGTGAAGCATTGCATTTGCCACCGAAAAGTGAATCATGTAGGAGACTGTAATAGAAGCCTAAGGTAACTTTACTCTTCAATATTCACTATAAAATGACTATGGAAAGTAAGACGCTGAGATCGATCATTAGGGTACACTTGCTAGTTTCGAAAAATTTTTGAACAAACAAGGAAAGCGACTTTTTTCTTTAAGGATATATGAACGTAATGAGCAATAAACACTTTTAACAACAAAAAATAAAATTAACTAGAACTACTACTAAACAGCCTAATTTTGTTAAAACTTGATGACAATTGACATTTAAGACTCTAATCTTACGTAAAAGACAGGAGTAATCAGAATAGCACTTGAATGACAAATTATTCAAAACCATTTCGACTAGACAGTATTAGTAATGACACTACTACACAACTATTTAACAAATTCTGATGGAGCTGCTGATTTTCACAATGCTTCCTTTTCTCAGAAGCAAGGGAATATGGGCACTTTTCAAAAACTACCACGTCACAATACTAATAAAAAACAGTGTTCATGTGGGCGCCATTGCCTAGTCCGTCTGAGTATTGGTCCTGGTAGAGGGGAAACTTGGCAAAAGCCAGACCGAGGGTTCAGCCTTGACAAGTTAAGCTGTCAGGCAGCTCCAACTGAATACCATACAAAAAAAAAAAAAAAAAAAAAAAAAAAAAAAAAAAAAAAAAAAAAAAAAAAAAAAAAAAAAAAATTTATGTTCTACAAACTTTTTAAAAATTTCTTCACTAAAGGTCATATTTCATAGCTTGAAAACTCACCTTCAAGTCGCTTGCGCCACCTCTGAATCTTAATATTTTTGGCTGAATTAAATTTAAGGTTTCACTTTTTATGGGATTTGAATTCAAAAGGGCACACGAATTTTCAGTTTTGAGAACTTTCTAAAAATAAGCCGCACCCTAATGTCCATGTATATTTTTAAAACATCTAAACTGTCCATGTTCGCATGGTCGGCGTAAGGGATGATACACAAATTATGTCACGCTAAATTTCAACTTTTCCTACCCCCTCCCCCCTTTGTCACACTTTTTGTATGAGTCCTCTGAAAATTTGGTGAGGCTTGTCATGCCTGGTTCGACCCCCTCCCCCCCTTGGAGCGTGACGTAATTTGTGCATAATCAGAGAGAGAGGAGACAGCTCACTGACAGTTTGCATGTTTTCTTGCATCCTTTGACTTCTTTCTTTAATTCTTGGGTTGCGCACAACACACAATGATCGGAGAAAATTGATGTTTGGCCAAAACTATTTTTATCGCCTTAATCGATGAAATATGTAGTCTGAATACACTCAAAAAAATCCAAACATCATTGCTATGTGAAAAATCACGTAGATCATTCCAAATTCATTTTACCTCCACTTCACCCGACTAAGATAAAGATCACTAAACCAATCATAACCACCAAATAGTGACTCGGTAATTTTTACTGAGGTTACCTATCGCACTCACGTGAAATTCACGTAGGTGCCTAAGTTCATTTTGACATCTGCATATTTTACGTACATTCGGTGTTGAGCTCAAATCCTAAGATGGCGCCCGCTTGATTTTTGACGAACATCAGAAGCTGCTGCTGGTTTAAACTCTGTGTAAGATTGATTTCAAAGTAAATATGCTTTGAATACCGAAGAATCTCTGTATTACTTCATATTTTATACCTGATTTATAACCTCTATCAATTATAGCCATCGAAGGCTTCAACTAGACAGACCAAACTTTGGGAAAACAGGATTCAAAATGCTCAGATTGACAATTAAAATATCGCAATCTTTTAAGTTTGTTTACATTTTCCAATTGGAAATTAGTGTTCTTCCAAAGCCTATTAGAAATAAGATTGGTCTTTATTACAGTTAAATTTAATGCAAAACCATCTAGGTCCTATCGAAACGCTTCGTAAATGCTACCGGAAAATCCACGTAGCTCTTACGTGTAGCGCCGGTGGATTGGACGAAGTTCAAAAGTTCATGTGTTCATTCTGGGCTACCTATGATTCACGTAAGAGCTACGTAAAAAGTACGATGGAAAAAAATCACGTATGTTTTCACGTAACAATGACGTTTGGATTATTTTGAGTATGTTATTTGGCATTTTTATTGTTTCAGAAGGAATTATTCACAAATTACGTGACTTTAAAAAAAGTTTTTTTTAATTTATTTTTTTGTGAAACTGGGATGAAAGCACAAATTTTGTTTGTATTTGATCGAGTTTGGTCAAAATTTGTATGAATAGTGGTTAAATATATTTTAAATAAACTTTGTATGAAAAATATCGTCAAAATATATGTAACATATCGAATTATTCAAATAGCTCTAACTTGCAAATCAGCAAATTTCTGCAAAAACTTTCAAGGTTTTTTGTGAGATCTAAGGATGCTTTTTGATGTGCAATATTCGAAATGGCATGGACATGACGCGACAAGAGTTGTTTTTCATGTTCAATATCATCAAAATTACCAAAGTGTAATATTTAATAGCATTAAAACTTCAACCATTTTTTTTTTTCATCCTCATGCTCGATTAAAGTGTTGAACCATAAGCTTTCGGATTATGCGTAGCTTTGGGGAAATATTGCATTCCCAAATTATAAATTTTGTACTTTATTTTATTGTTACATTTTTAAATTTTTTGACTTCAGCCGATTTGCCGTCATGAAAGTCATAGAAATTTAAATTTTAGTTAAATTTCAATTAAGGATCATAATAATATAACACATGAGGTTTTAAAATTATAAAAATCATAAAAATCTCAAAAATGTTTTTGGTAGTTTTGGCCGTCCCTTTATATGGAGCCCCCCGACCATTGTGGTAACGGTCAGATGAACTTATTTTGGTCAAAAGCATATTCACTTCTTGTTTTTCACTAATAAATAGATTATGAATATAAAGAAAAACATTAGCACGTTACCAACACACAACTACTTTTAGGTATACAATTTTTCAAATTTGAAAACATCAAAAACACCTAGAAATTTTAATTACGTTTACTTGAATCTTGACGGTTTTTCCCGCTCTGCCCTTCAAATGTACGGCCGTGCAAAAAAAAGTTTCCATACATTTTTTTCCGCCAAAACCTTATTTTTGCATAAAACATCGAGAACTGGTATTACTTTTTTGCACGGTTTTTGAAATTTTGAACTGAAAACTTTTTTTGCACGGTACGCATCCCCGTGCAAAAACAGAATGGGGTGTATTAGGAAGTTTTGTACGACTTTTGAAACATTTTTGTATTTCAGAAAAATGTTTGAAATGTTGTTTTATAACTTACAAATGCCTGGGTCTACTTTAACGTGTAATACAAAAAATTGTACATTTTGTAATAAATCTTCGAGCTATCTGTCAAAGGATAAAAACTCTAGTGGAATTAAATGACATAGAATTCTAAATTCGGTTTTAAGTTTACTTGTACATTTTATATTATTTTACAATCAACCTATTACATCTCGCCAGATGAAATTGAAATAATTTCAAATCGATTTTTAGTTAGTTACACGGAAAATAAAATATGTCCCAAAAAAAAAAAAATAAGAAATTTTATATTTATAAAAGTACTGCAAACACTCGAATTTTCATTATTGTCAAATCGCTACCCAGAAAAGGCTTCAAAAATATAAATAAGAATAGGGATTTTCAAAAATAAAAATTAGAAAAATCAAAGCCAAAATTCATAAATTTGCGAAAGATAAATAAATACAGTCGACTCTCTACAACTCGATATTCTATATATACTCGATAACTCGATGGATTTCTCGGTTCCATACAATTTCCATACATCGTGCTCTCCATAAGTCGATATTTCTATAATTTGAACCCAGATAGCTAAAGCATGATTGGCTTATCGCAAACTACTGCAAGAACTTATTTGGATGTTCACGCGAAACTCGGTCAATTTTCGTTAAATATAACAATGCAGTACAAAAGGGATGCCTAGAACATAGAAAATGTAAACGACTTTACCGGAATTGAAACCGCTGAGCTTTGGGTAATTATTTTGTCAAATAAAATCTGTGAAATTTTACTGAACTTCGGTGAAGTTTCACATAAATATTACATATTTTTGTTATAGTTTATAAAAGTTCGGTAAAATTTTATAGAAATTCAGTTGAATTACCGAACGTTCAGTGGTGTAGATTATAGTCGAAGCCAATAAGTTGCGCTATTAATCATCAATCAATTAACTCCCCAAGTTGTCGACATAGTGCTAGTGCAGGGCATATAAGTCGTTGATTCTACCCCATTACCCCGAATCCCATTTCCCCGAATGCCATCACCCCGATTGCCATTACCCCGAATGTACTATTTCCCTGAATTCCATCACCCCGAATGCTATTTCCCCGAATTTACAATTATCTTGTATTATGACGTTGATGACATTTCCCCATGATTTTGGGATTCGGGGTCATGTCATTCGGGGTTATGGGTCGTTCGGGGATTTGGAATTCGGGGTAATGGCATTCGGGTTAGTGGGATTCGGGGTAATGGGGTAGAATCAAGTCGTTATATAGTTCTATATTAGCACTAAATGCCCGATTTGACGAAATAGTAAGGGACTTCTCGTGCTTATTGATTACCTGGGTATTTCGAATTTCTTACTAACATAAAAGTAGGACAACCTGTAGGCGAATTCAGAATTTTAAAGGTAACGTGCCATACAGTCGGCCGAAGCCCAAATGTTCATGTGGTTGGCAACACTGTTTATGAAGAATAAAAAAAAAGATCAAAACCATAAAACTTGAGCGGAATTGAAAAAATGAATGCTTAGCAACATAGCAATACTTTTCAACTGTAATCCAGGTTTTCATCAAGAGTTCAAAATTTTGACGCAGCTGGCAACACTGCTCAATTAAAATTCCGCCACCAAGCAGTGCTAGCAAAGACATGAATCTTTTGTTTCGCGGATATCTCAAGATCCTGACCACTTAGAAAGATGGCGTCTTCGGTGAAGTTGTTCACTAGATCATGGGCTATGAACCTTTTGTTTTTCAGATATCTTAGGATCTTGACCACTTAGAAAGATGGCGTTTTCGGCAAAGTTGTTCAGTAGGACTATCATTATTTAAGTCAAGAAATTCCACCATTTATTTATCATTATAAAAGCCATGCGATTCGAAGATTCAGTAACTCAAGCGCTATCATTAAAAAAGCCATGAGATTCTCAAGCTAGTGAGCATCAAGCTTTTGTTTTGCGTATATCTCAGGATACTGACCATACACAAAGATGGCGTACTGGGGAAAGTTGTTCACTAGATCAAGGGCTATCATTATAAAAGCCATGAGATGCAAAACTTTGCCACCAGACGGCGCTTGTGCGCATGAAACTTTTGTTTCGCTGTTATGTCAGGATCCACTTAGAATCATCTTCGGCAAAGTTGTTCAGTAGCTCAAGCGCTATCATTATGAAAGCCATTAGATTCGAATTTCTGCCCCAGACCACTTAGACATCATCTTTCTGAGTGGTTAGGATCCTGAGATAACCGCAGAACAAAAGTTTCATGATCACTAGTGCCACCTGGTGGCGAAATTTTGAATCTCATTGTTTTTATAATGATAGCGCTTGAGGTACTGAACAACTTTGCCAAAGACACCTTCGCTCTAAGTGGTCAGGATCATGAGATAACAGTTAAACAAAAGTATCATGCTCACTAGCGCCGCCCGGTGGCAAAATTTTGAATCTCATGGCTTTTATAATTATGGCGCTTGAGGTACTGAACAACTTTGCCGAAGACGCCATCTTTCTAAGTGGTCAGGATCCTGCGATATCAGAAAAACAAAATTTCTATGCTCACTAGCGCCGCCTGGTGGCAGAATTCCGCATTTCTATGACCACCACATCTTCTTCTTTCTGGCATTACGTCCCCACTGGGACAGAGCCTGCTTCTCAGCTTAGTGTTCTTATGACCACTTCCACAGTTATTAACTGAGAGCTTACTGTGCCAATGACCATTTTTGCATGCGTATATCGTGTGGCAGGTACGAAGATACTCTATGCCCTGGGAAGTCGAGAAAATTTCCAACCCGAAAAGATCCTCGACCGGTGGGATTCGAACCCACGACCCTCAGCTTGGTCTTGCTGAATAGCTGCGCGTTTCCCGCTACGGCTATATGGGCCCCTATGACCACCACATGTTAGCTCCTAATCTACTGAAAAATTTTGCGGAACCTCAAGACCCTCTATTTCTGAATACTCTCTAAGATATTGATTATTTATAAAAACGATCGTTAATCTAAATTTCGGTCGTAAAAATAATCGTTGTAAAAAAAGGTCGTAAAAAGAGGTTGGAGTGTATGTCTAAATAGCTAACACACTTAGGGTCTGTCCATTTATTACGTAAGACAATTTTTGGGATTTTTCGGACCCCCTCTCCCTCCATAATAAGATTTTTTGTTTGAAAATAAGAAAATAATTGTATGGCGCGTAAGAAATCTGAAAACCCCCCTTTCCCCATAAACCCTTACGTAATTAATGGACGGCCCCTTAGACTGTTTTGCAGGTTCCTGAAATTTCGTTGTACAAAATCAAAAAGAAAAACTTGAAAAAGGTCCGATCAAGAATTGAATGCTCGGCCTTGCGGTCTAAGAAACTGATTTATTCTAAGCCTATTTTCACTGCGTGTTAGTGGTGTGCAAAATTAGTATTTTACAGGTTTACCGTAGTTTTAATTTATTTTTAAGGTTTTTGTCAGTAAACCAACAGTGTATTATTCCATAGTCCAACCCGGATAAACAATACAATACAAAAACAATATAACGTATTGTAACAGTACCATACAAACATTGTAAATACAATAGGTTAAATTGGAAAATAACAATACAATTACAGTACAATATATTGTTTTGAACAACTGTATGGTATATGAGGTTTTTACAATATAAAGTATGGGTACAATACAAATATTGATATTTTCTCATGCAAGGCTTTTGGAAAAAATAAAACAAAACGATGTTTATGAATTGTTTTGAATGTCAATTTGTGTATTGTTGAACAATACACGAGCAATTCGACAAAATATATTTTAATTGGTGGCGAAAAGAATAGAATTTGTATTTTGTATGCATTGTCCCCCAACTAACCGGATATTCATGCCGACAGTAGCAAAAAGATTATAACTCCTAAAAAGTAAAATTCTTCATCACGGCTGTATTCGTCCTTTGGAAAATCACAGCTAAAGTCACTTATTTTTACAAAGCTACTTATTTCTACTTTTTAAATATTGTTCACCAAATGTTTCTTGCTTTCTGAACTTGTTTTGTTCTGTTAGCCAAGCTACACAGAAAAAAGAAACAGTTGTATTACACGATAAGAATTTGATCAAAATTGTAAGGTTAAAAAAACAATGCAAAACAATATAGTGTTCTGATACAATACACTAAACTGTTTTTGAATTGTATATTTAAATAAGAATAATGTGCTTCACCATTCAATTACAACACGCTGTATTGTATCGAATACTTTATATTGTACATCAATGGTTGATTCCATTCACTGAATGGCACGTTCTTATCCGGGAATCTACTGGTACATTGAAAATAATCATTGGTACCGACACCCTAGTAGATTTCACAGGATTATCTGTATTTTGTTGTTTTCTGTTTGAATCCTGCGATTTTTTTTTCTCACAACATTTGGCGATTTATTCTAAAAGTGTACAAAACAAACTAATATGCCGACCAATGACTACCATTAAGGGTTTATTCACAAATTTCATAACGCCAAAAATGGTCATTTTTGACACCCACCCACCCCCTCGTAACGCGTTTTGTATGAATATTTTTCCAATTTTGTATAAGCTGTAACGTAACATTTTAAGGACACCCACCCACTTCCTTTAGTGTTATGAAATTTGTGAATGGGCTTCTAATCTTTGGAACATTTCTTATTGTGGTGTAGATCTTTCGTTATCGTTTACTTTGTGAAATTCGCCGCTCGAAACATATATGTATAAACGTTAATTGATAACTAATACGTCATGTACTGGTATTGTTGGTTTCTATTTTTTTCACCTCTGACCCAAAAGAAATAACAAACGATGCAGTGGAGCTATACCGCCATTACTTTATAATTTGTGTACAAGCACTTATCTTTTTACTCGTAAAGTTTATCTGTGCTAACGAAAAGGGTGAATAACATACATTAAACAAGTGTCATTTAACAACTTTAAACATTGACTGCATGTGAGTAACACTTGATTTCATTTTTTTATACATGTTTGTTTATTGTGTATTTGTTTTTGTTTCACATTCACGTTTTACTACAAATGTTTTTTTGTGTTCAATGTGTTTATGTATTATTTGCATTTGTGTTTGCCTTTTTTGATTGTGTTTCTTTATTTGTTTCAATTATAGATACAGTATTGCTGATTAAAACTCAAAATCTCATCGCAAACAGCAGCGGTAATCTTGACAGTAGCAATAATAACAATAGCAATTACAGTAACAATAACATTAGTTGCAACAACAACAACAAAGTTTCCACCCTGATAAGTAATAGTTATAGTCACTCCGGGAAATTGTTCAAACAACAAGCCGATGACCATGTTACTGCATCGATACTGTCACACAAAACGATGGACTACGTTCGGCGAAACAGCTACGGCGACATAAGTATGTTTTAGATTTATTATTCTTTACTATCATTTATCTATTTGTTCTGTTTTTTTTTATTATGTATTGGATGTGAACTGAGTTGTTATTGTTTATTGAGTTCTATTGCTGTATTGATAGTTAGGTACTTGGTAACTATCTTTTAGAATGATTGCAAAAGAATGTAAGGCCTACATATCGTAACTACCAGCATGAACTATGATGAAAGCATTCAATTTTGGCACTGGATAAAAATTTAATGAAATATATTGGTTTTTAGGATGTTTCGAAAGGATTAGAATTTTCTAATTAAATTTGTTAATATTATCAAGATTTTCTTGTGATTTCAGTATACTCAAAATTAGCTTCGGCGATTTGCTCATAACTTTAGAATTTTGAAGATTTTACCGACGTTTCTACGTATTGACACAAACTTTGAATGCTTCGAATTCGAAACATGTAACCTTCTGATCTATTGAGTCGCCAAGCGGCTCAGTAGCATAGTTGGTAAAGCACTCGTCTGGCTTGCAAGAGTGCTAGTTTTAAAACCGTGGCGAACGAGCACGTATGTTTTTCTCCTATAATGTGTCCATGTATATAATGTAATATAATGTATTACCACTAGCGCAAAGAGCTAATTATGAATATTTTTACGTTGTTTCGATTCGTGGGAATCTGTGAATGTTACGTTTGGGCGAACGGATGTTTGACCGAATAAGACATACAGTAATGTCCCGATTTTGTCAGATCCATGCTGAATTTAGGGTTGACAAATTCGGAAAAGAGCTAAAATCGGGAAAAAAAATTCGACTGGTTTCAAGTTTCATTTTAACTTAAGGACTTAGTTTTAAAATAAACATTGTGTTTTCACTTCAATTTTCTATGTACCGTGTAGAGATGGTTTCGGGTCGGGTTCGGGTTTGAAAATTTTAAATTTTTCGGGTTCGGGTTCGGGTCGGGTTTGAAAACTACAAAATTATCGGGTACGGGTCGGGTTCGGGCTTACAAAAAGTCGGGTTTGAGTCGGGTTTAGCTCGGGTTTGGTGAGAATTGTGAACATAGTAAGAACCTTAAAGCTTCCCTATGGATCAGAAACGATGAATTTACCATCTTTTCAAACTCGGGTTTTATTCGTTTTTTTTACAACAAATTTCGGGTTTCGGGTCGGGTTCGGGTTGACACAGGGAAAAATTTTCGGGTTTGGGTCGGGTTCGGGTCGGGTCCGGGTCGGGACCCGACCATCTCTAGTACCGTGATGCAAGGTAATATTGATCAGTTTCATGAATAATTATTTAAAATTTCAGATTTCAAAATTTTGGTCTTTAGATGATTGTATAGACGTGACCAAGGTCATAATTGACTTTATGCACCCAATATTGCCAGTATAGACGAGCTTACTCTGATTAAAATAAATTTCAATTTTAAGGTTGACAAAATCGGGCAAAAAGGATGCTAAAAACGGGGGGCTGACAAAATCGGGTCACTACTGTATTTGAAAAAAAGTGGAGCAACTCGACAGAACTGCCTACCATAAAAAGAAGGAATAATGTTGCTTGAAATATTTTCAGCTTAGTGTAAATAATCCTTTCGACCATACGTCCATTCGGCCAAATGTCCATATGTCAAAAATCCATATGCCACGTATTGCCCTCGTGTCCAACCAGTCGGTAACTCCAGAAAGTTCGAAAATTTGACATTACCGAGAATACTTGTGATTTGAACCGTAAGCTCTCTAATTTTGTTTGTTGAAAAAGTTTAAGATATTTGAACAGAATTCCGAGGTTTTAGGATGGAGAATAATTTAAGGGATTAATCTGAATTTTGTATGTATAATTGTAACATTTCTTCAAATTATGCAAAATTTTATATTACTGGCTATCTGTTTCTGTGGATCTTTTGGTGTTTCTTGGACTTATGAAATCCCGACCAGTGGATTACAAGGTTGTAACACTTAACAAAATGAAATCAAAATATGTTATAATTTAAACAAAAATGTTACTCACAATATTTTTCAAATCAAACATAAATATATTTATATATAACTCATTTTGTAATTTTTCATAACTGAATCATAACAAAATTTGTTATAAGCAGTTCCTCTCATTTTTTGCAACAAATTGTGTTATAATTATGTTTTGAATTGAAACACATTTGAGAAACAGCCTTTGTTATTATAACTGATTATGTTTTAATTATGTTATAATTTCCTCCATCAATTCAACGTGATTCTAACAAAAATGAGACAAAATTTGTTATTTGTGACAAATGTTAATATTATTGTGCTACAATTTTGTTGTAATCCATTGGTCGGGATATCATTGGGTGAATATTGTAACTTTGAAATAATATGACTTCAATTCAAACAACTTAATTGATATATATACATACGAGAAAGACAAATAGCTGATTGGATGTCGAATCAGCATACCAACTTAATGAGCCCAGTATGCTGCTGACAAAAAAAAATCAATCGATCAAGAATGGGATGTCATTTCTGATGGAGCTGTCAATAAAAAAAAAGATAACAAATTTCAAGGGTTATACCAGGAAATATATTACAAACTTTCCCTCAATAACTTCGACCAGAAATTTCTCATACAACAGTTCGTTTCTAAAAGTTTTCAAGCAATTCTGGAGTGATTTTTCAAGTAAAATGTCCATCATTAAGGGTTTCAGACGAGCCAATACTAACAGCAATTATTTCGATCATCCATGCACACATTTCTTCAGGAATTCCGTTCGATGTTGTTCACGGAATTCCTTCAGAAAATCCTACATTATAAAATCTTGAGATTCAATTGAATAATTATTTTCCAAAATTTTAATTAAAAAATAAGAAATTTTCTTTTATACCGTTGCTAGAGTTTATCAAAATTTCTCACAAGAGATTCATCAGAGAATACTATGGGGTTTGTTTTAGAATTTTTTTTCCATTTTTTTTCAAGTATTTTCCAATTAAAAAAATATCCTTGGGCATTTACTGAAAATATTCCTGGATAAATACATTTAGAAACTTCTCGCAGAATTTCTCGTTTTAGATACGCTCAATTCTCCTTGACTTTTACTATTCAACTAAGAACTAGAAAAAAATAGATTGAATAACAGTCTGTACGGCATAAGTCGAAGACGGTGATTAAATAAATAAATAAAAGAAACTACAACCACCTTGTTCTATCGGTTTAAGCTTTTCACTCACAAGGTCAAGAACACGATACACGCACTACGCGACACTACCACCTTCGTTGACGGTTCGGACGAAATTGAATTAAAGCCGTAACCCTAAGATTAGGGAAAATGACCTCATTCGAGTCCAACGGATGCTCTAAATGTCCCAAGTACTTCTTAGAAATAGTACGGTAATTAAGAAGAATACGCTGACAGATCGCTCAGGTTTCGCGTTCGGCCGCAACCTTTTCTTCGGAGCTAATTTTCAGGGCCGAATGCGTTTCTTAATAACGTCCGTAACCAAAATGTCGACAAATTTGTGTGATTGATCCAAAGACAAATTAAAGACCTCCATGTCCCTTGCAGTTGCCCAAAATTTTATGGCACATAAGGTAATCTAGAATGCCGTGAAAAGTGTACTGCGATCTGTCAAACTTGGGTACCTTTTGTACTACCGAGGGACCAAGTACTAGTACTAGAAGTGGCACCCAATCTGAGCCTGAGTGTGACGGACCTGATTGATCGGTATATTTTACGGCGCAGTGTTGATCATAAGATTCTTAATATATTTTAATTAACATTTTGATCTACATGGAGCATAGTCTACAGGACTCTCTGGAGTATTTTCTGAATGCCGAAACCACATTAAGCTGAAATTTTAAAAGCCATTTTGTTGAAAACAACAAACATTCAGCACATTTTTCTACAATATTTTGAACATTTTTATAGTAGGACAAGGCGGGACAAAATACCCTAGTAATATTATTAGCTGAATTAGTTTATCTAGCGGAAATATACTTTATGGCATTCTGTGTTTTCGGGCTTTTGTTGTAGGCTGGAATGTCTTCGCCCTTTTGTGATTCGGCCCTCTGAGATTCGGATTTCTGTGATAATCCCATAAATGAGTCCGTGAAGGTATTAGGAGTGGTGGTTTGTTTAAATCGAGTCCCAGACCCATTTGAGAGAATAATTATTAGGAAGGATATGGGGCTCTGTACACAAATATTTCGCTCTCTTTTAGGCTGATACAAATATTAATTTTCTTTTATGTCCGAGACGACTTGGAAGGTATCACGGCTTTGCTGTCAACCAATGAAAGTAAACCAACACTGAGTCGACTAGTATGTCACAGTTCATGCTGGCGAACCGGTTCGGCTTTCCGTTGCAGTTCCGCTATCATTGCGTTTGTGCCTTTAAGGTTCATAGTTGGACCACAGACTAACAGACGTAACAGTTAGAACAAATATCAATTTAAAACATAGTCACGTGAACATTTACGCCCAATGCTAAAAATACTTCATTTGGCCAACCATGAACTAGGTGGCGGAAACGTCAAACTCGAACAAAAGTGAGGCGAGCGCCACAAGTGGCCCGTCGGCCAACTACCAAATATTAAAATTGGGCGCTATTCTGCTGTACGATGAAAATAATTCGAGTGTTTGTCTGTGGTTGGACCCATTTTGAAAATTATATATATATATATATATATATATATATATATATATATATATATATATATATATATATATATATATATATATATAAGAACATGCTCTTTCGTGTTATTCTATTCTATTCTAAGTGCTTGCATAGCCAATATTGAAAAGCATCCTAGAAAAACTGAAATTTCTTCCAGTATTTTCTTGTCAGCATTAATATTTGCAGCACAGACAAACAGACGTAACACTTAGAACAAATCGCGATCAAAATCATAGTCGAGAGAACATGTACGCCCAATGCTAAAATCGGTGTGTTTGACAGATGGGCCATCAGGTGGCGCTAGTGTAAACGTCGAACGCGAACAAAAACGATACGAGCGCTGCGGGTGGTGGATTAACCACCTACAATATATTTGAATTGACCGTTAAAAAGGTGACGATGGAGAATGATGAGAGTGTGACGTCTGTTTGTCTGTGTTTGCAGCATATCAATGATTTGATACAAATATTAAAATGGCCTGGCCCACTGTGCAGACTTGGGGTTTGGAGGTAATGGATCATTAAAATAACCAAAACGGCCGCTATGGAAAGCATAGATAGCGCCACCGTAGCCTTGTGTGTTTGACAGAACAGCAATGCTGTCACAATGTTAAATCCCATGTACAGTGGCGCCTTTGTTTTGATGCGGTGAGCACTTGCAAAAACTTCCTTCAATGATCCATTCAAAAATTTCCGGCAATCAGAATATTCTTGAATGAATAACATGATAGACGGAAAATTTTGAAAAATTGTGAGGGAAGAAACGGGGACAACCGTTCCATTTAGGGAGAAAATCGTTGGGAGTGGCGTTGCTAAGAAAGTTAATGCGCACTCTATTGTTGTTTGTTCTTTTCCTAGGCTGTGACACAGGTATTTCCCCCGTATGTCCTGGCTCTAAAGCCTGGACTTAAGTGCCCTTACTCGCTCTCTGAAACGAAAAGAAAAGTTACTCTGACCCCCCCCCCCTTCCGTAAAACAGCAATTTATGTATGTATATAAATTGAAAGTGAATCACAACGAACACACGCGAAAACGCCACAAATCCTCAAAGTGGCATTTTGGACCACTTTCCCCTATTTGTTTAAATATGTAAATTAAACTTGAAATAATAATAATAAAAATCAGAACAATCTCACTAAGTTGATCGAAGGCCACGGTGCAGCTGTCATCGCCATGTGAGCTTCCATCTACTCCGCTTCCATCCCTCTTTCACTCATGCCAGAAAACGCTCACGATCGATCACACGTCAGGTGCAAACTTATTCCACTTTTGTCGATTCATATTTTTTTGCACTAATGTAGCTTTTTAAAGATTAGGTTCGGAAAGAACTGTTTCAAAGCACAAGCTGAATTCCGAAAAATTCCATAACGCGGAACCGAGGTAAACGTGACAGAAAATTCAAAACGCAGTCGCCCGCGCGCACGGCTTGCTGCGATCCCGAGCATGCTCTTTCGTGTCATTGCATAAAAACAAGATTTCATTAGAAATTTTAGGCAGCTATTGGTGGACGGTCCCTAAAGCGACAATGAAAGATTTAAGTGCTTGAGACAGGAAAATGTCCCGCAGTTATATAACATAACAGACATCTATGACGATTTTAGTCCCTGTCCCCGCATATATGCCATAGCAAGTTTTTTTTTATAAAGACATTTCTTTATGAACTCGCAAACCTTCGCTTAGCCCATATCTTTCACTCATATGCGGTACCACATTGAACTCAAACATATATTTTTGAGTTACTTTTTCTTCCACGAGTCCTAACGTAGGAATAACGCTATAATCAAAGTGATTTTTTTTACAAATTTTGTTATTTCACATAATTAAAAATAATTGAAAAACCAACTTCAAACTGCATTCAACAAAAATTGAATTGAGATTTGTTTTTGGGATAAATGTTCCATAATGTTTGACACTTTAGACTTAAGACTTTTACTTTAGACATCACGTTTCAACTATTGCACTCTTTACACCTGTTCGTTCGTTTAGTAGGCTCAAGTGTCGTCAGGCTTAACGGAGCCGAGCTCATTTGATTTGGTTTACAAAATTTTATTTGTTTCCTAAACATGATGTTAGTTTTGTGGAACCGAAATATTCTCGGTTTGGTCGAGATTAACCCTCTAATACCCAACCCCGCCTTTAGACGGAGTACACTTTGGAATTTTGTGTATTTTCATCATAGCTCGGAAATCAAAATGATTTAATTTTTGGCTTAAACCTTGACTCATAACACGCATATAATTTTTTTTATGATTTTCGAAACTTTTTTGTATTATTTTAATTGTTTGAAAAATTGTACAGTGAAACCTCCATGAGTCGATATTGAAGGGACCATCGACTCATGGAAATATCGAGTCATGGAACAGCAATCCTTTGGAAAGCTACTTCTAGGGACCATCATAGTAACCATGACATTTTGCTTTTAGTATGGTACCATGAGTCGATATCGAGTCATAGAACATCGACTCATGGAGGTATCACTGTATTCTTATATTACCTACAAATGCCTCGGGTTTATTTAACGTGTAATATAAAAAATCGTACCTTTTATATTTTTCTACGATAAAACTATCACAGAAAGAAAGCTCAGTGGTATTAAAATATTTTTTTTCCGTTAATTACAAGAAAAATAAAAAAAATGACAGAAAAAGTACAAATAAAATATATTTTTAAATGTACTGTAATAAATCTGCCCAAAACGTGTTTAGAACGATTTTAGATTACTAAAAATGATATTTAGATCGAAAATAAAAATGTGGGTACAGTCAACTTTCGTTCATTGCACTAAACCTGTAGCCCACTTAGTGAAATACTTTCACTAATCGGGCTGAGTTTCGAGCTGTCAAATAGCATAGAACAAAAGAAAAACAGAGTCCAACATTGATAAATTGCGTCTTATGTCAGAAAGTGACGTTTGCCTTCGTTTTAGGTAGGCTACAGCTCAACTAACGGGAGCCCAATTAAAACGTAGCCCACTTAAAGATAATGCAACGAACGAAATTCGACTGTATTAGAGGGTTAAGAAATACAGTTATGTTTGGGTGAGGATATGATTCCAACATTGATAAATTGCGTCTTATGTCAGAAAGTGACGTTTGCCTTCGTTTTAGGTGGGCTACAGCTCAACTAACGAGAGCCCAATTAAAACATAGCCCACTTAAAGATAATGCAACGAACGAAATTCGACTGTATTAGAGGGTTAAGAAATACAGTTATGTTTGGGTGAGGATATGATTTGAAGGTTTGATTGGTGACATTTAACATCAATGCGGCAGTAAAATGCTGCTAGTCAATGATGGAGCTCAAACAACTTGTAGCAATACGTTTGAACTTTTTAAGTTATCTCTAAAGTACTGTGAAAACTTCTTTCAAATTTGAGTTTCAGAACACTTCGGGTCTTTAGCACTGGTACTTTTTTAACGAACCAGCTTCTATATTGACAAATAAAAATGAGCTTAAATTTTGCAAAACTCAAGATTGGGGTTTTTCAAACAACTTTAATTGCGATGAAAATGTAAAAAAAATGTTGTAATTAGCATCTTGACAAATTTTACATCAATTAGGCGATAACACGTCAGAATTAGTTTATTTAATTTCCAAATTTACCGAAACTTTCGTCTGTTCAGAGCTAAAAAAGAAATGTTGAATGAATAGCTAGAAACATTCATTTTATACCTACAGCTTATTATAACCGAATTCACAAATAGGCATATAACTTAAAATCTATAGCATCGATGTCACCTACTCTTTATATTTACCCAACAGGTGACCGGAAGGACCCGTTGAATGCACTGGTCAAAAATGGAGGCTCAAAACGAAATGCTTTGCTGAAATGGTGTCAGAATAAGACTGTTGGCTACCGGAATATAGACATAACGAATTTCAGTTCCTCCTGGAATGATGGCCTCGCGCTGTGTGCAATTATGCACTCCTATCTACCTGATCGCATCCCTTACGACAAGCTGAGTCCCAACGATAAACGACGTAACTTTAGCTTGGCTTTCGTGGCAGCCGAAAGCGTTGGAATACCGACATCTTTGGTATAAAAAAACGACGACTTCATTCTTCTGCAGTATCTAACAATCTCTGATATCTATTCTTCCGCACAGAGTATCGACGACATGTGTCAGCTGGAGCGCCCGGATTGGCAGCAAGTAATGGGATACGTGACGGCAATTTATAAACATTTCGAAACATGAATTCTAAGACAGCTTCACGTGCAGTGACGAGCAGGCAATTACTATTTTCTATGACTTCCAGTTTCACGCATATGTGTTTATTTTAATCGCGTTACTATACCGTTATTTATTAAAAAAGCATACATAACTGCTGCATTGTTGATGATTACCTGATCATAACTCGAAATACAATACAATTTTGACAATATGAATATGCTATATGGGCCGGATTTTCATCGGAATGGACTTTCATTTCGAGCTTTGATGACATCCTGAAATCTTTCTTTTTTTTAGTTTATTTATTTGAGTCTCAATTAACTAATAACAAATATTATTATAATACAATAAGTTTTATTGTAACAACACTATTTTTTCCAGCTGGTTAGAATTTTTGAAAATTTTCCGTTGTTTTCAACTACATGTTTACCTTTGTTGAAATTTAGATGACTGTCAATAATAAGCAATACTTGGAGGAACCGTTCCTAATTTGCTTATTCGTCATCAAACGTCAACATCCCACCGCAAAATCGCTAGTGTTTGGAGGGGATTTTAACCTCCAAATTGCAAAATAACCTCCAAATCATCACCTCCAAGTTAGTTCTAATACCCTTCGTTATATGAAATATGGTAGCGCGTCGATCGTCGCAAGTTTATCGTTAAACAGTCAATAGCAAGATAAAAAATACACACTCAGATTTTTTATCGTTGTTCTGTAATTTATTTTACCGGAAACGTACTGTAATTAAATATTTTACTGATGTATCGGTATTACATACGAGATTTATCGAAAAACCTTAAAACAAATAAAATATCAAAACAACTTTTACCAAAATCGTCGTTTTATGTGCCGAAAAACTGTAAATCGTTTAGAATCGCCGTAGGCTGTAATTTTTTACCGTACTTCAGTTTATAGTGTTACAATGCTTTACCGAACAAATGGTAACTTGATATTTCTGAGGCCGCCATGTTTGTTTTTTGTTTCGAAGTGCTTGTCAACACGATTTTATTGCCTCCGATACGGTCTAATAGGTTTTCTGTTTTTAAAACCGTGAACAGCAGCAGGGGATGAGCGTCTGGTGCTTCTTTTCCGTAAGTACAACCTTCCTATTAAAAGCTTATTTTTAAAATGTAATAAAATGTTTTCATTGTACCGTAAAGTGCCGTAACTCAGCGCAGTTAACGAAAAAAACATTTCAATGCTTAATTAAAAATTATTATTGCACCAACAAAAAAGCTTTCTGGGTGGATCGCTAGCAGATCTGTTTTAGATTATGGGAAAAAAATAAACTAGACTGTATTCAAACGTTACAATTGTGATTTTTTTGAAATAGTTCACTCGTTGAAATTGCCTAATTCCGCGCATTTTTTACACGCTTTTCCATATTCCGCGCAGAAAAATGCCTAATTCCGCGCACTCGCGAAACAATCATATTAACATTAATTTTATATAAGGCAGCATCCATTTATTACGTAACGCTGAAATTGAACATTTTCAACACCCTACCCCCCTCCATAACATTTTTGTAGGAAAAAAAGTAAAGTTTTGTATGAGCCGTAACGAAGACTTTTTTTATAATTTTTCAACTATCACATGATATGAGGATAAACATTTGTTATATTCTTTTTCTGAGACGAGACTCGCGAAGACGGTCTTCTTTTTCTGTCATTGTTGAGTTTTTTTTCTTATTCATCTCTGTGTTTCCATCAATCATGCGCAAGCCGTTCAAACCCTCACATGAACATCCCAGCAAATATGCAATTGCAATTGCATCACACTGAAGCATAAAAAGCCTTTGAAGTGAAATTTCATACCAGACATTAAAAATAACTATGGACCTATGCACGGGTTCACTATTTGACGTTTTAGCGGTGCCGTGTTATTTATGGGACCATGGCAACCCGTGAATTCGGCACCGCTCAAACGTCAAATTAGTGAACTCGTGCATCGGTCCATAGTCTTGTGTTTAGATTTATCAGCATCTTTTGGAAAAACTGCTCCGAACACTGAGGTTTTTATAACAGTTTATTTTGAATACAATACTTTTCAATTTTTCAGTTAAAAAACGACTGGCTGCATTTGGACGTTTCGCGACAGCGCACTATGGGCCAGAAAACACAATTTCGCGACAAAATTCCAAACACCTTCAAAATGAACAAAAATGAACCTAAAAGTAATACAAACTTGAGGAAGCATGAAAATGTCATGTTTGGGATGACTTAGATGCATTTTGAATTGAATTGAGAATATTTATAAGGATTGAGAGTATTTGGGAAAATATGTTAATTAAGGCATTATTAATTCAAATTCGCTCATAGTACATAGTACATTTTCAAAGATATGTTTCAAACAATTCAAAGTAAGTACACTGTTAAGTTTCTCAGAACAGTTAAAAATTGCATGAAAAATGTGATCATAGTTATCATAGTTGTTTGGAATGCATTGGCAACTGTTTATTTGATGTATTTATTTGTCTTTCACCGTACATTTGCAATTAATATACTATTAAAATTTTATAACGCAATATTGTTACTGTGCATTACCTATGGAAAAGCCATACAATCATCAGAAAGTTATAAAGATATGGTCCAAAATAGAACAAGGTAATATGAATCACATATTTCCCAGACAACCAAAATGTACGTATAACGGCTTTGTATGTGCAAAATTTCACTTATAAGATGTCGCGAAAAGGCCTTCTACGTACAAAAGTGGAGGCGATATGCGTGCATACATTATGTGATGAATAATAACATACAATGCGAGTGTATAAATTTTCTACCGAACTAACCTTTGATCTTATCCGACTTAACTTATGATAACAAATATTGATTTGATAGCTGCTACGGAGTGATCCGATTTTGTTTGTACGAGTATACGAGACGAAACAAAATGTACAAGTGAACTCAGAAAAGAAGCGTTTTATGCGAGGAAGGTCATCAATCTGACGAGTTTATCCACGGTGTTTTGCGGGTTTGATGTAATTGGTATAAATAAACGAGTTGTAACGTGAACTTTCATGCGATTTCTGGTTGTCTGGGTTGTATATGATATGCTGTTTTAAAATGTGACACTTCAAATTGTTTGAAGCGTTTCAATCAAAATCACTTTCGAAACCTTATTGTTAGAAATATTTTAGCTGTAATGGAGGCCTAACTTGATATGTTAAAACATCAGAACATCTGGTAAACCCAAGCTTATGAAATCCATTATATGATTATGTGCAGCAAGTTCTTATATAAGAAACGTGAATTTTTGCCCAGATCTCGTTAAATTGAAATAAATCAAGTAGAATTAAAAATCTTCATTTCTTTTCGCCGGAATAAGATGATTATTTTATGTACAAATGAAAAGTTCATCTGATTAAATTAGTAACATTTTCCCGACAACATTACGCTTAAATAGTCGCTTAAATTTCTGGCAGGAATTTAAAAGGATTCAAACGATTTTTTTGACGTTCTTCGTTGATGGCCATTGACCTGGCCATTTTGTGCTGTCTTTTTTATTTTTATTTTCTTTCAATCGTTTATACTGTATTTTTTGATATTTCAACGTAGTTTAGGAAGATAGTACAGGAGGTTGCCTAATTATTTTATTATCTATAAGGGAAAATTAATTCACTCTATGTGAACCATCAAACTAAGAAACGGGCAAATTTTCGATGTTTCTACTTATTTTTTTTATAAAATTTGTAAAATATTATACCAATGATTTAATCATGGTTGAAAAATAACCAACAGAGTTTGTATGTTATTTTTTAGTAAATTTCTACTAAATGTCTATATTAAATTGAAGCCACTTCGATTTGAACATAAAAACATAGACACATAACAATCTCAGCCGTTTCATATTTCTTCAAAAATCTGTTTTTTTTTTCAATAAATCTTCGAGTTGCTATTTTTACCTGGATGTTGTCCAGAAACTACGCATTAGTCCCTATATCGTGAACCTCAAACAGATTCCTCTGTTGTGGTCTTATCATATCGTACAAATCATGGCCTCGGAGAAAATTAACAAAATTATTATTTTTTTTAATTTTTTCAACCGACTCAACCCAGATTTCTGGATGTCACCTAGCTCATAAACGGAAACTTGCTCAAAAGTAACGGATTATGATTGCTTTAGTTGTTTTATACCAATCAAACTTATTTAATTTGTGATTGTATGAACAGCATCGAAGTTAAAAATATGGGTATATTGTAAAATCAATGCTTAACTTTGAAATGAACTTTATTTTTTTACCAGACATGTAAAATGCACTTAATTTACTTTCCAAAAATGTGCTCACAATAATTTTTCTTGCCATTTTCCCCCTCAAACCAAATTTTCTTAAGATAGGGTGAAATTCAAATTTTACAGTTTAGACAATATTGAGCCCCATAAAGTGCAATGAAATAATGTAATTAATCAAATAAGATAGTTGGTATACAATCAATTATGTTCTCAATAATGAGAAATTCATCTCAATAATTCATTTTATTGAAAAAAGGTTTTTGGACTTTTGTCGCGAAATTTTTATTTCTGGCCCATAGTGCAGCGGAATCTGGGCTGCATACAGGGTGGGTGTATGGCTGTCAACTACAAACAAAGCTCGCCTGACAATCATCTCTCGGGAGGGCCGTCCCAAACAGCATCATCTCTCACGCGGATCGACCCAAACAGCACAGGTCGAAACGCGGGCCATGCCAGACAGCAAATGCTGATGCATTTCAACACTCAAACAGCGGGACGCCTAGCAGCGTTGTGAGCCAAACGAATACACCCACAAAACATGAACGGTAGGCGAACCTCGTTGCGTATACCCCCCCTGGCTGCATATGACGTTAATATTTTTCCTCTTCCTTGTCAACTTCGGGGATTGCATGTTATTCCAGAAGAAATTTCAAAAATTTATGCAGTTTGGCGAAACCGCCCCGAATACCTCTACACACTTAAATGTTTTACCGTAATCCGTGAATTTCACCGTAATCTCAACAGTTGAACAGTTCGGTAAAATAAAACACCGTAATTCCATCGAAATTCAACGGATTCCGGTGAAATTTTACCGAAAACTGTAAAAATTTACCGTACTCCGTTGATTTATTTCACCGAACTTTTCAGCTGTTGAGATTACGGTGAAATTCACGGATTGCTGTAAAATAATTCAAGTCTGTATATTGTCGCGCGCCCACCAAATCGGAACGCGGGTGTGGGACACGCGACGTGTGACTCGTTCCCGACATTACTGTCATAATGACATGTGTGGCGCTGCATTATTACGAAGTTTATGAACGCAGTGCACTATTCAAATATTAGTCGCGACGCTTGTAGATTGAGAAAAACAATATTTAAAGAAAAATGTTTGTCCCTATTTCTGTCGGATCCATAATATTTGTATCTTTGTATTCTGCACTGTTCATACAATAACAAATGGCCTTGGTTTTGAACAAACTGTTCCTCCCACCATGAATGACCACGTGGTTTCTGAACGGCCGCTAGTTTTCCTGTAAGTGGGCTTTCCCGATATTCCGGTTGTTTGTGAAACGTATTTATGCATGAAAATACTTCCTCAGATAAATATTCAGCTGTGACGACGAATATAGCATGTTTTACTTGTTTGTTGTTCTGTGAATAGCAGTGCGCGGAATTAGAGACTTATAAAAAATGACGTGCCCTAATTCCGCGCAATACTTTTTGGGATAAATCTCAATAATTATGCTAATATTTGATAAGGGATCATAGAAGCATCAAGAAACATATCTGTAGCAAGTAGTTCCATAGAATATTGCATGAAAAATAAAACATTTTTAATAAAGAAATCACGTTTGTTTGTGTCCTACAGTCTTAGCACGGACGCTAAGGAAATAGAAAAAATGGCCTCTACTTAGACGAGCCTCCACTGATTATTTTTTTACGCCGCAAAAAACTGCTTCATTTGCTTTTATACGTGATTCAAACTTATTCTAAATCAAAGTAGCATCAAGTGGCGTTAAAAGTTCTTGAAGTATTAATGTGCATTTCCATATATAAATAATTTTGTATGAAATGCGCGGAATTAGGCAATGCGCTGAATTAGGGCACTTTACGGTAGTATTGAACTGCCAATTAACGAGCATGACCACCCATTACGGAATTGGTGGCACCGGTTTTGCTCGTGAGCTGTGAACAGCTGCAAATGAGCCAGGATTGTTTTCTTATAAGTTGAGCGCGCGTTGGTGATGTTGCTGATGGTGTTCAATTGAAACTTTTGTACGATTTGTTGTTAATCAAATGTTCAATATTCTACTAAAATGATGGCTACAACCTATAGAAGCTTTTAATCAGTCAATTGTTAAACTTCTTATGTGTTGTAGAACAAAAGCTACTATATTTGCATTTTCGGAGGTTTATTCAGCTCTTAGTCAAAACACAAACTGCAAGTGGAATATCAGCTTTTTTTTATAAGCGGAAATTAATATTATTCAATGCTATGCAGCTTGTATTAAACACGTAAGTATCTTAAAAGCTACCAATTATTCCTTGGGAATGTCCCACCTTCACCAACAGGCAAGCAGTTACAATTCTCAAACATGTCTTATCGATTGAAAAATGGAAACATGAAATAAATCGATTAATTTGATATCAATATAAAATTCATTGTTTTGTTTTTGATCATCCTGTTCTATTCCGACTGCCTGCTGTTATGAACAATGTGTTCGGTAATTTATTGAACAATTCGCACGGTAATAATTCACGAACATATTGTAATTTTTTGACAGCTGCGTTTTGATTTAAATTACAGACTGTTCGGTAAAGCTTAACATTACCGAAAGCATTATTGTGCTTCCGAGTAATCGCTGCAACGTCGCTCAACTGTTGCGACGCTAAACTGTTGAGCGCTTTGCAGTTTAGTGCTCCAGCCAGTGTTGCCACATTTTTTCCGACTCTTATCTGTGTTTTGGGCTGAAAAAATCTTTTTTATCTTAAGTCAACCTCCAAAAATCTTGGTTAAAATCTGTGTCGCAAAAATAACCCAAAATTTCCATTTTTTAGATCAAAAAGAATTTTACCAAACGTATTATGACTGTTTTTGGCATGTCAATAATTTTTAATTTGAACTTATTCTTCTAAAAGTAAGTTAAATGTACAAAATAATTTAAAATATTAAAATACTTAAGTTTTTGAGAAAAACTAAACAGAGTAAAAGCATGTCTGATTTATATATTCCAAAACCGTGTCCTAAACTCGTGAAATATCCTAAAATCTCAAAAATCTTTTTTATCTAAAAAATCTGTGATCTGTGATCACAGATATCTGTAGAAATAGCCTGTTTCGCTCGAGCACTAACATGAAAAGGTCGCCAGCGACCAGCGACGTTTCAGTCGCGAGAAGTACCGTTTTGACTCATATTCCGAACACTTAAGGCCAACAGTGGTTTCAAATGCATCTGATTGGCATAAATCGGTTGATATTTGTGCAAATTTTTAATTCTTCGCAAAGTCTAACTGTTAAATGATGGGTGTGACAATAATAATGAAGAATTAATTAGTTTTATCACAGATAACAGACGTTTATGCTAGAACAAAAATCTTCTGGAAACATGTGTAAAGATTCAAACTAAAACACGTTGAAAACACTAGCGCCGCCACACAACGTATTGCTGCAATCAGTGGTGAATATCAGTATCTTGAAATGTTTCATATTCACCACAGACATCACCATGAGAACTTAACGATAGCAGCGCCACCACGATGTTGCTACTTGTATTGCCACTTAATATCACCATTAATTGTCTTACACAGTTTTATAATCGGACATAAACATCTGTTATCTGTGGTTTTAGTATTGTTTTTACGTAAGCGTATGGAACAACACTTTGATTCAAATGCCGAACACTGTGTTCATTCTGTCTCATATTTCGAACACCTTGATTCAAATTCCGAACAGCACGAATAAATCGTATTCAAATGAATAATTTCGCAAAGCTTGTTTTACTGGTCTCAAACTAGAAAATCATCACAACACCCGCGGTAGAAAATAGATTGGGATTCGTTAAAATTAAATTGTAATAGGGTCCTAAAATTTTTAATAAAATCTTGTTTTTATTTAACAACTCGAAAGAGCATGTTACTTTAACTATTTTAGCATTTTTTCCCGCTCAAATAACAGCTATATCATATTAAAACTTTAATTTAAAAATTGGGTCCATAAATGAACCTTGACACTTGAGATCATGTTTGACGTTCGCTTAGTCGACAAAAACAGCACAGGGGTTTTAGTTTCAACACTGGGGTTGTTCCTATCTGACATTTCGGAAGGGACGCGGAAAACAAAATACACCCAAAATTTGAGTTTAAGCCAAGGGGTGTGACAAAATCTAAAAAAAATGTTTTTTTGACTTAAATCAACGGAAAACATTCGAAAATTGAGTAAACATGTGTTTTTGGCTTAAACTTAAGCGTTTGGCACTAAAATCGGGACAGGGCTTTAGGACCCTATTGACTGCCATTTCGTTGTTATTCGGTGACATATTTCAGCGAAACATTTCAACCAAATCGCCATACAAAAACCGAGTGTTCGGAATATGAGTCTGTTCGGAATTTGAAACAAAACGGTAGCTGAGCGAAGATTGTGTTCGTCCTTGCTCTTACACTGACAATACCGAGCGCTGAGCGGTTTATATTTCGGTAAAAAAAATACCGGAGTCGGTGTTATTTTCTAAGTGTGTAAGTTGACAATTAGGCTCTGTCCCAGTTGGGACGCAACGCCAGAAAGAATACCAGATCTCTCAAATAAATTCAAAATTCCTTACCGGAACCTCAAAATTCTTTTCGAAATATCAAAATTTCTACGGAAATCTCAAAATCTTCGAAATATCAAAGCTGACATCGTTTTCCCATAAAATTTACTCAGTGGGCTTCGTGGCCGTGTGGTTAGTGTTACCAAGCAATTAGCCGCATCAAGGAGTCAAGGAGTGTGGGTTCGATTCCCGCTTCAGGCCGTAAAACTTTTCGTGAGGAATGTTTTCTGACTGTGCCACTGGGCGTTGCATGCTAGTCCGTTGTCTAGTGTGGTGCTTCCTTCAAAGGGCAAATCGTCCACTGGAAGTATTAACGTGTCGGTGTCTTTTTAAAAAAAAAATCCCCAGAGATCTACAGTGGCCCATTTTCATATACGTACAGGATACTGTTTTCACATCAAGTTAGTAAAAAACCAGAGGCGACTCGTAACCTCACTTTTTGCCTGTTCTTCGAATCTGAAAATGGATAATTCGGCAAATTTAGTTAATAAAACACAAAGTAAATGGTTGTAATCTTCCTTTCTAACAAAGCTCTATTTGTTAGATACCAATTTGTTGCTGAAAATCCAGAATTTATAATCGTGGAACAGGTAGATTTGAGGTTAGGGAATCGTCACTGTAAAAAACTATGAAATGATCTATTGAGGTTAATATACTTTATCCACATTGAAATGAAATAGGTGTCATCTATTATTTGCCATTCACAAAATGTTTCCATTTACATTCATCTTTGGATTAATGGAAAGTATTGAATTTATGTCAAAAATTTACCCAATTCCATATTCGTATACCTACCAAAATTCAAACGTACAACATTCAAAACTAAATTCAATAGCACTATTTGATTGCTGAAGTGCTTTATTATGATGTTCAGCTGTAGTGAAGTACATTTGGACAATTTATTAGCAAAAAAAATATGAAATTTAGGTGAAATTATGAGAAATGGCAGTTTATAATGATTTAAAATTCAATAATTCGAACAATAAGGTTCATTTTTGTTATTGGATCCAATCTATTATTCTATCCTGAGCTCTGATGGAAATTTAGTTGAAATGTATACAGTTTACAGTTATACAGTATTTTGAGTTCAGAAAATTGTGTTGGCTTAACTTCAAAACTCTTCTTCAATGTAAACTAAATTTTCATTATAAACAACACTGCCCATTAGTGTGGGACAAAATTTAGATTCTCGCTCCAGTCCACTTTTTGGATTGCATTTAGGTCCCATAACAACTGTGCAAAATTTCAGCTCGATCGGAGAAACTATATTTTAGCGCCAGCCGTTCAAAGTTTGTATGGGATTTACTATGGGAAAACTTACTTTTGCAAAGAAAAATCGTCAGAGGTTGCCCATTGACCTCTATAAAAATTCTGAACACAGATCTCGATAGGTATTTCTACGATGAACAACATTGCCGAAGACCGCAAAGCAATCCGATGCTTGTGAAAAAAGTTATTAAGCATAGACTATTTGAAAATTTTGCCCGATTTTGTTAATATTGTTATTCCTTTACGTGTTGATCAACGTCGCATTGCCAATAGGTTTTTATTGATTAACTTTTTACACAAGTGTCGCATTGTTTCGCGGTCTTCGGCAATATTCTTCATGGTAAAAATAGCTATCGAGGTCTGTGTTCAGAATTTTTATAGAGGTCAATGGGAGACCTCTGGCGATTTTTCTTTGCAAAAGTAAGTTTTCCCATAGTAAATCCCATACAAACTTTGAACGGCTGGCGCTAAAATATAGTTTCTCCGATCGAGCTGAAATTTTGCACAGTTGTTATGGGACCTAAATGCAATCCAAAAAGTGGACTGGAGCGAGAATCTAAATTTTTCATATAACCGTGTCCCGGGCTACTGCCCATACTCGCAATACAGTCCCATTAGGAAAATCATCATGTCGAGAAAAACGCACCTGAACCTTATAGCAAACATATAAGTATGAGAAAATGTTCAACAACTAATATATTGTTAACCCGTATAGGCCTGAGTGAAAGCAAAAATTTTAAAACCCTCACCGCTCAGCGAATTCTTAATGGATTCAAATGATTTTTGTCAGTATACTAGCACACATATCTAGTTTCTAGAAGTGGACAGTGGAACGCGGAAGTATTCTTGTGGTCGGAGTTATTCCGGTGGATCACTGGGTCAGGTCGGGTGACAAGGGTACTGTGCGTTTGTGCCCCTCAAGGTAGGCAAATTTCAAGTCACACATAATTTCCGGAATCGGCTATAATGTGGCCACTACATGACGGAATTTTAAGAAAATTGCATCAGTGTAAACCTTTTGAGAAACGATTGAATTGGAGAACCATGAGTTTTGCATTTGATTAATTCTACAAATGATCATTTTTGCGTTCCGGGGTGCCTCGAATTTATGATAAAGTGGCCAATTTGTATCTGAACATCTGTGCCAAGCTTGTGGCAATGTATTTTAGTGTACAATTATGTTTGATTTCTACTTTTCGAGAACTGAAACGGTTTAGTATCCAACAAATCTATGGCCGGTTCTTCCGGGCATTACGTCCGAATGGCCACATCCGGTATATTTTAAACGGTGCAAAACACTTAATTTATAATGTTGAATGTCAGATCTTAATGATTTATGCAAATTTAAATTATTGTCATTGCAAATAAATAAAGGTAACTTGGCATGTCCCAAAAAATAGCCCTTTTTTACCCGACTTGACCCAGTAACCCACCAGAATAACTCCGGTCACAGGAATATTTCCGAGTTCCTCTGGCCACTTATAGAAACTAGATATGTGGGCCAGTGAACTGACAAAAAATCTTTTGAATCCGTTAAGAATTCGCTGAGCGGTGAGGGTTTTACAATTTTTGCTTTCACTCAGGCCTATACGGGTTAATGCAGTTGATTTTACTGTACAAATCCAAGATAATAGCAGGTGGGACTCGTTATCCGAGTACTTTTCTCACCAAATTCAAATATACCCGCATACCAGTCCCATTAGTTGGGACTAGCTTACTTTGTTATCGCGCACCTTGACACATTTGTTGGCAAGTTTACTACAGATTCGAAAACTTTTCCTTTTGCTAAAATTAGTGCTATCATCTTTTAATTGTTTTAAAATAATCAACTATACGGTGGTGATAATGCCAGTGTTGAATACATTCCTGGGTTTGATGGTAACGTTGCAGCCGGCCAATATGAATAGGATTCACGAGCAGTACGTTTATGTTGGGTTTGAAACATATAGGTGTAAAATCGGGCAAGTTTTGGTTAGCCTGATTCAGGCAAAGCAGTCAGAAATTTCAAAGATATCCACAATGTTGCCTTCTTTTATGCCTTCTAGTTTCTCAGCATTAGATATCGTTAAAACACAGTTTGACTAGTCGACGATACCAGTGGTTTTTTGCGTATGCCCCTGTTAGCCTAAAAAGCTTCCTGCTCCATGTCGTTGTAAAATGAACCTACTGGAGGAGAAGATTGCGTTGCTGATTGGCCAGAGGACGAGAGTAATGACAGATGTAGCTTTGACTTGAAGGAAAGCTATTTATCATATTTTTTGTTTAGACTTTCGCAAGAAACAAAAACTGAATATGTTTCTACCATTAATGTCACCTGAAGCATTCTGGAAAAAAGAAGTAATGTTAAGCAAAAACAACATTTTTATGGAATGAAGATAACTTAATATATGTACACAAATTAGTAGTATTTCTTTTTCTTTTGAAATGAAAACTACGTTGCAAGATTACAGGAAATAATTGGCTTCAATTTCATCGTAATCCACTGGTGGGACTGTTATGCGGGTACTTTCAATATGGGACGCACATGGTTTGTATTTTTTCCCTATTTTGTCCATACAAAGATGCAATTTTAAGTATGCTACCAAGAAGTACACTAATAATAAATACGATGCATGAAGAAAACTAAAAAATGATGAAAATTCAAATGGGACTGTTATGCGAGTATGGGCAAAACAGATATAGGTTAATTTTGAACTTGTCTGTAAAAAGAATTTGAATTACAAACTTCGTTTTACAATAGAGTACCCTAAACTACGCTCTATATATCTCCACATAATTGATGTTATCGCAATATTCAATTATCTTTGAATTAATATTTAAATTATATTCAAAATAGCACCTATTTAGCTGTTTTGCAATTTATTGGTTTTATAAGAAAAATGCAAAATTTTCTGGAATGAGCAGAGAGTATTGATATACTTCTTACTAGAATGTATACTGTTGTTTTCATCATTTAAAAAAAAAACGTTTGTTTTGCGGTTACGGCAATAATATTTGTTATATAAATCTCTATAATCATGTTTGGTAGTAATTAAAAATAATAATTACGCAATGTGATGATAGGAGCATAAACTATATGGATTATGTGTATCCATTTAAGGTGGAACATCTCCAAATCAAAAGATGGCCGTCACTACCCAACTAACAATTCAGAGCCACAAATAAGCATGCATGTTCAATTATTGTCTAATGATGGTAATGACAGTTGAATAAAAATTTTGCCCTATAACAAGCTGAGAAGATGATCTTTAAATACAAACTTAGGTCAAAGTTCAGCGTTATGCATTGAAAGGAACAAAAGTTGAATCACCACTTATTAAACGTTTCCAAAGATTCTCGTTCGACTAGTCAAGTTTGTTTTACTAATGAGCTGAACAAGACATGTTTTCCCCAATTAAAAAGCCAATATTCCACCAAACAAATGTATATGTATAAAGGGATATTCAGAAGACGAACTAACGTTTTACTTGCTTCGCACGTCAGCTATTTCCACATGTTGAACATAAACATGATTAAGAGCTGAATAAGTATTTTATAAAACCCTAATTCAGCTTCAGTATATTATAAGAGCAGTTGATCCAATTGAGGCCAAAACAACGACTAACAAACACATTGTTCAGCAATCAATAAGCCTTGCAAAAGAGATCACACTATAGCTAAATTTCATAAAATGGACAAAATATCCGAATATCGTGTTCAGTTCCGTATGCATTCCAAAGCTCATAACTTATGCTTTCTCAAAACTTTTTAAATAGCTGTTCACAAAATCAACATAATCAGCCTCGAGAAATGTAGGATTATTTTGGAAAAAAAAACTTTTAGCTAAGTATTCGGAGTAGGATCGAAAAACTTACAAACAAAGCATGTTATTGACTTGATTGGCATAAGAGATAAAAGATCTGAATACTATATCAAAATTTTGTTCCTAGAACTTCTGGACCTATGAAAAATTTGATGTTCGCAGATCTATAGAACTATTATAGATCTATTATAATAAATAGCTCGCAGCTATTGGTCATATCTCACAGCCTAAATATGGCATGGCAATTTTGTTCTAGTAGTTAATTTTAGATATCATTTCCAGATCTTTTATATCTTGTATCTATCAAGTTAATATCACTTTTAGCTATCCATATTATAATTTGCTATTGCAAAGCTTTTCTCGACAGCTGGGGATTTGTTCCATACAAGAAAGGTGGTAATTTCTTTGACAGAATTGATTAAATAAATTTCTATAGCGAGCTACATTTGAAATTACATTATTCTTCACAACTGAATAAATACTGCGATCTAAAAAAACAGAACTCTACAAATGATTCAAACATATTCATACATAGAATCATTTTTAATGCATAGGGTCAGTGTTCCCTTAGTGGACAGTCCCCTATAGTCGCACTAGTGGCTTTTTGCGGCCGTTTAGCTATAAATCTTTTCAAAATATTTTTTGACATGAAGGTCAGGAGCTATTTATCTAAGTAACATTGATACACAGCTTGATTTTGTTCAAAAAATGATTGAAATAATTAGTTTTGCTTAAAATTTGAGCTCCCTTGCGACTATAGTAAACCTATTGTTCCTATAGTAGCACTACTGAGAGAAACTATTTTTTATTATACGAAATAATTGATTAATTAGGAACTTTTTTTTACATCAAACGAAAGCTTTTGATCCACATTTTGTAAAAAAAAGGTTTTGATTAGTATTATGCCAACGCCGTGATGCTAGTGCTACTATAGGAACAGAAATTAGAAATAGTGCTACTATAGGCACATGTAATCTTATAGTGGCACAAGCGATAATAAACACAAATATATGAGTTTTCCTAGGTTTCATATTTTTCCCACAAAATCAAGATAAAAAGCTTTCAGATGATGTAAAAATAATGACGCTAGCGTTATTTTTCGATTGTATACGAATATTTGTTCTTAGCTATGCGGCTATTGGTACATCGACTTTAATAGGTTTGTGAAAAATACGAATCAGTAAAATAATTAATTATTAAATATATAGTTTATAAAATAAAATTATTTCAATTTAAGTAAATGAATCATTCAAATTGAAGTTTTGAACAAACTAAAACTTATTATGAAATTAGATCAATAATTTCGGACTGATTTTAATTTGTGTAAATAAACATTATTTTCGACCATTATTGACATTAATTGTCTCAATGTGCGCTATAAATAGCCGACTGAACTCAGCTTGGATCAGCACTAAACAGTAGCTGAATTCGGGACTACGAAGCTGCTGATGTTTTCTTCGGTTTTCTATGAGAAAAACAAGGAGAGATATAATTTTTGCTTTTTTTCACGCACACGATGACAGTTCCTTACGAGGTTTTCCATAAGTGCGAGTGCTTTGTAAATCTCTTTTTTTTCGTAGTCGCGAATAATAGGCCTATTTACATGACGTCTCAAATCAGCTGATCACTTTGACAGTTCTTCTATGAAAATGACAGGCTCGTGTTAGCACTGGTCCTCCACCGATGTAAACAAATGCATAGACGGATCTGTCACATGAAAAGGCCTATATACTTGTTCAGTTGTTGATTGGCGTACCATGTGTTGATTAGACGTTGTCGAATAGAAGCTCAAACATGATGAATATTCAGCTATGAGAGGTTTATATTTTGCACTGGACGGTTTATTCATCAATAATTGATTATTATTCTCGAATTGAATTATTCTCGAAGACTTATTCAAACAGATTCAATTCAGAAAAGTTAACAAAATTATTTTATCAATCCTACACTCAGAAATAAAAATAGTCACAGAATTACTGAAGTTTATGCATTCATGACTATTTTCTATCTGCCTCTCTTTCATTCTGCTGTGAATTTTTACACAGCCCTGTCTTGGTAGTGTCATTCTCAAAACACACCCAAGCCGTTCCCATAGGGAGGGGACGTTAGCCACAAGGAAGGACGTTTCAAGTAATACTGTTTCATATGGTATGCCCTCTTCAACATCTAATCCAATTTCGCTCGCCGTTCCCCTACGGTACCTATCCATCTAGTATTCATTGCTTTCTTCTCCGTGCTCCCTCTTACTTCGAGCAAAATAGACCGATATGCCGATAAACAAATTCAAAATATAATTATCACGGTCGATACCTTTGTATGATTGGAAGGTTTCGAGTTTGAATCCAGTTTCCAGGCGATTTTTAAATATGGTTGTTGATCATGATAATTGTGTATACTACATTATGCCTACAAAAACAAATTTATGTTTTTTATTTGTTTTTTTATTATTTTTGGACCAGCCGTATAAAAGCTGAACTACATGCTTGTAAAACGTTCTCAAAGCGGAAAAATAAAGTTGGTATTCAACGACATGCTTTAAAGTTTCTCCATATTTGTGTAACAACGCCTGAACAAAGGTTGGCTATGAAATTTATTAAAATGTTATAAAACATGATGCTGAATAAAACTGCCATAATGGTGTTTGTTGAATGAGTGAATGTTAGTTGAGAATGGCCGACTGGTGCACCTACTCGCGTTTTTAAAGGCACTAAACTGAAAAAATAGTGGACAAACAATCATAATCTTTTTATTTTAAGCTTTCTGCTAGTGCACAAAGCCATAATAAGAAGCACACTATTGTTGAATGCGTCCTTCATCAGATTAGTGCTTTTGAAGTTATTGTGCAATCTTGAAAATTCCAAGCTGTTTCACCTTAAGAACCAAACAGAAAAATTGACTATTTTTTTGTTTTTGATTTGTTATAAATGTTATATTACCTAAGATCCAAAAGTATAAGTTGTCGATATCCACTCTTAGCTGCTCTAAAACTGATAATACACACTTAGGGATGGTACACAAATTATGTCACGCTAAATTTCAACTTTTTCGACCCACTCCCCCCCTTTGTCACACTTTTTGTATGAGTCCTCCGAAAATTTTGTAAGGCTTGTCACGCTTGGCTCGACCCCCTCTCCCCCCTTGGAGTTGAACGTAATTTGTGCATGACCCCTTATGTCGAATTCGTTTTTGAACCTATAGGTTGGAACTGGCGCAACCCGTTCTGAATCACAGTTTCAACCCCAACCCGGTTCAGGTTCGACCGAACCACAATTTGCTTGGCGTTGGTTTGTTTATATGTTGATCACCGACCCAGTTCCTAAAAACGAAAACGACATTAAACAAACATCCTGTGTTCGGTAATCATTTTTACCGGAACGGTTCGGAAATTGCTGAACGTCGCACAAAAGAGTAATTTGGGTAAATCATGGCCAAAATTATTTTTTTTCCCCAAATGATCTGCTCATACTTTAATATTGACTAAAAAAAACTCAATTAGGATTATAACTCAATTAGGATTAATTTCGAACCGTTTCAGGACAATTATCCACATATAAGTGAGTATTCGTATAAAAAAATGCCGTTGAAGGCAAACAGTTTTTGAGTTCCATTTTGATGATAAATCGTTTGAATATTCTAGCAACAGATGAAAAATAGATTTGTACGTCATGAGTGGATGCGCCTTTAGCTCGCCAAGAGAGTAAGCAATCGATGAATAATTAGAATTCTAACAGTTATTGGATATTCCAGCTCAAACAGTTTTTGTAAGTATGCTTAGAAATTCATTTTCTTATATTCTTTTTCTTCTAAAATAATACAATGCAATATTGCATCTCCGTGCCTTTTGCAAAAAAATATGTATGTCTCATTTGTACAAAAAATATCTGATCCAAAAATCTCGAGATATCACGAACGGTTTTTTTTGACTCTCTATATTTTGTAAGTGTGAATCGCATCAACAGAACTAGGAGTCAGCCTAAACCCATCAGTCTTAAAATATCAATGAAAAAGTAGACGAATATTCATAAGAATTCCTTCATAATTAGGTGAAAGTTGACAGCATAATTAGGCTATAATTTTACAGCAGGAAAAACTCCTATTCCCATGAATATAAAATCATGACATTTATTGGTTAATTCATCCAATTTCCGCATACAACTTTCAAGTCCATTGAGAATCCTTTAGTTACCCGTCATTTCTGAAAGTTGGGACCACTTGATGAACTCTATGTTGATCATTGGCGTAGACAAGCACTTTTAAACATATAACACTATCGATTTTTTTTTTTCAAACAATGGCGTGGATGAACGTTGTTGACTATTGTTGGATCGAGTGTTGTGAAGATTTTTTTTTGCGTTGAAGAAAAATTATTTCTAATATGAAAATAATGTAAAATTCAAAAATCATATACGGTAAGATATTGACAAACATTCATAAACAACCTGAAAGTTTGTTGGGACGCCTAAAATACATCTCCAAACTAGATTTCGCCAACAAAACTCATACCAAT
Source organism: Aedes aegypti (assembly GCF_002204515.2). Taxonomy (NCBI): domain Eukaryota; kingdom Metazoa; phylum Arthropoda; class Insecta; order Diptera; family Culicidae; genus Aedes; species Aedes aegypti. The sequence goes on along the minus strand of NC_035109.1, from coordinate 190,890,201 downwards.
GAGCTCATTTTGTTGAAATAATTCAGTATCGGCTAGACATCAGGAAACTCATTTCTAAATTGCCTACGTTTTTTTATTATTATTTCCAGAAATATAGATTTCATTTTCAAATTTGGAAAGCATATTCGTATTCATGGAGCCGGAATTCAGTATGTAGAGTAATTTAAACTCACAACAATCGCATTGACAAGTGGTCAATTTCATCCCGAAATGGAATCCTCCTAGTTTTTATTTTAAAGATTATTTCAAGCACTAAAACCACAGTGAGGTTAACCGTCGTACTTGTTATCCTGTATTTAATTGTTTGGAATTGTCCACATTAAAGAGAACAGATAAAAAAACGAGAAAAATTATTTTTTTCAACCGAAATTACGGTATTCCTGAAAACCTATTAATGTGATGTTACATCAAACTCTCCCATATTTAAAGTACATAGTTTAAAATACCTTCCTTAGCCGAGTGGTTATAGTGCGCGGCTACAGAGCAAAGCCATGTTGAAAGTGCCTGGGTTCGATTCCCGGTCGGTCCAGGATCTTTTCGTAATGGAAATTTCCTTGACTTCCCTGGGCATAGAGTATCATCGTACTTGCCTCACGATACACTAATGCGAAAATGGCAAGTTAGACAAAGAAAGCTCTCAGTTAATAACTGTGGAAGTGTTCATTGAACACTAAGCTGAGAAGCAGGCTCTGTCCCAGTGAGGACGTAATTACAAGAAGAAGAAGAAGTTCAAAAGACATAGAGTTTTAAATCACGGCACCATTGCGTCTTTTACAAAGCATTTCTGTTTTTTTTTTATTTAATTTTCAAAATCTGATTTGGCGATGTCATGTGAAAAACTGTGATAGGGTAAATTATGTATTTTGGACAGGCTAAGGATATGTCTGGAAACGGCGATCGATTAACTGCCTTAGATACCAATATTTTGTTACGGTTTGATACTTATATGCTTAATGTATCATTGTTTTTTGAGTTTCTGGAGAGAAAAAGCTTACAAACTGTAGCATTAGCTGCCAAAATAGCGTTTTTCAATTGTCTGTCTGTTATACATTTCGGACATCAAATATATATTTTGGACACCCTCATGTGAATATAATTTGGACAGGGGCTTTATCTCACTATCTATTCAATCGTTTCTTAATAAAACGATCATATCATAATGTTTAAAGAGTTTACATGTGACTTATGCATTTTTTCGCTTATTGGATGTGTATATTAGTGATAATCAATAATTTCATTTAATGCAAGCAAATATCATCAGATTGACGAAATACGCCTGCAAGTATGCATGCATGCGACATTCCAGTGCGTTTCATCAGATGGCCAAATTATATCAACTGAACAAAAACCGTAATCTATTTTGGACACCACCTGATTTATGCCTTATATACTCATGTTAAGATTTTAGATGAACTAAACTTTAATTTTAGACATATTTTATCATATTGCCACCTTTAAACTTTTTATGAAAGCCTATTCTGAGCGCTATTATTGCGTTTAATGTATGTTCTTGAAACGTACATCCTCTTGCATTCGTAGGTTTCACAGGTGTTCTGTTGATACAATTTTCAATTTTAATGTTTTTGAAGCCAATTTTTAATTGTTATGAAAACGGCCGTCATTTATAAGTAGCATAGTGTATTAATAATGCAATACATGATTTTCCGTACATAAATTCCTCATCATCGCATTGTAAATGAGCATAGAACAACCAGCCTGTCCAAATTATATGCATGTCCAAGTTATATACGTTACCCTATACGTTATTTATAAAATTTACAATTTTACTTAAGACAGTTGTCGAAATTCGCTTCGACTAGCGTTTTACCGGACTGATAGGGGGATTTTTCGAATCTGTAAGCTCCAGAGCAATTTGTATTCACGGCTCTTTTATTGGGAGTTTATAAATTCCCTGCATGGAATAACACAAAGTTTAAGAACGGAATTGTTAATAACTCGATTTAGCGCATAGTTGTAGTATAAATAGTTTTAGATTCACTGATTCAGGCAATGAAATCTACATTAGAATAGTAAATGGTCAACTTACGTTTAGTTTCCCTATCGTATTTTAGCTCCGGTGATTGGGTCAACCTTGTTGGTTTTTAGTGGGTAAGCTATAATAGTTCATTATTTAGTTATTTAGTTTTAGGAAGAAATTCTATAGATTTGCATAGCTTACCGGATTCGATACAAGATTAGATATAGGTTAACAGTCTCGGTGTGCTGATTACGTAAGTTCGTGTCGTCAATAGTCTTAGTCTAAATAGCATTAATTTATCAGCAGTTTGTATAAGTTCATAATTCATAGGATTACCTTTCAATTTCATATAGTTCACTAAGATTTATAAAATATTTTAGCTAGTAAACTAGATTGTAAACTTTCAATAACGTGGCAATTCACTTCTTTCTTCATTTGTTTTAATTCTGACTCACGCTTGTGACAGGCGGTAGCTCTGTCACTCCAATCCAGTGTCGCCAGAATAGCAACGGTATAGCTGTTACTGAGGCAGAAACATAATGGGCGCGCACTGTTCAATAGGACAGTTCACAACAGTTATGCAAAAAAAAATGTTTAAATTACATTTTTTCGGACATTACATTGAACAAACGCATTAAGAACATGCACTTCAATTGATTATGGATAGAAGGTTATTGAAAAGCGGGCAACAATATTCGAAAAAAAAAATGATAGAAATTGATGTTTTCAAAATGCTTAAAATTTCAAGTGCGGAAATATGCGGAGGAGTTTTATGCTGTAACTGATAGATAACATATGTAAGTTTCACACTGCGCTCGAAACTTTGCCGGATATTGCCGTATAAGGTAACTTTTTCAATACTGAAGTTTACGAAAAATGACAAAAAGTTTGTTGTGCAAAATTGCCTTAAAAATAAACAAATAAAAAATATTTTTTGGAAAACTTTATGCAGAAGCTCTTCTTGTATTCATAAACAAAAAGTTCAGTATAAAATATATGTTTATTTTGGAAAAAAAATGTCACATGGAAACAATAATTATGATTATATAGTTTAAAAAATGAAAAATCCATGGAAAATCCTGCTTTTTGAACTTTTAACATTTTTTGAAAGTTATATGACGTCTTTTCAATGTAGCCACAATATGCGGCATACTTTAGCTGTGTTTAAAAAATAAAGCGGGATCAAAAATCTCAAGTTTTCAAATTTGAAATTATGGCCACGAATTTGTTCTACACGCAGCGAACTGGACTATCGAATTTCATACATTTTGCCTTATGAAAGATGGAACGATTATTGCAATACGAACGCTTTATGTATCGTTTTGACATCACTTCACATCAAGGCGTCGATAGGCGCGTGGTGTACGCTCGGGCCTATCGATCGCAAGGTTCTTGGTTCGATTCCAGGTTGCCGCGAAAACATTTTTTTGTTTTCAAATTCTGGTTTCATAAGGCAAATTTATGAATTTCAATCCGATTTCTTGTGGTGAATTTTAATAAGGGATTCCTATGTTTATCGATAGTCCATTTGCCTGAGTGTAGGTGCTCCTCTGTGCGTCGGTAATTTGCAATCGAGCTGTCAATAATTGTTTTGATTGTTGTGTCTGTGTTATTACGATAAAAAATTGCAAAACAAGCAAATGTATACATTATAAGGCTATCCATGAGGACTTTCCGCGATAGGAGTGACTAGTGATCTTTTATAGAGAGATAAGCGGAAGTAAAATGGAATGATTTAGCAACAGACCAGCAGTGCTAATTTTGCTTGGCGTCGAGAATAATATTGTAACACGGACATGACTTCCTCATTGCTAAAAAGTGTATTTTGTTTCGTTATAGATCTTTGAGCTACATATCCAAACTAATAAAATCGCATTGACAAAAATTTTAATAACAAAAATATTTATTTTTTTTGCTTTATGCAAAATTATTGTGAATTTTCTTGGAAGATGGATTTGAAGGGATATTGCTTCAGCTGGTTTGAAATCTGCGGTAAATTTCAAGGGGCACTCCAATACATTCAGGCGGTATGAATATCCTCTAACTCAATAGGATTGTGGCTCGCAGTTACTCACAATTCACATAAAACATCTGTGAATAGACGATTCTAGATATATCCATTACATTGAAGTCCAGTTTCGAACACATTTCTAAATATTTGATTGAAATTTAAGTAATTGAAAACTTAACCAAAATAAAATTTTCCAAATATGCATCAAAACGCCCCTCAAAATATGCTTCCCTCCAGCTCGTAGCATAAGCAACATAAAAACAATTGTCGAAAGGAATCAAAACAAACCACACAAAAATCGTGGTAGTGAAAAGGCAATCTAACGTACGTGTTGCACCAACGGCAACGGTGTATACAAAAATGTCAGAAAATCAGTCGATTTCGAATACATCTCTCTCTTTCATTGACCGACGATTTGAACGGCGATTTGAGGAACGGCGGTTTAGAGCCGTGTCCAATCTGGAAATCTCCGTACAATACTTTTACCGAAATAATTTCAAGCGGATTACATTACTCTTCAAGAAAAGTTCAAAACAAACATAACGCATGTTCGTTTGGCTCACCACAGATAACAGATGTTTATGTCCGATTATAAAACTGTGTAAGACAATTAATGGTGATATTAAGTGGCAATACAAGTAGCAACATCGTGGTGGCGCTGCTATCGTTAAGTTCTCATGGTGATGTCTGTGGTGAATATGAACACATTTCAAGATACTGATATTCACCACTGATTGCAGCAATACGTTGTGTGGCGGCGCTAGTGTTTTCAACGTGTTTTAGTTTGAATCTTTACACATGTTTCCAGAAGATTTTTGTTCTAGCATAAACGTCTGTTATATGTGGGCTCACACTTTGACAGCTCTCGCTGCTCGATTGGCTCACACTTTGAAAGAAAATGTCAGCTTCCGCGAATCTCTCTTATAAAGGATTACTAGGAGTGACAGCTAAAAGTGTGCATGTAACCGAAACTGAAGGGTACACAAAACATGCGAGTGTTACCAGAGCTCAACATTTTCCTTTGTAATCGAACGGTCACTCCGATCGCGAAATGTCAAAAACTCACGGTAAACAAAAAACCAGTGATCGCATTTGTCTCATGGATTGCCTTATATATGAAAAATCATTATTTACTATTTAGAACTTCGCCCTTATCGCAGACTAATCCATGAATTCGCAAACTTTTGCCACAGGGGTTAGCTTTGACGGATCCGTTGCACGTGCTACTGTTTGTAAACAGAAAATCGCATCCAAAATCTCCAAAATCGGTCAGATCGTATTTTTCTCGTTCGGTTCGCTCGTAGTTTCGTGGAATTTTAGTTGTAAAAGTGGTCTCTAATCGTGTTAAGTGCAACAATTTAGGTAAAACTATCATTCTGCAATCATGGGCAAGAGACGCTTCAACGAAAAAGGGCGACAACAGTTGGAAACCGTAATCGACGACACCGCAACCAAACAGGTAAAAAGTCACCTCGTGCTTCGGAGGCTTCAGGTTCGGTACAATGTCCGTTTTTAATCCGATTCTTTTTAGATAAAACTGGATTTCACCGCACAAGAGGATGGCTACGGTGGACCGGATGAAGCCAACATGTTGGTTCTCCCGTCGCAAAAGCGGCCGACCAAAATCAAACAGGACAAAACGGCCGTTACGAAAATCCTGTCCAAGAAGCAGCGCAAACGTCTGGAGAAGATTGTCGACCAAAAACGGAAGAAGGAGAACCGTTCGACGTTGATAAGCGCCCTGGCCGAAGTGCAGGTTTCGTCGGAGGAACTGAAAAGTTACACAAAAATCAGCACGGTTCAAACGAAAGGCTTGAAGCAACTGTTCAAGGAGCAAAAGCACGGAGTTGTCGTGGACCAGCCAGCCGGTGAGATCGACTCCCCGCAGGATGGCCACAGGAAGCTGAAAAGTTTGGTCGGGATGCGGAAGCAACGTTTGGCACTGTTGCGGGCCCAGCAGGGAAGCCAAGATGATGAGTATGAAAAACTACTTATTGAATTTTAACACTTCGCACTTTGCAAAACGAAAATATTTAAAAATCATTAGTATGAAGTCGTCCCGCATTGTGCGGGACAGTTCAGAATTAAAACAACCTGTCAATCCGAGAGATCACAAAAGAAACAATGTAAATTGTAGTTGAACTTAACCAAGCAAATGTTATTCATACAAGATGAAAGCGGTCCAACAGGACTCTAATCGAAATCTTCAAAATCCATACAGGAATATAGTGGATATCTAAACAGAACATTCCTATCCTAATGTTATGTTAAAATCTCCGCAAAATATTGAAATCCTTATATAATTTTATTTGCATTAAAAACGGCTGTTTCTATTTGGTTTCTAATCGTATTTCACGAAATTTATGGGATTATAGTCGGAATCCCTACATAATGATGATAGAAATAGCATTATGAATTGCTATAGAAATTAGATTATCACAAAATGCACCCAGGATACAGAGTTCCAGCAGCATTTGTTATATTTTCAGCATATGATTTTGCCCAGAATCGAAACTGTTAAAAAACTTCCCTGTCCTTTGGTTCAGAAAGAAATACGGGCGCGTTCTGCCAACTCGGTCGAGGCAGATTTCTTGTGTGAACAAGTTACAACATGGACGTTCTAAAGTACCAGAATGAAGTGTTGTGCTTGTGGGGAGCACTTGAAGATGGGATGGAAGGTCATTACTTCGCGTTCGTGCTTTACTCCTGCTTATCTTAAAAGTTATATACAATAACCGACCCTAAGTTTAACTATCGAAATTAACAGTTGCAAATACAATAATCGTGCTGAGTTCACTAACATGTCGTCGCGTTAATTTTATCATAATGATCTTTTATCTACATCCGTCGAACCATTCTGAATGGCCGTTGTGAGAATATCACCATGAACTTCTCACATGCATTAAAGCTGAATTGTCCTACATTGAAACATTGAGGTTTTCGCTCTTTTGGATTCATTTTTTGTTGTTCGTCCTCAGTATTCTTGAGATGTCCTGAATGCCGCACATGGCGTACAGTGATCATTGCCATGGAGTTTCTCGTAAGCTGCATGGGGATTGTTATCATGGGAATCCAAAGAGCGAATTTTCTATGATTTCATTGTAGGCCAATACAGCAATAAAGCATGTAACAATCACTAACATTTCTTCTCTCTTCATCCTTGATTTCATATCTAACCCGCCATTACAACGAGGAAAAATCCATTGGAGAGGAAAGACATGGCAGCGTATTGGCCGAGAAAAGTTAAGTATCATGTTTTTGTAAATATGCTTATTACTGATTGCAAGGTGAATCAGATTAACTAAATTTTTAACTAATAACAAACTTGTTCCACAGAGCTATTTACAAAACACCACCCAAAATCCCTCCTTTCCCATATCCTTAGGCAAAACACTTCACTACCGCTATATGTATGACTGATTCATGTTCTTTTGGCCTTGCATCATTCATACGTGTATTGGAAGTCAAGAGTAGAAGCAAATCTTAAAGAACCTTCTGGTCAAAGATGTTGCGTTGCCTACTTCCTAAACTCCAAAACCCCCCGGTGTATTATGGACGGTGTGAGTTTTCAAACTTATGCTGGAGACTTGGCCCCTGACCCCCTTGTACATCAATAAAATAAAATAAAATCGAAACTGTTAAAAAACTTCTCGCAATTCTGTTCAGAATCTTCCGAGAATTTGGTTTGGATTTGTTTATAAGACACGCCATTTGACATTACCCAGAATTACCTAAGCCTGTGTGTTTTTATATTCTTTGATTTGTTGGTTTAAAAGGAGAAAACTGCTTTTTCATTTTTGACTTCTGAGCCATTTTTACTTGCGCCTTAAAGTGAAACATCTCGGAATCCAAAGACGGCCGGCAAAATGGTCGACTCGTACCCCTACTCACGTTTTCAAGGGTACAAAACTGGAGAAATAATTGTCAAACGTTTTTGATCTTCTTATTTTAAGCTTTCTGCTAGTGCACAAAGCCAAAAAAAAAAGTACATTGTTGTTGGATGCTTTCATCACAAGATTTGTGTGTTTGAAGTTTCAGTGCAATTTTAAAAGTTGATTCCAAACTGTTTCAACTTAAGCTGCAATTTATGCATAAAAACGGTGTATATAAAGCTAGCATTACTGTATAACTGCAATTGAAGTTGATTTGAAGTGGAAAAAGCCCACAAATGACGAGTTAACGTAGAAGTTATAACTTCAATATGGCTCTATTGGGGCCTGTTCCCACTTTAAATATACTTCAATTATAATGATACAGTAATGCTAGCTTTTTATACACCGTTTATATGCATAAATTGTTGCTTGAACAGCATGGGAAATCCATATTTGCAACAAAAAGTCTTTAAAGTCACTTTTTTCACAAAAATGGGCACTAAAGTAAATATTTTCATGAGCTGACAGTAGAGCAACGATAATCTGGAACAGCCTCTTGAATTCAAATAGAAAAACATTGAACTTTGTTATTCTAGTACAAACATTTTTCATTTTTATATTTAATCAAAGTATCCAGAAAAACGGATTCTTTGCGTGCTTTCTGGAAGAATTTAGGTGAGTATTGCGCAGAAAGTCACTATTTTCGTGAACTGTTGATAATGAAATTGAAGGTTGGGTCAGTTCTTCAAACACAAACAGCATGAAATAGGAATTTGTTATTATAAAGATAAATATAGTGTGATTTGGAAATCAAAGACTCAAGAAAGATAGGGATTTCTCTCTAGCTTTCTGGAAGAGTTCAGGTAAATTTTTCGTAGACATTTACAACGGAAAATGTAAAAAAAATCTTGTGGAAATTTCGAATAAGATCCTAGCAAAACTTATAAAGCAACTTTGGCGCCAGTTTTTTTTTGCCGAAATTTTTGAAAAAAAAAGGCTGGAACGCAATCTGACAGACCTGCTGAATTATTAGTAAACTTTCTGCAGTAATATGCGGCTATAGAAGAAATCTTAACCTGCCTTCTTAAAGAACTTCAATAAAACTCCTTCGAAAGATGAGCAAAAGGCTGTTTGAAAAAACAAAAATTTGTCGGAAACTCCTCCTGGATTTCAAAAGCGAGTACTTATTTTGTAAGGTATACATTGTTCCATTGATTAATCCTTGATACTATTTTTTCCACGACCTTGGTCAACTATTTGTATACAAAAACACGTTTTCATAACACCGCGGAACACGTTTTTGTCTCAAGCATCAATACCACTATTTACTACATTGAGGATTGCTGAATCCATTGCCGTCTTCAAAAATATCATAGCATGTCTAGTTTTTGAGATATCGATTGTTGAAAATGCAAAATGTGACTGTTTCAGCCAACTTGCTTGCAAGTTTGACAGCTTGCATGGCAATTTATTCGCTTAATTTGTCATAAAATTCAAATTTCATGTGTATAAAGTTTGATTAAAATTGCTGAAAAATATGTGAAATGTAGAACAAGCAAAAAATCGGAAATGGTTTAGCCAGAAATTGTTTCATCTTACAAGTAAGAAGCAGGCATGTTACCACTAAATCAGTTTTCACAAATGATTAGTATTGTGCACAAACTGAATTAAAAAGAGCTCATGCCTGCCTAAGCGGCTTTCGCAAAAAATGTGACAATGTTGATTACTAAATTATTTGTTGCTATTTTCTGTTGTTCTATAATTTTCCCAGGGATATTCTGATGAAAATGAATCTCACGAAAAGTAAAATATTCTTAATGAGTACCTATCAAAATATTTAGAAATCGCAAATAACAATGTTATCACCTTTTTTTACAGACATCAGGAGACCTGATAAATCAGCTAGCGCATGTAAGACCACTTACATGTCAGTGTCCAACCTATATAAATTTTGTATTTCTGCTGAGAGTTTATTAGACCAACCAGCCCATATAAACATAACAGACACATCAATTTTCCGTAGTCGAATCCTTGTTGAAATCAAATGTTACTGCATTGCATTGCTCATTGCTTTATCTAATGGAGCAAAGAAACAAATCCTAATCAAGCATCTTCTTGAACCTATAATAATTATTATAAAATGAACCAGATGTGTGAAATAGAGAAAAAAAGTAGTATTTATATTGTGCACATCCTCACATTCTTGCTTAATGATCGTTAACATTCCAAATTCATATACAAAATTGATGCCAGAATTCTTCTGAATTGGTGCACGTTTCCCTGAAGTCATCCAGTGCTAAAAAATATTGATTTGATAAATTAAATGGTTGAATAATTGAATTTCATAAGATATTGATATGTTTCTTATTACACTTACTTTTTGTGATTAAAAATGCCAAATTTTCAAACTTTATCAAAAAAGAATCCAAGAGTGCTGCAAATCATTTTAAAACGTCCTCTTTCTACACTTTTCTTGCAAGACCCATATAAACGCGTCCCTGATCCATCCAAACAAAATTTTTGAACTTCTATCTAGGTAACCTTGTGGACCCAGTTTTTGCTACTTTCAGCAAACTTGAAATGGCAAACTCGCGCGCCATGCCCCGCGCATGCGTGCTCGTTAATAAAGCAATCGTTGCTACACTCATTTCTGAGTTAACTACCAGAGATGTATGTGCTGTCACAATCGATGTTTCTGTTGGTGACCTCAACAGGAAATACGGCTATTGTTCGGTATATTTACCACATGATAAACCATCCCCAATGCTTTTTTTTTATTTTTTTTATATTAAACTTTGGGAGGGATTATTAGAGTATGTTTAAAACTACAAATGAACTTTAACACTTCACTTTTTGCAAAAAAATAAAATACTAAAATCACTAAGGTGAGCAAATAGTGATTTTAGTATTTTATTTTTTTGCAAAAAGTGAAGTGTTAAAGTTCATTTGTAGTTTCATCCCCAACGGATGACTTCAAACGAGTTGTCGTACACTGCGTAACAAAAGGCCTTCCGCTGATTGTGGGCAGTGATGCCAATGCTCATCACATCACTGGGGCAGCTCAGATATCAATTTGAGAGGCTCCAGTCTTTTTTTTTCCTCCTAAGCAATGGGGGGATAATCTGCTCAACAGACTCCGGACAGAGGTCCAGGAGTGTGGGGTTGGGGACCATTTACTACGTACAAGCAGTAAACAGGACTACACCCCCGACCCACTAAACCATTTCCATTGCCGCCTAACCCTTCGTCTCTCCGGGACCACCAAGAAGGCATTGCTTCGGAGAGGGGCTATTGCACATCGCATCCTCCAGGTTAGCTGCGTAGCCATGCAGCAACGAACATCGATGACACGCTTATGGGGGTCCTCCAAGGTAGCATGCTGGCGCATTGCCAGCTTCCCGGGTGGTCCTCACCTCCCGTTGTCCGCTGAAGACGGGCAGGGTCGACCACTAAGCCCGCGCCCAGCTGCACCGCAGGTATCAAGAACTGATACTGCGGGCTTCGCAATTTGACCTACTGAAGGCTCAGGCCCTATCAGCTAGCACCAGCTGGGATTGCTGACGAAGGGGCCTCACCTGCCCCAAACAACCAGAGGCTCGTATCCACCCAGTAGGCCGGCGCCACGACAGCAGCGCTACCAGGATGTTCTCCCCGCGGCCACTTAATCGCTGTAAGGGTCGATTTCGACCGTAGGGCACCGGTATGACCTACGTAGCCGACTGCGAACCCTTGGACCACCTGTTGATTTGCGTCTGCACTAGTCACTCCTCGAGTCCACACGCCACCTCCTTTGGAGTTCCGAGACGATGTGGGTGATAGCCGATGAAACGGCATTTCAGCCAAACTCGTCTGCACACATCCTCTGGACCAAATTGTCCGGAGTCGTGTCCCGACCGCATGTGGCAAACATGCGGTCACGCATTGTGCGGAAACGCGGGCACACGAACAAAACGTGTTCCGCCGTTTCCTCTAAACCTGCACAAACTGGACATTCGGGAGAACCCGCATGACCGAAACGGTGTAGATATTGTCTAAAGCATCCATGACCCGAAAGGACCTGTGTTAGGTGGAATGTTAGTTCCCCATGGCGCCCAGATATCTAACCTCGGAATCAACCTGTGAGTCCACACTCCCTTGGTGGAACTGTCCCACGCACGCTGCCATTTGACCATGGAGGTCGTTCTGGCAGTCCTGCGTATGCCTCTTGTGCCGCGCCTTTCGAAGCACTCTATGTCTTCCATGATAAGGATACCAATAGGCATCATACCGGTGATGACACAAAAAGCATCGTGTGACACGGTACGGTACGCGCTCGCAACCCTCAGGCACATTAGCCTATAAGTACTCTCTAGCTTGCTACGGTAGCTATCGGTACTCAAAGCCGTGCCCCAAGCCGGGCCACCATACCTCAGTATGGACGAGGCGACACTGGCTCGTATGGCTTACGCTTGCTGGCGTACACCGCAGAGCTATTGGACATCATCCGGGACAGTGCCACAATAGCTGTGGAGGCTCTCTTGCAGGCATAATCGACATGGCTACCGAAGGTAAGCTTGTCGTCGATCATCACCCCCAAGTGTTTGACGGAGCGCTTCGAAGTGATTGTGCAGTCGCCTACACTGATCACCGCTTGCTGCACCGACTTTCGGTTGTTGACTACAACAGCCTCAGTTTTGTGGTGAGCCAATTCCAGTTTCCTGGAGCTCATCCACTCCTCCACAATTGCGATCGAGTGGGCTGCAGTCAATTTCACTTCTTCGATCGATTCACCGTAGACCTCCAGCGTAATATCGTCGGCAAAGCCAACGATGACCACACCTGCCGGGAATTTTAATCTCAACACCTCGTCGTACATGACATTCCATAACACCGGACCCAGGATGGAACCTTGCGGGACTCCTGAGGTTATGTGAAAGCACTTCCGACCCACCTCTGTGTCATAGACTAATACCCGATTCTGGAAGTAACTTCCGAGAATCTTGTACAGGTACTCGGGTATCTCCAGACGCAGGAGCGCATCAGCAATAGCCGCCCAACTGGCACTATTAAATGCATTCCTTACATCCAGAGTCACTACTGCGCAGTAGCGAATACCCCTCCTCTTACGCTGGAGTGCTATCTCAGCGGTTTTCTTAACCGTCAGAATAGCGTCTACAGTGGACCTCCCTTTCCGGAAGCCGAACTGATTGCCTGAGAGACCATTTACACCCTCGGTGTACCTCGACAGTCTGTTGAGGATGATCTTCTCGAGCACTTTCCTCACCGTGTCAATCAAGCATATTGGTCTATACGCCGACGGGGCACCGGGTGGTTTCCCCGCCTTTGGCAATAGTACCAGGCTCTGCCTCTTCCACGCATCTGGAAATACTCCCTCGTCCAGGCATATCTGCATAGCAGATCTGAACATACCGGGAGCCTCCAAGATTGCGACTTTGAGGGCCAGGTTTGGAACTCCGTCCGGACCTGGTGCCTTCCCCATGCTTAGGGATTTTGCAATCCATACAAGTTCCTCATCAGTTACTCTATCCTCATCGCCAGCCCCAATCCCCGGCTGTCCTACAAAAGGAGGCCATGGGCTAGGGTTGTGGCGCGGGAAGAGCCCCTCGATGATCCCCTCCAGCATCTGTGGAGATTGCTCCGTAGGAGCAATTGCACCTCTTGTCTTCGCCATTACGATCCTGTAGGCATCACCCCACGGGTTCGCGTTGGCACTCTGACTGAGTCCCTCGAAGCAGGCCTTTTTGCTTGCCCTTATCTTGGACTTCAGCGCGACTTTGGCAGCGGTGAACACCGCCCGTCGTTCTTCACGCTCCTGCTCGGTACGTGCTCGCTGCATCCGTCTCCTGGCCCGTAGGCAGGCACGGCGCAGGTTCGCAATAGCTTGAGTCCACCAGTATGTCGGTGGTCTCCCATTCCTAGGGTGGACTTTTCTAGGCATGGTCGCATCGCATGCACGCGTAAGCACCGCTACCAGTTCGTCCCCGCTTAGGCCGAGTAGGTTACGCTCACGGCGGAGCGCCTCCCTAAGTACTTCATCATTGAAGTACGATGTCTTCCACCTACGAGGGCTTGGCCTTGACCTAGCCGCTTCCTCAACCCGCTGCCTGCTGTTGTTGTAGTCGATACTGTAGCGAACCGCCAGGTGGTCGCTGTGAGTGTAGGCATTGTCTACCCTCCAGTTCGAACTACTCGTTAGGCCAGGACTACAAAAAGTAACGTCGAGAATCGACTCCACTCCGTTACGGCTGAAGGTACTTTTGGCACCAACATTAGCCAGATCGACATCTAGCACGGCCAGTGCCTCTAGCAGGATTTGACCTTGGTCCTATCAGGGCCTTTACAGCCCCAGGACTTGTGTCCAGGTTCCCTGCACCTAAAGCAGATCACTGGTTGCTCATGTATGTTCAGTGAACATACTGACCAGCCAACCTTGACCTTACCTACCTTAGCGGACTTATTTGCGTCTGCCACAGGTAGGTGTACTAAGGCCACCTGAGTACCTGCCGGACCTTTCCGTAGCTGAACGGCGGTGGTGGGCACCTGCACTTCGCACTGTTGCCGCAGTGCCGTGACGAGCTCTTCTGCGTTGGTGATCTCGTCAAGGTTCATCACCTTCAGAGTCACTGACTGCGTCAGAGCCCTCACTTCAACACCAGCGCCAAGGACCTCTTCCGCCAAATTTTTGTAGGCGGCGCCCTTGCGCTCCTTGTCGCGCTTAAGCTCGAGGATCATTTCACCTGTACGAGTGCGTCTGACACTGCGTACGTCGGCTCCTAGATCCGCAAGCTTCGCGTCACTGCGCACGCCTTCAGGACTTCCGAGTACTTGGACTCTTCCGTCTTGATGATGATCGCATCACCCTTTTCGCACTTGGCACCTACCCTCCTACCTTTCTTAGGTCTGGTATCCCTGCGCTCCTGATTCTCCTGTTTCTTCTTCTTCTTCTTCCTCACTACGGTTGTCCAGGGGGCGTCCCCCCCCTGCTCCGCCCTGACCTGTGGTGATGGAGGACCTCTCAAAGGTCGCAACCCCCTGTTCCCATCACTCCGTGAGGGGCCAGCCTTTTCGGGCCCACTCTTCTCGGCTTTCCGGGACGCCTGGCTGGGGTCCGATTTTCCGGCACTTCTGCCGGTTTTCGGGGTTAGTATCCGCCTGGCCTTACGAGCGCCGCCGGGTAATGCGAAAACGAAGGGTTCCGTCTGGGTAGACTTCGGCACCTTCAATTCCACGGGTTCTGCCGCAGCCACCGTCACCATGGGTTCAGCATGGTTCTGCTTGGCCGCCAACATTGACTTACGAAGTCTAAACAAGGCCTGCTTGAGGTCCTTGCTGATGTTAGACTTCGAGGACGCAAAGTCAATTATGGAGTCGAGCTGCTGTGCAGCCACTTCCATCG
This sequence comes from Aedes aegypti, assembly GCF_002204515.2. Taxonomy (NCBI): domain Eukaryota; kingdom Metazoa; phylum Arthropoda; class Insecta; order Diptera; family Culicidae; genus Aedes; species Aedes aegypti. The sequence goes on along the minus strand of NC_035109.1, from coordinate 190,874,944 downwards.
CAGAGAGCCCATCTCTACTTTTATTGATGGCCCTCATCAACCACGCTCCATCCATAACTTCACCCGATGCGTTAGCCGGGGATGAACTATGGGTTCCAGCACTGGCACTACGTGCACTGCTGCCTCCTCCTGCTTCTACTCTCCTCAACGGAGATCTAGCTAGCCCACTTCTTGCGAAGGGGTTCGCTTCCCTACTACTGCTACTACCTGCACTACCACTACTAATCTGATTATTATTTGAATTTGTACTCATTTTGGATCCCACGAGTAGCACGGGAAAAGAGGTCCACCACGCCAGAGCCCTGCATTAACGCGCAAGGATGGAAAAAATCGCCTCTAGCGACTAACAACATAGTATTTGAATGGTCTAAGAGGGCCGTTGCTCTTGCAGAAGCATGATTCGAACAGCTCATCACGCGTGCATAGTAAGGATAAATGGAGCATCTGATGCACTGTTTGTCGCGGGACAAACCGTTTGTCGGATGTTGTTACAAGTCGCGATTAACATAAATCAGAACGCGTTCACGGCATAATTTTTCACTCAGACCATACCCGATTGACATTCGAATCTTAAATGGCATACCACAAGGTAGATCGCGGAATAAAAACGTAAAAATCCCCCAAAAGTTATGACTTTGGTTTGCGAACAATTGATCGTTAGCACACATGCCGAGCGATTCATTTTTCGCAGAGCGGAGTTTGTTGTTAGGACTTGACGACTAATGGTTAATCGTTGTTGCTATGATCGCAAGACAAAGAACAACCGCGATGCATAATTTATTTTGTCATGATCACTAGATTTCCATCCTTGTTAACGCGGTAAGGGACAAAATACTGTGAGGGGTGCCCAGGTGCCCCACAGGCTCCGTTAATGGCCGAACATCTTTTTCACCCCTTCGACCATTCATTCCTCAGCACGGTTTTTCGCATCACACCTTGAATTGGGGTTACCCCGTTTGGTGGACTCTTACCACCGGAACGGGTTGTCCGTAGTTCTATTCTAGACGCCGGAACTACACGGCCCCCAAGAGAGGCTCCAGTCTGATGGAATACTTAAGTAGTACAGACCTTGGATTACTTAATATAGGCAATCGCCCAACCTTCATGGTTTCTAATAGAGAAGACTAACACTAACACACTAACACGCTCTGCTCGAATAGAATCAGTCACGAGTTGACGAATTGGCATGTATCAGATGAGGAATCATTATCTGATCATCGCTACATCTTCTTTGAACTTTCAAATGTAACTGCGCAGACTTTGCGTTTTAGGAATCCCCGGTCAACAAACTGGGAACTCTATATTGAATTGGTTGCGACCAAATTTCATGGATATTCTCCGTCCATTGAAAATCCAAGTGATCTGGGTGATGTTGTTGATACTACAACATCCTACATTATGGAAGCTTTTGAAGAAGCATGTCCTCTGATGTTTGTAAAGACTACAAGAGGGACCCCATGGTGGAATTCCGATCTGACTAGACTCAGGAAACAACGTAGAAGGAGTTGGAAGTTCCTGTTTATTCAATACACACTTCCCCGGATGTGTGGTGTTACCTGCTAGCTCCCCGAGACTAGGAAAGGGTGACAATTACAGGGTCGTTTACCTTAGATCTCAACACTATACACCCACAGAAGGGACTCACCTACGGCGGGAGCTACACACATGCACGTGTGTTGCGCGACACGTGCCCACCGATGTTGCAAGGTGGAAAACTGACAAACAGTGCCGTACCTAGGAGGGGCTCAAAAGCTACTCGAAGAGAAGAATTCACATTCGATACACAGTAGGCGAGGCCTGGCGACTCCTTTTATGAGTCCGAACTATCGAAGCAAAGTTAAGAGTGGTGGAGAAGACAAATAGATAGCCGAATCTTAAATAAAGTGTGCTACCTACAAAGCAATTCAATTCACATGCCTGTTTATTCGCCAATTATGGCATTTTTGAGTGACGTCACAACGTATTAATGGGGTACTTGCGGTTCATTCTTGTTCTCGAGCGATGGTGGTAGCAGCTGGGGGTTGATGATGATGACGGGCGAATTCTGTTGCTGAGAGGAGAGGCGAGGCTTGTGATGATGGTTGATGGCTTGGCTGGTCAGTCACCGACGAGACGAGTCCTTGGCGGTCGTAGGTACAGGAGGGGCACAGGGCCCACCTAAATCACTTCGGCGGATTATCCTCCCGTGAAGGGGCAACTGGGCAATGGTGATGATAAGGCCGGTCGACTGATAGGGCCAGCAGTCAACGTGGCTGATTTGGCGAGGAGCAATGACTAAGTGGTTGGACCGGGCGTGGCGTGGCAATATGGTCGATTTGATGAGTTGACCAGGAATACCGGCCGAACAATGGAACAATAGGCCAGCAGGGCCACGCTTCCGACGAAATTCCCTATTCTGTCCCAAACTGGCGTGTCGAGGAGTTTTCTGGTGCGCTTGTTCGTGGAAATCGCCGATGCTCGATCCTATTGAATAGAAGAACGGCCCTTGCTCCGCCAAGAGAGGGTAGAAAAAAGAAAATGGCCCACGAGATGGACCTACCCCATGGTTACTAACGTGTGACGTCACTAAATTTTCACGTTACAAGTACAATCATTTTCTTGTAGTCTTTAAATTACCTTTTCCTTGTCAATCTAACACTTGACCTTCCTTCTTGACGCGACGTTACAATAGTTACAACGGATAGCTATAATTACAATAGGAACAATAGGTTTTTTTTGTCTATTCACACAATTGCTTTCTTCTTTTGAGCACCACCAACCTTTTATAATTATTGTTTGCACTACAATCTACTACACTAACTATGCATGCGATTTTGAGCTTAACTACGCATGCTATTCTGAAAAGATTCAACTAATATTAGAAATCTACACCACTAAATGTAAGAAAAACTCACTATCAAACTTAATAATTATTTTCCGGCGCGCACTACAATTCCGACTAGTGTTTCGGACAGAATAATCTCCTCGAGATGAAAGCTGAGGTATTTAATTATCTAATTGGTATGACCGAGCACGAAAAATGCCGAAGTACCTATAATGCTCTTCCAATTTGGCAACCCTTCCATCCTACTCCATCTGTGGGCAAATGATGAACGTACGGCGAGCTTTTATGTTTTACTCGCGCTCAAACCGCTGCAAATGGGTTACTTCTCTGAAGCGTATTGGTGTTGGGATCTAACCGGTACTCACCCTTTATGCCGACAGGTGGGTACCACTTGACTGCATAAAGTGAGTGACAAGCACAGTGGGGTTAATGGGAAGGAAAAATGTCTTGCGGGGAAGCTGCAAGTAGCAATTGGAACCAACGGTTACAGTGGACATGACATCTACGGATGAACCAAATGTCTTTTCATGTAGTTACGAGTCTCTGGCCTCGGCTCGTAGTATCGTAACTACTGAATCGATTCAATGGGCACTTAATAGTTACTCCTTTCAAATCTCCAGGAGCGGATGGGATTTATCCTGTTCTGCTCCAAAAGGGATTTGATTTTATCAAACATGTTTTGAAAAAGCTACTTGTAAGCAGTTTTGCTACCGGGTACATTCCCAGATCCTGGCGTGATATTACTGTAAAGTTTATCCCGGAAGGAGGACGTGCGTCGTATGAAGAAGCGAAGAGTTTTAGACCAATCAGTCTGACCTCTTTTCTTCTGAAATGTCCGGAACGCATTATCGATCATCACATCCGTGATGTTTATTTGGTAAACATGCCTCTTCATGTCAATCAACATGCTTACCAATCTGGAAAGTCCACTGTGACTCTTTTACACAAAGTTGTATACGATATCGAGAAAGCATTCGCTCAGAAGCAATCCTGCTTGGGTGTTTTCTTGGATATTGAGGGTGCCTTTGATAACGTGTCTTTCGATGCCATATTGGAAGCCGCACGAAACCATGGGCTACCTACAATGATTACCAATTGGATTCATCAAATGCTCAAAAACCGACATCTCTTCTCGACATTGCGTCAAGCAGCGATTCGAAAATTGAGTGTTTGCGGATGCCCCCAAGGGGGAGTCTTGTCACCACTTTTGTGGAATCTCGTAGCAGATACGCTATTGAGGCAACTCAATAATTGCGGTTTTCCAACTTATGGATTTGCCGACTACTATCTAGCTCTGATAGTTGGTATGTGCATAAGCACCCTATTCGACCTGATGCAAAGTGCTCTTCAGGTAATCGAGAGTTGGTGTCGCCAATATGGCCTTTCGGTTAACCCGAATAAAACATCTATTGTTCTTTTTACGGAAAGACGAAACCGCGATGGAATTCGACACTTACGTCTTTTTGGCACTGAGATTAATGTGACTGATCAAGTAAAGTATGTCGGTGTCATTCTAGATTCCAAACTTTCATGGACACCTCACATTGATTTCAGAGTCAAAAAAGCTTGCATGGCCTTCGGTCAATGCCGGCGAACCTTTGGTAAAACTTGGGGCCTCAAACCCAAATATATCAAATGGATTTACACAACAGTTGTTCGACCAATATTGGCATATGGATGTCTTGTGTGGTGGCAAAAGGGCGAAGTGAGAACAATCCAATCAAAATTGGGCCATCTCCAAAGGATGTGTTTGATGGCGATGTCTGGTGCGTTTTCTACAATTCCCACAGCAGCGCTTGAGGCCATTTTCGACGTTGCGCCACTACACATATATCTTAAACAAGAAGCACTTTCTTGCTCTTACCGTTTATGGGTACTGGATCTACTGGAGAAAAATCCAGTGAATCGTAGATCTACACACACTTCGTTGTTTCCACTTTTGGTGAATTGGGACAAAATTGTCCTTGCTCCAAGTGATCTCACAATTGTTTGTAACTTTCCTTACAGGACATTTACCACACAATTCCCTTCACGGGAAGAGTGAACGTCTGGCTATTTGGAAAGAAGTATATCAAACAATATAGTATGTTACACTGATGGCTCCCTTCTTGAAGGTAGAGCTGGTGCAGGAGTATATTCTCGTGAGCTAAGGCTGAATCAGTTTTACTCACTTGGTAGAAACTGCACCGTTTTTCAGGCGGAAATATTTGCTCTTATGTGTGGAGCGCAATCAGCACTTCAACAGCGCGTAATGGGTAAAGTCATATACTTCTGTTCAGATAGTCAGGCTGCTATAAAAGCTCTCGCTTCGGCCAACTCAAGGTCGAAGCTTGTTATCGCATGTCGAACTCAAATTAAGGAACTGAATTCAGTCAACTCTGTAAACCTTGTATGGGTACCTGGCCATTCTTCCATCGCTGGAAATGAATTGGCTGATGAGCTAGCTCGCGATGGAGCATCGCATGACTTCATTGGCCCTGAGCCGGCTATTCCAATTTCGAAGTGCTGGGTGAAGCTTCAGATAAACTCTTGGGCGGCAACTCAGCACAAGCAATATTGGAATAGTTTGGAGTCATATCGTCAAACAAAATTGTACATTACTGAGCCATCTCCAAGGGTGGCGAAGTATTTAACAAATCTGTCAAAGCAGAATTGTAGTCTCTTGGTCAGAGCGTTGACAGGCCACTGCCGACTCAACTATCACATGGCAAATATTCAGCGTGCTGACTCATTTGTGTGTGATAGTTGTGACTCCGATTATGGAACTTCGTATCACCTTATATGTAACTGTCCAGTTTTTTCGCAAATGCGATTCCAATTACTTGGTAAACACTTATTAAGTGAAACCGAATTCAGAAGCCTGAATCTTCAGGACATTCTGTTATTCTTAATCCGCTGTGGTAATGAGCTTTAGGCTCTCTTTACGCTCATGCGTTTTGCAGTGTCCTTTTTAGGGCGCTGTTCAAACCCATTGTGGTATGGATCTACATGCTCTCAATTCGCTTATGCGATTTTCCCTCTTCAAGGGACCCCACTCCTATTTCCTCCCATCTTTCCCTTCCCTTTCCTCTCCCTTCGGGAAGATGATGAAATAGGCTCAAATATGGCGATGGCACATATCTCCCAACTGGCGGGGAACGTGCCTTTGGAGCCGGCCTTCTGATACCTGATACCCAGTGTTTTCTTGTAGAAGTGCAAAAGACTTCTCGGCTTCTGTAAAGCAAGTATCACGTAAACATTTCCCTCCCATCCCTAAATTGACCTGCATTTGGACGCAGCCGGCGCCGGTATTGTTTGTTATAATAATGAGAGCACCAGTACTTACACATTGAAGATGCTACTGATCCTGAGTAGCATCTGTTGATTCCCTGTGTAAGTACAGCTGTTCTTGCAATAACGGAGTAGCAACTGCGGGCGGTCAATCATGCTCATGACGCTTTGTATAAATTAATTCGTATCAATCTCCTTCATTCTAACACTGCGAAGTGGTTGTGAGGTTGAGTACGTGGATCTAAATTGGAAGAATTTTGGTTCGAATCCCGCTCTGTCATTTTTATTTTTATTATTTTTTGCGGATCATAAACGGATGCGGAAGTTATAATTTTATGCATTTGATTCAAAATTTCGAGCAATCAGCAAAAAAACATAATGCATATGGAGCCTAAATCGTTATATCATGAGTCCAAATCATGGTATATTTCCATAAGATGAAAACACTGAAATAATATTATTGTGAGTTTGAGAATCTGATTTTTACCCGTGTAGAATTCTCATCACTATCCTATCAAAATCCTTCAAGAATTCTAATCTAAAACCTTCCATAATTCTCTTCAGAATGCTTTCAAGAGCATCATCGAAATCATTCCTGGTCATTCCGATTCTCATAAGAAACCATGTTGGGATCTCATTCGAAATCGGGATTCTTCTAGGAATTTTATCAGAACACCTCCGAGATTTTATCAAACCACCTCTAGGAATTTTATCAGAATACTTCCAGAATTCTCTTAAACAAAATATTAGAATTGAACGGTAGTCTTCTTAGTAATTTTAAGGTATTCTCATTTTCTTTTTGCAAAGTAAAGTGAAGTGTTGAAATCCAGATAGTTTTTCATATGTATTCTAATAACATCTATATATTTCTAGCGAAGGGCAACAGGGGGAAGGTAAAAAGGATTTAAACACCATCGGTCTAGAGAAAGAGAGTTCGTCTTCCGAGGAAGAGTCCGATTCCGATCACAGCGGTGAGGAGTCTGTAGTTGAGGATGATAAGCTTTGTGAGGAAGACATGGGTCTTGAAACGAAGGAATCAGCGGAAGAAGTTATTGACGATTCAGTTTCTCCTCCAATAGAGATGCCACCGAAGAGTGAAAATTTGATTAAATCTGATAAAGTAGAAGAAACTAAGAATAAAGTTGTGGACAGGAAGCCGGTGACCTATGTTCACGTGGAACGTGATCCGAAGATTCAGGCTGCGCGCCTAAAACTTCCTATTCTGGCCGAAGAGCAGATCATAATGGAAACGATAAGCGAGAACTCGATCGTGATCCTTGCCGGAGAAACTGGCAGCGGTAAGACGACTCAAGTGCCTCAGTTTTTGTACGAAGCGGGATATGCTAATCCGGATCGTGGTCTGATTGCGATAACGGAACCTCGGCGCGTCGCTGCCATCTCAATGTCTAAGCGAGTGGCAACCGAAATGAACCTGTCGACCGAGGTGGTGTCCTATCTGATTCGGTTCGAAGGCAACGTGACGGATCGCACCCAGATCAAGTTCGTAACCGATGGTGTGCTGCTCAAAGAAATAGAAAACGATTTCCTGCTCTCGCAATATTCGGTGATCATCCTAGACGAAGCGCACGAGCGAAGTGTCTACACAGATATTCTAGTGGGATTGCTTTCACGGATTGTAATCCTGCGTGCCAAGAAGAATAAGCCATTGAAGTTGATCATCATGTCTGCCACGATGCGGGTGAAGGACTTCACGGAAAATCGTACCCTTTTCAGCAGGGTTCCTCCGGTGATCAATGTGGAGTCGCGGCAGTTTCCCGTGACCGTTCATTTCAGCAAAACGACGGCCAGTGACTACGTTCGGGAAGCTTATTTGAAGACGGTCAAAATCCACACCAAACTGCCGGAGGGCGGAATGCTCATTTTTCTCACCGGTCAGAAGGAGGTCAACCACGTGGTGAAAAAATTGCGCAAGGCGTTCCCATACAAGGGAAATAGTTTGCCGGTGGAGAAACCTTCCGGCGAATCGTCAGTCGTCGCTGGTGAGGATTCCGATGATGACGACAAACAGCTGGAGCTGATGGTTAACACGAAAAAAGCTGCCAAAATGGAGAAGAAGAAAAAGAAGGTAAGAGGATATAGTCAGGTTTCTTATTGGGGATGATAGGGCATTTTCAGCAATGTTACAAATCATATGGCGTGTTTTACAGCTTTTGAAAGTCGCCATACGATTTGTAACTGTGCTGGAGATGGCCTAGATCTCATACACTTAGTTTTAGTGTTTAGTAAGATCTACCATTGGGGCCTTTCTTAGCCGAGTGGTAAGAGTCCGCGACTACAAAGCAAAGCGAAGCTGAAGGTGTCTGGGTTCGATTCCTAGTCGGTCCAGAATCTTTTTGTAATGGAAACTTCCTTGACTTTCCTGGGCAATAGAGTATAATCGTACCTGCCACACGATATACGAATGCGAAAATGGCAACTTTGGTAAAGAAAGCTCTCAGTTAATAACTGTGGAAGTGCTCATAAGAACACTAAGCTGAGAAGCAGGCTCTGTCCCTGTGAGGACGTTGATTCCAAGAAGAAGAAGAAGAAGAATTACCATTAACCCTCTAATTCCCTTAGTAACTTCAAGGCTGTATCGATTTTCGACGAATTTGGAACCAAACGAATCATATACTTAAATACTATGGAATAGTTATTAGAAAATGCTTCCATACTCATCAGATTACAGTTTGCTGTCAATATTACAGCAGAACGATTAGACATCATCCTTGAAAGCGCCTCTAGACCCTTAGAAGCTTTTCTAAAATGTCCAATCTCCCATGTATTCTTCAAAACATTATTCGAGGTTCCATACTACAGCAATTTTTTCACTAATTGCTCCGATTATTCATAGATAGTTTTTTCAGGGATTGTGCCCGAATTTCATCAAAAAAATTCTTTTAGGAAATTATTCAGGTATTATAATTTTCTTGCAATTTATCAAGAAAGTTTTAGAAAGAATTTTATCAACAATATAGGAGTTCTTTCAGAGTAACAACCTTGTAACAAATCAATTAAGTATACTCACACAAGTTTCATCTGAGATTACTCTTTTTTTTTTTTTGAAATTCTTCGCGGATATTTCGGAAAATTTTCTCCAAAACAATCTGGAAAATTTTCTTGGCTTTTCCGTGGAGACACCCCTGTATGAAATAAAATCTTTGAAAAATTCCTTGAGTATTTTTTTAAAAAATGTAGGAATTCCTGCAGCAATTTTGAATTCTTGAAGGTGTTCTAAACGGGAATGTTGGAGTCGTAGGGAAATCATTGTAATATTTTTTTGGAGAATTTGAAACTTCATTGACAAAAAATGTCTGAAACGATCTTTGGTGGGATTCTTGATGTAATTTTCAAAGTAATTTCAGTGAATTCTTGAAGGTATTTTAAACGAAATGCTTAGAAAGTTCGTGAAAAATCTTCTGAAAAGATCTTTGGAGTGATATGTGAATAAAATCTAAAAAAAACGAGCAGTAATACTTGTAATGTAGCATCCAAAAAAAACAAAAAAAAAATCTTATAAGATTGTCGGATCAAACATTTTTATAAGATTTTTTTATGCTTCGCTGCATTACAAGTATTACTGCTCTTTTTACTGTAGCTTTCATTCACATATCACTTATGAATTGATCTCTCATGTCGTGATTCTTTTTAGGTTTCTTTCTGTTTTCGTTATTCATGTAAGGACTTTAATTACCCGTAACGCGGGTAGATCACCTTTTCGTGGTGCGTTACGGGGTAAGATCTACCATTTGAACCCTAGTCTCATCTTGTTTGTTGGGTTAGGGTAATATGTTCTGGTAATTCAAGGATTCGCGGTACAAAGTCCTTGTTACTGGCAACAGTTTTTAAAAATTAATCTATTTTACCTAGCAGATGATTAAAGACTCGGAGTTGGTCAATCCCGAGACTACACTTGAAGCCAGGATAACAATCATGAGTATTAACTCAACAAGGACTGTAAGTTCTGGTAATTCAAGGACTCACGTGAATTCTGATTACTAAACAAATTTTCTAGCTTGATTCGGTTTTGCTGCTAGCATAAAGTCCCTTTTACTAGTATTTTTCTGAGACTAAACTAAAAGCGAAACAAGGATGGGACTAGAGTTCCGTTGCATGGTCAAATATCAGTAGTACCGATTTGGTTTCTCAGAAATTTAATCGATTATGTTTTCTAAGGGGCGCGCCTTCGCTGAGATGTAAATTTCTATGAAGGGTGTAAATAGCGGGACCTTTTTATCATAGTCGATTTGTATCAATATCTGAGGAATCAAAACAAGAACTGTACAGAAATCGATGCTTCATTACCTATCAATGGAAATGGCGTAATGCGACATGCACTATACACTAAGGATACGGGTAATGTCACAATAGATCTAAATACTGGTCGCAGTGGCGCATCCGAACAGAGAAAAAAAAGGACTTTAATTCATAATTTTCATGCAAGTGGTCTCTAATGTCTTATTTTCAAGACGATATGTCGCTACCAGCCCTGAATTCCCCAAGGTATTACCTACCTTGATACCTTGATGGCTACAGCGTAGTGTCACGCCATTGCCGGGTGTATTGTAGAGCTCCATCTTCGTCGGTCTTGGGCGAAACTTCTCCAGTTGCCCCGAACGTTTAGGGTCGCCAGGTCCTCTTCTACTGTCTATAGCCTGCGTGTTCGTGGTCTTCCCCGAAGCCGCCGACCTCTACCTGGTTCCCTGCTGAATATTATTTTCGCAATTCTTTCTTCCGACATTCGCACTAAGTGACCAGCCCACTGAAGTCTGCCGTATTTTACACGATTGATAATATTCGCATCTTTGTACACTTGATACAACTCGTGATTCATGCTTCTGCGCCACACACCATTTTCGAGTTTCCCACCGAGTATTGTCCGCAGCACTTTACGCTCGAAAACACCGAGAGCTTTCCGGTCTGACTCTTTCAACGTCCACGCTTCGTGCCCGTAGGGAGCCACCGGAAGAATCAATGTTTTATACAGGGCGAATTTTGTTTCCGTTTGCAAGCTGCGGGACCTAAACTGATTACGTAGTCCGTAAAAGGCCCTATTCGCAGCCGCAACACGTCTTTTCATTTCACGGGAAACGTCGTTGTCACATGTCACAAGTGTTCCAAGGTAAACAAATTCTTCAACAACTTCAAACACATCCCCATCAAACACTACCTCAGCACCTACACCACCATGCCTGACTCTATCTCTACCTGCAACCATGTACTTCGTTTTGGTAGAATTAATGGTCAGTCCTAATCCTCGTTGTCTCCTTCTTCAGAGGCACGAAGGCCTCTTCCACTGACCTGCGATCGATTCCAATTAGGTCTATATCGTCCGTAAAGCCAAGGAGCATGTGCGACCTTGTGATAATAGTGCCATATCTCTGCACGCCAGATCTCCTAATAGCACCCTCGAGTGCAATGTTGAACAGTAAATTCGAAAGTGCGTCTCCCTGCTTCAATCCGTCTAACGTCACAAACGAGGTTGACACCTCGTCTGCGATCCGAACACTTGATTTCGTTCCATCCAGCGTAGCACGTATCAGCCTAATTAGTTTCGCCGGAAAACTATTTTCAGACATTATCTGCCAAAGCTCATTTCTTTTCACTGAGTCGTACGCCGCCTTGAAATCAATAAACAGATGGTGAGTCTGCAAGTTGTACTTCCGGAATTTGTCTAGGATCATTCGCAAGCTAAACATCTGGTCCGTTGTCGAACGGCCCTCACGAAAACCAGCTTGGTATTCGCCGACGAAGGACTCCTCCAGCGGTCGCAGTCTGTTAAACATGATGTGCGACAGAATTGTGTACGCCGAATTTAGCAGGGTAATTCCTCTGTTTTTAGCACACTCCAGTCTGTGCCCTTTCTTATAGACAGGCCGGATGAGGCCATCCAACCAGCCGGTGGGCAATTCTTCGTCCTCCCATACCTTCAGAAGTACTCGGTAGATCGACTGGTAAAGCTGCTCGCTTCCGTGCTTGAGAAGTTCGACCGGGATCTCGTCCTTCCCAGCAGCCTTACAGTTCTTCAGCTCGCTGATAGCCTTTTTAACCTCTCGTATGGTCGGTGGGTCCACAGCTTGATCGTCGTCATCTATGTTCATCCTGTTCCTCGCTACATTTTTATTTCCACCGTTCAACAATTGCTGAAAGTGTTCCTTCCACCTGGCAGCCACCGCCGTTTTATCGGTCAGCAAATTTCCTTCTCGATCATTGCACATGGCGGGCACCGGTACGGTATTGTGCCGCGTACCATTGACCGTTGCATAGAATCAGGGTGACCAGCGCACCGGGAAATCGGGAAAACCGGGAAAAAGCCGGGAATTTCGAATCACCGGGAGAAAACCGGGAAATATACGGGAATTTCAATTAGTACCGGGAAAATTTTGCATACCAAGTAATGTTTTAACCAGCACGATCTATACCAGTGCTTCCCAAACTTTTTCAACTTTCGCCCCCTTGAGGCCCCTAATATGTGATTCACATATTTTAATTAAGCGCTGTACGCCAGAAAATTTCCTTGACTCGTATATCCATAGAATCATAATACAATAACTTTTATGTACATTTAAGAATATTTTCTTAAATATCGATAACCCACAGTTACTATGAATGATTTATTGGACTGTAATTTATGATATCGATTTTAACAATATCTTGCGTGCATTACAGGCTACTGAATCAGTCATTCCATCATCTGCCGTTTCTAAAATTACTGCAATCATTTTCAGAAATTGTGAATAATAAATGTTTGATGTTTCTGGGAACGCATTTTTATCCAATCCAAATACCCTGAAACATATATGAAAATCCAGAATGTTTTTCAACTCATTGTTCAATGCTATTTTTCTAACACCAAGAAAACTCGATTTTTTTTGGAAGTTCTGAAAGTTCAAATCTCTGAAAATTCTTCAAATGTATTTTTAAAACACTTTTTAAAAATACATTTGAAGAAATTACGTCTTTAGAATCGTTGGAACCCGATTTTTGTCTGCTAAATTTTTCAAAGCTTGTTTCTAAATGATTTGTACCATAATAACTAATGAAAAAGAGTGCAATCGGAACATGGGCACATTAGATTTTTTTTTGTCCGTTCTAAAAACTCATGATATTAAAAAACCTGAATGCATCACACAATCATCAAGTGTTGTCTATCATCATTTGAAAATGATCATGATTAGAGATATAACGGTTTAAGGTAAAATAGTCCTGGAAATAGTTAAGTTTGGAATTGATTAACCATCAGATATGTGTTCTACAAAGGTTATGAGTAATTATTTTCAAATGCTCCCGTGTTAGCTTTTTAGCCCCCTATCTAGATTTTTCGCCCCCCAAATTCTGAAATAATTGCCCTGAGAAAATGTTCTAGATTTGTGGGGATAAAACATAACAAAAATTATATGCTGATAACCATGGAACGAAATGTTGAACAATTGATATATTCATTTTTATGTCTACCAAACCTGTGACCGTTTAAAATTTAAACTATGATTCATTCAAAGATTGACTCGATCCCATAATATAAACAAGGGTCAATCTTTTTTTAGCACTGAACTTGTTCATAACAAATTTTACGATTACCTAAAATGACCGTCGTAAAATATCGTTTCATAGATCAAACTGATATTTAGCAGAATCAGTATAAGCCCAGAAAATTTGAATGCGCAGCAAAATATCTGATTTTCGTCTACCCCTAATAGAAATGCTTTGGTTTAAACAAAAAACTCGTACTTAAAAGTCGTTTGAAATAGTAAAACAATTCGCAATAATGTTTCTTAGCATATCATTAAACCGGGAATATTTTTGAAATATCGGGAAAAAACCGGGAGAAAACCGGGAATTTCAAATTGACTTTTCACTGGCCACCCTGAATAGAATCTCCGCATATCATTCCGGTTTTTGTTTTTTTGCGCGTCAGCTACCACACTTTCTTCGTGCTGCCTTTTCTTTCTGCGGTGGATTCGCTTTTCATCGGCTCTCGCTGCCCTGTACCGCTCTCTGCTTTGTCGGGTACCGCCCACAAGCATACGGCTTCTGGCGACATTCTTCATGTCTGTCACTCTCTGGCACTCTTCATCGAACCAGTCGTTTCGTCTTCGTCGTCGACCAGTGCCGATCACTTCCCGCGCCGTTGTTGTCACAGCTTCGTGGATAGGGTCCTACAGGCTATCGGCGTCTCCAGCAACGTTGATTCTTCCCAACTGCTCGTCTAGTTGCTGACGGTACTGCGCAGCTACCCCTTCAGTCGACAAGCGTTGTATATTGAAGCGCAGCGTTCTGTTTGTTGTGGAACTCGTGACGCTGGATAACCGCGCCCGAATTTTAGCTACAACGAGATAATGATCCGAGTCGATATTAGGGTCTCGGAAGGTCCTGATATCCATGGCTTCTGAGAAATGTCGCCCATCAACCAGCACGTGGTCTATTTGGGAGCAGGCATCGCCACTCGGGTGTCGCCAGGTGTGTTTGCAGATATTCTTTCGTGCGAAGTAGGCACTGCTGATTGCCATCCCTCTAGCAGCAGCGAAGATTACTAGCCGCAGGCCATTATCATTGGTAACAGAATGTAGGCTTTCCGTTCCAATGACGGGTCGGAAGAAATCTTCTTTCCCGATCTGCGCATTTGCGTCGCCGATGACTATCTTGACGTCTTGTTTTGGGCACTCTCCGTAGGCCTTATCCAGGCTCTCATAGAACTCATCCTTCATGTCATCGCGCTTATCGTTCTTTGGCGCATATATGCTGATCAGGCTGTAGTTGAAGAACTTGCCCTTGATTCTCAACACACAGATTCGGTCGCTTACCGGTTTCCACCGAATAATTCGCTTCATCTGCTTCCCAATCACTATGAAGCCAACTCCACGTTCTGCTCTGTCGCCACCGCTGTAGTAGATGTGGTACTTGAATGAAGTGTTGGCGATGGAGTCCACCGCTCGGAATTCGCGTTCTCCGGTTCTCGGCCAGCGTATTTCCTGGATAGCTGCCACGTTCACGCCAACATTCCGCAGTTCACGAGCCAGGAGTCCTTTATTCGTTGCCGGGTTTGTTGCCTTAAAATCAATCCGTTTGTTCTACTTTTGTCTTTTTTGGTTGGTGAAGAGTCTTCGATAGGCCACCTAACCAGGGTTGCGCTACCTACATCGTGCTAGAGGGATTGCCTCCTCGGTGCTGACACGATACAGCAATGTCCGTTTGTTCTTTACATGATGACCACTGTCATAGCCATCACAACCATCCACCTTTGGGCTTTGGACCTGCAGTTCTGGTTCTTAATAGTTTCAAGTTCTTTCGGACATGCTACTATGGTGAGCCGTCATGCGCTAGCGGTGTTCCCCAAGATATTATCTAGGAAAATATACAAAACGCTCTCCAGAGAAATATTCTTGATACGTCGCTGATGTTCAAATATATGAAGTCCATTTTAAGGAAAAGGCTATTTTTTCCTTAAGATAAAATAGACTGTTTTCTATATCTGACTTAGATGATTAAACGCACTTTCAGATCATTTGATAAACATTCTTGTTTTTCATGGAAATTAAATAAATATCACCATTTTTGTTGTTGTTTAGAACAAAACAGATATATTTTTACTGAAAAAAACATACCTTAAAATTTATCATTATATTTTTTTTTTTTTTCAAAGGTACTATCTTATCTTTGAATATCTCAACACTCCCTAAATTGTCTTCTCAGGGTCCGTTTACAGACTTATTGTGCTTCCCCAATAGGGTCCTAAAATTTTTAATAAAATCTTGTTTTTATTTAACAACCTTATTTAACGGAAACATTAGAAAATTGAGTAAAAATGTGTTTTTGGCTTAAACTTAAGCGTTTGGCACTAAAATCGGGACAGGGCTTTAGGACCCTATTGTTAGATGTTCCTTTTGTTATCATTTATACACATTTATACACTCCCGATGTGGGGTATTTAGTTATATATGACATTGATATACTCCCTCACGATCTATTTCATTTCATTATAATATCCAGGTGAAACAACAGCAAGCTGAAACGGTACGAGTGGAACTGCCGAAGATAAATCTGGACAACTACCAGCTTCCATGGGACGATGCCGAAGCAGATCAACGTGAAGATGACGAAGATGCTGACCTCAATGGCAACAGCGACGACGAGCTGACTGATTTGGAGTCCGATTTCGATGAGGACTTGAATACATCAGAGCTGAACAAGAACCAACCTTTATGGGTTTTGCCACTGTATTCTATACTGTCCTCGGAGAAGCAGCAGAGGGTTTTCGAAGAACCACCGGAAGGAACGCGACTTTGTGTTGTGGCAACCAACGTTGCCGAAACTTCCCTTACCATACCCGGGATCAAGTATGTCGTAGACTGTGGTAGACAAAAGACCAAATTGTACGACAAGGTCACTGGAGTGACGGCCTTCGTGGTAACCTACATAAGCAAGGCATCGGCCAATCAGCGTGCCGGTCGAGCCGGCAGAGTGTCCGCCGGCCATTGCTATAGACTGTACTCTAGTGCCGTATTCAACGATGAGTTTTTGGAATTTTCTCAACCGGAGATTCAGAAGAAGCCGGTCGACGACTTGATGCTACAGATGAAATGCATGGGAATTGATAAGGTCGTTAATTTCCCGTTCCCTTCGCCGCCGGATCGCACACAGCTGGAAGTGGCAGAAAAACGGCTCATCATGATGGATGCCTTGCAAGAGAGTATCGTAAATAACAAGAACAAGTCTCAAACTCTCAGTCGCATTACCAAGCTTGGTAAAACGATTGCCGCGTTCCCAGTTGCTCCTCGATTTGGCAAGATGTTGGCCCTCAGTCATCAGCACGATTTACTCCCGTACGCAATATGCATGGTGGCTGCTCTGTCCGTGCAGGAAATATTCCAGGAGGTGTCCTTATCGGAAGATTCGACAGATCACCAGAAGTGGCGCACGAAAAGGAAAGCCTGGGCTGGAACTGGGCATTCCCTTATGCTTGGAGACCCTATGATTCTGCTTCGTGCCGTCGGAGCAGCTGAGTACGCTAACAGCAAAGGTCGTCTGGCGGAATTTTGCGAGGAAAATGGCATTCGACTGAAAGCTGTAAAGGAAATCCGTAAGCTGCGAGTTCAACTTACCAACGAGGTAAATGCCAATCTTAAAGATCTAAATCTAACCGTAAATCCGGCCATGCCACCACCAACCGACATTCAAGCGAAGCTGTTGCGTCAATTGATGCTGATTGGCATGGCTGACCAAATTGCCCGCAAAGTACCGGAGTCCGAAATTAAGCTTAAGGCCGATCGTATCAAATACAAGCACGCCTACAATCTACCCAACATGGAGGACCCCGTCTTTATGCATTCGAGTTCCGTACTGCGCAAACGGGATCCCGAGTGGGTGTGCTTCCAAGAGGCGTACGAAACGGTGGAAGGTGGCAATGCCAAAATGTTCATTCGCGGCATCACGGCCATCGAACCGGAATGGTTGGTACAGCTGATACCCAAGTACTGCAACATTGTTCGCGTGTTGGACGAACCCGAACCGGCGTACCGTTTGGACGAAGATACCATCGTTTGTTGGGTGCAAGCTACGATTGGCAAGGCCGGATGGCAACTGCCACCGGCGGAGGTGGACATGCCCAAGGATACTTCCCGCTGCCAGTGAGTATAGATTTCTAATTTTGTTGAATTGTGTGCGCCTGCAACTATTCTTCCATCCGCAGATACTTCACCAAATTCCTGCTCGCCGGGGTAGTTTATCCAAAACTGAAGCAGTTCAGAAAATCGCTGCTTTCCTCACCCGAATCAGTACTGAAGTCGTTTTCGTCGTCAATTCCGCGAATTACCACCTTTGTGAGAACGCTCCAGCAAAACGAAGTTTACGACCGAAGTCGCCTGGAAGAGCTATGGAAGACGGATAAGAACTGTACGTTTGTTTGAAACTACCGACAAGCCATTACATAAATTTCCATTTACCTTTTTTTTCGCAGTTCTACTTTCAGAGTACCAGCAATTTTTGCCCATATCCTGTCATGCGGATGTTGAGAAACTTTGGCCTCCCGTTGATTGAAAGGTAACTTTATTATGTTTTATGTACATAAATGTTTCAGTACGACACGTGAAAATATCGTTACTTGATATCACCTTTCCTTGTGTACAGATCTAAGCTTTGTAGGTACTTGAAACAGAACGGAACGCGAATACTCAATCTATTTGAAAATCATTCTTCGCTCAGTCTGTAGGGACATTTGCTTTTGATTTGTTGAAAGCTTAAAAGTGGTGAACTCGCCAAGGGCGAAAAGATAAATAATAATAATATTGAAAGCTTTTCAGGTTAGCTACGTACTTCGATAGCCAACACAGTTCTATAGGGCTAATAGTTTTACCAAATGTACAAACTGGTGAGCTCGTTTCATGTCGTTTATTCAATTTAAAAAAAAAAAAAAGACAATTTACACCGTCTTCAGCCAAAGGCTGCACAGACTGAACAATCACGAACATTAGGCAACGGACAACACAGAACACCCAGTAGCCCAGTAATGAATTGTTCGTTTTTGACGAAAAGTTTTCACCGACTGGAGCGGGAATCGAACCCACCCTTCGTGGCACAATACGCCTAAACGACTGACGCCGCTAACCGCAAGGCCATGAAGCCCACACCGACCAACCAATTGCGCGTGTATCTCAACACAAACGTTTGTTATACCTATTAAAAAAAACTTACCTATAGGTTGTTGCTTTGCACTCGCCCTGTTCATCAGTGGAATGAATTGCGAGAAATTTTGAAACGCCAGCGCATGTAGTTTTTCTGCTGCTGTTGCGTTTTGTTCGAACTATTTATCGTGTATACGATTCTCCTGGGCTTGGAATTATATTTTCCAGGGAGCGATGAATTTTGATAATTGATCGCTGTTGTTAGTAGTTTTGATTAGATGTTGGGTGAATTTCAAAGCAATGGCAACCTCTTTACTACAAAATTTAGATTTTATCTTCTGATCTAAAGATTCTGGTTAAACTACTGTACTATGCAGTTGGGCTGCACTACGCTATCACTCATCAAAATTACTTTCACTTCGGGGAAAATATAATTTCAAACTGGCTAGAAGATTACAGACTGAGGGTGGGTTAGGAGCACAATCAGACCCTTGAATGTGCAATGTGGGTTACTAAATTGGGAATGCCATTGACGGTTTGTAATCTTCTACGAGGTTTTTGAAAACCAACAGGGCGCGTGCACCGGGTTGCGGATAGGAGCAAAGGGAGATCAATAGCATCTACCTAAAATAATAGAGCAAAAAAGCCGTTCCATGATTAGGTAATGTTTAGCGATCTTCTATGGTGTTCTAGTACTATAAAATTCTTCACTCACTGAGAATTCTGGCCTTGATAATATCAATAGTGATAAAAGCATAAAATAATACCTAATATTTAATAAGTACAATGTAGCTTCAATGTAGTAATAAATGAAATAAAATCAATTTTCTATACTTGACAAGGTTTTGAAGAGAATCAATGAGTGAAAGAACTACCTATTAGAAAAGCCACATTAGCTAAGGCTATACATATACAAATGTTGGTCATAGGGTCATGGCGAGCATGCGGTATGTATGTCTATGACTGATTCTTATCTAATAGGGGCACTAGAAGACCACGCGGACAATTTCGAAACAAATTATTTTTATACATCGGTCTTACGATCCGAAAGGCTCAGCTATGCTGCAAAGTTTTTGTAAGCTATTCATTACTGCTGTTCAATTGTTTATAATTCTAACAAAACTACATAATTAACTCATTACTAATCACTGTTCCTATATTCTCTTTTTCTCTCCTTCTTATCTGTGGCATGATTATGAGCATCACTAATATAATGCATGAGCATGCACAATAAGAATAATTTCAGGATTGAAAGCATTACATGGATACCTGGATAGAATAGCTTCGAAAAGGATGCTCAAAATAGAATATTTCTGGTCAGGGAAGTATTATCATCAAGGGTATGTACAATTTTTCCACAATTGACTAATAGATCACACAAACAAATGAACTAATAATATCAAATATTTGTATATAAAGCAGCATCGTCAATCAGTGCAAAAACAGATAAGGTTTGTAAAGTTGTCACCATCGATTGAATTGCGCTCTTTATAGTAATGTTCAATCAGTATCAATATCTCCTAAAGCGTCGCATCGTGCCATCAGCAGCTCTTAGCATCACTCTCATATTGTTATTGTTTTGTTGTTTATAAAATTTCTAGAAAGCGATCAGCATACTCTTTCTTACTTGTACAATGGCCGATCTATCTGGAATTTTAATAAGTCAAATCAAACTTAAAAACTCAAATTAAATTGCTTTCAGCACATTTACATTTTGCAGCATTAATCGCATTATTGTGTCAAGTCTTCTCCAATTCCCTATACCCTACCCCAACCCTTCTTATCCTTTCCGATGGTGTTCAAGTGGTCCGCATAGACTATTACGGCCATTACCTATCCCTTCCCCCGGCTTTGGACTGACTTGCGCTCTCATTGCCCCACCAAACGCTGCAAAATGAAAATGAAACTATTTATCGTGTATACGATTCCGTTCGTGGCAAGTGAAACGAATAACAAAATGATTTTGAACACGGTGAAATTTTTGTCCCCCATGGCTCCTCACGACCATCATTGGTGAATATAGCTGTTTTCCTGGAAACCTTGGGCTCCAATTTGATACCATGGAAACAGCCTCCAAAATGGGATCCGATACAAGTTTGTGTGTGAAGTAGAAATCCGAAGCCGCAATGCAGAGGAACAAGGAAGGCAATCAGTTTTGTTACTCCAATGGATCTTCTGTGGAGCTCCGTATGCCAGCAGCAGGAATCGTGTGTTCGATGTCCCTCCAGAGATTGACGACAAGGATTTATCTTTGGCGTTGGGAAAATATGGCAAGATTCATTGGACATAACGGGAGCAGTTTCCAGCTGGACTCGACCTCGATCATTTGTATACTGGTGTGTGAGGTGTGTATATTAGACCTGTTCACTTTTTCTAAGGTACCTTTGCCACATCATATTCCGAATTTATTTATCAAAATAAGTTATCTATCTAAAAATGAGCCAATTTGTTAAAGTTTTAGAGGTGACACCTTAATTTTGACATTTAATATTATTAAATCAATTAACTCATTACGCGTGGTAAAGATGGACAAATTATGGGTGAAATTATGAAAAAAAATCCACGTGCTCGGCTGGGATACAAGAGCATACAAGAGTCCTGGGTTCAAATCCCAGCCGAGCACGTGGATTTTTTTCATAATTTCACCCATAATTTGTCCATATTTACCACGCGTAATGAGTTAATTAATTTAATAACCATGCGGATTGGATTACCGAACAGCTCAATATAAGTGTCAGTTTATTATTAAATCGATTTTGTGGTTTTTTGGACCTTTCCACCGCAATGCGTCCCTGAAACTCAAACATATCATTGAAAATAATTTGAAAATACCACTAGCCTTTCGCAAAAAAAATGAAACATTGGGTCAAATAATTACAAACGTTAGCTTGATTGGTGTGAACAAAAAGATAAAAAGGTTATCCCTTATACTAGGTTCATACCTTACCGTCTACTCTATTTTGAGCTTATGGTGATGAACTGCAGGGTTCAAATGTATGACGTCTAAATCATGGGTAACGTGGTTTTCATAGACTGCCAATAATGACACTACCGAAAGCATTGTCGTATATGTGGAAAGAAGTTTAGGAAATGATTGGTTCGACCAGAAGTGCCAGAGTTGTTAAAGATGAATAATGCAGCGCGGGCTGCAATGCAAACGGTGGATACAGCAAATCTGCCTATTTCATGAGAAAAAGCGCCGCATTGATGAGGTACTGTTGAGACAGCAACGGAAAGATGCTTCGGATAGTCCTTTTTTCTAAGCAATGGGGGGTATAATCTGCTCAACAGACTCCGGACCGAGGTCCGGGAGTGTGGGGTTGGGGACCATTTACTACATGCAAGCAGTAAACAGGACTACACCCCCGACCCACTAAACCATTTCCATTGCCGCCAAACCCTTCGTCTCTCCGGGACCACCAAGAAGGCATTGCTTCGGAAAGGGGCTATTGCACATCGCATCCTCCAGGTTAGCTGCGTAGCCATGCAGCAACGAACATCGATGACACGCTTAGGGGGGTCCACCAAGGTAGCATGCTGGCGCATTGCCAGCTTCCCAGGTGATCCTCACCTTCCATTGTCCGCTGAAGGCGGGCAGGGTCGACCACTACGCCCGCGCCCAACTGCACCGCAGGTATCAAGAACTGATACTGCGGGCTTCGCAATTTGACCTACTGAAGGCTCAGGCCCTATCAGCTAGCACCAGCTGGGAATGCTGACGAAGGGGCTTCCACCTGCCCCGAACAACCAGAGCTCGTATCCAACCCAGTAGGCCGGCGCCACGACAGCAGCGCTACCAGGATGTTCTCCCCGCGGCCACTTAATCGCTGTAAGGGTCGATTTCGACCGTAGGGCACCGGTATGACCTACGTAGCCGACTGCGAACCCTTGGACCACCTGTTGTTTAGCGTCTGCACTAGTCACTCATCGAGTCCACTCGCCACCTCCTTTGGAGTTCCGAGACGATGTGGGTGATAGCCGATGAAACGGCATTCCAGCCAAACTCGTCTTCACACATCCTCTGGACCAAATTGTCCGGAGTCGTGTCCCGACCGCATGTGGCAAACATGCGGTCACGCATTGTGCGGAAACGCGGGCACACGAACAAAATGTGTTCCGCCGTTTCCTCTAAACCTGCACAAACTGGACATTCGGGAGAACCCGCATGACCGAAACGGTGTAGATACTGTCTAAAGCATCCATGACCCGAAAGGACCTGTGTTAGGTGGAATGTTAGTTCCCCATGGCGCCTATTGACCCAGATATCTAACCTCAGAATCAACCTGTGAGTCCACACTCCCTTGGTGGAACTGTCCCACGCACGCTGCCATTTGACCATGGAGGCCAGTCTGGCAGTCCTGCGTATGCCTCTTGTGCCGCGCCTTTCGAAGCACTCTATGTCTTCCATGATAAGGATACCAATAGGCACCATACCGGTGATGACGCAGAGTGCATCGTATGACACGGTACGGTACGCGGTCGCAACCCTCAGGCACATTAGCCTATATGTACTCTCTAGCTTGCTACGGTAGCTATCGGTACTCAAAGCCGTGCCCCAAGGCGGGCCACCATACCTCAGTATGGACGAGGCGACACTGGCCAGAAGCTTACGCTTACTGGCGTACACCGCAGAGCTATTGGACATCATCTTGGACAGTGCCACAATAGCTGTGGAGGCTCTCTTGCAGGCATAATCGACATGGCTATCAAAGGTAAGCTTATCGTCGATCATCACCCCCAAGTGTTTGACGGAGCGCTTCGAAATGATCGTGCAGTCGCCTACACTGATCATTGCTTGCTGCACCGACTTTCGGTTGTTGACAACAACAGCCTCAGTTTTGTGGTGAGCCAATTCCAGTTTCCTGGAGCTCATCCACTCCTCCACAATTGCGATCTAGTGGGCTGCAGTCAATTCCACTTCTTCGATCGATTCACCGTAGACCTCCAGCGTAATATCGTCGGCAAAGCCAACGATGACCACACCCGCCGGGAATTTCAATCTCAACACCTCGTCGTACATGACATTCCATAACACCGGACCCAAGATGGAAACTTGCGGGACTCCTGAGGTTATGTGAAAGCACTTCCGACCCACCTCTGTGTCATAGATTAATACCCGATTCTGGAAGTAACTTCCGAGAATCTTGTACAGGTACTCGGGTATCTCCAGACGCAGGAGCGCATCAGCAATAGCCGCCCAACTGGCACTATTAAATGCGTTCCTTACATCCAGAGTCACTACTGCGCAGAAGCGAATACCCCTCCTCTTACGCTGGAGTGCTATCTCAGCGGTTTTCTTAACCGTCAGAATAGCGTCTACGGTGGACCTCCCTTTCCGAAAGCCGAACTGGTTGCTTGAGAGACCATTTACACCCTCGGTGTACCTCAACAGTCTGTTGAGGATGATCTTCTCGAGCACCTTCCCCACCGTGTCAATCAAGCATATTGGTCTGTACGCCGACGGGTCACCGGGTGGTTTCCCCGCCTTTGGCAGTAGTACCAGGCTCTGCCTCTTCCACACAACTGGAAATACTCCCTCGTCCAGGCATATCTGCATAGCAGATCTGAACATACCGGGAGCCTCCAAGATTGCGACTTTGAGGGCCAGGTTTGGAACTCAGTCCGGACCTGGTGCCTTCCCCATTTTGCAATCCGTACAAGTTCCTCATCGGTTACTCTATCCTCATCGCCAGCCCCAATCCCCGGCTGTCCTACAAAAGGAGGCCATGGGCTAGGGTTGTGGCGCGGAAAGAGTCCCTCGATGATCCCCTCCAGCATCTGTGGAGATTGCTCCGTAGGAGCAATTACACCTCTTGTCTTCGCCATTACGATCCTGTAGGCATCACCCCACGGGTTCGCGTTGGCACTCTGACAGAATCCCTCAAAGCAGGCCTTTTTGCTTGCCCTTATCTCGGACTTCAGCGCGACTTTGGCGTCGTTCTTCACGCTCCTGCTCGGCACGTGCTCGCTGCATCCGCCTCCTGGCCCGTAGGCAGGCACGGCGCAGGTTCGCAATTGTTTGAGTCCACCAGTACGTCGGTGGTCACCCATTTCTAGGGTGTACTTTCCTAGGCATGGTCGCATCGCATGCACGCGAAAGCACCGCTACCAGTTCTTCCCCGCTTAGGCCGAGTAGGTTACGCTCACGACGGAGCGCCTCCCTAAGTACTTCGTCATTGAAGTACGATGTCTTCCACCTACGAGGGGCTTGACCTAGCCGCTTCCTCTACGCGCTGCCTGCTGTTGTTGTAGTCGATACTGTAGCGAACCGCCAGGTGGTCGCTGTGAGTGTAGGCATTGTCTACCCTCCAGTTCGAACTAATCGTTAGGCCAGAACTACAAAAAGTAACGTCGATAATCGACTCCGCTCCGTTTCGGCTGAAGGTACTTTTGGTACCAACATTAGCCAGATCGACATCTAGCACGGCCAGTGCCTCTAGCAGGATTTGACCTCGCTGGTTCGTGATACGGCTTCCTCATTCCACGGCCCAGGCATTGAAGTCACCCGCTATTACTACTGGCCTTCGCCCTGTCAGCACGGTCGTCATACAGTCCAGCGTCTGCGCGAACCGCTCGGTCGACCAACTCGGAGGCGCATAGCAGCTACAGAAGAGGACCCCGTTTACCTTGGCGATCACGAAGCCCTCGTAGGTAGTAGACACCAACTCATGAACGGGGTATTTACCCGTCGTCCATATCGCCGCCATTTTTCCGGATCCATCCAAGACCCAGTCAGATAGTCCTTTAGCATGACTCGTTTGTACTGGGTACATGAATCAGCTTTTTAGCTGAAATTTATTATGGATCAATTATCATCAAATTGTGCATGAAATAGCAAATTTACTCACATTTCTAGTCCATAAATGCAACATGCCACTGTCCAACAATTTTACATTAGATTGAAGTTCAACTTTAAATAACTTCAAGATATATTTTAACAGTTCAGTTATGTCTGCATGTACTAGGTAGGAACAAATTCTATTCAATTCATTATGCATGACAGATCGGTACGAATACTTGTGTGCTGTAGTTATTGTACACCACGGATTTATCCTGCATGTGGATCGTGTGACCCTATCGCACCGGGGAGCTGATTTCTCGTCGTTCGGAATAGGTACAATGCCGAGAGATGGAATAAGTTGTATAGATCTCAAGGAATGCTGAAGTTCTACCATAAGTTTAGTGCATCCCGCAAAGGCTTCGTGCAGGGATAATAACGGTTGATAACAGCTTGACGGACGGACGCAAGGTGATCGAAAAGTGAACGCAGCACTACAATAAACACCTGAATGGCGAAGACGATCACTACTTTAACGCCACACTCAAAGCCGTCTATTATCTGTGTTGCTGGGAGGAGTTCGGGCCATCATCTTGGAAAACACTTTTTGGAGTATGTTGCTCGCAAACTCAAAAGCTGTGTAAATTACATTGATTTTATGGTACATAAATGATACAACTTACAGATTTAGTCTCCTATTCACAGTTCAAACCCCACGAGTCTCATAGCACTAACTTCCTATGCTCAATCCTATAATTAGCTCTATTGATGATAAATTCATTAATTCAGACCCCTCTAGTGAACGGTATCAATTCCTACGGTAAATATTTCACTGTAATAAAAATATGGTTCGAATAACAGACATAGTACTTACTATTATCGATCAAGGTATACAGGTATGTTCCGTTTTTATCACGTTCCGATTTTGTCACGCTCCGATTTTGTCACGTTCCGATTTCGTCAACAAATTATTCCGTTTTTTTTCAACACAAAAAAATTATTATTTTTTTTTTTTTTTAATTCTCAAAATGTTTCGAATATAAACTAAATACTTATTTTAAAGCAATTGAAATGCTTTTTAATAGCCACAGAGTTGAATTTTCGTCATTTTATTAATATTGAGCATCTACGATACATGGTAAATGTCAAGTCATATACGAATAAATAAGGTTTGACTTCTTCTTATGCAATTATTCAATTTGAGTTTTCAAACGTACCATGTTCTGTTGGATAAGATTGGTCCATCTTTCTACAATCGAGAGTTGCTCTGGCCATGTCCTAACAAAACGTACTTAAAAGAGTTGCAGAGACCTCTCCTTATTCTTCGACCTTGTCATAGTTTGGACATTAACTTCTATCTCTCAAACTCGATAGCATTGCTCAAATTATAGCAATCAGCAATTGATTAGATCCTGTTCCAAGGGGTAGGGGAAGAGGTCCAGCAAAACTAAGCAATTTGTAGAATACTTGTTTTTGATTAATTATGATTCGTGGTTTACGGCTAATGAGCCGAGTTAAAGTTTGACAACTATCGAAAAACTAAACATTACATACGCTTTGCATTTGTTCATTTAATCCAATTGCAAAGTGTATGAAATGTTTAGTTTTTCAGTAGTTGTCAATCTGTAGAAGATTTTGTTGCCAGAACGGGCTGATAGACTTACATGATTATTTCACTCTTGCATTGGTCAAATGCTCTGACGTGTTTGAGTGAAGGAAACGATTTGTAAAATTATCTGTAATAACTGTGTTGGTTTTCCAGTGACAGTTGGTGACAGGTTCCCTTAACTTTTGGGAGCTCGCAATCTAAGCCAGCTATCTCCTCTCTCTCAGTTATTTAATATTATTTGTACTCAACAAAAAACTACAACTTAAGTTAGTTTATTGCCAGTCTATGTGTGGTCTTACGTACAGTTCTAAACGCAATGATAGCGGAACCGGTTCACCACCATGAATCACACCATCTCAACTAAGCTTTCAACGAACGAAAGTGAACCAAGTCTGGGTCGACAAGCATGCTACAGTTCATGCTGGCGAACTGGTTCCGCTTTCCGTTGCCGTTCCGCTATCATTGCGTTTGGGAATCCTTAAAGCTAAAAGGCGATGGTGGTGCTGTTCTAGATTGGCGATTAGTGCATCCTTGTCGAAGTTGGTGGTAATAACTTTAGAAGAAAGATCACCACAATCATTTTAATGTTAAATTTGGCAATTCAAAGCTCAGGAAACCGTAAACAGATAGAAAAATCCATGTAAATTTCAGCGTAAAATAATGCATATAAAGGGAATGCCAGATTTGTCGCAAATTTACATGACACATCGTGTAAAATTACACCAACATCATGTAAATTTATGCCAATTGTCGCGAAATCGGTTAGAGCCCATGCTAGATTACACGATGTCTAGCGGAAACTTACATGATGTTATTGTAATTTTACACGATGTGACGTGTGAATTTGCGACATTTCTGGCATTCCCTTCATGTGCATGATTTTACGCTGAAATTTACATGGATTTTTCTTTCTGTGTAAGTATTCATTTCAATTGCAAAACTTTCACAACATAACTCCACATTTAATCATCAATCGGTTGTGACCTGAGACGAGACTCGCGAAGACGGTCTTCTTTTTCTGTGATTGCTGAGATTTTTTTCTTATTCCACTTTGTGTTTATACCAATTATGCGGATGCTGTTCAAATCCTCACATGAACCTCTCAGCAAAAAATAATTGAGTTTGCATCACAGCGAATCATAAATAGCCGTTTGAGTGAAATTTCATGCCAGCAAACGTAGCAGACATTAGAAATAATTAATCTTCTGCTTAGGTTTATCAGCAACTTTGGAAAAAACTGCTCCACCGACTGAGGTTTTTAATAACAGTTTACTTTGAACACAATACTTTTCACTTTTTCAGTCATAAAAACGGTGGGCTGCATTTGACGTTTCGTGAGAGGGGAATCTGGGCTGCATATGACGTTGATATTTTTCCTCTTCGCGAGTCTCTCTCAGGTTGTGACCAAAAATGCAAAAAATGTACCGTAAAATGGGGTGAAGTTGATCACTTTTGAGAGATTCTGTTCTATAATTCCAAGTAGGATGCATGTATTATCATCCAAATATTTTTTAAACCTGTACTGAATGGATGTGTATCGAATTATACAAACGGAATTTTGACAAAATCTTGTCGTAATAAAAGAAACATTTTTCAGAATTGGAGTTCTTGATTCCGGGGTGATGTTGATCAGTTACTGCCGTAGGTTTCATAAATTAAAGAGATGTGTTATTCACTAAATTTGAGTTCACGAAATCCGAATCAAAACTCGAAAAATCCAATTTTTTTTGATAAATCGGTCAAATTTAGAATTAAATGTTATTAATTGCAGAATACATCACATTAAACGCCTAAAGATATGCAATTTTCTTCGAAATTAGTAACTCGCTCACTAAAAGAACATGGTGTTTCTCTGAAAATTAATTTTAATCCTCAATGCTAATTAAAAACTGGGTTCACTGGACATATCTGGAATGCATGAAACAGTTTATTTAAATGGTGTCTTTATACAGTTCATAAAACATTCCTAAAAATCTGTTTTCCATGGTATAATTATCTTGAATGTCAAACCGAATTTAGGAACATCAAGCGCAGCTATCAGGTAAAGCGACATCACATAAATTGTGATATTTGAAATCGGATCATAGCTCTCTTGACAGTTTATACATGAGGGTACGGGAATCAACTACACCCCGAATTACGGTACCTTGGCAAAAAAGCTCACAGTTGATAATTGCGGTAGTGTATATAAGAACTCTAAGATGAGAAGAAGGCTCTTTCTCAGTTGGGATGTAATGCCATAAAAAAGAAGAAGAAGAAGAAGAAGAAGGATGAGGATGAACAGTATAAAAAAGAAGTTGTTTCTTGTTTAATCTTTCTTTAAAAAAGTGATCAGCTTGCCTCACTTCATTGTAGATATTTTTACAAATATGGTGTACCTTGTGATGCATAGGACATTTATGTGATTATCGTTTCAATATTCTATATTACTTTTATTGAAATTCTAACTAAGAAAACTGAAACTATTAATGATTTATATCAAAATCATATTGATTGATAGGAATCTGCAATCAACTTTCATTACGAGCCTATAATAATAAACAATCTTAATGGTCGGCACAGCTCTTAAACGTCAATACTGTGCATTAATATGATGAAAATGTGTATTATCCTGACAAAACTGCAATTTTCATTTCAAATTTGTAAAATATTTTGTCTAAGAAAATTATTCCGTTTTTGTCAACTGAAAATCGCCGATCGTGTTGATAAAAACGGAACATACCTGTACCACTATTTCTATTTTTATTTCAGTTAATCTCAATTTAATTATCTAGCGAATCTCAATAATCTAAATTTTCATCATTACAATGCCGATAACATTCCAATATGTCAGCGCCCTGTGTTTATATTGGCCTAGCCATGCGCTTAGACATAGTCATGCACCACAGATAGCGTTCACACAAAAAAACCCTCTCACTCCCGGCATAACAACCTGTAACAAACAAGTTCGTGCGAAATTATCAAGCGGTTTCATCGACGGCCGCTCGACAACAGACCAGATAATTTGCATGCAACAAATTTTCCAGAAATGCCGCGAGTACTCGATCCCTACGTACCACCTGCTAATCGATTTCAAGGCAACATACGACAGTATGGACCCTGTAGAGATGTGGAGGATCATGGACAGTATGGACCTGGTATTGATATGGAGTATCGGACAGTGTTCAAAATTGCCTGAAGATTTCGGTAAAACACTTGTTTATATGAATTCCGTCGACAGGGACTTTCGTTCCTGCTCTTCAATATTGTGCATGCAGGTGTCATGCGGAGAGTCAAAATTTACAGTCGAGGTACGATTTTCACAGGATCTGGTCTGTTTGTTTGCTTTGCGGATGCTGTGGAAGAATATAGGGAGAAAAATGAAATGCAGATGTGTTGATTTAAAAAATCTGGAGAAATTTTGCTTGATTTGTGGGAAATATGTAGAGGAATTTCTGGAAGTCTGAAAAAAACTAGAACTAAAAACTAGAAAAAAAAAAACTAGAATTCCTGAAGCTTTTCCTTCACAAATCCAAAATTACATTGTTGGATAATAATCGCATAAGGGCACGTTGTAAGTATTCAAAGGAGAATTTCACATATCTAAATATAGCTTAACACGCATTTGCTGTATATGTTCAATGGCAATTTTATTGATCATTTTTATTCATACATAAAATAAACTTTGGATACTGATCTATCAACAAATGGCATCAGCCAACTAATCGATTATGCAAATGACTTAACGAGCTAATTGAATAATGAGTGCGGCGCACATTTCGAAAAATTCCATCGTATGGTGTCCGGTCGGTTGGTTCGGTATGCCCATCCCGCCGAACCCAATCGGAGGGGGCGGGGTAAGGCTCTCCATAATCACATCGTCTCCCTGTTCCACCTCGTCGTTGGTAAGAGATTTAAAATCCAGCAGGTAGCTTTTGGTGTCGACCTGATACAGCTGAAGGGACATTTTCACGTACTTATCATTGCGTGAATTATACTTGCGGACGCGCACATGATAGGGATTGATAATTTTCCATTCGAAATCGAGGGCCTTCATGGCACGATAAACTTCCAGCATGATATCGTTGGGTTTAGACTGGGACCGAATGCCGAGATGCCATTTGGCTCGTTTAACCGGTGTTCCGCGGTGTTTATCTATCGGTATGGCCGTCGCAGTAATGTTTGGCGATGGTATCGGGGCACTGCCAGTAGTGGCTGGTCTCTCTCTTAACGGGGCAATTCTTTCCGGATGAATAGAAGGCGACTTGAAGGGCTCATTCACAGGAGTATGTCGTTCCGGTTGGACCGGTGGTGCTGGCGGAGGACTCACTGCCACGTAGAAGTCCTTCAATTCTGCTTTGGCAGCTTCGTCAGCAATACGTTTATTATCAATAATCAAATGGTAAGCAATAGCAAGTTGATCATGTGGATCGCCACTCAGCAGAGCGTTGTGCACTTCCTGTTCCTTGACGCCGAATTTCTCGCAGACCTCTGCCACTGCATGTGTATCAATGACACTGCTGTCCTGTTCCACTGGGGAAGGAAACAAATAGGCCGGTAGATCCTTCTGGAACCATTCGTGCTTCTTGATTTCTTCAACAGTTGCTCTTTTGAGCGGATCGACTTGCAACATCTGGCACAGTAAGCTCACCACTTGCTTGTTCAAGTATTCCGGGATGGGGAATATGCCAGATTTGATTTTTCTGAACAGCGTCGGAACGTGCTCATCATCGAATGGGAGAGTTCCGCAAAGCAAAGCGTACAAAATAACACCACAGGACCAGATGTCCACTTCGGGACCAGCATATAGCTTTCCCGAGATTACTTCCGGCGCAGCATAGTTGGGCGATCCACATGAAGTCCGCAGGAACTCTCCATCCAGCATCATGTTGGAAAGTCCGAAATCGGCAATCTGAAAGAAAAATAGTAATAGTTTTGTAAGATAACGATAAACTTTGTAGGATAGAGCAAAAATTACAACAGGTACAAAACATAGTATATTCCTCAGTCAAGCAAACCTCTTTTTAAAATCTAATTTTGACGCATGATCTCTGAAGTCTATATTTTAACTCTCTAATTTTCGGTTTGGGCAATGATTTATTTTTCTTCGCAAATTTATGAATTTTGGTTTTTGATTTTTATTATTTTTATTTTTGAACATCCCTATCCTTTTAATTTTTTTCTTGATGCATTTTCTGGATACTGATTTTTGACAATAAGGGGCGGTCCATTAATTACGTAAGACAATTTTGACAGTTTTTAGATCCCCCCCTTCCCCTATGGTAAGATTTTTTGTATGAAAGTTAAAAATAATTTGTTTGGCGCGTAAGAAATCTCGAACCCCCCCTCCCCCTATAAGCCCTTACGTAATTAATGGACGGCCCCTAATAAAATTTGAGGTTTTACTATACTTTTGAAAATATGATTGTTTTAATTTTTTACTGGAACATTTTTTATTTTCCGTGTAACTAACGGAAAAACAGATTTGAAATCATTTCAATACCATCAGGCTCTTCTTCTGTGATAGGTTGATCGTAGAAAAATATAAAAGGTACGATTTTTTATAATACACGTTAAATGAATCCCAGGTATTTGTAGGTTATATAAGAATACAATTTTTCAAACAATTTTTAATAATACAAATAAGTTTCAAAAATCATAAAAACTTTTCTTATATGCGTGTTATGAGTTAAGGTTTAAGCCGAAAATAAAATCATTTTAATTTCCGAGCTATGAAAAAATACACAAAATTCCAAAGTGTACCCCGTCTAAAGGCGGGGTTGGGTATTAGAGGGTTAATCAAAATGGTCTCTAAAGACACACTTTACCCTAGTCTACTAACAGTTAATCCTGGTGCTAAGTTCTAGCGGCTCCAGAGAAACCTTTAGAAACTATTACGCGACTATGCCAGAAGTGCTTTTTTGCCAGTAGCGATAGGGGTAGTACTGGGACTTTTAATCTGCCCCAAGCTCCTTTCCCAACATTTGCTTTTATAAGCCTCTTTTACGTTCATCACACATACGTTCCTAAGCAATGTTGTTCAAACGGTCACTGTGTACCCTAGCAGCAATCAGTCCTTGCCGTAATTTTGCAGTCTAGTATTCCAGACTACTATAATAAGATAGATTTTATTACCATTTGCCATCTGTTATCATTACTATATAATTGAAGGATAATCAAACTACCATTTAGCATTACGATCAAGAAAGTTACAGTAGAAAAATAAATCACTTCGATCAATGCTACCTGCACTTGCTTGTTTGCATGTTTAGAGAATTTTTTGCAGAATGTATTATAACCTTTACTTTAACTAGTAGGGTTCATATTAGTATTATTTGTGCTTATTCTGCGCGGCGTGTGAGTCGAGACGAGTCGTTCTCACCTCGAGTAACGTGAGGCGACTAATGTTAATCAAATGGGAGCGAGTCGACAATTGTCACCTCATTCGACTCGTGTCACCTCACACGCCGCGCAGAATAGGCATGTGTTTTTAACAAAACTATCACAATCGCTTTCAATGCCATGTACAAATTTTCATCACCATATATTTCTTCAAATTATCATTATTAGCAACCTCACAATGCAGTGTAATGTGTAATGCAGAGTTCCACAAAACACCCATTCTTATGTTGCATTATAACACGATTGATCACACTTCTTCTTCTTTCTGGCGTTACGTCCCAACTGGGGCAAATCCTGCTTCTCAGATTAGTGTTCTTATGAGCACTTCCACAGTTATTGACTGAGAGCTTTCTTTGCCGATTGACCATTTTTACATGTGAATATTGTGTGACAGGTACGAAGATACTCTATGCCCTGGGAATCGACAAAATTTCCTTTACGAAAAGATCCTCGACCAGCGGGATTCGAACCCACGACCCTCAGCATGGTCATGCTGCATAGCTGCGCGGTTAAAGCTACGGCTATCTGGACCCCTTTCCGATTGATCACACGTTAGCTTCGAAACTTAACCACCATTGCTGATCAGTACAAAGGGTGCTACTGGTTTATAAATAACTACTAAGCCCTGGCGGTCCCTCCGTTCGTATTGGAAAGGAGATATGTTTCACTGACGGATATAATTATGGTGCACCTTCTACTTTCACACTAAGCTCTTACGGTGAATTTCACCGTAATCTCAACAGCTGAACAGTTCGGTGAAATAAAACACCGTAATTCCGTCGAAATTTTACGGATTCCGGTGATTTTTAACGGAATACTGTAAAAATTTACCGTACTCCGTTAATTTATTTCACCGAACTGTTCAGCTGTTGAGATTTTACAGGAATCCGTAAAATAATTTAAGTGTGTTGGAACCGTCAAACCCTGTGATAGTGGCCAGGGACTACGCGACTATGCCACAAGTTCTTATTGATATTTTTCTCAGATTCCGAGTAAATTCTGCAGAGATTCCTTCTGGAACACTTTCAGGTACTCGTTCAGGGACGCGACTACCTACAGTAATTTTCACAGGAATTATTCTGAATAAATTTTAGCGATTATCCCAGGATTTTCTCCACATGTTTTTTTCACTGGTTCTGTCACCGATTTTTCCAGTTGTTACTTTTACGAGATATTCCACGGATTCTACAAGAATTCGTCCACAAAAGTTTACTCCAAAGTTTTTGAAAAAAATCGTGTTGGCATTTCCCAACAAACCCTACAATAATTCCTAAGTCATTTTGTTTAAATTTATTCCAGGGATGTTCAGGATTGTTTTAAAATGTATCTACGATTACTCTCAGGAATCGCTTCAAAAAAAAAAAATGTCAGGCATTATTCGATGAAATCTGTTTTAATTTTTTTTTAGGAATTCCTCAATAAATTCGACCTAGTATTCCTTACTAAGTTTCTCTCGGCATTTCTCCTGCATTTCATGAAATTATTATTGCAACGAATATTTTTTAAATAAAATTTACAAATTGTCATGGGTTTTTCACAACTTCATTCAAGGTTCCACGTCAGATAATACTACAGTAATTGGGTTGTTCAGCGATGAAATATTTACAAGTTTTCGTAACTTGATCGAAAGAGCACATTTTTCAAACTCTAACATAATTTAATTGCGCGTTAATATCTTAATTTGGACATTATAAATGATTAATATACCGTGATGCATCATTACCCGGACACTCAAGCGACGCCAAAAGTTCAAACGCTGGTTTAAATATTTTTTCTGTCACAATTAGTATAAGGGGTCATGCACAAATTACGTCACGCTCCGAGGGGGGGAGGGGGTCAAGCCAAGCGTGACAAGCCTTACAAAAATTTTGGAGGGCTCATACAAAAAACGTGACAAAGGGGGGAGAGGTGGTCAAAAAAGTTGAAATTTAGCGTGACAAAATTTGTGTACCATCCCTAAGTGTTACTGATGTTCACATAGGTACACGTCAAAACTTTGAGTTTGGGACAAAAAATACAGTTAAAAATACAAGTTGACCATGTAAAATGTTAAATAATTGTTGCATGTCGTGTTCTTAAATCCAAACACATGCACCAAAAAGCCGGACGGGTTTGAATCGAAATCCGGACAGAAGCGATTTGGTTGACAATGCATATGAAATACTGGTTAAAGGCACATCATTCGAGCCTAAAATCTCCAATATAATAAAGTAAGATGCATACGTGTGTTTAAAAAACAATTTACAATTTTTTAACCTGCACCCCATGCCAACAGCCTGCATTCTAGGTTCCCTGGAATGATTCACAATATCAACACTTTTCTTGAGTAAATCCATTGTCTGTTTACTTCTTACATTTGTTATCGTGTAATTATACAGTTTTGAGGTAACTCACATTAAAATATTTTCCAGACGCTCAATAAATATGAGGTTTTTACGGCATGTCCAGGTTAATCATCACAAGCCTATAAATCCGGACTGCGGGCAAGGCGCTTTTTTCACACCACAAATGCTTATTTGCACAAGTTTTCCCACTTTTTCGTGCACTACAATTGAGAACTATAATTCCATACACTTTTCAGAGACGTACAAATTAAAATTGTATTATTTAGTAGCTTCATTGTAAGCCGAGAGTGTCTCACTTCACTATTGGATTTGGTTTTTTGGAGATACGACGTCTAACTGGGGCAGCCAATTTGTTTTTATTTTTTTATATTTCATAGCAAAGGATTACCGTCAAGTCACCAGTCAAAAAAAAAAAAAAGAAACACCAAAAATTAACATTTTTCATTTTAACGTTCGAGTATCAAATTTTTCATAATTTCCACAAGATTTCGCTGTAGATACTTCAAGTAAGATGTATTTCATCGTATGAACCATGAGATTTTATGTAAAGAAGATTTTTTTTATTGTGTTTCAGTCGAAACACAAGTGCACGGTGAATGGACCCTTTTCAATATCTATGGTTCATATTACCGTGCATTAGTATAAAAGGATTGAAACTCGCGGAACATTACTAAAGGACCTATCTAACATTGAGAGGCTCTCTTTGTTTACTTTCTCTTTAATTAATAACTGTGTCACATTAATCTCTTCTGTTGCGTTTTTTGTATGAAACGCTAGTCAAGGAAATTGACTTTCGATCTATAGTGAAAAACTTCCCAAAATCTTTAGTGTTCCACTGTTATAATCGAAAGAGAACGAGAGAGGAGAGAATCTCTCATTTGTACATAGGTCCTTTAGTAATGTTCCGCGAGAAATGATTGGGTAATATTGGATTTATTGTTATGTCGTGATTAAACTACTTCATTTTTAGTTTTTGAGCGAATATGAAATGGTTTGGACAATACAGTCAAACCTCCTATAACGATTTGGATGAAAAAATAATGATTTAGCCATCTTTTCATTTTCTATGGCTTTTATTGTAAAATTAGATTGGAATACCCTTAAAAGTGAGTGCGCACACTACTAGCAACATATTTGCTCCTCCAACAACGTTTCTTCAAGATACAAAATTAAATCACGTCGAAAACTATACGCACGGTAAATGGTGCACCAGCGTGCACAGTGAATGGTGACATAGAACGGTACGAGGCGACCTTAACATGATATTTGTAAACATAATTTTTGAGTATTTTTTTGTTATGCATCACTGATTTAAGATTTTTCCCTGAATTATGGTACAATTTCACGCTTTGTAGCGGTATTCTAGTTCGCTTCTAATGATTTGGAAAAAAGATATAATATTTCGAAGTGCAGATTTTTTTAAATGCACGGTGAATGGTAGCTTGACGGTACTAGATGGAACTGTGAATTAAAATGAAGAGCAATATTGATCGCTATGAATAAAAATTATACATCTACATTTTTTGTTTGATTTCATATTTAATTTGATGAATACAATCAGAGTGTCCGGATATTGGTTCCGTCCGGATTTTGATTCACCACGGTATATTTCAATCAGTGAACTCAATGACATTTATGTTTGCATAATGACAGCTCGTCCCATAGTAAAATTTGCAGAGGGGTGATTCACAAGGGATTTTCATGCTGACTTTATACGTGTTTTAAAAATAATTCCAGGGCATGTAAAATTATGAAACTTTGGGTTCTGGTTCAATGTTTAATGTAGAATCAGAATATATATTAAAAAAACTGGATACCCCTTCAACAAGCCAATTGTTACAATCCGATCATTGATATAAAAATTTCTTCAGGTATTGTTTTTATATTTCTTCAAAAATTTTGTAGGACGATGTTTCTTTTAAATCAAATTAGCTATTTATTTAGAGAATCCTTAAAAGAATTTTATAAAGAATCAAGGAGTTCCTTCAGACAATATCGTAGGCATGTTTCATCAGAAATTTCTGTAGAATTAAGATATTCCTCGCGGATTTTTTCAAATTTTTCTTCAAACATTCCTTGATGAATCATAGGAAAAAAAATTGAAGACTTCCTTAGGAATTAAAAATAAAAATAATTTGAAGAATTTTGAATTCTTCAAGATGTTCTAAACGGAAACGCTGGAGAATGTCCGAAGGAAATCAATGGATAAATTTCTGGTAAACTTGGAGCTTCCTTGAAGAATGTAACGATCTTTGGAGGGAAATGATCTTTGGAATAAATCCAGATTTAATTCGTGAAGGTATCTTTTTCTTCTTTTTTGGCGTTACGTCCCTTGTTGATACTCGATTTTACGGGGAAAAAATCCGGGAAGAGTAGTACTACAGTAGAATACACATCCTGCATTAATGATTTCGTTGAAGAATCGTTTCCAAGAATACTTAAGTTCCCCTTAATGGAATATATTCCTATATTGTTGAATATCATGAAAAATAATCCATTATTATCATTTCCAGAAAATGTTCTCTGGCTGAAAATCTCTCTAATAAAGATAAAATAAAAAAAAATATTTCCAGAACTTACCTTAACGTGCCTATTATGATCCAGTAGCAGATTCTCCGGTTTCAAATCGCGATGCACAATCATATGGCGATGGCAATAGTCCACCCCGGAAATGATTTGCTGGAAGAACCGTCTCGCTTCCGATTCCTGCAGTTTGCCATTGTTCACGATGTAGTCGAACAGCTCTCCCCCGCTGACATATTCCATAATCATAAATATATCGGTCGGAGTGGATATCACCTGATACAGCTTAATTATGTGCGGATGTCGGAATAGCTTCAGGTTCTGAATCTCGCGACGAATTTTTCCCACCACATCCAAGCTTTTGATCTTCTGGCGGTTCAGGATTTTTACGGCGACCTTGTGTTTCGTTACCTGGTGTTCGCCGATTTTGACCTTCCCGAAGGTCCCCGTTCCCAAGGTGGCCCCCAGGATATAATGACCTATCTTTACCAGCGGCTGAGCCGTGGTCGTTCCCTTGTCGGTCATTGCGTCGCCCTTTTGACTAGACTAGATGGATTGAGATAAAAAATGTTAAGATCTCATTTAAAGCATCGAAACCAAGGCTGATCTTACCTCCCAACCAATGTTTCAATTATGCCCCACAAGATGCATAAATCTTTGAACTAGTACATCACTTTACTATAGCAATATTTTGCTAAAAAAATCGACTCGAAAAAATCAAAACGAATGTTCTTTTATTTTGTTCAATGAAAAAATTTTCTCACGCAAACCACCAGACGGCCCCTGACAGACACACTTCAAAGTTCGACCAAACTTCAGACTGAGCTTTTTAGTCCAGCGATACCACACGGGAAACAAAAATTATGGGCCGTATGAATAAAAAATAGAAATAATATTGTAAGTTCGCGGTCAATCGTTTTCAATGCATTTCGGCGAAGTTGGATTTTTCTCGGCATCCATGCCAGATACCCTACTTCGGAAGTAAGGCGCATTCGAGCGCTTCCAGATGCGAATTGAATGCACAAACTTCCGAAGTTAGGTATCTCCCATAGGTTCTGAGGAAAACCCAACTTCGGCGAGGAACCATTTCTAACTTTTTACCGCGCCGACAATAAACCATAGAAGAAGAATGTCGCTGGCGTCGCAGTAGGAACATATTTTGCTGGCGGAGATAGGCGGGGCTATAAATGTCAACGTGAAATTGTATGCAGTTTGACACTTATGTACCCAACATGTTTCTGAGCGAGAACAAAGGGAAAACTAGCGACATTATTCTTCTATAGTTTATTATTTCTATTGAATAAAATGTAGTAAAATTGAGTTTACTACATTCTCGGTAGTAAACGCTATATGTGGAACA
Source organism: Aedes aegypti (assembly GCF_002204515.2). Taxonomy (NCBI): domain Eukaryota; kingdom Metazoa; phylum Arthropoda; class Insecta; order Diptera; family Culicidae; genus Aedes; species Aedes aegypti. The sequence continues at coordinate 190,835,237 of NC_035109.1, read as the reverse complement.
CGAGTGGAAATGTTTGTGTCATTTTCCTTTCTAAACCTTTCGAACATACTACAAACAACGCATTGCTACACTCAGGCAAATGGACTATCGATAAACATAGGAACCCCTTTATGAAAATTCGCCACAAGGAATCGGGTTGAAATTCATAAACTTATTACAAGTAATAGGGTCCTAAAGCCATGGGCGTAAATAGCCATCAGACTTGAGGGGGGCCACGGCCCCTTCTCATGAGAGATAAAAGTCGTAAAGGATTTAGATAACTTAACAATGCTTGTTTCGATAATATTTGTGAACCGATTATAGTCGCGTACTTTCATACAGAGGTAGATTAAAACCTAAAAATCGTCCAAAACCGACTGATCAACTTTCTTAGATACAAAATGTCACTTTTATGGAAAAATAGTAAAAATTTATTTAAAAATCTATGTTTTCGTTTTATATTGCCAAGATGACGTATTCAACCCAATCTTATATTTAGATCTCGAATAGAATACAAGGATTTAAAAGCAGATTATAATCAGGATTTACCTTTCCAATTCGATTTGAACTAGATGTTTGAAAAGTTATAAAACAAGATAAAAATGTAAATGTAACACCCAAGCCTTTGAAAAAAAAAAATGCTTGCTAGTTTGAAAATATGGATTATTGTTGCTCAACATTTCTGTAGCAAACGATTCATTTCTCTGAACCTCTCGAATACAAAATTTGAACATAGGATTAAATAATACCTTTTTTTGTTAGAGTTAAAAACTTTAAATCCTAAGGCTGCTTGGCTACCATCATATTGAATGATTGAAGTTTTTTTGTATTCAAATAAAGCTGTTGTCAGAAAATTCGTACGATAACAGTTATTTGAAGAAAAAGGATGGAAGGTATTTTGCTCATGGATTTATTAATATCCAATCATAGTAAGGCAGAGCAAAACTTCGACCTTAGTGGTATAATCAATTTTTTTATAAAAACAATAACCTTCAACATATTTGCTACAATTTCGCTGATTGTCTTAAACAAACTTTTGCCTCATCGGTGGGGCTCGACACTTTTACGATAGACATACTTTATATAAACTTATGTTTACAGATAAATACACTCTAATTTTTCATCAAAAAATTGCCCAACGCCCAAAAAAACGTTTTTTGCAAAACTAGGTGAAAATGTGAAATTTGACTTTTTCGCACGATCAGGCAAATTTCGCTAAACTTGAAGATAATATGTGAATTTAGGGTAATTAGTAAATTTCTCTGCTAGATTATATGGGTCGAACTTTTAGCCTGCTGATTCGAACTTTTGACACACTATGGGCAAAAAATTGATTCCAAGCAATTATGTAGTTATTAATACATTTCAAATCATCCTTATGATGCATAAAAACGCCCTTACATAAAAAATCGAAGAAAATTTTATCCTTATTGTATGCACCGGTCCTCCACCGATGTAAACAAATGCATAGAGGGACCTGTTACATGAAAAGGCCTATGAAAGATTGATAAAAAATTATGTTTACGTCAAAAAACAAGAAATTGCCATTATTTTACCAAATCATAATCGACTCTTATAATATTTATAGTGAAAGTCTCTTACATGGACACTATAGCATTTATAAGCTTTGATTTGATTTGAGCTAGATCCCAAATCGAATCCTAAACATTCGATTTCTTATCATTATCGTTATTATACAAATAACGCAACGTCTTCTAATTACAAAAAATTTACATGAATGCATATATATTTATAACGAAAATAACATCTCTGAACCGAATTGATGTGGTTCCCATTCTGGAGATAGTCACTTATGATTTAAAAAGTTATAGTGGCGACTTCATTTGGAAGCGAAGTGAAGCTGTTCTTCTCGAAATGAATTAGCCCAGGGTTAAAAATCTCGTTAACAAAGACAAACAAAAAAAATGATGTTATGTCCATATAAACTACGTAAGACGCCAACAAAATTGGCGCAAGAAAAAATAATAAAAATAAATAAAAAAAAAAAGGTCATATTATACATAAACACTTATAGAAGAATTAAAATCGTGTCTTAAAACAATCTTCAGTATAAATAAGGTTTACGTTTATTCTACAGAAACAAATAGTAACATGGTCTTACAATCTTTCCAATCAAAAAACTTCAGAAAATTGGTGTCAACATAGCATTGAAAATTGTTGCGACATTTACGATTTTACATGGTTCGATGTGGTTTTTTGTACGAATCCGCCACTAACTTACTATATGTAAAGAAATTTCAATGTTCACATTTGAATGCAACTGCTTCACTGTCATCTACGTACGAACTGCTACGCTTACTGCACAATTGTTTATTTTCGAGATTTTTTTTTGTAGAATCTCATACACAAACATTTTCCAGTAACAACGATTCGTTTTAGATAATTGATCACAAAATATCGCAGCTTGTTTTAAAATATGAAAAGACTTTGGTTTTCTAATTAACAATACCACTACAAATGGATCAAGCCAGTTCTTATAGTTCTAAAACAAACAAGACAAAAAGGAAACAGTATGGCAGTATGTGACGTTTTAAAATTACATATTGCTATTGCCTGTCAAACAATGATCATCCATAAATTCATATTCAAAATGCATTTAATGCGTCTAGTATCATAAGTGGGCTTCGTGGCCATGCGGTTAGTATCGTCAGGCATTTAGCCGCATCGTGTCAAGGAGTGTGGGTTCGATTCCCGCTTCAGTCCGGAAAACTTTTCGAGAGGAATGTTTTCCGACTGTGCCACTGGGCGTTGCATGCTAGTCCGTTGTCTAGTGTGGTGCTTCCTTCAAAGGACAAATCCGTCCACTGGAAGCATTAACGTGTTGGTGTCTAAGTGTTTGATACTAAAAACTAGTTTTAACTATATTGTCATTTCTTCTCCATTTTTTTCGGGGGAGCCAAGGCCATGGCTCGGGGGGGCCAGGCCCCCCCCTGGTCCCTCCCTATTTACGCCAATGCCTAAAGCCCTGTCCTGATTTTAGTGCCAAACGCTTAAGTTTAGGCCAAAAACACATGTTTACTCAATTTTCCAATGTTTTCCGTTGGTTTAAGTCCGAAAAACATTTTTTTTTATGTTTATCTTGTTTTTATTCAACAACACAAAAGAGCATGTTACATCAACTACTTTAGCAATTTTTCCCGCTCAAATAACGGCTATATCAAGTTTAAACATTAATTTTAAAATTGGGTCCATAAATGAACCTTGGCACTTGAGATCATGTTTGACGTTCGCTTAGTCGACAAAAACACCACAGGGGTTTTAGTTTTAAAACTGGGGTTGTTCCTATCTGACATTTCGGAAGGGACACGCAAAACAAAACACACCCAAAATTTGAGTTTAAGCCAAGGGGTGTGGCAAAATCTTAAAAAACATAAAAAAATGTTTTTGGACTTAAACAAATGAAAAACATTAAAAATTGTACATGTTTTTGGCCAAAACTTAAGAGTTTAGCACTAAAATTGGGACAGGGCTTTAGGACCCTATTTCACCAGAATCTCAGTACTGGTGCTAGAAAATATGTGGTTCCTAATTTGATAGCTGTAGCCTCAAGATCTGTTCATAGATGTTAAGCTAATATTAAAAAAACCATCAATCACTGGCGTTGCAACGCATGTTGTTGCATTGTTGTTGCATGTATACATGGAAAGATTAAAATGCATGTTGCATAGGCACCAGCTCCATCCAAATGTGGCGCTTGAAAAAACGTAAATAAATGGGCCCGCCAGGAAGTGTCAAAGTTGGTAAACAAACGGAAAACATATCATGATTCGAAACGTCTCATTAAATCACCCCTATTCTTGCTTACGTACGAATGCGCTTTCGATCGAAAACCCTTTCGCATTCTCGTTTACGCCAGCAAAATCAAATGGGCAATGGATTCGAACGAATAGGATTCGATCGAAAGTTGGATCCGCCGTAAACAAGAATGAGGGCCTTATAGCTTTAGACAGCGAACTTACCATATTTTTGGGTAAATTTAGCTAAGCGTGATAGGTAAATTTGTACTAAAAAAGCTCGTTTTTAGTACATCGTCTGGGGCAGAAATTGACACAAACAAAACAAAAGACGCAGTAGTCGAAGCGCAGTTTCAGCGAAAACATTGAAGAGAACACATCTGTTTAGTGAAAAACGCTCCTTTCCGATAATTAAATATTTTGATAAGAGTGAACAAACAGCAAAGGCTAGTGCAAAAATGAAATTTCAATACAAGGAAGAACACCCATTCGAGAAGCGAAAGGCCGAGGGAGATAAAATCCGACGCAAATATCCGGAGCGAGTACCCGTGAGTAATCTGAGCCTAATTTGTTTGTTTTTCCCTCTCGATTTTGTTATTGCCATCAGAATGATTCATGACTATTGGAAAAATCAAGATGTCCGACACACTATTTTTCAAGGCAAACTTGGTGGATTTATATCGCAAGGCTTGCTGCGTGGGGTTGTGTTGCTGAGAATGGGTGTGTTTGTAGATTAGCTTTTTTTTTTTGCAATTTGCAGTTCCGCCAACTTAGATTGCAGGGAATGTAAAAATTTCAGCAACTTTGGTCAAGGTTATTACGTCATTAACAGGATCATTCCTTTGTTTTTTTTTTTTTTTTTTTCATTCGAGTGAATCGTATGATGTTTATGAAAAATAAACTAGTTCTAGGCGTGTATCCACTCCTAATACAATGAAAGTTTCCGTACGCAGTATTTATATGTGAAGAGTGTGAATGATTTCACTATGTCTAGAACTGCGTAGCTTCATCATGAAATTTGTGTATGAATGGCGAAATTCGCTAAAAGTTATTTCTGGGTTTCGAAATTGTTGATTGTATGTAAACAAAAGACAATCAGCTGAGCTGATTCAAACTGGTACAATCATTTTTTGCATCTGATCGGGATGGATGTGTGGTTGTTTTGCTCCTTTGTTTCACTCGTTTTGCTAGTATTTTTTGCACTTTGTAAATATCCATTGGCGTAAATAGGGGGAAGGCAGGGCTGGTCATGAGATTGACCCCCAAAAAGTTTTTGAAATAGAAGTGACAAGATCGACAAGATACTTATACTGCATGTTGGAAATAGGTTTTATTTTTGAATGTTCTCTCAGACTGTAAAATTCTTTGTTATTTTGTATGTTCTTGATGTTGAAATTCGCCGATGCACGTTTCAGAATTGGCAGACATAGTTTGATCCATTTGTGGTCTTATTGTTAATTAGAAAACTAAAGCCTTTTATGTTATTCAGCATGATTACAAATTTTAAAACCATATAACATTATAAAATAAATATTTGTTAGAGGAAAATGCTTCTGTTTAAGAATTATAAACACTTATCAATGCTGCTCAGAGATTTGTTTGAAACGAAATCTCGAGTACTTTGTTAAATCGACGTTATAACCTTTCATACGGTGTTGGGTACTCAAACTCTCAATACACTCAGGAGGGAAATCGTCACACTTACGTCGTGATCGAGCCACCAATAGCCGTGCACATCACAGCCACAAGCAGTCCGACGCAGACGAGATTGCCGACAACCGTGCACGTCACGGTCACCAGCGCAGGAAACACACCACCAGCAGCCGTGCACGCCACAGCCACCAACGGAATGCCGACAACCGCACACGTTGCGGTCACCAGCACAGGAACACTCCGACGAAGGACCACGGCAAGGATGCCGAAAATACGTTCACACTTCCAGCTTTGTGCCTCACACCTTCCAATTTCGGGTCGTGATCGCTTGCTCGCTAACGATAAATCACCAGGAGTGTAGCCTAATCGTGAAAACGACTCTATAATATTATCTTAGCAACTCCCGGCACACTCCTGTGAATCGTCGCATTAGCAATTTCGACCGAACAGCACCACCACAGCAGCTTCGCTTCACTGGAACAGCACCGCCGCACACCAATCGTTTGACGAACGAAGGAAAGAGGAACGCCGAACAAGACGCAACACGTTCACTGTCTTGCTCGACAACGCCGGCTCGGATGAGCGGCGCACACACACTCTTCGCGATGACTCGCCAACGCTGACCCGAAAGGGAGAGAGACACAGGCACACTCGTCGCCGTCTCGGCTCACGATCTCGTGGAAGCAGAGAAAAAGGAAAGGGAAAAAAATGCCAACCGATCGCCTCGTTGACCGGTCTGGCTCACTGTCACCACACTCTTCGGCTCTCGTTCAGAAAAGACTTTTACTTTTTGATGTTGTCGCGGGAATGGTTTTATTAAGACTGAATGAATATTGATTGGTTTCACTTTATTAACGAGATTTTTAGCCCTGGGCTAGTTCATCTCGGGACCAACGGCTTTACTTCCCTTCCGAAGGAAGTCGTCACTATAACTTTTTTACGTCATAAGTGACTATGTCGGGGATGGGATTCGATCCCAGGTCCTCGGCGTGAGAGGCGAGTGTTCTAACCACTACACCAGGTCCGTCCCCAATGAATATTGAAACAATGAATGCGCTTATATATTTTTCTCTACGGCTGTAACAGCCAATCAAGTTGAAGCCCAAGCTCCACCCATTCGATGCACAAGTTGGTGGAAACCGTCTCGTTGCGTTGTTCGCTGGTATAAGATGGGCTGGTTTGGATGGATTGCTTGCATAGCTTATTCTGCACGCGTAGGGCGCGTACATACGGGTTGAGCACGAAAGCAGCAAACCGGCTTATTCCGGGAAGAAATGGAACAGCTGCACCGTTCACAAGAAACGCGAAAGTTCTACGAGAAGCTTAACGCATCCCGAAAAGGCTTCGTGCCGCGAGCCGAAATGTGTAGGGATAAGGACGGAAGCATTTTGACGGACGGACATGAGGTGAAAGGTGGAAGCAGCACTACGATGAACACCTGAATGCCACGGAGAACACAGGGGCAGAGGGTTACGACAGCGGAGGAAGTGACTACGTTAGCACGGCGGATGAAGGAAACCAACCTGCTCCCACATTGAGGGAAGGATGCCATCATCCAGCAAAAGAATAACAAGGCCGCTGGTAAGGATGGTATCGGAGCTGAACTCATCAAAATGGGCCCGGAGAGGTTGGCCACCTGTCTGCACCGGCTGATTGTCAGAATCTGCGAAACGGAACAGCTGCCGGAGGAGTGGAAGCAAGGGGTTATATGCCCCATCTACAAAAAGGGCGACAAACTGGAATGTGAAAACTATCGTGCGATAACTATCCTAAATGCCGCCTACAATGTGCTATCCCAGGTTATCTTCCGTCGTCTATCACCAATAGCAAATGAGTTTGTGGGAAGTTATCAAGCTGGTTTCATCAACGGCCGCTCGACGACGGACCAAATCTTCACTGTACGGCAAATCATCCAGAAATGCCGTGAATACCAAGTCCCAACGCATCACCTGTTCATCGATTTTAAAGCGGCATATGATAGCATCGACCGCGAAGAGCTATGGAAAATTATGGACGAGTATAGCTTTCCCGGGAAGCTCACAAGACTAATAAGAGCAACGATGGACGGTGTGCAGAATAGCGTGAAGATTTCGGGCGAACATTCCAGTTCGCATTCCAGGGTGATGGATTTCCGTGCTGCTGTTCAACATCGCGCTAGAAGGTGTCATGCGGAGAGCCGGGTTCAATAACCGAGGTACGATTTTCACAAGATCCAGCCAATTTGTTTGCTTCGCGGATGATATGGATATTGTCGGCAGAACATTTGGAACGGTGGCAGACCTGTACACCCGCCTGAAACGTGAAGCGACAAAAGTCACAAGTGGTGAATGCGTCAAAAACAAAGTACATGCTGATAGGCGGAACCGAGTGCGACAGAGCCCGCCTGGGAAGCAGTGTTACGATAGACGGGGATACTTTTGAGGTGGTTGATGGGTTCGTCTACCTCGGATCCCTGTTAACGGCTGACGTATCATCAGTGGAAGTCGCGCCTACTATGGGCTCTAGAAGAAGCTGCGGTCGAGAAAGATTCACCTCCGCACCAAATTTAAACATGTACAGAACGCTTATAAGACCGGTGGTCCTCTATGGACATGAAGCATGGACCATGCTGGAAGAGGACCTGCAAGCACTTGGAGTGTTCGAACGAAGGGTTCTTAGGACGATCTTTGGCGGAGTGCAGGAGAACGGTGTGTGGCGGCGGAGAATGAACCACGAGCTCGCTAGGCTCTACGGCGAACCCAGTATCCAGAAGGTGGTGAAAGCCGGAAGTGTGCGCTGGGCAGGGCATGTTGCAAGACTACCGGGCAACAATCCTGCAAAGATGGTGTTCGCGTCGAATCCGGTTGGCACAAGAAGGCGGGGAGCACTGCGAGCGAGGTGACTTGATCAGGTGCAACAAGATCTGGAGAACGTGGGCCAAAATTGAAGTTGGAAAGACACAGCCATGACCGAGTAAATTGGCGTAACATCGTTAACGAGGTTTTATCAAATTAATAGATGTAACACCAACTCACATGATTTCTGATTTCGCCCTAAAAGCCATTGGTAACCGAGTATGTAGCTCATTGGTTTTAAGCAAATGAATGGAACAAGATCAAATCTAAAAATCACTTTTCTTAATTGCTAGCAATGTTTCGAATTTTGTTTGTCCTCTTACTGACAGTGCTAACTTTTTCTGAACTTTTCTTTAACTGTTTTACTTAGAGTTTTGAATTAAAGTTTAATAGCATTTTGCCGAAAGTTTTTGCACTCAAACATATTGGATTCAAAAGCTTTTTCTCGGTAGTAATGGTTCGAAAAAAAAACATCTTTTTTGTGAAAAGGCAAGTGTTCAAGTTCTATATAAATTCACATTAATGCCACAGTGTTAGTTTACGTCGCGCAGATTTGTCTCGTATGCGAATTACTTAAATGATACTCTATACGTTTTTGGCCCTTCAAACATGAGTATGATGGAATACAAACAGTTATCCTACAATCTTGAACAAATTGTTTTGTTAGGACTGGCCATTGCTACCGGTGGATACCTTGCTACAATAGATGGCAGCTCATATCATCATATGATAATCGAGCATATTGGATTCAAAAATTTCTTTAATCACAATAAATCCGGGTTTTTTTAACTATCTTTTATTTGTAAAAGCTTCTAATCGGTTAACTTATCGATTGAAAATTTTATAAGTAAGGTAGATGTTTCTACATGTGTAGTTTTGTTTTATTTTTATTCTTTATTTTCACTCTATATGTATCTACTATAGAGAACACTTAATCTTCATGAGGAAAAAATTGAAGGGTCATGGATTGAAATATTTTTAATTGGGAAGAAGAATTACTTGACCACGTCGATTATTTATTTCGGCATCTGTAGAAAAAGCTATTCAAATGCTTATCGATCTACCTCCTACAACTCGAAGGGGCCGTGTTCCCTATATCTGATGGCTATGACGCCTATGTAAATATCCGTGCCAATTCATCCACCATCCGATCACAAAACCCGAACAGATAAGTAACCACGTCGTCAGTCGTCTCAAAGTATACCACTTGGGTTACTTAGTACGAACTCAAGATGAAGGTGCTTTGTTTCGTGTTGTCGAAGCATCGCAATCGTTGAATGTGGAAGTAGGTAGTAGGTATTTATTCAGCTCAGCACATGTCGATTACGCTTGCGGATCATCGGTAGCAGGTGCGAAGTCGATATGCTAAATGATTACTACTATAGAGCATTCGTGGATCAGTCGCTTGGTTATTTTTTATAATTATTTTATAATCATTTGAAAACATTTACTTTAGGGTAAACATTCCTATAGTGGAGGCAGTTTGATTTGCCATATTACTAATAAATGTCTCTATGGTATTTTTCTATGGTGTACAATGTGAAAATGCTAGGTACAAGCAATTGAATAATAGTCATTAAATTTATTTTGCTTAAAAATTGCTTTTTCTCAGCCTAAAATATTTTTTTTTATTCCATTTCACGTAAATTTTAGAATGATTAAATCATTCTCAAGTACCCATGATGTTCAAGCTGCAATTTATGCATACAAACGGTGTATATAAAGCTATCATTAATGTATATGTACAATGATTTAAAGTAGGAAATGGTCCCAGTAGAGCCATATTGAATTTGTAACTTGTAACATTCACTCGATTTTTGTTGACACTAATCGCACGGCCACGAAGCCCAGTATCCTTGAACAGAATAATTACCTTCATTATTGGAACATGTTCCAATAATAATGGTTTTTGCTAATGTCTGCTCCTATAATAGAGTAATAATTTAATTTCCCATAACACTCACTGTTTTAGGAGCGTATCTGTCAAATGGATGATATATCCAATTTTAGTACCCCAAGACAATACGGAATAACTTCGATCATAGGTATTCCCAAATTATATTTTAACCTTCTAGTCATCGCGCGATTTTTCACCGTCAGAACCATCATGCTGCTGTTGTGGATGAAAAGCAAGTTTTTTAAACTACTGTTATACAAAATACAACAGCGCGACCAGTGAAGTGTTAAGTTGTACGGGAAGTTGTGACAATTTTAAGAAAATTTACCGAGAAATAAAAAAGTTGTGCACATTTTAATGTTTACTTGCTAAAGTAAAAAGTATTGGCTGGACGAAGTTTGAAGTCGCGGTAGTAGCATTTCAAAAGAGATAATCCGGCACAATGGATTTCGCTATTATCTGAGTAGGGCAAATGTACCACAAGTTAAGCAATGATTTCAGTACTTGGCTTTTGAACTTCAATATTTATCAATGGATGCAGTTAAATTAGTTCAACAGTCCATCAATAGTTAGTTGACTGTTCATCAATAGTTTTGATCAACCTTTTGATCACTTTAATTTTCATATAATTCAAATAATTATTGAGCTACACGAACTAATTCGATTCAGCTAATGTTCGTCGAAAATCGTTCGTTCTCCTATGCTATCATGAAAAATGGAGGGTTAAGTGCACTATAATTTTTCATTATATTTATTAAGGACAGTTTATCACTTTAGTGGCATTCGTGTCAGCGTTAACTAATTTATTTACTATATATGTATATTAAATTACATTGTATATATTTTTCAAAAACTGTAGAATTGCTGTTTCTCGTTGTAGGATATAATTATTATTAAGGTACCGTGGGGCAAATGGGTAATGGATTTCACGGGTCTGGGTCATTTGGCATAAAGCCATTTGGCATAAGGTCATTTGGCATAACGCCATTTGGCATAAAGGACATTTGGCATAACAGCCATTTGGCATAACGGTCATTTGGCATAATTTTAAACAATGTTAAAATAAAGGGTCATTTGGCATAACGGACATTTGGCATAATATCAAACCATCTGAAAAGTAAGGTTTATTCGGTATAATAATTCAGATATTCCTTTTTTTATGTGAAATTTTTTTTGTAATATTACGCAAAAGAAAAAGTCATGTTAAAAAGAAGGTCAAATTCCTATATAACAAAATAACGCATCGAACTGCTATGCAATAACCCTCGAAAGAATACCTTATGTTTAAAAGAAGGGTAAATCTCTAGATAAATATCATGACTAAACAGAATAACAGAAGAAAAAAAATGCAGCAACATTGCTACTACAATTATCTTTTAAATAACATTTCGTGTTCCAACGAACTCAATCAACCAGTGCACACTGGTCCAGGAAGCTAATTTAGGCGGACATGAGATTTTCGTCTCGATTTATTGATTTTAGAGCCATAGTTGCTTCTGCTAAAATTTTCAGAACTTTCGGTTCCGGGTCATTTGGCCGAATGTTATTTGGTTGAATGCCATTTGGCCGGAAGGGTCATTTGGCCGAATGCCGTTCGGCCGAAATTGAAAACAAAAGTGAACTAGCATGGATTTATAATGAATTTCAAAGAACTCATTCAGCTTATTCATGAATAAGGTTACACCATCATTGATATACACATAATTAGCATTTTAGTAGTATTTCAAGAAACAATTCGTGCTGAAAGAAGAACCTGGTGTAGTGGTTAGAACACACGCCTCTCACGCCGAGGACCTGGGATCGAATCCCATCCCCGAGATAGTCACTAAAAATTTCAGTGACGACTTCCTTCGGAAGGGAAGTAAAGCTGTTGGTCTCGAGATGAACTAGCCCAGGGCTAAAAATCTCGTTAATAAAGATAGAAAAAAAAGAACATCCTAAATGTAAGCAGTTATTCACTTCTCTGCTAGCGGCGATAGCCACCTGCAGATGTTTGTAGTTAGATTTTGACAGTAACCAAAAAGGTTTAAGACTTATTCGTCCTTTTGCTGGATCTGGTTGTTTTGATCCCTCGGATCGTACTAAGTAATATATGTCATAGCTCTAGCAACCACAAGTCTTGGTTTCTTTGACTTAAATATTCCCCGAGTCGTTTATTGTTATACGCAAGCAGGAGGAGAATGACACTCACCCAAGTTGGGGTAAAAAAAATGTGTTTTGAATAAGACGTAACCCGACCAACCAGTCTTCATAATTCTTTATAGATCTTTGACCAACGATGGCGATCGCTAACGGTTCAAAACGAATCTATATCGATCGCTGTCAAAAATCACTGGCTGGTTGACCGGGAAGGGATTCTGGGGTAATATTCACCCTTGAGGCAAAACAACCCCCACGGTGCCTTTTATGAGTATTTGTAAAAAAATTGGAAAAGATTCGTCAAGCGCGGATAGGAGTGACCCACAACATGCGATTTTACAAATCCAACTTCCAGAAAAATGTCTAATTTTTTCTAAAATATTTGTAGAATCCCCGAAAAGTCGTTTTTCTCCTGGGGTGCATATTACCCCTGATACCCTTATTATAAGCTTTAACATGAATAACTATGAGAAATACTTCACTCTTGAAAGAACAGCCTATGATCAAAAGAAGGAAAAATCTCTTATGAAAATTTAGGCAAGTATAATGCATATAATAGTTTTATCAGTACAACTACAAAGAACTTCCGATGATTTAAAGAAGGTAGAATTTCCAATTAAAATATAAGCTGAACTATTTTCAAAAGTATAACTCGAATGAATAGCCTATGTGCAAAAGAAGGAAAAAAATCTGATGAAATCAATAAAACACTTGAAACCTTATTACACATTTGGTAGTCCAAAGGCGAATTAACCGTTACCTCAGAGTCTTGTGAGGAGTTGTGAGGAGTTCACAACTTCGTCCTGAATTAACGGGTCGATTTTATCATTCTCTTAGAGCTCTTATAGAGTGACAAAAAATTACGTCCCGTCACATTATGAAAAACAACAAATTAATTAGCTTATCTAATAACTGGCCACACTAATGAAACCTACATATCAGAGGTGGTGTTATTTGATTTTTATTTTCATGATTCAGCCAAACGGCATTCGGCCAAGTGGCCGGACACCGAATTTTCAGTACTACAAAGTGTACGCATCATTTTTTTTTACGGTGATTACAAGAGTAAAGTAGGAATAGGCCAACTTCTTTATTTTAACGAATCGTGAGTTGGTATGTTCAGCAAAGTTGTAGCAAATGATAAGAGTTGCTTAATATCAGTCATAACAGCGTATGGCTGATTTACATAAACTATTAATATCAGTTGCGAGCTTTAGAAAATATATTGAAATTATGCCAAATGTCCGTTATGCCAAATGACCCTCATCTTTCACTTAGTTAAAAATTATGCCAAATGTCCGTTATGCCAAATGACCGTTATGCCAAATGTCCTTTATGCCAAATGGCGTTATGCCAAATGACCTTATGCCAAATGGCTTTATGCCAAATGGCCCGCTCCCGGAATTCACATAGTTGGAATTCTTCAAATTCTAGAGATTTTAAATTAAAATAAATGAGGTCGTGTATATTTTTAGCTTGACTCTCATCAAATATAAGCAGTTTACTGAAATAGATTTTTATGTAAAATTAAAGAAAAAAGTACAAAAAAAGTTTTTGAAAACCGTCTCCTTATCGTTTTGAACTATAAATTCAAAAACTAACAGTTATATTCACGATTTCTGTTACCTTTAACATTTGTTAACCCTCTAATACCCAAATTTTTTTTTTTTTTGGTGAAAAAACTCTTGTAGGTTGCTTTTGTGACAAGAAAACCAAAAAATATATAATTAGTTCATAAAACTCAACGATTTATTAATTATACTTAAAAATGTGTAACCCGTCTAAAGGCGGGGTTGGGGAGCTGAGAGAAAAAAATGAAAGGCGTGTTTTGCTTTCAATTAGTTAAGATGCTTTTTCTTTGTGATGAAACTCGTAAAAACAGTTCTTTTGTGACTGTAGGCACAAATGAATGCTGCATTTGCGACATTTCACTTGGGTTTCAGACTTGCAGCCTTGATTTTTGCAGGTTCTTTTTTCGGACCGAGGTACAATTTCTGGGAAGTGGTCTGTAACATCATATCTCGTTTCAGGTGGTGGGAGATACCCTCGCTTCGGAATCGATGCTTTCTTCATAGCGATGATCCGTGGTCGACCGGGTGGTCTAGGGGCCTCAGGAGCTTTGTATGTGCACATTGCCTTTGCAACCTCAGCTCGAAAATTAGGTAGCTGGAACAGTTCGGATGATGGATCTGTTTTGTGTACACGTTTGAACAAATCATACGCGTTCACCATATCTAGCAAATGATACATCAAACGGTTCGTATATTTTCTGGTTTTGACCCGAATTCGGTATCGCCCAATGAGTCCGTCAGCCATGTCGACACCACCCATATGACGGTTATATTCATTAATCATGGGTGGGCATGGGATGTCAACACGACATTTAGCAGACCGTACAAATCGGGTCACGGTTTCTGTACTGGGATCATTTTCTGACCGCGACTTGGTGCCTATAAAAGACGATACCATTCTCACTGCTTTATTATCCTTCCAAACAGTCGCTGATAATGCAACTCCATGGACAGTTCCAACAAATTCCGTTGAGTATCCGCGATCATACTTTTTCAAGGCAGTGTCCGTTGGAAGCTTGTTGTTAGGGATTCGGTTGTTGCGTATGGTTCCCAAAGCATATATACCTGTAACAAAAGATAGTTTCCTTTTTAATTTGACACTGTTCAAAGTACCTAGTACAGTGTACATACCTCTAGAGCGTAGATAAGTTAACAACGGCAATGATGTGTAAAAGTTATCAAAATACATTATATGATTTCTGAAATCAGGAAGTATTCTTGATAGCCTTACAACGACATTTGCCGCTGCCCCCAAATCAGGAGCTCCCGGAAGTACCACATTGTCGCCAGCTCCACCGTAAACTTCGAAACGGTACGAGAATCCGTATGAATCCGATAAAACAAATAGCTTAAACCCCCACTTATGGGGTTTGTTCGCTAAATATTGTCGAATAATTGCCTTCATTTTAGTGGCACACATCTGTTCATCTACGCAGAGATGTTGGGAGAGTGGGACCGTTTTGAATTTTTCGTTAAAATGATCAATAATGGGCCTGATTTTATACAGTCGATCATGCATCGTTGAAGTTGTGGATGGAATTATCGTTAAAGTGTAAATATCGGCGAACCTCATCAAATCTGTTCCGGTTCATTGTATTCCGGATCGGCAGGAATGCATATTCACTCCAATAAGACTTCATGCTCGGGTGGCAATCGAGCATAAAAGGAGCGGCATCCGTTACTGCGCGGTTGTCACTCTGGATGTGAAGAATGCGTTCAACAGCGCAAGCTGGGAAGCAATAGCACACGCGCTTCACCGCCTCAAGGTACCGGTGCAGTTGTGTAAGCTTCTAGAAAGCTATTTTGATGGTAGGATTCTACTGTATGACACAGAGGAGGGGCAGAAAAGCGTTCGAATTACCGCGGGAGTACCTCAAGGTTCAAGCCTGAGCCCTCTGTTATGGAATGCGATGTACGATGACGTACTGAGGCTGCCCCTTCCGACGGGTGTTAAGATTGTTGGCTTCGCCGACGATATCACCCTAGTGGTCTATGGTGAATCGATGGAGGAAGTAGAGTTGACAGCAGCGCACTCTATTTCCCTGGTTGAGGAATGGATGAAGTCTAGGAAACTAGGACTGGCCCGTCACAAGACTGAGGTGGTGGTGGTCAACAACCGCAGGTCCGAGCAACGGGCGCTTATCTCGGTAGGTGATTGCACCATAGAGTCCAAGCGATCCCTTAGGCATCTTGGGGTAATGATCGATGACAAGCTGAGCTTCGCTAGCCACGTTGTATATGCCTGTAAAAGGGCATCTACGGCTATAGCGGCGCTTTCGAGGATGATGTCTAACAGCTCTGCTGTAATTGCCAGCAAACGCAAGCTGCTGGCAAGCGTGGCGCTATCCATACTAAGGTATGGAGGACCAATCTGGTCAAAAGCGCTTAGAACGAACAGAAACCTAAAGCGGTTGGAAAGCACGTACAGGATAATGTGCTTAAGAGTAGCAAGTGCATACCGGACGGTATCTAAAGAGGCCGTGTGCATCATAGCCGGGATGACGCCCATCGGGCTCATCATCAAGGAAGATGTTCAATGCTTCAACCAAAGGGGTACCAGAGGAGTCCGCGACACGTGTAAAGAGGAAACGCTCAGAAGCTGGCAGCAGGAATGGGATAACTCCACTAAGGGTAGATGGACCCATCGACTAATACCAAATGTGTCAGATTGGTATGGTAGAAGCCATGGGGAAGTGAACTTCCACCTGACGCAGTTTCTGTCAGGACATGATTGCTATAGATAGTACCTGCATAGTTTCGGGCACTCAGAATCTCCTGCGTGCCCCAATTGTGCTGGTGTAGAGGAAACAGCGGAGCATGTCGTGTTCGATTGCCCCCGTTTCATTGTTGTGAGAGGTCGCATGCTCACTACATGCGGAGGAGACACGTCCCCCGACAATATTATAGAGAGAATTTGTTGCGGATGCCGAGTGCTGGAATGCAGTAACTACGGCTGTCACTCACATTTTGTTAGAATTGCAGCGTCTATGGCGCGCCGACCAAGAGTTGGCTGCAGAGGATTAGCCCTGCCGAGGCTGGTCCCTTGTAACATTGTTAAAGTCGGCTAGGAGAAGCATTTTGCCTAGGCTACTTCTGCTACACGTGTTGTGCTATATGCACTGGTCCCTTCCCGAAGAAATACCGTAAGGTGGTTCCGGGGAGATGAGGGTCTGAGTCCAAGGGTCATGTCGATGCACTGTTCACCACTTGAGCAATTCTAAATGAATTGCTCATGCACAGTGCATAGGCTGGTTTTAGCGGGTCGTCGTTGGTGCGTCATCCCCGCATTCCCTGAGTTATCTTCTCAGGGGATCTGTTTGCAGATTTCCCCCTTGTAAAAAACAAAAAAAAAATGCTCGGGTATCTGAAGACGGACATGTACAACAGAATCCCAAAATATTTCCTTATTTCCATCGCTGTCGTGCAGAAGCGGTTCATGATGTTCTTCTCCTTCGCATAAAGGTTAGTTTGATCTGCAATGTATTCCAAAATCCCGTCGACGAAGTATGAAAAGCACTTGAATGGTGTGTCCAGGCTTTTGAACTGTTCAAGCTCAGGTTCGTCAAACAGGAGTTCCTGTTCGCGAACAAGAAGATTTCCTTTCCTCCATTTAATATTTTTGAAATCGGTAAACGTAGGATCGATTTTGTCTGCAGATCCCGTAAATGCTCCGGGTCCTACGAGTGGAACAACCTTCTTTGTCTTTTGTTGGACGTTTTCCTGTTGAATGCTATGTTCCTTGCGTCGTTTGGATGGAGCAGGTGATGAAAACAGTTCTTCAATTTCTGGGTCATTATAGTACTCATCATCACTGACGAAGTCTCCTCCAGGATCAATTTCGTCATCCGTATCGAACTCAACATCCAACGACTCAAGCAGTTCCTCAGCCTGCCGATCACTCAACAGACAAAGATTTCCTCGTCGACGGCAGGTCATAGCGTTCCAGAAGAACAAATCTATATAGGAAAACACAAAAAATAACAACTTCTTTAAAAAAATTTGGGGTGGGTAATGTCTATTACATTACCGCGGGGTTGACGTAGAACTACGATGATTAATAATTTGATTTGTCATGTGTATGAATTTGTAAGTGTACTAGTTTTGTGTTGTTATTGATCGGATGAAATTTTCAGAAGTTAACTCTTTTTGGACTCATTTTGGTAGTCCTGAAAAGAACCATTTGTCGTTCTGTGGTTTCGAGAACCAGTGTATGGTGTTCCAGGAATAATGCCAGATAATTGAATTTGTTTGTTTGGGCGTTGCTTCCTTGTGTTGCTTGGTTGGGTGATCGGTTTCTGGCTCCAGCTGTAGTTCGCCAACCTCCTCCAGTAGATTAGATGTTTGATAGCTCGGGTGCTTCGATCGTGATAAGCGATAGAATCGGTCCAGTGCTTTGGTCTGTAGCAATATCCATTGCATGAGCATTTAGGCTCTGTACATTGATACTCATCAATATGCAGGCTGGGCCGCTATGATCCAGTATTTCACGTCTCAAAGCGTCACTAATCGATGATTGCCTAAGCGCTGCAGCTCATTCCTCAAGTCAACCCTTGGAATTGCTGCCTTTGGCGTGATGGAACTGGGAAGAATTGGTAGAGTTTGTCAAAAATAGTCCTTGCAGTAAAGTAACCCGCGACAAACCAACATATACCAATTGCTGATCCTGGCTTTTGTTATAGTCGTACACGACCTCGGGGAAAGTTCCACCTTGCGACTTATGAACAGTTAAAGCACAGGCACTAACCATCGGGAACTGAATGCGTTTGCATTTGATTATGCCGCACAGTTTGAAAGTAAAATAAAAATTCTCTATACAGGAGTGAAATTGGAATTTCAAAACCAAGAGCCTTACGTTGGCATGAAATATTTTGAACTCTTATAACTGTTTGCTGGTTTAACGAAATTCTTTGAATGGCACCTCAATTGAAAGACAAGACATCAAATGGTCATGTCGTTTACTTACTGAATCCCACATAACTGTCCAAATAGTTTAATAACTGTTTTAAAAGAGAACGTTGATTTCAAGCAAATTTATAAATAGGGGTGCTAGAGAAAATTTGACGTCATTTGCTTTCAATTCTCCGCTTGGATCGCATCTCAGCAGGCAGTAGATCGTCTGGCTCTAACCGGGCGTACTTCTCAGGCACAGACATCGATAGTGAGGGACCTCCCCGTTTGTCTTGCTTCGCTCAAATCAAACTGTCGAGCGAGCGAGAGAAGATGCCGTCCGAAGCCAAAGTCATCACCGCTGCCGCCGCCAAAAAGAAGAAGAGGAAGCATTCCACAGGAAAATTTGCGGTCGAACTGTGAACACGGTCGGGCAAGTCATTCTCGCTTTGTGGTTCACCGCTTGTTTGCGTTCACCCAGCCATCGTCATCGCCGCCATCATCAGATTTTGACTTAAGCCCGGTGATCCACTACCTGTTACTGTTGTGCGCCATCCACGTCACGAAACTTTCGGTTCGTCGTATAAGCAAATAACTTGCTCAAATTTATACATTTGAGTTGAGGATTCCCCGTTTGACCATGGCAATCAACTGATAACATCCCGCAGTGTTATTTATCTGTAAGAGCATCAAAGCTAACAAAGCCATCGGCCCTTTTCAGGGTCATCAAATTAGTATCAAAGAGTTAAAAGCGAACTTTATATATGACTTCATATATTCCTAAATCAATTTCACAGCTTCATACAAAATTTCATTTGTCATGAATAATTTATGACTCAACATTTTGAAACTGTAATCGCGGACGCTGCTGCAGTGCCATCGGGGTGAGTGCTCAACATTCTACAACAATTGTAAAATAGAGTGGCATTTCCAACAGCGTCTTTGATGTTCCATATTTTGTGGGAACACTTTGATTGGCAAAATTATCACATGTAACAAAATTGCGACATATTAAGAATGCTTTTGAAAAGACATTCTCATTGAACAATTGTAATAATTTTGGCACCCATGGATCAGAAATTTACCGTCATAATAAAGAAAACTATTGATTATCAATATCTCGTATTGAATATTTAGTTAATGTCAACCCTTCCAGCAATTCATGTTCGACCAATTTCTCACACATTAGCATTCTCCGCAATTTTCAAGAAATTTTAAGCCCAACACATTATTGGCACATACCCATTTCCCAGATTGGTCGATCAGAAAACGAAGAGCACAAAAGGGAGGAGCATCATCTGCTATTCTGAGGTTATAAAACATGCTTCCTTCGTCGGATTCAGTTTCATTCTAATTCCGCTTTCGAGCTGGTAAGAGCTCCTCCGAACTTGCTCAGCGAGAAGTCCCTCGCTGCTAGAAATCTGCTGAGCTGTTAATCTTCAAGCTGCCAATCCAGCATCTGGCCTGTGAAATCGCTCAAAATTTCTAGGTTGACCGATCCGCGCTTCTAGATTTCGCCTCGTGGTCACAGCATCCAAGCTCAATCGGCCCTTTTCAGGGCCAACATACGTTCATAAAAGGGTTTATTGGATGATATTTACTGATTTATCTATTATGATCTAAATATCGCGGTATACTACAATTTGGTTCACATAATTTACCCCACATAATTACATGAATTTGAGAATTTACCACAGCAGCGCCGTCGGACCGTAATAACATCATGCTACTCAGCATTGTATGGTATTTCTAACAGCATCGTTGATTTATCATATAATGGGGGAACACTTCCTAAATTCTCGAGTATGGAAATTGAAAAATTGCGACAGATTTTAAATACTGTTCAATAAACTGTTTCCTGACCAATTGTAATAAGCAACTATTGATCTGAAATTTTTCTACATATTAGTCTATTGCGTTAATCTGAGAAATAGGCTATATGAAATTGATGTCTTGGCAAGGGATGTACAAGATGAGCATTATGTATTAATTTTCCAATTTCCGTACTCGAGAATTTTGGAAGCGGGGGCCGCGATGCTCGGGATGGATTGTCCTCCATGACTGGTCCTGGCTGGAAATATTCGTGGGGAGAAACTCGACCCTTTGCTGCAGGAATTTCATTAACAACTCTTTGGTAAAGCAGAAATTTTCCGAGGAAAATTCTGCTAAAAGTGAACTTTTTCAAAACAACTCTTATTGATTGGAATATTTATCAACAACTCTTTGTTAAGTAAAATCATCCTAAATAACTCTTTGCTCCATCGCCAAACCAAACCATTTCATTGAATTCATCAAGTACAAGAATATGAATAGTAAGGAGAGGCAGATGGTGTATATTTTGCTGGCGTTACTTTCCAACAGGTCGCCGGTTGGCGCTGACTACTAATCCGTCCAATGAATGATTTTCAGTTGTTGCTTTCGCTCTCTGGTTCCGTTCGCTACTCGCACACTGCTGTGGCTTTCACGCGCTCTTCTTTGTTGTTCCGCTGCTTGATCCGTTCGTTATGCCGTTCGATTTGTGAATGAGCTGGGAGCAGAACAACCAGTGGTTTTATTTGCTCGAGCTCCGTTCACCGATGGCGAGTGGTGGGGCTCTCGCTTGGTTGTTTCGTCACTCCGTTCGCTACTCGCACGCGATTGGTTATTGCTTTCGCGCTATTTTCGTTGATGGTGTAATTCTTCGCTGAGAAAAAAACTGCAGCTCTTTTGATTTTTCATGCAAAATGACCAACTTTGATAAACTATACCTCAGTTATTTATGGACTGATTTGAATGAAATTTTAACATAATATCAGACATAACTTAAATTTTAACCTATGTTTTTGATTGATTTTTCCAATCACACGTTGAAAAGCAGTAACGGTTTGACTAAAGTGATTTTTTTGACGATTTTTTATGATTGACACAACTTAACATATTGAAGGAATAGCTTCATGGTATCTTCAAAAAGTTGTAGATTTTGACGAGATGAATAAGTTTGCTGAAGACAGTTTTTGTGTAAGGCTATCAGATTTTTAGATAAAAAGTTTTGAATTTTTCGTCGAAAATTACAGTTTAGTCAAACCGTTATTACTTATAAACTTGTGATTGGAAAAATTATTCAAATATATATGTTAAAATTCAAGTTACATCTGATGTTCTGTGAAAGTTTCATTCGAAAATAATTGCATAAATAACTGAGATCTAACTTACCAAAGTTGGTCATTTTGTATGGAAGATCGAAAAAGTTGCAAATGCATACGAATAAGTTGGGGCCTTCCTTAGCCGAGTGGTTAGAGTCCGCGGCTACAAAGCCATGCTGAGGGTGTCTGGGTTCGATTCCCGGTCGGTCCAGGATCTTTTCGTAATGGAAATTTTCTTGACTTCCCTGGGCATAGAGTATAATCGTACCTGCAACACGATATACGAATGCAAAAATGGAAACTTTGGCAAAGAAAGCTCTTAGTTAATAACTGTGGAAGTTTCATAAGAACACTAAGCTGAGAAGCAGGCTCTGTCCCAGTGAGGACGTTAATGCCAAGAAGAAGAAGATGTGAATAAGTTCTCTGTTCATTCGACAAACAAGCTTAATATTTCATGGGTACACAACAGCAACAGGGTAGCGGATCACAGGGATTTAGTTGAAATCTGGAAACGTAGCTCAATCTTGAAATCTTGAGCGATTTCACAAACCAGATTCTGGATTAACAGCTCAGCAGGCTTCTAGCAGCGAGGTACTTCTCGCTAAGCAAGTTCATAGCTGAGAGAGACTTGCGAAGAGGAAAAATATCAACGTCATATGCAGCCCAGATTCCCCTCTCACGAAACGTCAAATGCAGCCCATTGTTTTTATGGCTGAAAAAGTGCAAAGTATTGTGTTCAAAGTAAATTGTTATTAAAAACCTCAGTCAGCGGAGCAGTTTTTACCAAAGTTGCTGATACATCTAAGCAGAAGATTAATTATTTCTAATGTCTGCTACGTTTGCTGGCATGAAATTTCACTCAAACGGCTATTTATGATTCGATGTGATGCAAACTCAATCATTTTTTTGCTGAGAGGTTCATGTGAGGGTTTGAACGGCTTGCGCATAATTGGTATAAACAAAAAGGGGAATTAGAAAAAAACTCAGCAATCACAGAAAAAGAAGACCGTCTTCGCGAGTCTCGTCTCAGGTTCATAGGAGCTCTTACCAGCTCGAAAGCGGAAATGGAATGAAACTGAATCCAACGAAGGCAGCATGTTTTATAAACTTGTAATAGCAGATGATGCTCCTCCCTTTTGTGCTTTTCGCTTTCTGATCGACCAATCTGGGAAATGGGTATGTGCCAATAATGTGTTTTGCTTGGAATTACTTGAAAATTGCGGAGAAAACTAATACGTGAGAAATTGGTCGAACATGAATTGTTGGAATGATTGGCATTCCCTAAATATTCAATACGAGCTATTGATAATTAATAGTTTTCTTTATTATGACGGTAAATTTCTGATCCATGGGTGCCAAAATTATTATAGTTGTTCAATGAGAATGTCTTTTCAAAAGCATTCTAAATATGTCGCAATTTTGTCACATGGGATAATTTTCCTAATCAAAGTGTTCCCATAAAATATGGAACATAAAAGGCGCTGTTGGAAAAGCCACTCTATTTTGCAATCGTTGTGAAATGTTGAGCACTCACCCCGACGGCACTGCAGCAGCGTCCGCGAGTACAATCTCAAATGGTTGAGTCATAAATTATTCACGACAAATGAAATTTTGTATGAGGCCGTCGGAAATATTTCTCTTTTAACTCTTTTCCACAAATTTGATGGCTCTGAAAAGAACCGATGGCTTTTTAGCTTCGATGTTGTTACGGATACATAACACTGCTCGGACCAGCAAAACTCAGGGGGCTTCTGGTATTTGCTCCTAATGGGATTGCTTCTTGACCACCAATGATGATTTCATCACGAGTCGAAATATTGAAGCGCGGGTCAACAGCTCCTCGGCCGATGAAATTTGCGGCGGCGATGACGATGGCTGGGTGAACGCAAACAAGCGGTGAACCACAAAGCGAGAATGACTCGCCCGACCGTGTTCACAGTTCGACCGCAATTTCTCCTGTAGATTGCTTCCTCTTCTTCTTCTAGGCGGCGGCAGCGGTGATGGCTTTAGCTTCGGACGGCATCTTCTCTCGCTCGCTCGACAGTTTGATTTGAGCGAAGCAAGACAAACGGGGGCGTCCTTCGCTATCGATGTCTGTGCCTGAGAAGCACGCCCAGTCAGAACAAGCCAATCTGTCGCCTGCTGAGATGCGAGCCAATCGGAGAGTGAAAAGCAAATGACGTCAAATTTACTCTAGCCACCCCTATTTATAGATTTGCTTGAAATCAACGTTCTCTTTTAAAACAGTTATTAAACTATTTGGACAGGTATGTGGGATTCAGTAAGTAAACGACATGAAGCTTTGATGTCTTATCTTTCGATTGAGATGCTAATCAAGAAATTTCGTTAAGCCAGCGAAAAGTTATAAACGTTTAAAATATTTCATGCCAACGTAACGCTCTTGGTTTTGAAATTCCAATTTCACTCCTGTATAGAGAAGAGAGACGTACTTCTACGTCAAAAATCGCCTCCACTATAAAAATTGGGTTACTAGTATTTTGCTAAGGTGAGGCAATATTTTTGCGCTCAACTCCTCAATACCGCCTTTAGACGGGCTGTAATTTTGATTAGAATTTGGGGTGTTTTGATTAATTTTTTAACAAAAAAATGTATTCACCGTAAAATATCACTGTTTTATTACTTACCGATAATTTTTTCGCAGATTAAAACCACCAAAAATTATGAAAGTTTGTCACTTTAACTACACACTGAACATCAAAATAGTTTTTTTTTCTTTTTTTTCACCAATTTCCAACTTTCAACATAGAATTCTTGTGACGCGTGACAGTCAACATAAAAACAAGGTGTGTGTAGCATAGGTCAACGTGTTGCGAAAATGTTCATGTGTGGGTGGTAAATAAATTTGGCGTTTTGACGTTGTTGCATTAATTTTGCTGAAGCTCGTCTAAAGGCGGGGTTGGGTAGTAGAGGGTTAAGGGGAATGAAAAAAAGCATAAGTAACATGTAAACAAAGGTAATTTTATTCTTGTCACTTGAATTTTCTTCTGTTCAGTTATGTTTATTGAAATGATTCGACAACGTTATAACTGCAACTTTTCCAATGTTAGTTCTCACATCATGGGACAGCAATTGCATTTCTGCTCTGTAGAATTTTCTCCGCTCGTTATTTGTTTTTTAAGAAAATCGGATATGACTTCGGACAACACTTCGGAAGAAATCAAACTGAATCCTTCAATAAAGTATTTAGAAACGTTTGTTTGTAGATAGTGTTGTGAAACGATCTGCCGAGGTAGGACCGGCTAACAACATAAAACGCCACAAAATGCAAAATAAGTGTGCAAACATTTTATTCATGCTCTATAACATCTTCCCCAATTAACATTGCTAGCTGAATAACAGCTTCTTCAGCTAAAATGTTGTTTATACAGCCTATTTTCAGCTGAATATACTGTTATTCAGCTACCAATGTTACTTGGGTCTTCCTTTCTCCTACTCTGCACCCTAACTAGCAAGCTAGCTAGGTATTTCTCCCTCATGGGTATTATCTTTTTCTGTGAGTACTCACGATTGTTTCTTCTATCATGCTGGACTGCACTGGTCGACCCCTAGTCGATTTGCGCTAATCGTCGAAGATTCGGCTGCCCGCGATGCTACCGCTGCCCCGCGACCGCTCTCTAACCGGCGAAACGGATTTGGTCTAGGCAGTTCGCTCGTCGCAGTGGTGGGTCTTGACGATGTCGTTCGGGGTGTTGCCTGCGATCCTATCGTAGTACCGTAGTACCACTCGATCAATCGAAAGGCGTTCACTACGGTCGACACTCAAGCAGTCGTCCTGGAATGTGATGAAATGGCTGTCTATTCCGAGTCCGTTCAGTCTTCCGCACGTGTCGCGCTCCGGTAACTGCTCGGATCGTCACATTGCTGATGGCTCTTGCGGAAGCTCGCCCCCTTCAGAATCCTTTCCCTCGTATGATCAATCTTTGCCTTTTCGCGGATTGGTTTTAACCTCGCGGCCGATGAATTTAATCCCGTCTTCTGGCGGCACACTTTGGGTGAACCTGAGCGACTTCGCTTTTAGCTGACTGGTGGAACACTGTATTTTTGTTCCACCACACTGATTTTTCCACTTCACTCAGGTACTCGGTGGTCTTGTTTCAGCGACTTTCGCGTGCACCGGTATCGACGAACTGCTGCAGTTTTTCGGCACATTCGTTTCTCTTGGCGGAAGTCGTTTTGCCGGCTGTCGCGTCGGCTTGGAATTTGCAAGATATATTTTGACAAGCAAATTTGTTCAAGCAAGATTCCCTTGAAGCATGAATTTTATTGAGCTTGAGCTTGAGCTTGATTGGCCGCCCGTGGATGCACTCCAGTATCGCCAGATCAGCTGCACTTACACAAGGAACCAACCGAATGACTGCTTGGCACTAACAGGCATCCACAGTGTATAAGTGCTGGTGATCTTCTATTTTTTAGGCAACAATGGCACCTGCCACGTCAGAATGCTGACGAGGGGAAGGGGGAGGAATTGATGATGCATTTCCCCAATCCATACACTGCATCCACGTCAGTTCATGTGGGAGTGTATGGATTGGGGGAAAGGCATGGCAGAGAGGTTTGCTTTTGTGGTTAGCAGACTGCCTATGTATCAGGCGTAAGAAAGGCGTGCGCGTGGAAGTAGGAAGCGTTAGGGAAACGGTTTCTTGTCCGTGAGTGTGATATATTTAGAATGGAAGATAGAAGCAAGTGAGAGATATACAACTACAAAGTACGAGGAAAGGGACGGGCCTGGGATTGAACCCATGACCTTCTGCATATGAAGCAGAAGCGGTAGCCATCAGACCACCAACCCCGTCAATTCCCTTGCAGCATGAATTTTATTATTGATTTTGGGTTTGCACACTGAAAGTAATGTATCTTAACATTATCAAAATCGAAAACGTAACAATAGACCTATACCCCATTTTTTATGTTTTGAACTAGCTTTACATAGACATTCCACGAGATTTCCGTGCGTTCTCTTATATTGAAACTTTTCAATCAACGTCTTCCTTTTAATCGACTGTCCGAAGTAAACATATTAATATCGTAATATTTGACAACTTTTGTTTACAAAAGTTCCATGATTTGGCCATGATAATAGCTTTTACAGCTTTGAGTATAGTGTTTCTTGAATTATCAGCACGTTATGTTGTTTTATGATAATTACGAACCTTGTATCCTTATAGGTACCTTAAGATATAACACAAATTCAATCTCTAATGAGAAACTTTTCACTTGCCCCACGTGATAAGAAAATTGTCGGTGTTTCAATTTAGTTATTTTTAGGTCTATATCGAATTAATTCTAAAACTTTTTTTTATTGCACTTTAACGATCAACGCTCCGTCATCGTAATCATCGTCATCATAGAAACTGTTCAAAACTAAAAATTGTTCGATGAAGATGTGTTCACTATCTTTCGGTAGGGGAACAGAATACAGTCAACATATTTCCTGTAAATTTTCTTGATTTTGAACAAAAAAAACTGCTATTAAAAATTCCGAAATTAATGACCGATATTACCGCTGACTTTATTATTCGATTTTATGCAAATATCTTAGCTGATCGGCTTATTGGTACACCGACCCTTTGTGATTTTACCGTATCAGTCAATAAAATTCAAATCCTTCTATCATTCAAATGTATGAAAAAACGCGATTCATTCAAAATTTCCTTGAAAAAAACGCTGTATCAATAACAGGAACACTATTCTTGGTAATGGCATTCTATTAAATTCTTAAGGGGCCCTCCACTATGGGTACTGATGCATCTCTATAGATGCAAAGAAGTAGTAAGTAAAGTAAAATAATTGTTTTAAATAGCTTTAAGTTTTATGAACATTTTTTTTCTTCTGTTTCTGTTCGGGATGAACCACTGCGACCAGGTTTCTTTGATCTTTTGTGGTATACCCGTGTTCTTTGTTTAGTGCATGTCGTTCTACTCCATTACTATTGAGAAATAATGAAGTATATCATTCTTTACCATTTTGCATAGAGCCACTTTAGAAAAAGATACCGTTATTTATACCTTTTGGAGAAAACAGTTTGTCACCATTAAACTCTCAAAAGCGCGCCCCTTAATCAGGTTCGGCCACTAAGGTGGTTGAATGATACTGATTTTGACCATGCATCGGTACTCTAGCGTATCAAATTATTGCTTCTACTTATAAGGTTCAACGTCGTTTTTTGAAACTGTGAACAGGTTTCATCGCATGACACATTTAGATTCCTTGAAACAAAAAGCTTATTTTAGAAGTTATGAGGTCTGCTACTTCACTGATTCGAAATCGTTTCCCTCCTAGATATCGAAAGATAAACTCTTAAATTTGGAAAGAAATTGTCTCATGCGTTCAAACCAACCTCAGATGCTGATTGAGCCATTTTTCCACTTCGACCTCCTCATCATCTAGGACAAATAGGTAGGACCGTAACTTATAAGTATTCACAAGAACAGATACACCAAGAGTACAATTTGGTAGATCGTACCCCGTAACGCACCTCGAAAAGGTGATCTACCCGCGTTACGGGTAATATTATTATTTAATTGCTTGTTTAATTTTTGCATCGTACATCACAGAAAAATATCACTGAGTCATTTATTAGTGCGAAATCTGACAAAAAATACTGGTAGTTTACATAGTGGAACTATCGATAATCAATCAAATAACTCTTTCGAACAGCATATATTTTAAAACTTTTTATAGAAAACAATAGGGGAAGTGGTGGTAAAATGAACACCGTGCCTTTTACCGAGAAAAAACAAATTTCGATGATTTTTTTTTTCACGCACGGACGATTTAGAGCATAAATCTGAGTGTTCGAGTTGATAAGGAGGTCAATTGAAGTGAAAATATCAACGAAAACTAAGATTTTAGAAAACAACGTTTGAAAATTAGAACTGACGTAATGATGTCAAATC
The DNA here is from genome assembly GCF_002204515.2 of Aedes aegypti. Classification (NCBI taxonomy): domain Eukaryota; kingdom Metazoa; phylum Arthropoda; class Insecta; order Diptera; family Culicidae; genus Aedes; species Aedes aegypti. The sequence goes on along the minus strand of NC_035109.1, from coordinate 190,806,483 downwards.
TGATACCTTTCGAATTCTTTTTGAATGGGTTACAATCATTATTGGATGTATTTTCGGTGGGGCAATGAAAATTTTCAGAAATATTTGTTTTGCTCACGTGTTTTGCATGGTGTTCATTTTACCACCAACCGCTGTTCATTTTACCCACATAGTGCAGGTAAAATGAACATTTGCATCGCTTTTCGATAGCGATGAAAATATGTGAAAATTGAGCTATTTTAGTCTGAATTCATGTAGCTGCTATAGATTACATCCCTATTTTTGATGTTGTGCGATTGAACTATACACATACCTCGTTTTTCTATCAGAAACAAGATGATTTTCTTAAGGTGTTTATTTTACCACCCCTTCCTCTATGTTGATGAAACAATAAGCAATTATCTTGAGGAAAGGGTAAATTTAGGATAAAGAAAAAATGTATATGCTTGCGTGCTTTACAGTATCCTATTTCTCTTCGTAGGTTATTGTCGAGAAAGCTCCCAAGGCTCGCATTGGTGATTTGGATAAGAAGAAGTATCTAGTCCCGTCCGACCTAACCGTCGGCCAGTTCTATTTCCTAATCCGTAAGAGAATACACCTGAGGCCAGAGGATGCCCTGTTCTTCTTCGTCAACAATGTAATTCCACCAACATCGGCTACGATGGGTTCGCTCTACTCGGTAAGTTTTAAACCTCGCAGATTGCTATTCACATAGTCACAGTGTAATGTAACGCAAATTTCTGCTTCATCTCGTTTCAGGAACACCACGAGGAGGATTACTTCCTCTACATTGCTTATTCCGATGAGAATGTGTATGGAAACAAGTAAATGACGAGAGTGATATGGTTAGAAAAGGACTGCTATAAATGTATTTTCTATATATGATATTTCCTGTTCGTTTTGTGAAAACTGTTTGCCGCACGCTTTTGGGTAGATATTTTCAGTTCAAATATAGTTCAGTTAACTATCTGCGACACCAACATCCGTTAACGTTTTCCCGCGTTACGATGCATTTGAAATAAACCCAATCTCTGCCTGGTGTATGAGGAAACTGATAAAAATAGACACCTGTCAATTTCATTGAGTTATCAATTATTCTCTTTAAATATTTTATCTGGAAAATTCGAAAGTATAAAAACAATTCAACAAATCTTACATTCTGTCTAATAAACAGTTTATTTTTCAGAAGGCTTCAAATAATTCTTTTATTTCCCAGGCAAAATAGATCCATTTACTAGAGTTGATATGGTCACTTTAAAGGGGAACTCCAAGATAATCTACAAATCAGTGTTTGAAATATATGTGTAACAAGATTAAGTTTCGTTAATAGCTTTTTTCTATCATATTGAGTCTTCAAAAATGTTTCCTTCTATACATCGCTATGTATGGTTTTCAAAATTAAACAGCTGAAGCAGTTAAGGCAAATACATATTGGGAGAAGTGTAAACATAAACCTATATAAATACTGAAACTATTCATACTGTTCAAAATATAAAAAAAAACATATAAATGCAACAAAATGTGTGGAAACACATACCAAAAACACATTTTTAAATTTAATTTCTCGTTTTAGATTTATTAGTAACCACAATCTGTATTGTATTCGCTTAATTTACACAGATACATGAAATAAACTTTAAGTATAAGTAGGTATGCGATTCATGTTTATTTACTGCTTCGAACACTCCATGCGGCTTGTAATTCATTATGAAGAAAAACGCTCGGTTCTGGCTGCTAGCATGTACTTCGTCTTTGAATCATTCGCCACCAATACGTCTTTGCATCCTGCTTTCCGCATAACACCCTCTAACGCAGTATTAAACAAGTTAATAGAGCAAACTTTTAAAAATTTCTAAAAAAAACTAGAAATATTTGGAAGATCTCATGAAACCTACAGTAACAAGTGGAGAAATCGGTGGAAGATAAGTGGAAAAATATGTGGAGCCACGTTATAGTTTGAAAGTTTCTGTGTGGCGTTTAGAATTTTGCACTAGGATTTACTGCAGGCAGAATCAGTGAAAAAGTGACATTGGAGACTCTAGACTCCATAGAGACTTTTTAAAGTCTTGATGAACTCAAATGGCTGCTTTCTTATGTGTACCCTTATCACGGCCAGTTTTTTTTTTTTTTTTTTTTTGTAAAATCTTTATTCAGTTCTGTTTAGTTTTATATAATACAGTTTACAAGAGTTATGATTTTATAATTATTTTTAAAATTAAAATGCCTACACTTCGCTATCTAGATGAAATTTTAATGCATTTTAGTCGATATTGATATTACAATTAATAATAAATATGACGTAGTTTATAAAGTGTTTCAATAACTGCGTTTTTGTTCTAGATTGTATTTTCATAGCAGGATACATCAATTCATCGACAGTAAATGTTCTGAGAGTACCGATAGTTGATAATTTTTGTTTCAAAACATTCCAGGCAGATGCAACTCTAGAGCAATTTGCTATTTTGTAGCAAGTACGCTTTATTATTTATTAAAAATTCTTTGTTAAATTTAAGACTGTAAATATTACATGTTATTTTGTTATTTGTTAATTTATTAAACTTTGCATGTCCATTCGTTTTTATAAATTTAATCTCCAATGCAATCACCGCCAATTGCTCTCATAGAGAATATACGACATAGTTACTCACGCCTAAAACGAGTGTCTTGAGTTCCCTATGGTCAGCTACCAGGAAAGCGCATGGTTTTGCAAGCCTGTTGAGCGTCATGACGCCACCCAAAATCCGCTTGGGTCGCGGGCACTGACCCATATGCCTATGCTATTCAGGATGCGTTGACCTTTTCCTTGTTCGGCATTCCACGCTTGTCACGAAGCTTAGCGAGCAAGCTGACTAGATGGTTTGAATAGTCAGTTGGAATGAGATGCACGACTTCGGGAAATATTGCAGATAAATTCCTTTGATGCTCGGTTTCGCAAAATTTAACTTCGTTGAATTTCGCGAAGTTGGGGACAATGTTGAAAAACTGCGGCATCTGAGGATTACTTCAGCCTCGAATCGTTCACTTTGTTCCGTTTCGTGGAAGAGGCAAGAACGGTCTAATTTTTGTTACCGTGCCGCAGTGTGATTGTAAAGGTGAAAGTGACATAGGAAACTTAAGATATTTAGCTAATTTATGTTCTTCCATATCCCTCTAGTAAGCATAGTTGTAGTAAAGTAGTGCAGGGCGATCATTACTTACCAGATCGTGAAGTGTGTGCGTTGATATTGTTTCAAGAAGGTAATAGACGTTCATTGTGAAAGGTGAAACAATATTTTAATTCCTTCCCCACGTGTGCGCATGAAAATTCTATCCGGAATAGGTCGTGGCAGCATAGGCGAAGCCGTCACACTGCGATCAGTTTTTGCGACCGTTTTTGACCCCACGCAACGGCTTCAAAGCTTCCCGGGGTACACGTGGCCGGAGAAGGACGCGATCGCCAAATTCGCGCCTTTGGCAGGCAAGCCTACCCATTCGCAACAGCAAGAGTCGAGAGGAGACCAACCCCCCCCTGCAGCGAGCATCAAAGTAGCGAACAAACCAGCACGCCACCGGAGCAAATTGCCGACGGCGCCTCAACGTTTGTCTGCGCGCCACTGCAGGATCGAGCGTTTGTACCGCGCTTACGCGTAAGCCCGCGCACCGGTGAGGGAGACACCACCAACCGCATCGCCCGTTCGATTGCCATCCCGGCGAGAGTACCAGGCTGGAGGTAGTGCGCTAAACTGCCCCAGTCACCGTAAGCGTCTCCCCACCCACATCAAAACCCTAGGTAACGAGTGAGTACGAAAATTGCATGCATGTTTGTTAGTGTCGTCCATGGCCATGTGACCCAATAGAGGCACAACAACATTATTTTGCTAGTCCGTCATAGCCAATATCACGACGGCTCTAGCATAGAACTCACCCGAGAGTGAGAGGTGATGGTTTGAGCTCCCCGGAGCGAATGTCGGAGTTCGGAGCGTAAGGATCGCGCATCGAGGGAGAAGTTTGATCCGCACACACAGATAGAATAGCTAGAGGGAATCAGTGGGAAAGAGTGTAGTCTAGGCCTAGGCAATGTAGAGAGCAATAGTGGAAATAAAACATGTATATCTAGTTTTGGAGCAATCCATGTATATTTGTGCTTCCCCAATTTATTTATTTATTTATTTATTTATTTATTTCATCTGACCTTTTTAGTCTTAATGAAAAAGGTTGGATGGGGAAAAGCTTCCTTGAGTCAGCCACATTATGCCGGAAACAAGAAAGCGTAAAAACCCCATATCTTTTCGAAAAATAACAAAGAATTTAAGCTTATACATAGTAAACAGCAGAAAACAAACGAAAACAATTTAAAACTTATCTCTTAAATAGTTGAACTTAAAAACATTTTCGGGAAGTCGGGGTTCATTGATCCAGATGATACTCGAAGTTTGTAGCGGGTCGGTTGGAATCCATGAAATAAAAACAAGGGTATAGCACAAAACTACTGAGTACAGGACTTGGACAGAGACTCACCTGTTCAAATTAGTAGATGTTCATATGATTATATCGGAATATTACGCTGTCGATCGATCAATTCCCGTTGTATTCGCCGACAAAATGTTGTAGAGGTGTCGTGAAAGTCGAAGATCGAGTAAAATTCGTTGAACCGCGTGGACATGAAACGTATCGGGTCATGCATGCCATGGTTTGATGATCGGCTACCGAGGTGCAAAAAGTTTCTTGAGCGAAGATTCCGTTCGGGAACATAAATGCCAATTTGGCCTATTATTTCGGGGCTGTCAATTTCTCCGGTAAACAGTTTAGCTACAAAAACCGCCTGTGCGGTTGTACGCCTATGTTCGAGGGTTTCTATACCCAATAATTGGCAACGTTCTTCGTAGGGCGGAAGGTTCGATGGATCGTTCCATGGTAGATACCGAAGGGCATAGCGTACAAATCTTCTTTGGATGGCCTCAATCCTCGCTATCCAGGTTGCGTGATATGGACACCAAATGACTGATCCGAATTCTAAAACCGAACGTACAAGCGCACAGTATAACGCTTTGAGGCACAGAGGATCGTGGAATTCGTCGGCAATCTTGAATATAAAACCAAGTTGTCTGTTTGCTTTAGCAATCATATCCGAGTAGTGTTGGTTAAACGTTAAGCGGGCATCCAGTGAGATTCCAAGATCACGAATATTGTTGACGCGTTGGAGACTCTGGCCGTTCATCTTATAGTCGTGCAAAATAGGGCTCTTACTGCGATGAAATGTGATTACATTGCATTTGTGAACACTCAGCGTTAGACAATTGGCTGAACACCACGTTTCGAAGCTGTGAATTAGGCTCTGTAGTTGTAAGCAGTCTCTGAAGCAACGAACAATAATATACAGTTTAACATCATCTGCGTAAAATGAACGGCATTCTGGTGGGAGGATCAGTCCAACATCATTGATGAAAATCGTAAACAGCAACGGTCCTAAGTTGCTGCCCTGTGGAACGCCTGAAGGGTTGGTGAAGTAATATGATTCAGCTGTACCAATTTTTACACAAAGAAGTCGGTCGGTAAGATAAGAACTGAACCAGCGTATCATTGCTCCAGACACACCAAGCTTATTGAGCTTCGCCAGTAGTATACCGTGGTCTACACGGTCGAACGCGGCTTTGAGATCCGTGTAAACGACGTCGACTTGCGCACCAGTTTCCATAGTCCTCAAGCACATCGAAGTAAATGGTACAAGGTTGGTGCATATTGATCTCTTTGGAAAGAACCCGTGTTGATCGGTAGATATATAACTCTTGCAAGCAGAGAACAAGGCATCGTTGACAATAAGTTCGAATATTTTCGAGCAGGCACACAGAGACGTTATCCCTCGATAGTTTTCGATGTTTCGTTTGTCTCCTTTTTTGTGAACTGGAAACATGTAGGATGCTTTCCATCGCTTAGGAAACACACCTTGTTCAAAAGAAAGCTTAAAAATTTTTGCTAGTGGTTCGATGAGCTCAGTAGAACATTTTTTAAGTAGGCAGGAGGGAATTCCATCTGGGCCAGCTGCATAAGACGATTTTAACTTCGATATGGCCGTTCCAATTAATTCCGGAGTAATCGCAATTACATCGAGGCTGAGAATATCGCTTGGAGTATGTTCTATTGCCTTATGTACCAGAACTGAAGAAGCTGAGGAGCTACTAAAGACTTGTTTGAAGTGGTCTGCCAGAAGGTTGCTTTTATCTGCCGATGTACGAGCTTGGCGGTCTCCAAGGAATATTTCAACAGGTAAGCCTTCTTCATTCTTTTTGGATTTTACAAAGGACCAGAATTGTGATGGATTTAGGCGGAGATTTTTCTGAGTTTGTCTCGTATATCGCCGATACAAAAACCGGTTGTATATACGGTAGTCAATACTGGCTTCTATGAAAATGCGTTTGGTTGATGGGTTACGATATTGGCAGTACCTCCTTAAAGCAGCAGATCTTGTCCGTTTCAAATAACGAAGTCGAGCATTTCCCCAAATGGGTTTGGGGTGCGGCCTGCGAAGTGGCACGTTTTCGATAATCGCTTGATTAACTATTTGAGTAAAATGGTCAACGGCTTCGTCTACATTACATGCGGTATCAAGAACATGCCAATCAGTTTGAGCAAGTATTTGTTTAAGCGCAGTTATATTCGCATTGCGAAAATCAAGTCCTTCTACGTCATCGGTGCTTTCGAAAGTAATAAGTGACGACATGTTAACGCATGTTTCCAGAGCAGGATGATCAGAATCAAGATCTATCAAAGGGTCAATAGATTCATGCACGGAGCAATCAGAGAGTGCGATGTCGTTAACCCAAAGGAGATCAAGTAAACGGGAATTTCTGTTCAGCACAGTATTTATTTGCACTAGGCCGTGTAGGCTGAACCCGTCCAGAAGAGCTGAGCATGGTGCAGATATGCTAGATCGAAGAATGTCGATTGTTGGGGGTTTATTTTCTTGCTTGATCCACACCAGGTTTGATTGATTATAATCGCCAAAAATCAGCGCCAGGTCTTTTAAGGCTAGTTGACCGAGTACATTACCGATCGAGTTTACGTGATTGTGAATACATTCCAAATCAGATTTCCGATCCGGAGGCAAATATAGAACACCAAGGCTCAATGATCTATATTGCCCTTTGATCTTGACCCAAATCTGCTCGAGGGAAGAACTGATTGGGGAAGAATCAAGGCTGCAACACAAGCGCCTATTGATTGCTATCAGTACACCGCCGCCACGTGATTTTGTACTGTTTTCTTGATTGCGATCGTTGCGGAATACGGTGTATTGACTGCCAAATAACTGTGCCGAATATATTCGCTCGTCCAACCACGTTTCAGTGAGAACTATGACATCAAATTTAGACTCGGCGGTAGCCAAATAAAAATCATCAATCTTAGTCCGTAAGCCGCGAACATTTTGATAATATATTAGCAAGTTATTGCTCGAAGAGCATTGGAGTGCATTGACGGCTGTAGGCTGTACTCGCCATGAAGGTGCATGCTGTAACGGAGAAGATTCACTCACATTTGGTGCAGTATCATTTCCTGCTTCGGCGTGACATATACCACTCTCAGACTTACCCGACACTGTAGGGAATGATGCCAAGTGGTATGTGTTGCAACCCGCAACCGTAGTTACGGTCGATTCATTGACGCGGTGAACATCTCCGGCGAGGGGATCGACGAGTAATGATGCTAACGGAGGGCCGATAGCTGCTGGTCTGTTGTTGGCAGTATTGGATGACTGTAATCGGGAAACGCTTTTCAGAGAAGGTGCAGTATCCTTTCCGGCTTCGGCAAGACATATACTCTGATCTATTTTACCTGATAAAACAGAGACTGTACCCAAGTGGTGTGAGCCGAAATTGCTCAGCGATTCATTCTCAATAGTGGGCGGATGAGTGGCTGTAGATCTATCGTGGAACTGAAAATGCGTGCTTCCTTTCAATGTGGGTGCAGTATCAATCAACACTTCGGCGGGACATATACTGTTCAAATGATTACCTGATAAAACAGGGAACGTCACACGTCCCTCATGGACTGAAAAACACGAACGAAGACAACCAGGTCTTTGGTTGACGCTAAGAGACCGATCAGAGAACTGAAAGAGCGAGCCTCCATTCAATTTTGGTGCAGTATCAAACACAACTTCGGCGGGACATATACCATTCAAAATATTACCTGATGAAACAGGGAACGTCATGCGTCCCAAATCAACCGAAGAAGGATTCAGAAAATCGGCGAATCCACGTTGAGTTACGAAATGGTCGGAAGCCTGGTAACAGCGCCATTTTTTGGATTCGGTTCAAAAGCCCGCACTGTGATACCATCTGGCCAATACCACTGATCGCCGACTACGCTCGAAGCAGATTTACTAATCGTAACTTTAAAAGATACAAACGAGAGCTCCTCAACATTCTTCCCACGGGGAACTAATTTGGTTACGTTCACCAGGGACGGGTCGGCATTTGAGATCTCGATAACATACTGTTTAACTTCATCGGCAAGTTGATCAGGCGCAAAAGGAGTCACATAAAAGGACTCAACGTCACTAGGAGTTTGCACGCTATTTGCAACTTTCAGTGGAATGGAGGTAGGACGAGACTCAGCACGAGGGCCAGAGGGATTTCTGAACTCCTTTACTCCTGCAAACTCGGGAGAGAACGTGTTCTTATCGGTAGCAGATGTTTGTCTGGTGGAAACATAAGGATGGTTTACGGAAGCAGGTGATGACACATTTGAACGGTGCACATTTCGATTACTACTTGAGCTAGATGGCTTGGCCACTATGTGGACTCTCTTGTTTGATCCAACGACAAACTTATCGGGGAGCAACGCAAGAGAACCATTTACTTCATCAAGCACTTCAAAAAATGAAGTATCGTCGCCTGACCTCGAACGATGTATTGGATCATCATAAGTATCGTCCAAAGTCAACTCATCGATGCGTTGGGCGAAAGATTTAGTCGGAATCGATGTGGTCGAGGTGTTGCCCGCTTTTGACGACAGATGTGATCCAGAGAGATTGTTGTTGATTTTTCGAAGATTTTCCACATAATTTCCGAGGCGCGTATCCATGGAGTCAGTGCGTATGAGCAATTCACGTAACGCTTTCATGATCGTTTTCTCACGATCATATACGGCTGGCTCAAAGTTCAAACGGCATGAATTACAAAACCAGAACATTCCAATTTTCGCACACCAAGTAGAGTAATGCGATTTAGACATTCCTACACAGGCGAAGTGAAATATCCTGCCACAAGAGCCACTGCAGTTAATAGCCCTTCTGGAGTCCAAGGATGTTGAACAAATTTGGCAAGATTCCATCTCACAGAAATCGAAGATGATTGAGTTTCTTGATGACGAATATTGTATGCCTGTATGCGACGATGCGATTGTGTGATCGGGCAGAGTTGAATGTTAGGTTGGATGCAAGATTACAATATCGCTAGTGCCCAACAGATGTCGCTTCGGATGGAAAAAATTTGCGTGGGATGGGATATATTGTGATGCTGATCGTCCAAAGCAGAAATATTCACTTCACAAAAACATGTAATCGAGTCCGTTTTCCGATAAAACTCCAACGACGTCAGGAAGTAAAACACAAATGCAATTAGATGAAACGGAACTTGGCAATAAAACCGTAGATTGTCACAAACTAAAACGAAATACTTCTGGTGCCAATACGGAACACATAAACAAACGAGCAGTGTTGCCAGGAAAAAAAAAATAAATTTAGTTTGCGCCATGCACGGAGGAAAAAGCTCTTCGTATTATGAATGTATTTAGTTAGCGTCTTTTAAGGTTTATATGTTGCTTCGCGTTCGTTTGTAGTTTTTTGTAGTGATTTTGTGTCGTTTACTGGGTAGTCAGCCCGAATCTGACTTTGAGACAGTTCTTTCGTTTTCTGCGGACTGGGACAGGTGAACTTTTTGGACTGGACCTGTGAAGAAAAATCTCGCCTTTATAACTTGTCCTCAGCCGTTTATTGGAGGAATTTATTTGTAAACTTTTCTGAAGTTACTGTGTCCGCTCGGAAGCGTGAAGTACGACGGACTATTTGAGTCAGCTAGTCAGCTTACTCACTAATAAAGTGACCCTTCCCCAAGAAGGTCTCAAGCCGGGCAACGCAATCTTTGTTGGGTGGTCTCCTTTCGGAGTGGCGCATAAGCTACCCAATTTCAAAAGTAAGCTCGACAGGCTGGCCCGTTATAATTTTATGTTGCAGGTTTTCAACACTCGCGTTACAGTGTAGGCATATTGAGGAGTCTGTCCATTGCATTTTAAACATTAATTCTTGATGATCGATTTTACCATTAACTAATAGATAATAACAATGTTTTTCTTTGGGTGTAAGATTCCTGGAATTTACATTTGCGCCAAACAAGAGGCCAATCAATGTTTGGAAAAGTATTCACTACCTTAGGCTTATCTAATAGGTTTACAAAATAACTCGTAATTACGTTACTTGATGGATTTTCTCTAATTTGTACTGGTAAATACACCATTTCTTGGCAAATTGTTTTAAGACACGGTGCGTTTGTTGGAACTATTGATAGGTTTGGAGGATTTTCTAGTTGCTGAATGAACGACGCATAGTAAGGAGTGCAGTGTATTTCTTGCAAATGACGACTTATCAATAAAGCTTTAGATTTCAATGACGGTAAATGTAAGTTTAGTCCGCCTTTTGCATAAGGCAAGGCTAATTGCGTGATAGAAACGCGTATTGATTGGCCACTCCATAAAAAAGAGCCCATCAACGATGTTATTTTTGCTGTAAACGCTTTGTTAATGGCCACAACTGATGAAAGGTACCAAATTTTAAATGATATATGCGTGTTTAATAAAAGAACTTTGTGAGCAAGCGTCAAATCTCTCATTTTGTGAATCCATAACTGTTGTGAGAATTTCGCAATTGTTGACTCCCAATTTAGTTTAGTCATTAGTCTGATGGAATTAGTGAAGATAATGCCCAATATTTTGATTTTATCGGCGGACTGTATCCATGGTATGATGCAGTGATCTTGTGCTCTGTAATGGCCAACATCTATTGAGAAAGTTTTGTTTAGGTTCAAGATCGCACCTGAGTGTTTTCCGAAACGCTCAAATAGAGTTTTTATTCTCTCAAGTTTTTCAAAATTAGTGGTAATTACAGAAATGTCATCTGCATATACAACTACGACATCATCCTGATCGTTGCAGATTAAGTTCAATCTGTGAATAAGTGGTTGCAAGTAAAGCACAAAAAGGTGCATTGAGATAGGATCTCCCTGCCGCACTGAGCATCCTATTTCAAACGCAGGGGACAGATGACCGTTTACAAGTAAACGCGAGCGTGATCGAGAATTTATTGTTGATAACAGATCTATCAGTCTGGGATTTATGCCGATGGATCTCATTGTTCGATAAAGAAAGTTATGATCCACGCGATCAAACGCGTGGTCCAAATCAAACGAAACTAACTTGCCTTGACGTTTTTTCCGCTTATTGTTCGAGCACTTTTGCGATTCACTAATCACGTTGTTGCTGGTGAGAATTCGATCAAGTCTACTTTTTAAAATTCTAGATAACAGTTTATAATCGTAGTTTAAGAGGGATATAGGTCTAAAGGATTTAATCGATTCGTCGGGTCCTTTTTTAGTCAACACTACGACACCGTCGACGAATTCGGATGGAATGTCGCCCTGTAATGCTTCATTCATAATCAGATTAAGATGTCTGTGAATGATGTCAAAACATTGAACATAAAATTCTTTAGGAATGCCGTCTGGGCCGGGAGATCTGCTCGACGCACTCATTTTTAACGCATCGAAAATCTCACAAGTCATGATTTCATTCATGCAACTAGCGTTCTCTTCGCTATCAGCAGGTACAACTGACGCACAGTCGAATTCACTACTCTCTTCGAGGTCCTTCTCACTATACAGGCTACGGAAATAATCAAATGCATATGCTTCCACATCTTCTGAATTGTCAATGTACCGATTATTGTCGACCTTAAGTCTTTCGATCACAGTTTTCTTTTTCCTACGCTCACCGATCTGGAACGTTGAGAGAGTTTCCCCAGCTAAGACGGGTTCGTTAATACGGACAAACATTTCATTGAACTGCCGTTGTAGACGCAACATTTTACTTTTGATTCTATTGATGTCGGAAAGAACTGATTGATTCCCTAGATAATTATCATAAGCTTCGCGTAATTGCTGATACAATATCTGATATTCTTGGCGGTACTCGGCATACTTTTGATTGGTTTTCCATCTAAAAAACGATTTTATTTTCATTTTTGCAAAAGAAATTTCGTCTCTGGCGCGTCCAGTAATCCCATTTGAGCTGAAGTTCTTCCAGGTTCTCAGGAGTGAGGATATGCGGTCGTAATGACCAAAATCCTCTCCCCTGTTCTCTTCCAAGGTTTGGTAAAACAAGTCGGCATACGAGAGCCTTATGATTTGTGAAACAGCAAAGCTGAGTGTCAGCACTCCGGAGATTTTGCAACATGTCGGAGCTGACGTAGAGTCTGTCGATTCGCGACGCCGAGTCGAGTTGAGTTACGTATGTGTATTGAACGTTTCCACGCTTCAATACATTCCAAACATCCTGTAACTGTAGTAGTTGGATGGAGTTTTTCAATGCCAGACTAAAGTTACTTTCTCCGGTCGCATCTCTCGGATGGATCACCGCATTAAAATCTCCCCCAATTATTACGTGCTTCGCTCGATTTCTTATGTCGAATTCGTTTTTGAACCTGGGTTGGAACTGGCGCAACCCGTTCTGAATCACAGTTTCAACCCCAACCCGATTCAGGTTCGGCCGGACTACAATTTGCTTGACGTTTGTTTGTTTATGTGTTGATCACCGACCCAGTTCCTAAAAACGAAAACGACATTAGGTAGTATGGAAGGGTAGTGTTGAAGAGATCCTCTCTCAAAGCTCGGTTTTGAGATCCGGAGTGTGCATAAACATTGATTATTGTAACAGTATTGTGTACACGGAGAGAAATTACTCTAGAGTTCAAGCTTCTTCTTCTTCTTCTTCTTTCTGGCGTTACGTCCTCACTGGGACAAAGCCTGCTTCTCAGCTTAGTGTTCTTATGAGCACTTCCACAGTTATTAACTGAGAGCTTACTGTGCCAATGACCATTTTTGCATGCGTATATCGTGTGGCAGGTACGAAGATACTCTATGCCCTGGGAAGTCGAGAAAATTTCCAACCCGAAAAGATCCTCGACCGGTGGGATTCGAACCCACGACCCTCAGCTTGGTCTTGTTGAATAACTGCGCGTTTACCGCTACGGCTATCTGGGAGTTCAAGCTACGCTCTACATTAGTGAAACGAATATGATCCTTTAAAGCTATTGCGGTTCCCCTGTGTGTATGATCAACGTTAAAAACAATATTAAAACCGGACAATACCATTTTATCGTTTTCAACTTCTTGCAATAGAGCAATATCAACCTCGTGCAAGCGTAAAAAGCTTTGTGATGCGCTTATCTTCGTTTGGTTTGCAATGTTGTTTAGGTTAATTGAGGCAATTTTATAACTGCACATCTCCATCACTTACCAATTTTAATGCTTGTGTCTAGTACGTCCACGGCTTCGTTTCACCTCACGATAGCCATTAGACTCATCGCTAGTGATGATGTGTTCTCGTTTGTGCTTACCATTCATGTCATCCTTACCATCTGACACACTGATCTTGTCGCTTGACACCGAAGATCTGTCCCCGCTTGAAGATACGCGAACTGGCTGCTTCTCCTCTGAAAGATGTTCAGCCGCATTCGTGTCGTTGGTTTACTTGATGTTCTCTGATGCTGTTGGTAGGGTCTCCATATATGCTCCTTCTTCCGATAGATCCACTGTGTTCTGGGCTAGAACACTGGTTACCTGCCCAACGTTGAGGTTGTTGACACCGCTCGTAGATTCATTGCTTGTCTCGAGGATTGGAGGAGGCAATTCTAGTGCTCCCGAAGAAGTAGATTCCAAAGGTGGAAACGACTGTGCCGACGCTTCAGCCGAGTTGTCCGTGGAGGATGAATTGAACCCCGATGCCCCAGTTATGACAGCTCCAGCATACGAGCTTTTTTGAGCCGGTCGTTGACTCCAAGCTTTTGCGCAAGGAGCTTTTTGTTATGAACACAGGAAATTCCTGTGTGCATGTATTCACCGCAGTGTTTACAGGTCTGTCTTTGTTTCGAATATGTTACGAATGTCGTTTCCCCTTGGATCGTTATGTACGACTCAATCGGCTCACGTAAAATCATTTTGACTTGCTTTATTCCAGAAGCACATCCAGCGAACACATGCTTCTCACTCCAGAAGAGATCTTGAACAGAGATGAATTCTCCGTATGCTGCCATGTGTCGACTTATCTGCTCATCTGTGATGTTCTCAGAGAGATCATACAATCTCACTTCGACTCCTCCATCAGCCATTCGAATCCGCAGTTTGTATTTGACGCCTTTTACTTCGTAGTCGTGTTTGTTGTCATTTGCATCCACAATTCTTTGTGCGATGGCATTATCAGTTACCTTAACAAAGGCACAGTCGTCGGTGTGGCTGATTTGCAGCTTTATCAGCTGAGCACGTGTCACGCCAAGATGGCGCGCAACAAACGTATGTACCTCTTCGGAGGTAGGCTTCTTTGGAAGGTTCGTGAAGTCCACGCGGAACGTGTTTTCACGGTTTTTGGAGGTTGTCATCTCAGAAATGCACTCCTGAGATTGTGATTCACTTAAAAACTTCCCAGCAAAGCTGGATTACACAGCCTGTTGCGGAAACCGCAGAACGCAACCGCACTAAAAAAAAAACTCGATCGTAAGCTAGCACCTCGTATCGAAACGTGTTAACTCTCCGAGAGTTGAAGAGCAACTATAAAGTAGCACTGAGTGACCTCAAAATAAGAACTTTAGAGCTCTGATGCCATATAAAAGAGACCGAAAATTAATCAAGAAAACAAAAAGTAATCAAACATGAATGTCCCAGAGGTTTGATCAGATATTTCTAAGAGTTGTTTTATTTTCGTAACATTACGACAAGTATTAGAGCAAGGTGGGGCAAAAGTTCGACCTTAGTGGTATAATCAAAATTTTCAGGAAAATAATAGCAGATGAAACAAAACAAATACCATACAGCGAACCTTCAACCGCACTTCAACATATTGGCTATAACTTTGCTGAACAAACTTGTGTCAAAATATTTACCCATTTTTAGTTATAACAGTTTCAAAATTGATTGTCTTAAACGAACTTTTGCCCCACCGGTGGGGCAAAAGTTCGAATCTAGTGTGGGGCAAAAGTTTGTTGGCTAAAACACAAAATATCAATACTTTTATGCCAGGCATAGTTCATACCAGCCGTAAACTTATGTTTGCCGAAAAATACACACTAAATTTTCATCAAAAAATGCCCAAAACAGGGTTAATTGTAGTACACCCAAAAAATAGCAGTTTTTCCCAAAACTAAGTGAAAAAGTAAAATTTTTGTGACATTTTTCGCACGATCAGGGAAATTTCGCTAAATTTGAAGATAATATGTAGATTTCAGGAAATTTGAAAAATTTTCCGTGGGTTTATACATGGTGTTGAGAAGTATAGAACAAGATGGTCCGTTGGAAAACAGAGTTCATAAACATAGGAGGCTTTGATTGATGTCAAGTCAAGATATGTTTCATGAAAAATTCAGTCTTTCAACGAATGTCAAGCAGTAATAACGTAAAATTAAGATAAGAATTATCACTCGGAGAACCACCGGTCACAACAATGGCGTAGTCAAGTCTCCCATAAGCATCGACGAAAATTAGAATTTTGGAGAATGCTTTCTCGCTGTGAAACAATTTGAAAGCAAGCAATTTCGTGAAGTCTTCTTCAAGCGAATTTATTTTGAAAGCATTATTTTAAGCAGCAGGTATTGGTGGTATCATAGACAAGTATCAAGACATGAATGTGCTGTTTTAGTATCATTCGAGGTTTCGTTTTTGAACAAGAAATTTCTCTTGGTTTGGCTTCCATAGAAATGACAGAATAATGAAGGACTCTGATAGAGAAGGCAGAGTTTCTTCAATTTTGGACTTCGATGGAGAAGGCGAAGAACCAAAAAGATTATGTAGGACTCTGATAGAGAAGGCAGAGTTCCTTATGATTGGACTTCGATAGAGAAGGCGAAGTACCAAAATACCATTCAAGGCCCTGATTGAGAAGGCAGAGGTCCGTTTTGATTGAATTTTGATTCATAATGTGTAGTGTCCCATACAGGTCTCTGACAGAGAAGGCAGAGCAACCTCCAACTATTAATTGAGGACTAGGTAAATTGAAAGACTTTTTGAACTGAAAAAAAGGTTGTTGTATGTTTTGTGATTGAGATTGGTTGTTGTATGTTCTGAGATATTGTCGAAAGCGACGGATTTATATGTTTGGAAAAGATGTTTTGTAATACATTTTAGCAATGTTATCGTTCAGTAATTACGGCAAGCATGCTCTAGATCTTAAAAAAGTTTTTCTGAATGAATTTGCAATATATAACCTTATGATAGATCTTTGAATTTTGGCATTGCATTGAGATACAGAAATGTAACATATTATCAATTCTCAATATTTGTTCGGCATTGCGAAAGCCTGGCAGATTTTAGATTATTAAATAGAGATTATAATTATGTTGATTCAAGAAATGTGAAGATAGTTTTAGAGCTTGAGTGAACAAGGGTACTAAACAAAATATGTGGTGTGCCTAATTGACTCTAATGGAGCAGGCAGAGTTTCTTTCCGATTGCACTTTGATATTGAAAGCGAAGTAGCAAAATACCATTAATGGATCTGATGTAGAGGGCAGAGTTCTATTTTGGTTGGATTCCAACTTAAAAAGCGCATGAAGCAATATAAAAGATCTGCGATTGATTGGAGAGGGTTTGGAAGATTATAAGAAATGAGAATGAACAGAATTCTGAATTATCTGCCATTGAATGTAAAACTACGGCTTCATATTTTTCGGAGATGATAACTTGTTGTTATGCATTTTAAAAATGTTTAAGTTCAGCGGGTGTGTGCAAGCCTTAGCTCTGTAGGGTAGTTGTTATGAATGAATTTACAATATCTGATTTTAAGTGATATGTGATAAGCAGAAATATAACAAAGAGGTAATCCATAATATACGATTGGTATTGCAAAATCATGACAAATATTGGAATATTTATTAGAGATTATAACGCGATTATGGGACACACAGTAAAATTATCGCAAAGCATAGACGGCAAAACAACTACTTCCATTGTTTTGCATTGAATGTATTACTTCAAATTGAATGAGAATAAATCTTGTGGATTGTGCTTCGAACACTGTTGTGTTGTATGGGAGATAAATGGCATGTTAGGCATAAAATTATTTTTTGTTAGATAAACTTTGCAGACAGTTTTGTAGGCTCTCTTGCACATTATTTTTTCGAATTTCAAACTAAAAATTCGTTGAATTTGGCATTGTTATGTATTCTGATAGTATGAAGATAATCTAAATTTGTCATAAATGATGGCATATCGCATGCAATTGGATATATGCCACAAATCAATTTTTTGTTCAAAAAAAAAAAAAAAAATGTGTGTTAGTAAAGTTATTAGTTAAAAGATTGAGCAGTGTTGAAATATTGTGTAGCATATTAAGAGACTTAACAATTTTAAATTATGAAATGTGATTTTTTTTTTGAACCTTGATAAAATAAGTACTGTCGAAAATGTGGGAATAATAAACATACAAATAAATCGATTAGCAAAGAACAAACTTCCCGTAACAATGATAGAAAATATTTCGAGATGGATTATTACGTTATAATTCAATGCTACGGAATCTGAATTATGAATTCTGCAAAATCAATCACAAATTGCATTGCACATTATAACGAACCGATGGTTGAGCAATCTTTGCATATAAGCAAACACAACACGTTGGATTGAAGGATAAGTAAACGATCTACGAATCTGTCAGAAAGTGTTAGAAAGAGAAAACTTACTATTATAGTGAAAGTGAAATAAAATATATTTTTGTTTTCCAAAACTGTATTTCTGAGAGAATATGTAGAATGTATGTACTGAAGTACACATCATAGATTCCAAAAAAAAAAGGAATTATATATATTTTTTCTTTGCAATACAATTCAATTAAACTATAATGTTATGGAAAAATTTGTCAAGGAGCGCTGTATTATATTGACATCCTGAAAAGTAGAAAAAAAAATCGATTTGCAAAAAAAAAAAAAATGTATCAATGACTTGAACAAATAATATGCAGTACAGACAAAGATTGAAGTTTAGGAAATGACAATGCTTGAAACTTGTCAACATGGAAGGCTAAATTTACACATTAATATCAAGTTATTGCTAATGCAATTCCGTAGATAAAATTCTTTTTGTTTTAATTGGCGAGATAACAAAACTTACGATCTAGAAGGTAAAAAAAAAGATTATGTAGAACTCGGATTGACAAAGCAGCATTATTTTGGGACTCCGATTGAAAAGACGAAGTATTAAAAGGTCATTCAAGACACTGGTTGAGAAAACAACGGTGAGTTGTGGATCGAATATGATTTAGAAACTGAAGTGTTTCATATTTAGAAGTTCTGTTAATAACTGTTAATCAGGACTGGTTTGAATGACTGTTGAAGGAAGACAGAAATATAAATAATTCTTTTGTCATTGAGAGTAATCGAAATGTATTGTTGAAAACAACGTATAAATATGTTCAGAAAAAAAAAATTAAGGCACAAGCTATTACGAAGGAATTTTATAACATGACCTTGAGATACAATCTATTTGAAGTTTGGCATTGCGGAATTCTGCAGAAATAATGAGGTCATCTTAACTATGTGATTGGCATTAAGGAATGGTTGCGGTATATCGACTAATTGTATGTAAACTCAATCAATTTAAAAATATTTGCAAGATTGAGAATGAACCTTATTAATTATTTTGAACTACACAAGCTCTTGAATTGTATTGGAGACATATGGCACATAATTTTTGTTTGTTGAATGAGTTTTGGAACATGGAAAATGCAACCAATTGTTACCATTTGCTTCATCGCAGATGATTTTCGAATTTGAAAAGCAAATTGATGAACATCAGAATAACTGACAACATTTGTTGAATTTGAAAGCGTTTTCTAAACAGAATGTGTAGCTTTGATTTTTTTTTTTAAATGCAGCAATTTTTTTTTTCGATATACAAATGATTCTTTTAGGTGGTCTTAGGTTATTTTTCAGATCAAAAGACGGTGTAATAACTAAATATTTTAAAACATACTGAAAATAAATTTCAAAATGAAATTGTATAATAGATGGCAATTCTTATCCATTGGTTTTACTAAATCAACCGTGTTTCGATTTTTGTATCACAACTTAGAGCCAACCAAAAGGAGATGACTAAGAAATATTGACATACCTATATTTAAACACTGATGGTCATGTCAGAATGAAGAAAATGTGAAACAATTCGCCAGAAAAGAGCATATCTTCGTAACATAAAAATTTAAAAAAAAAAATCCCTAAATTACGCATTGGTTTCATAAGACTAATTTTGATGAGAATTTTTTAGAATTTACACTACATTATTTGCATTTCTGATACATGAACACAAATTCGAACAAGTTAGATTTTAACCGTTGTTTAATCAATAGAACACTTTCTCTGATAATCAATGTGTATTACAAAACATTGAACACGGTTAGAGAGACTAACTTTGTTTTAAAAGTACTAATAATGAAAGAGTAGAGTAGGGAAGTAATGTTGAGAAGTATAGAACAAGATGGTCCGTTGGAAAACAGAGTTCATAAACATAGGAGGCTTTGATTGATGTCAAGTCAAGATATGTTTCATGAAAAATTCAGTCTTTCAACGAATGTCAAGCAGTAATAACGTAAAATTAAGATAAGAATTATCACTCGGAGAACCACCGGTCACAACACATGGGTCGAACTTTTGCCCCGTAGATTCGAACTTTTGCCCGCTATGGGCCAAAAATTGATTCCAACTATTTATGGAAAAACTAATACACGTCAAAGCATCCTTATGATAGGCCTAGAAACGCCCTTACATAAAATATTGAAACATATTTTATCTTTATTTGGTTCCATGAATCGAAAGTTTGACCAAATATTACAATATTTACGTCGAAAAACAACAAATTGCCATAACTTTTCCAAATCTCAATCGATTTTTATGATATTTGGAGTGAAAGTCTCTTACTTGAATAGCATTCGAACCACCATGACATTTCTAAGTTTTTATTTGATTTGAGCTAGAAATCTTAAAAAGAAACTCTTACCCCACTCGAACTTTTGCCCCACTTTACTCTACTGCTTATGTTTTATTCATTATTGTATCCAGGAACTTCTGAAGATTTATTCAAGAGTTAATTTTAATATGATTTGGTACAAGATTTCCGTCCTAAACGAAGGGTCTTCGAGAATTTATTTAATCAGTATTTTTATTTCAGAGATGTCTTCACAGATTTCTCATGACTCCAACATTTATGTTCAGGATTTATATGAGATTTCAACCAGGATTTTTTTTTCAGAAATGACTCCAGATTTTCCTTTGAGAATTTCTTCTGAAATCCTTTGAGAAATATCCTATAAGATTTATTGAACGAATGCCTTGAACAACATCGGACTGAATTACTAAAAATGTGTAGACATGATCGAAGGAAGGATAATTGCTGAATACGATATGAAACCCTAAATGAAGTTTTGATACTAATAAAGAATTAAAAAAAAATGAATTTGGATGACAAGCTGTTCCACCTTAAGCATCTTATAAAAACTCACTGGAGGAATACCTCGGAGAATACGTGAATAAATCTCCACCTGCCTAGAAAGCTGTAGCTTTCTCTTGAGAATTCGGGAAAGAAATGTCTGAAAAATCAGTCGAATAGTCGCGTAAGAGTCTCTAAAAGTTTTTCTGGAGCTTCTAGAATTTTGCACCAGAATAATTCAATTATTGTCTGAAAATGAGTGATTTCATAATGGATGTAAAAAACTAAAGAGAAAGAATGACGCTGGTGTTCCCTTTGTTCTCGCTCGGAAACATGTTGGGTACATAGGTAACAGTCAAACTCGTCACACTGCATATCTTTTCACGTTGACATTCATTGCCTCGTCTATCTCCGCCAGCAAAATATGTTCCGACAGCGACATGCTTCCTAGAGCGGGTCCAGATCACGTGGGAATCATATGGGAGCGTGTCCCGCGCATGTGTCACAATTCGTGGACCGAGTGAATTTAGTACACCGATGGATTAGTCAATAGTTTATTACCTCTATTGACTTTACAGACCTTTGATTAAAAATAGACTTGCAATAAAATAGTAAACCAAGTAGGTACCTATTTAAAAAGAGATCTGCTAACTGCCCTGCCTTTTGGATACTTATCGGATAAATTTTGGTTAAAACAGCTGTTAAATCGTCATTAAAGTTCAACCTGGTCATTTATTAAAAAATAGGGACATAATATTATACATAAAACTATTTAATACAGTCTTGCAACTCACGAACAATACAATAAAGGTATTAATTGAAATAAATGGGATGAACCTGGTGCCGCTTGAGGGCGCGTTTGCACATCGGACACTTTTTACGGATTTGGATTTCCTGGGTGATGCAGTTTTTACAGAACAGGTGGCCACAAACGGTGGAAGCAGCTTGCTGGTGGAAAATCGATTCCAAGCATATTGGACAGGTAACGGACACGGATGGCACAGCACTTGTAGGAGATTCTGCTGGCGGAGATGGCTGTACGAAGCTGGCAGCGGTTATTCGCTTTTTCGGAGACTGTCTTGTGGTAGTTTGAGGTACCGGTTCTGCCACCGTATCGTCCAAGCTGATGGATTCTACGACCGGAGCGGTATCTGCTCTCCTACGTCGTGCTCGTCTGCTACGGGGGGACACTAGTTGTTGATACGGGGAACAAAGATCGACCACAACCTGATGTGGGTCTTCGATGACAATACAATCGTCATTATCCGCAACCGGTGGACGATTCAGAAGAGAAGGTTCATCTATTTCGTACGTCAATGTATCTTGAGAGTCATCGCTTAGTAGCACCTCGACATTCTGCGCAACAGCAGGACGATGATCTTCCGCTTCATTCCTGCTACTTCCGTGTCCATCATTTTGATTCATTTCATCGGATGTTCGGTTAGTGGAATGCGCGGTCGTACCGGAATCATTTGCCGACGAAGATTCGTCAGTGGCCGTGCGGAACGAGTCGTCACTGGCATCGAAGATGTTGTTGGAGGAACGCTCCGCCTCACGGTTTAGGAACGAGTGCGCCGATATGAAGGCCTCCGCTCTTTGAATCACATCCAGCATGCTTTCGTCCAAATCTTCCGAACTGGTATCCATAGTGTTACTACTCAGGTGTCGTCCAACAACTAGTATTATCGAGAAAACATTTACTGCTTTGAAATACGTTTGAATAACGATAAAATCGATGATAAATTTGTAGATTCCGATCAGAGCTGCCAGATGATTTGATAGAAAACCTGTATCCACCAGGTTAGAAAATCTGTGTCCCATACAAAAAAAATCTGTGTCCATACAAAAATCGTTGAAAGATAATCTGTGTTCCATACAAATTGAATCTGTGTCAGAATAAATAAATCTGTTTAATACAGATATATCTGTATAAGTGGCAGCCCTGATTCCGATATTAAAAGATTAAAACCGATTTGTTTTGTTTTCGCTCACGTCACGTCGATCATTTTTTACGCGCTGACATGTTCACGATGAACTTTTTTGAATCATTTTTGGGTAAATTTATTTATAATGCATTTATGCACAGAAAGGCCTTTTCAAGGTGGGAATATGAATATGGACTGATCCTCAGACGAGACTCGCGAAGTCGGTCTTCTTTTTCTGTGATTGCTGAGTTTTTTTCTTATTCCACTTTGTGTTTATACACTGAACTCAATCTCCAATTGGAATTTATGTGCAGCACCCATAGATTTTTGCAATCAAGCTTGGCATTTGCAATTAATTAGTCACGCACATAAAAAACAAAAGTTTTGTCACGCTCATTTTTAAATGCAGTGCACACATAAAGCAAATGCAGGTGCAACTTATTTCAAACGGTCACGCTAATATATTTTATCTGTGATCGCGAGTACACTGATATTAAAACTCCATTATAATTTATGTGCGAAAACCATATAGAAGCAGGTTTTCTGCCTCCAACAATCTTTTATGTGCCACTTTTAAATTTTATTTGTGGACAATAAATTTCAAAGTCTATGCATGTATATACCACTAGCATTGCAATGCATTATAAAGGTTACATTAGTACAACCTATTTAAGCTGCCAATATTTTTGAAGAGCACAAACTTGTATACCAACGGTTGCAAAAATGTATCGCCATCTTATTTCTTCGCTGCTACTGTACGAGTTTTCCCAAAGTATTATCATTAACAGTAATACACATCGCATTTCAGCCAAATATGTGGATGTTCAGTGTATTATATCTGGGATAGCAAGAATAAGTTGTAAGTATTATAAAATGGTTGAAACATTACAGATTAATAAGCTATTTTTTATGTTACAGCTGTCCAAAAAAATGCAATCGCGTCGGAATCAAATTCTAAGACGATGAACTCCAATGAACATGTATCCCGCTCATGCAATGACTATTGGTTAAATCATGCGATGCGCTGGACGCAATGGAAGAACACAGTGGTCCCACATTCTCCAGCAGCACTCGTACAGACTCCCACGCTCTTGTTGGTATCATCCCTGTAGCTGCTAACATCAACACGACCAGATAATTTACTATTTCGTGGATTTCTAACTGGATCCCGTTAGAATATGTATTAACTTTTATTCTCCTTAATAAATGTGTATTACTGTATGCGTATTTGATTTTCATCATCATTTTTTTACAAAAAGAAAAATCGTAAATTTTTTCGACTAATTCATTTATTTACTACTCGCGATCACAGATAAAATATATTAGCGTGACCGTTTGAAATAAGTTGCACCTGCATTTGCTTTATGTGTGCACTGCATTTAAAAATGAGCGTGACAAAACTTTTGTTTTTTATGTGCGTGACTAATTAATTGCAAATGCCAAGCTTGATTGCAAAAATCTATGGGTGCTGCACATAAATTCCAATTGGAGATTGAGTTCAGTGTAGTAAATAAATGAATTAGTCGAAAAAATTTACGATTTTTCTTTTTGTAAAAAAATGATGATGAAAATCAAATACGCATACAGTAATACACATTTATTAAGGAGAATAAAAGTTAATACATATTCTAACGGGATCCAGTTAGAAATCCACGAAATAGTAAATTATCTGGTCGTGTTGATGTTAGCAGCTACGGGGATGATACCAACAAGAGCGTGGGAGTCTGTACGAGTGCTGCTGGAGAATGTGGGACCACTGTGTTCTTCCATTGCGTCCAGCGCATCGCATGATTTAACCAATAGTCATTGCATGAGCGGGATACATGTTCATTGGAGTTCATCGTCTTAGAATTTGATTCCGACGCGATTGCATTTTTTTGGACAGCTGTAACATAAAAAATAGCTTATTAATCTGTAATGTTTCAACCATTTTATAATACTTACAACTTATTCTTGCTATCCCAGATATAATACACTGAACATCCACATATTTGGCTGAAATGCGATGTGTATTACTGTTAATGATAATACTTTGGGAAAACTCGTACAGTAGCAGCGAAGAAATAAGATGGCGATACATTTTTGCAACCGTTGGTATACAAGTTTGTGCTCTTCAAAAATATTGGCAGCTTAAATAGGTTGTACTAATGTAACCTTTATAATGCATTGCAATGCTAGTGGTATATACATGCATAGACTTTGAAATTTATTGTCCACAAATAAAATTTAAAAGTGGCATATAAAAGATTGTTGGAGGCAGAAAACCTGCTTCTATATGGTTTTCGCACATAAATTATAATGGAGTTTTAATATCAGTGTACCAATTATGCGCAAGCCGTTCAAATCCTCACATGAACCTCTCAGCAAAAAATGATTGAGTTTGCATCACATCGAATCATAAATAGCCGTTAGTGAAATTACATGCCAGCAAACGTAGCAGACATTAGCAATAATTAATCTTCTGTTTAGATTTATCAGCAACTTTGGAAAAAACTGCTCCGCTGACTGAGGTTTTCGATAACAATTTACTTTGAACACAATACTTTTCACTTTTTCAGCCATAAAAATGGTGGGCTGCATTTGACGTTTCTGTTGAACAAAGCGAACAGGAGCGCAGCGGAACCACGTACGAACTCGGAAAAACTACCGGGAAATTCGGAAAAATATCACGGGAGGGAAAACTCGAACGTGCCGAACACAGACGTATATTGTTGTAAACTAATCAAATAAATAAACATAATCCTTCTTGTTATTCTTACATAAAACATAAATGTCAAACTCGCCAGTGATGCCGGCTTAACTAATTGGCAAAGGGGTTCGGCAAACTGTTCATAATAGGGGTAACCGTTGTTTTCTGCCAACACTCCTCCTCAACGGTTTGCCCTTAGCCCTTAACAAACCCTAGTAGTTCGGTGAAGCGGTCGTGCTTTATATTTCCAAGTGCCTTCGTTAAAATGTCTGCCTTCATTTCATCTGTGGGACAGTACTGAAGTTTCACTATGCCACGATCGCATAGATCCTTGATGAAACTCTCCTTCGTCTCGATATGCTTGGTCCTCTTGCTTGTCCGCTCAGACCTGACGAAACACAGGCAACCCTGGTTGTCTTCGTGCACCGTAGTAGCACACTCCTGGTTCTCGCCGATGTCACTCAGCAATCGTCGCAACCATAGCACATCTTGACAAGTCTCACCCAGTGCTACATACTCGGCCTCCATGGACGATAGACTCACGCAATCTTGGCGTCTACTAGCCCACGACACAGCTCCTCCTGCGTAGAATATTACGAAGCCCGTCGTAGACTTGCGTGTGTCCGGGTCACCTGCCCAGTCAGAGTCCGAATATGCTTCCAACAGCTTGCCGCCTTCGCAACCCAACTTCAACTTCCAATCCTTTGTTGCCTTGAGGTAGCGCACTACACGCTTTGCTGTAGTCCAGTCGATTTCTGTTGGAGCACTGAACTTCCTTCCTAATATGGAGGCCGCTGCGGCAATATCAGGACGTGCTGTAACCGCTATGTACATCACAGCACCAACCACGCTCCGGTACTGGGATACATCCTTTAGATTCTCGCTTGCTGTCTTGTCCTTCACATACCCTTGATCCATCGGCGTCCTTGCAACCTTCGCATCTTGCAATCCTAGCTTTCCGATCAGTTTCTCTATATATGCCTTGACACTCATGCTGTAGAATCCGTCGTCTTCCTTTTGCAGCTCCAACCCAAGAAAATACTTCGCATCACCTAGCCAACAAATTTCAAACTCTTTGCGAAGTTCCTCGTACACTTTAGCTACCTCCTCCTCAGACGAGCATCCAACAAGCAGATCATCAACATAAACGATCAGAAATACCTTCCTGCCATTCCTCGATGCAACATACATACACGGATCAGCATTACACGCGACGAAGCCAAATTTTAGTAGGACGTCCGATAATTTCCGGTTCCAGCACCTTGCCGATTGTTTCAGGCCGTATATGCTGCGCCTCAAACGACAAACCTTCTCCTCTTGTCCGCGAACTTCATAACCAACCGGCTGACGCATGTACACCTCCTCTTCAATACTACCGTAAAGATAGGCAGTTTTGACGTCCAGATGCTTCAAACACAAACGATCTTTGCCCGCCAGCACAAGCAATACTCTCAAGGTTGCATACTTGGTGACAGGGGCGAACACTTCGTCAAAATCGACTCCGTATCGCTGCGCGTATCCTTGCGCCACCAGTCGAGCCTTGAATCGAACAACTGCTCCTGTTTCGTCCTGCTTGATCTTGTAAACCCATCGGCTACCAATGACGCGCTTTCCAGCCGGAGGATTCACAAGCTCCCACGTACCATTCCGCAAATGCGACTGAAATTCTTCATCCATCGCTTTTCGCCAAGCATCGCTATTGCTGCTTTTTACTGCCTCATCGAAGGTAACTGGCTCTTTCGCTTGCTGCGTTGCTACGCCTACGACGTAGTCCGAAAAACGATCCGGTAACTTCCCACGATTCCTACGGGGCAGCTTGCCTGTAGCTTGTTCACGTGGATCTGGTTCCGCTTCTTCACTATCAAGTGGCTCGTCTTTCACTGCTAACGGATCCTCCAAAGATGAAGAACTAATGTCGAAAAACTGCTCATGTTCACTATGCACTTCGTCGTCATCCTGAAGATCACCCAAACGCTCACACCGATCAGGTTCCACCGTTTCTTTCACAGGCGCTTCCACCAAAAATTGCTTACTTGTGCTTGGTACGTTACACGGAACAAATTCCGTATAATTCTCATCAGGAGCCTGGAGCACAGTAACCTCCTCTTGTCGTTGAGCTTCATCCATTTCCAGGAACCTGGCATCCCTGCTGATGGTAACCTTTTCCGTAGCCAAATCAACAAAACGGTATGCTTTGTGCTGTTCGGAGTAGCCGATGAAGGTCAGCTTTCGTGCCTTGCTGTCGAATTTGCCTCGCTTGACATCAGGTATATGTACCCACGCCTTGCAGCCATACACTCGCAAATGTTCCAGGTTTGGCTTCCTACCGTACCACAACTCGAACGGAGTAACGTCAACAGCCCTGGAAGGCAGTCGATTTTGGAGGTACGCTGCCGTAACGACTGCTTCACCCCAGTACTTCTTCTCGAGCTTTGCATCCAGCAGCATCGTTGTCGCCATCTCTTGCAGGTAGCGATTTCGTCTTTCAGCGACACCATTCTGCTGGGGCGTGTAGGCTGTAGTGTACTGGCACTTTATTCCCTCACTTTTGAAGAAATTCTGCAGTCGTTCATTGACGTATTCGCCGCCACCGTCCGAGCGTACCATACGAGGTTTACGATTAAATAATGTCTCCACATACCTGACGTATTCAATCAAACGATCAACAGCTTCCGACTTCTTCTGCAGCAAGTAGACTACAGTGTACCGACTAAAATCATCAATCACCGTCATTAGGTACCTGCTCCCACTCGGTGTAGGCGTTTTCGTCGGACCACAAAGGTCTGTGTGTACCAGGTCGAGCACTTGGGTTGACTTCCGCTCAGCCTGGTGTGGAATCGGAGCACGAGATAACTTTCCTTCCATACAGGTCTCGCAAGCAATCCGAATTCCGCAATCCTTCACTACCACTCCTTCAGCAAGCTTCTTCGAGCACAGTTGGCCCACAACTGCCGGGTCTCTGTGGCCAAGTTTACGGTGCCACTGATGTTGACAGGATTCGTTATGATGCATCTTCTCTACCTTCAGCGCTTCTTCGGCCATTCTCAGCTGATACAAACTGCCACAGCGATCGCCCTTAGCTACTACCTTGCCGGAGGCATCCGTGATATCGCAATCATCCTCACGGAACACGACCAGAAATCCCTTCGACGTCAGCTTTGTCACAGACAACAACCCACTGTTTAGCGATGGAACGTACAAAACCTTCTCCAGGATTACATCGACCGCACCACCGAAGCCGTTCACTCCAGACATCTTCACAGTTCCACATCCGACTGACTTAACGGACCTTCCATCAGCCAGAATCACGTCATGCACATCTGTTTCATCAATCGACTCGAAAAATCGCTTGTCGTTTGACATGTGAACGCTTGCACCACTGTCTATAATCCAACCACTAGACCGAATTCCATTCACAAGGAACAACACAGCACTTTTGTTCTCGGTCACAGCCTGCTTAGCGGCCGATGGCTCATTCTTCTTCTTCTTCCTTTCACTTTTACGCTTCTGCTGCTCCTGCAGCACTGCACAGTCATTTCTCAAGTGTCCCTTCTGTTTACAAAAGAAGCACACACGATCCGAAACGGACATATTCCGCTTGCCGAAACTTTTCAGCGCCTTCAATTCACCAGAACGTCCACTGGAACCAGGTACAGAACGCTCCTTTCGACGTTCGAATTCGTCGAGAAGCTTGGACTTAACTAACACTACCGTTAGATCTGCATCCGGTCTGCTTTCGAGCGCAGTAACAAGTCCGGAATAAGAATCCGGCAGGCTTCGCAATATCATTGCAACTTTGAGAGAATCATTCAGCTCCTGCCCAGCTTGCGTCAATCTATCGAAAAGATCCTCTATCTCGAACAGATGGCTCTCGAGATCGCCACCTTCCAGCAGATTTAGGCTACACAACCTCTTCAGTAAGGACACTCTGGAAGTAACTGTAACCTTTTCGTGGTACGCCTTGAGGTTATTCCAAAACTGTGTAGCAGTCGCAGCCGATTTTATCAAACCGTATTGGTTCTCCTCTATACAGAGTCCCATAGTCGCTCGGGCCTTCTTCTCGTCCTTCTCCCACTGGATAGCATTTTCGTCCGGCTTCGGAGTTTCCACGACGTACCATAAATCCTCTCTCGTAAGGAGCATCTCCATACGGAACTTCCAAGTTTGCCAGTTGTGGTTATTCAACCGGACAAACTTATTGAGTGCCTCCATTGTTGCTCTAATCTGCTGGGACAAAACAACACACGCGACGGCACTTTATCAACCGATTTTCCGACTCTATCCACTATTTTTCACGACACATCGACTGGGCCGATAACCTGTTGAACAAAGCGAACAGGAGCGCAGCGGAACCACGTACGAACTCGGAAAAACTACCGGGAAATTCGGAAAAATATCACGGGAGGGAAAACTCGAACGTGCCGAACACAGACGTATATTGTTGTAAACTAATCAAATAAATAAACATAATCCTTCTTGTTATTCTTACATAAAACATAAATGTCAAACTCGCCAGTGATGCCGGCTTAACTAATTGGCAAAGGGGTTCGGCAAACTGTTCATAATAGGGGTAACCGTTGTTTTCTGCCAACAGTTTCTTGAGAGGGGAATCTGGGCTGCATATGACGTTGATATTTTTCCTCTTCGCGAGTCTCTCTCAGGACTTATCCATACGGTCTTCTTTTATTGTCGATTTTCTTTTTTTCCGCTGTAAATGCGGGCCGTGTTTACATAAAATGTCATCCGGACCAACATCCAGTGAATCAATGTTCACCGGATGAACATTGAGTGGATGAATGTGCAGAGAAATTGTTCATTTTTTGTAAACACGGCCCGCAGTAAAGGTTTTCTTCCCGCTGGAAGTTGCAGCGTGACGTCATCTTAGATTAGTTCATGAACCGATGCACGAGTTCATTATCTGACGTTTGAGTGGTGCCAAATCACTCGTTGCCATGGTCACGTAAATAACATGGCACCGCTCAAACGTCAACGGGTGAACTCGTACACTGGTCCATAGATCCAGAGCTGCCAGATGATTTGATAGAATACCTGTATCTACCAGATTAGAAAATCTGTGTCCCATACAAAAAAATCTGTGTCCATACAAAAATTGTCGAAAGAAAATCTGTGTTCCATCTGTGTCAGAATAAAAAAATCTGTGTAATACAGGAAAATCTGTATATGTGGCAGCTCTGCATAGATCGATGAACGCCTAACCTAACCTCAAAACACACACTCCCGCGACCTGTTGGTCCATCGGCAAACTACAGTGTTTTTAGCATTGGGCGTACATGATTTTGATCGAGATTTGTTCTAAGTGTTACGTATGTTTCTCTGTGCTCAAAACTCCATATAAAAAAATGTCAACAATTCCAGCAGTGAATGTCAACTCCATATAAAAATATCTAAACAATTCCAGCAGTGAGTGTCAAAGAGCAGGACAGTCAATCGAGCGTGATGAAAGAAGGACAGAGAAGGAGAATTTTTCGTGACGTCACCATGCACTCTTCTATCACTCAATTATTGACAAACATTTGCCCAAGAGGAGCCTTTTTTCAGAAACGCTGTTGATGTTGGCGATGAGATCTAGTTGGCGACTATCAATCATAGCAAACATAGATTAGTTTATATTTAAATAAAATTCATTCCAAGTTTGTCTCTTGTCAAGATCAGAAGTTTTATTTCAACCAAGAGTAGAATACCCGGTCTACGGCCATTCACCATCCAAGAGGTGTTGGGCCCTGCAAAAGTACAAGATGGAAAGATCTGGAATCGCGAAACTGACGAACGAAAACTACGAAACCTGGAAGCTTGAAGTTGAGTTCCTACTGGTGCGAGAAAGTCTTTGGAAGTTCATCGTTCCCGGAGTGAAGCCGGAAGAGGCTGAAAACGGAGCGAACGTGGCGGAGCTGGCTGCCTGGGATGAAGGTGACCAGAAAGCACGTGCGACCATCGGGCTGCTGCTAACCAGGTCTCAACACGGCCATATTCGGGCAACGCGGACCGCCAAGGACGTGTGGGAAAACCTTCGGAAGCAACACGAGAAGAAGTCGTTGACGTCCAAAGTACATCTCCTGAAGCGGATTTGCGATCTCAAGTTCCAGGAAGGTGACGATATCGAGGAGCACTTGGCCGAATTCGAAACTCTGTTCGAGAAGTTGGCCAACGCTGGTACGAAGCTCGATGACGACCTACAGGTAATCCTAGTTTTTCGCAGTTTACCCAATACGTTCGATGCGCTGACCACCACTCTCGAGAACCGGTTGGATGACGAGCTTACGCTGGCGCTCGTAAAGGATAAAATTATCAACGAGGTCCAAAAGCGAGGAGAAGCTGTTCCGGTAGATTCGGCGGTGCTGAAAGTGGACGGAAAAGGTAAATCGATCGTGTGCCACCACTGTCAGAAGGTTGGCCACAAGAAGCGAGATTGTGCTTTGTGGCTGAAACAGAACCGTGGTGAAAATTCTCGAAGTCAACAAGCGGTTGCCATCGACACCAAGAAGGTTGCTAGGCAACATGCGAAAGCAAGGAAGGCTGCGTCAAGTGAAGGAAATTTCGTGTTCAGCGCACGAGAAGGACCAGTGATGAATTGGATTGTGGATTCTGGTGCCAGCTCGCACATGTGCGCCAATCGTGAATTTTTCGTTTCCGTTGAGAACCCTCGTGAAGGTACACCGAGTTTTGTAACGGTAGCTGATGGGAAGAAGGCAGCAGTGAAAGGTGTTGGCAACTGCCAAATTCAATGTTACGGGCGTGCCGGCGAAGTGCTGTACCGGAGTGCTGTACGTCCCGGACCTGGACATGAACCTTGTCTCGGTTGGAAAGCTTGTCCAGAAAGGTGCTGACGTGAAGTTCAACGAAAGTGGATGTACCATTGCCAGTGGTGGTCGAATCGCTGCTGTGGCAAAGCGAAGCAACGGTCTCTACCATCTGCAAATGGTGGAGCGCATGGGTGCTGTGAATGAGCGATGTGCTTCGAAAAGCTGTTTGCATGATTGGCATCGCAAACTCGGTCATCGGGACGTGAAGGCCATCCAGGAGCTAGAGAATCGACAACTGGCCACCGGTATAAGCATCAAGAAATGCGGACTGGTTTTGCCATGTGAAACGTGTATGCAAGGTAAGATGGCACGGCTACCATTCCCGAAGAAGGCAGAGAAGAAAACCAGTGCTGTGATGGATCTGGTTCACAGTGACCTGTGTGGGCCAATGCGCACCGTGACACCAGGTGGTCGTCGGTTTTTATTGACCCTCATCGATGACCACAGCTGGTATACAACGGTGTACTTGTTGAAGAGGAAATCCGAAACGTTTGATGCAATCCAGGACTACGTGCAGAAGATGAAGACTCAGTTTGGCAAACCGCCGAAAGTGCCGAGGTCCGATCAAGGAGGAGAATACCGCCCAACTAACATTTAGTGCAAATGTAAACATTCTCTAGGCCTTCTTTATACGGCTTTATGCTGAGTAAAGGTGCTGTACATATGAACGAAAGCTTCTATGCGATCCTTTTACCAACAAATCTGGCGAATCTATTCAGCTACTTTTAAGCTGTGTTGGCAGCTCTTATTCATATCGATCATTGCTCTATCTCGACAGTTATACGACAAGTAGCTGTGTAACATCTTCGGAAGGCGCTTTCTCAACCATTTTGCAATTGTTGAATAATTATTATACAGCTTCACTGTATTATCGATTAAATATTATTTTCAAGCTGTTTCACAGCTTCCGGAACTCATATCATAAGTATCTGAATTTAATGTTCCCAACGTTACCTGCCACCGCTTGGAATCGAACTCACGATCTCTGCATCCACAAGTCTCGACGCTGTCCTTGTTGCCACCACAGTCTATATCGAAAGGCAAAGAAAACACACCGTTTTGTTCTACATCGAAAACGGTTCAAACAATATTTTATAATGATCGTAAAAGATGCCATAGCCACGCTTACACCACTTCATCAGGCTGTAAAAGGGTGCGAAACGTCAAATGCAATGTTTACATCCAACAAGCTGAGTAAATGCGCCACAAGTTGTTGTTTTACAGCATACTGCTGTATGCTCGCTGTATAACTAACGACAAAACGCTTCTTAAATATATATTGAGCAGCATAACATATCATATTGTACAGAAGCAGCTGGATTGATGATGGCGAGTTTTATTCCACATCATTAGGTTGCTATCCTTTAAGGTGTTGAGTTACAGCTTAGTGAAAGCTGCAAAAGCGATAACTGACGAAATTTATTCAGCTAAGATTTGTAGCTGCAAAACGTTTGCCTTACAGCTGTATTAACGCTAATCGTTCTATTTTTGACAGCTTTCATTTTTTGCTGCGTTCGCTGCTTCAAGTCAACTGTTATACAGCATAAAGCAAATAATCTTGGCTTATAGCGCTAAAATTGTTAGTTGGGCGTGGCTCCAATTTGGTTGCTTTCCTGAAGCGTGAAGGCATCAAGCAACAATTCACAGCAGCATACTCGCCGCAACAAAACGGGATCGCCGAGAGAAAGAACCGTTCACTGGTGGAGATGGCTAGGTGCATGCTACTGGAGGCGAAAATGTCCAATCGCTACTGGGGCGAAGCAATCAACACGGCCAATTATCTTCAAAATATATGCTGCCAACGAATGCGGTTGAGTTGACGCCCTACGAAATTTGGCATGGCGCCAAACCGGATGTTTCGAAGTTGCAAGTCTTCGGGACTACAGCGTACGTTTTCGTACCTGATGCCAAACGAACGAAACTGGAATCCAAGGCTGAGAAGTTAACCTTCGTCGGCTATTCGTTGCAACATAAAGCGTGGAGGTTCATCAATATGAAGACGAACAAGTTGACCATTAGCCGGGATGCTCGTTTCCTGCCACCGACAGACAACGAAGAGGTTCCTGCAGATGAAAAAGGTACGTTATTCTTTCCATTATCATTCGAGATTGAGCAACAGAAGCAAGCAAGTCTGCCAGGACCGGCAGTCGCGGCTGGTAACGAGCCAGTTGTTAGCGATAGCGAAGATGATTTTCATGGATTCGAAGATCATTCTGACGACAGCCAGTATGAAGACGCGGATATAGACGACGACGACGACCACGCCATACCGCAAGACGAAGATGTGTCACAACCAGAAGTGGAACTGGCACGCAACGAGCAAGCTGTGAGTACACCATTGCGATCAACCAGGATGAACAAAGGTGTCCCCCCTCAACGGTACTGTGCTGACGGTAGACTGACACACTATAATTGCGATGAGCCTCGAAGCTACCCAGAGGCAGTGTCTGGTCCAGAAGCAAATTTTTGGAAGCAAGCCATGCAAGATGCGCTGAAGTCGCTGTACGAACACAACACGTGGGAGCTGACCACGTTACCACCCGTCAAGAAAGCCATCGGATGCCGCTGGATTTTCAAAAAGAAGGCGGATGAAAGCGGTAAGGTCATCAGGTACAAGGCGCGTCTAGTCGCTCAAGGCTTTACGCAGAAATATGGAGTGGACTACGACGAAGTTTTTGCACCTGTGGTGAAGCAGCTAACGTTCCGGGCTCTGTTCTCCGTTGCCAGTCAACGCAATCTTTTAGTCAAGCATGCTGATGTGAAGACAGCTTACCTGAACGGAGATCTGAAAGAGACGGTATATATGCTGCTACCTCCTGGATGTGCAGCCGACGGGGAAAGCGTTGTGTGCCATCTGCGGAAGGGATTATACGGGCTAAAGCAGGCCGCTCGCATTTGGAACCATAAATTGGACGATGTGCTCAAGCAATTGGGATTCAAGTCATCGAAGAACGACAGTTGTCTCTACGTCAGGAGGAGCAAAGGTAAGCTGGTAAGCTGGCCTATATTGCTGTCTACGTCGATGATTTCGTCATAGTGTGTGAGACCGAATGGGAATACGAGGACATCATCAAGAAATTGAATGAATTTTTCACGGTTACATCGCTCGGGGACATCAAATTCTTTCTCGGAATTCAAGTAAACCGTTCGGAGAAGCATATCGCGCAGAACCAGAAAAGGTACATCAAGAAGCTCCTGTCCAAGTTCGGTCTAGAAGATGCAAAACCGTCAAGCTTTCCATTGGATCCAGGCCACCTACATCCAAAGGAGGAGATTCCGCTGCCCAATAACCACCAGTATGCCAGCTTAATTGGTGGGTTGTTGTACGTGGCCATGTGTAATCGCCCAGATGTTGCAGCAGCAGTTTCAATTCTTGGCAGAAAAACTAGTTATCCCTCCCAGGCTGACTGGGTAGAAGCTAAACGCATCCTGCGATACCTCAAAGGTACTGTCGACCACGAACTGATCTTGGGTGTGGATTCCAAGCAACTGGAAGTATTTGTAGATGCCGACTGGGCCGGTGACACCAAGGATCGCAAATCGACCACTGGTTATTTGATCCGCTACACAGGTGGTATGATTGGGTGGTGTTCCAGGAAGCAGGAATGCGTGACCTTGAGCAGTTCAGAAGCCGAGTACGTTGCAATTACGGAAAGCTGCAAGGAGTTATCCTGGGTTTTACGGCTATTCGACGATCTGGACATCAAGACTCAGCTGCCAGTCATTATCCATGAAGATAACCAGAGCGCAATCAAGCAATTGGAATCCAATTCCAGTGAACGCCGATCAAAACACGTGGACACGAGATTCCACTACGCTCGTCAGTTGAAGCAACAGGGAATCATCAGTCCACAATATCTTTCAACAAACGAAATGATTGCAGATATGATGACGAAGCCACTTCCTCGTGTCAAGCAGTCAAGATTGCGTGTCGCAGCTATGATTCTTCCGTCGAGGAGGAATGTTGGCGATGAGATCTAGTTGGCGACTATCAATCATAGCAAACATAGATTAGTTTATATTTAAATAAAATTCATTCCAAGTTTGTCTCTTGTCAAGATCAGAAGTTTTATTTCAACCAAGAGTAGAATACCCGGTCTACGGCCATTCACCATCCAAGAGTTGAGCCCTTCATTCCTTGTTGAGTGCTCGCCCGAGTCAGTCGACTATCGCGCTTTGTGACATACCGAAACCGAAGTTGTAACCTTTCACAGAAGGTTCCAATAATTGTACCCGTCGATCAACCAATAGAATTCACTTCTTTTGTAAAGAGTTTTTTTGTAAATAGTTTTTGTATATACCTTTTTTAATTTGTTAGTTGTTAGAATCCCTTTTGTTGAAATATATTGAATTTGTGGTCATGAAATAAAATAAAGAATATAAATAAAATGAATTAGAAAATGAAATAAATAAATCTAGTGTAAAATTCCCTATCCTTTCCTACCCCTTTTTCCTTGGTGTCAGATGCCCTTTACAACCCTATTTTAATTTGAATTCAAAAACCATATCCAATATCCCCCTGACACCAAAGACCGTGTGCACCAACCATATTGTACGTTGTAACCATATTGTACACGTCATCGCAATATGAATCCCAGATCCAGAACATCATCTGGAATAAAAACCCCATGCATCGATGGATCGATCTCTTATTCGGTAACACAATTTCAAAGATAAAGTAGTCCGTGATTTTATTCCGGTTTTAATTTTATTACACAGTGTAGCAAAATAGCCAGATTAGTGCCCTGCCCACGTAAGCGTTTGAAAAATCTACCCGGTATTGAAGCTACTGTGTTGCAGCCCGTTAGTGAAGCCGTTAGTGGACCGTTCGTTCCACGTGTTAGTGAGAGTCGACCAAAGTTAGTGGGTGCATCTACCGAAGAGAAGGCGTCAACCAGAGCGTCCCGACGGCCACCAGCCAGAGCGCGTCGGAGCCTAGAGACGGCAGAAATTGCGCCAACCCCAGCCTGCTTCGCATCATTAGCGGCAGCGGAACATCGTGGTTACCCGAGCTGAAAAGGTGTGTCCATTCCAAAATTTCCTTCACTCTTTCCCATGTATATACCCCTTTGAATTCAAAAATAATTAAATTAAAGAACTTTTGTTGAATTAGAATATTATTTTTTTTTTATGACCACATTCTCCCTTTTCCACCATCTTGATTGATTGTTCGACTGGTGCAAAAAGCTTGGGAAGTGAGTCCGCCCTAAAGTTTCAATTTCTCCCGGATAGACCCTGAGGAGCAAGTGGCAAATTATTAGAATAACCAATTTAAAATCTCTAGAATAACTAATTAATTCCCCAATAATTATCATTACCTCTCAAAAAACTATCAATTGGCGCCCAACGATAAAAAGTAAAAAAAAATGTTTCTAATTTAAACATTAAATTAGAACCATTTTTAGATGTGCTCCGGGAGGAATTGAAATTTGTAAAAATTCAATTAAATTAATTCTTTTCAATCATATATCTGAATTTCCGCTTTCCATTATCCTGTATATATTGCCTTTTCTTTAGGTTCTAAGTTATTTAAATTAAGAAGTGATAGTGAAGTGCTATATTATGGTGTATTTGATGGTAATTAATAGTGCAAAGTAATTTCTTTTCGGGTGATGATAAGCAGTTCTTATAAATCTGTTGTCAACCGCGTGTTAAGGTAAATTAGGATCTTTTGTTAATTAAAACAATACATCAAACTTAGGCTCTTCATCAAATTTCTTCGTCGTTTTCTCAACGCTTTGTTTCAACTAGAATAATAAATTTTGTGACCGCGTGGATCCCTTTGACGATGGCGCAATCGAAAATCAACTTCGATCAAGCCGTCGGCATGATGCTAGGGTGGTACCACCACATGCGCGTGGATCACTTATCGGAAGATGAGTTTCTTTTTGAATTGGAAATGCGATCAATTGTCATTCGCGATGATCCAACGTTTTCTCGGAGGCGAAGAAGCTTGAGAGAACATTTAAAAGTAGAGAAAGATGAAAAGAAAGTTTTAGAGGTTGTATTAGATGTAGAAAAAGTGGAGAATATCGAACTATGTGACCGGAAATACGAGCAAATATGTGAAATTTTAAGGCGAGGTGAAATTAGTTCGAAAGACAAATGTAAGGCTAGATTATTGCATCTTAGTCACAGATTGTACCAAATGGAGAAAAATTGTGACAAGACTGTCGAGCTGGCTGAAAAATTGCGTACTCTAATGGTGAAATGTGTCGTTTTATTGCAAGATTGGTTTTACACCCAGTCTAGTGCACCTGCTGAGGGAGACGAGGAAATAGCTTTCCCCTCATTGGGAGATCTTTTTGCGATCAAACCCGCACAGCTTCAAATCGATGGCTTGCAAAACGAACGAGGTGATAATTTTAACAATGCCAAAAATGACAATGCAAACGATCGAGAAATGATGCTCGCTTTGCATGCACGTATACGACGGCTTGAAGATGAGTTGGCTTTGCGAGATAGTCAAAAAGAAATTTTTGCACAAGCTGCTCCCGTAGGCGACGGTGTACAAAGCAATCGAGAAGCATTTGTACCTCAGGTGGGGGGAAATGAAATTGTTAACGAGCAAACCACTAGCTCAAAATCGCACGGTGCGCTTAACAGTGGTGTCCCAAATTTAGCAAACCCTTTCCCCGCATACACATCGCAACTCGGTCCATTTAATCATCCTCATCCTCAAGTAAACGGTGTGTTGAATGCTTTCCAAAATTCTACTCAACCTACGCCAAGCTGGCAACACCCAATGCCACAAAACTTTCCACCTTTGGGTATTAATTACTCATTACCGAATGCCGCTTTTTCGTCTGTTAATCCTGGAAATTTGAACCCTGGACCTGCTCCCAACCCTCTTCGAACTCCCTTCAATTCGGGCCAATCTTCACATCGCACTTTGCCAGTGTCCCGATGGACTTTGACAAAATATGATGGAGAAGATCAGGGCCTAAAATTGAACGAATTCTTAGAGGTTGTGCAAGCATTGTCCTTAGCAGAACACGTGTCTGAAGCTGAACTTTTTTAATCAGCCGTTCATCTTTTCACTGGCCATGCACTAAAATGGTACATGACTATGCGTACAACGGGACGACTACTAAATTGGCAACATTTAGTAATGGAACTCCGACGCACATTTATGCATCCTGATTTGGATCCATTAATTAAAATGAAAATTTATCAGCGACGGCAACAGCGAAACAAATCATTTAACGAATTTTATTACGAAATGGAGCGTTTATTTCGCACC
The DNA here is from genome assembly GCF_002204515.2 of Aedes aegypti. Lineage (NCBI taxonomy): Eukaryota > Metazoa > Arthropoda > Insecta > Diptera > Culicidae > Aedes > Aedes aegypti. The sequence goes on along the minus strand of NC_035109.1, from coordinate 190,767,115 downwards.
ATGAGTAACCAAATTACCGATTACGAGAAGATGCAAATATTGATGCAAAATATGCGCATCGACTATAAAAAGCAGCTTACTTTTCTGCCTATCACCGATTTAGCTACACTCGTGGCTGCGGGACAAAAGGTAGACGCATTAAATTTCTCCGCATACAATAAAGTTTTCGGATCGGAGAAACAAGCAAACGCCGTCACTGTTAGCGAACCAAATCCCAAAGCCAAGAAAACAGAACAGCAAAGTAATCAAACCCAACTATCCCTACCGAACAATAGGGGACGAAACAAAACCCAAACGCAATGCTCTGCACCATTTGCGCCTAACGCAACGCGCGCGCAACACCAGGCAGCAGCTTCATTCAACAACCAAACGAATCGCCTACCTACTCTAACAGCTTTGATTGATTCTTATCGCCCGCCACCGCCTAACTATTGCTTCAATTGTGGCATGCATGGGCATGGCATGAATGCATGCAGGCTGCCCAGAGGTGTACTATGCGAAAACTGTGGCTTCCGCGGGTATCCTACCAATAATTGCCCATATTGTATAAAAAAACGCGATGTCAGCGAGCGAAAACCGCGGCTCGCTGCACCATTAAACGCGTACAATTCAAAGCAAAACTTCACGACATTCTTCGAACCGGCCAGTAATGAAATTTACACACCCGCACCAACCACATGCTTAGTGTCATACCCATATCCAAACGATAATCGACCGTACACAACAGTGAGTTTGTACGGACATAAATTTAGGGCTTTATTAGACAGTGGTAGTAATTTAACTTTAATTAGCGATTCAATTTACGCTAAAATCAAACCACGTAAACTCTCTACCGTTCGTAGTTCAATTGTATTGCGTACGGCCAGCGGGGAGCAGTTAGATGTTTTAGGTCAATTATATTTACCCTTCTGCTTTAATGGTGTAGTGAAAATCATTCCCACGTTAGTTGTTCCAAAATTAGCAATTGACTGCATATGCGGTATGGATTTTTGGAGAAAATTCCACATCCAACCGACAATCCAGCAATGTGCTACAATCGAAGACTCTAACATGGAATTGTTTAGTAGCCAACCATCGTCGTCTTCCTCTGTATCAGCTGAGGAACGACAAATTCTCGACCAGATCAAACAGCTGTTCCTTCCCGCTCGCCCAGGGCAATTAACATTAACTCCGCTCGCGGTTCATAGAATTGAGATTCAGGAAGAATGGAAGCACAAGGCCCCGGTGAGACAGTTTCCATATGTAATGTCCCCAAAAACCCAAGGATTGGTTGCCGTGGAATTACAACGGTTGCTGGACACCGGTATTATTGAGCCTAGCAATTCAGACTGGTCTCTAAATTGTGTCCCTGTCATAAAGCCCAACAAGGTCAGATTATGCTTGGATGCGCGCAAGATAAATGAACGCACTGTACGTGATGCATACCCCTTGCCGCACCCTTGCAGAATCCTTGGTCAGCTTCCAAAGGCCAAATATTTGTCTACTATCGACCTTTCGGAAGCATTTTTACAAATTCCATTAGACCCCTCTTCCAGGAAATACACTGCATTCTGTGTGCAAGGCAAGGGGTTGTTCCAATACACCCGGATGCCATTTGGCCTCGTAAATAGTCCAGCCACACTGGCCCGTCTGATGGACAAGGTACTTGGCCACGGTGTATTGGAACCCTATGTCTTCGTGTACCTCGACGACATCGTCGTGGTCACGGAGACATTCGAGCAGCACGTACAGTTGCTTCGCGAAATTGCGCGCCGACTGCTCGAAGCCAACTTGAGTATCAATCTCGAGAAATCCAAGTTTGGAGTATCCGAGATTCCGTTCTTAGGGTACCTTTTAAACACGGATGGCCTTCGTACCAACCCCGAGAAAATTCGGCCCATTATAGACTACGAAAGGCCAACCACTGTTACCAAACTTAGGAGGTTCTTGGGGATGGCTAACTATTATCGTCGGTTCATCCCCAATTTCAGTGGAATCACTGCAGGCCTCACAGACCTCCTCAAAACCAAAACGAAAGTAATTCGTTGGACCGATGAAGCAGAGAAGTCCTTCTGCGATATAAAGGAGCGTCTAATATCTTCTCCAATTTTGGGAAGTCCCGACTTCTCCAAAGAATTCACCATTCAAACTGATGCCAGTGATGTGGCTGTTGCTGGCATCTTAACACAGCAACAAGAAGAAGGAGAGAAGATAATTTCATACTACAGCCACAAATTAACCACCCCTCAAAAAAATTACCACGCGGCCGAAAAAGAAGCCCTGGCAGCCCTTCTGGCCATAGATGCATTCCGTGGTTACATAGAGGGATACCATTTTACTCTAATCACAGACTCGTCTGCCCTGACCCACATTTTACACACCAAGTGGAAGGTAGGCTCTCGTTGCAGCAGATGGAGCTTGGACCTACAGCAGTACGACATGACCGTCGTACACCGAAAGGGCCGGGACAATGTTATTCCTGACGCCTTGTCACGAAGTACTGCTATGGTCCAAGGAACTTCAACTGCAACCTGGCATTCATCCCTGATGCAGAAAGTGTTGGACAAGCCAGATGAATATGTAGATTTTAAGGTGGATGATGGCAAGCTCTTCAAATTCGTGACTGCAAGGAACGATCCTTTCGACAGTCGTTTCGAATGGAAACGAGTTCCTCAGTCTGAAGAAATTCCCGAAATTTTGAAGGAGAACCATGACGACTGTTTCCATTTAGGCTACGATAAAACGTTGGCCCGCATCCGCAAACGTTTTTATTGGCCTAAGATGGGACCTGACATACGCAAATATGTCCAATCCTGCCAAACGTGCAAAGAGGTGAAAGCCCCTTTTGTACCGGTGGCCCCTGAAATGGGAAAGATGCGTGTGGCTACTCGACCGTGGCAGATAATTTCTATAGATTTTGTGGGACCCCTCCCACGAAGTAGAAAAGGCAACCAACACATACTGGTCATCGCCGATCTGTTCTCAAAGTGGGTCATGATCCACCCTGTGAGAAAACTGGACAGCTCAGCAATGTGTAAGATCCTTAAAGATCAGTGGTTCTACAGGAACTCCGTTCCCGAAGTAGTAATTTCCGACAACGGTAGCACTTTTACTTCGAAGGAGTTCAAGAACCTACTCGATCAATTCGGAGTTACACATTGGCTAAACTCCCGGTACCACTCACAGGCCAACCCGGTCGAACGCGTGAACCGTACCATTAATGCGGCCATACGCACATATGCGAAAGATGATCAGCGATCTTGGGACCTCAAAATCCCCGACATCGAGGTCATACTGAACACCACCGTCCATTCATCCACCGGGTTTACACCTTACTACATCACACATGGCCAAGAATTGTCAGAGAAGGGTTCCGATCACCACCTCTATCGGCATGATGAATCTCTGTCCGAAGCTGAGCAAGTGGAACGACGTAAGCAAAGGTTCGATAAAATTTACGAAATCGTACAGGAAAACCTCTCCAAAGCACACGAAGCCTCCCAAAAACACTACAATTTGCGCCACCGTCGATTTGCAAAATCATTCACTACGGGACAGCTTGTGTACCGCCGAAACATGAAGCCGTCTAGTGCAGCAGACCATTACAACGCAAAATATGCCTCTCAATATCTCCCCTGCAAAGTCAAAGCGAAAGTCGGCACTTCATCCTACGATCTGGAAGATTTGTCCGGAAAACCCCTCGGTATTTGGCCGGCATCGCATTTGAAACCAGGGTAAAGTAATAACATCACTTCGGGTTATATTTCTTTATTTTCCGTTTGATTGATGTAAAAATTTCCATCGTAAATCGAAGAATCAGCAGCATCTAATCGTCCCTCGTAATTCACCAACCTGAAAAAAAAACAAAAACAAACAGCAGAAAACAACACCTAAAAATAGACACATTCATCCACCTTTTCAGCCGACGCCGGTATTATTTTGCTCCAGTCCATTCTGGTTAATGTTATTTGGCCTTGTCCTTGATCGATAATGTGACCTCGAAAACTATTTTTAGCAGATTTCGTCCATCCGATCACTAGCTCGTCGTCCTCACACTAAGCGTAAACGTAAACAATGTTGACTTTTCTCGCGATTTGACAGTCGACATTCAGCCCTGCGGTGATGACGGTCCAGAACCGACAGCCCAGGTGGTTGATTTCCTACACGCTAAGAAAATATTATACTGGATGGCTTAAATACCATTCTAAAACCATATTTAGTCTATTCACTCATTGTGATGCATATTTACACTTTAAGCATGGTTAGTATAAACAGTTTTTATATTCGGAAATGATTTTTTGGAAATTATTTAATTTATGCATAAATGTTTAAAATCCTGAACACTGTATAAAATAAGCCATTTTTTCCTGTTGTGAACAAAAACAAAACAAAAATAAAATAACGATTAATATTCGTATGAAACGTATTTACTTTCACTCAAATCTTGCAAAGGTTTATAATTTGTGATCCATTATATTATATTTGATGCTCAGTGTTGATTCCAATGCCAATCACTTCCACTTCTTGCCGCGGCATGCTGCTTCGATAAGATTCATAATCCACAAGCTTGCTGTAGTTCTTCCCACAATTCTTTCCGGCTAGCTCCCGATGATCGCAATGGAGCTCTTCCCTGAGTTGAACTGAAAAATTTAGATAAAATTTCTAAATATCGAGATGCCATGGGAAAACCGAACTTACCTTCATATTCATTGGTATTGCTTGATTTTTTCATTCCCATCCGCCACCGCCAGGATAGTTTGCTGTGGAACAAACTATTACGGGAACTCTTACACATTCTTGTTTTACTTTTAATGGTTTTTCCGCGGAACGAACTTCGGCTTTGATTAGAATATATAAAATCAAACTTATTTCGGAAAACCACCGGAGAACTTGAACGCGACGTGGTTGCAATGGGACAGATAAAGAAAAAGAAATTATTTCGGTTAAGTCCCAAGAGTAGCGTGCTTCGCTAAATATGCACGTCAAAAAATATTTCATGGTTAATCATGGGAAAGTATAAAACATAATATTTTGGTGATTAAGTTTTAGGTTTCTCAATGATTAAAAGGAGAAAATGTTGGTAAAATGATAAATTACATACTAATTAGTATTTTCGACTTTCTCCGTGTAGGTATTTAACAAATTTAGAATTACTTTTCAAAAGATCCTCTCGCTGCTATTCGGTTGAATATGCTTCAGAGAAATCGTTTTTGAATCGAAATGTTTCAATCAATCGAACCCAGCCGCTCTCTGGATTAGAGCTGTCTAGGTGTTCGAGGAAACAACTTTAGTAATAGGGCGCCCTAGCATAATAAATCAAATGGATCTGTGTTGGAAAACCAACGTGTTGCAAATTAGGATATACAATTTAATTTAATGAAAGCGGTTGAGATAAAGATGTAGAAATTCTAGTCTTTCTTATTCTCAAGTTTAGGTAAATTTTCAAATTATACATTTGGTCAACCAAAGTTGACGTTAGAATAATCAATTAAATTCTAGTTTGTCTTGGTAAACGTGAGGAAGACAAAATGTAAAAAGGACAAAATGCGACTTATTCTGACGAAAAATGATATTACACCAATAGCACCCTACCATCAAATACGTAATTATCCCTTCAACTATCACAAAGCGTGTAAATTTGAATAATTTAGACTCTAAATGCTGTTCAGATTGGCTGGATCGAAAACCGAATATCATGGATTCCCAGGCTCACTCTCCCAAATCCACGTGATTTGGTGGAAAAGATTCCCTCGGGAAGTAATCATTCCACTAAATCAAATTGGATTTCGAAGAGAAGAGTGGTCTCTATGATCAACCTTTAAGATTCAGAAAACAATCTCAACTAGTACTTAATCCTTTCAAGCATCCTCTATTAACATTTGCCGTATTATGATTGAGTGAATCAAAAAGATCCAGGCTCACTTATCCAAATCCATGTAATTTACCGGAAAAGATTCCCTTGGGAAGTAATCATTCCGTTAAATTTATCAGGATTTTGATAAGAAGAGTGTTCTTCCTGATATGCCTTCCAATCACGGTAACATGTTAATACGACGATCTTATAACCTTCGAGACAAGGTAGTTAAGAATACCGTGATCACTAAAACCCAGGCTCACTTTTCCAAACTCAAGTGATCTTGCGAGAAAGATTCCCTCGGGAAGTAATCATCTCTCAAAATCAAAACTGAGTTTCGAAAAGCAGAGTGGTTTTACTGATTATTACTTCCTACTTACTTTGTATCTCAACTTCCAAATCAAACCAACTTAGATTGAATTATAAGTTGAAGAAGATTCGACAGTTAGGGGATCCTAGGTTCACTCTTCTAAATTCACATAATTTGATGAGAAAGATTCCCTCGGGAAGTAATCATTTCATCAAATTAGATTGAATTTGCAAGAGAAGAAAGTTCTTAACTAGTTGATCCTTCTAAACTTATTAATTTCAAGTCCTTCCCAATCCTAAAATCTTCCATGAAGAATGGTTGGAGACGATCACCGTAGACCGGTATGTTCCAGGTTCACTCTTTTAAATTCACGTGATTTGGTGGGAAAGATTCCCTCGGGAAGTAATCATTCCACTAAATCAAATTGAATTTGAAAGAGAAGAATGCTCTCATCAGTCAATTAGGTCGTTTTCAAACGTATTTGCGTAGAAAGATTTACCCATCCTGCGGAAAGTCAATATACTTATTTACTGGCTCTAGAAAGCTAAACAAACCAGGGGCCAGGTTCACTCTCCCTAATTCAAGTAAATTCGTGGAAAAGATTCCCTCGGGAAGTAATCATTCCACTAATTTGAAATGAATTACGAAGAGAAGAAGGCACTGGATAAGTTTGTCATTCAGAATCAGTAAATGTGTATAATTGTCTTTCGTGTCACAGAAACTTGAGAAAAAAAATTAATTTCATTAATTTTTTTATCCGGACCCCGGGATAATTGTAACCTTTCACAGAAGGTTCCAATAATTGTACCCGTCGATCAACCAATAGAATTCACTTCTTTTGTAAAGAGTTTTTTTGTAAATAGTTTTTGTATATACCTTTTTTAATTTGTTAGTTGTTAGAATCCCTTTTGTTGAAATATATTGAATTTGTGGTCATGAAATAAAATAAAGAATATAAATAAAATGAATTAGAAAATGAAATAAATAAATCTAGTGTAAAATTCCCTATCCTTTCCTACCCCTTTTTCCTTGGTGTCAGATGCCCTTTACAACCCTATTTTAATTTGAATTCAAAAACCATATCCAATATCCCCCTGACACCAAAGACCGTGTGCACCAACCATATTGTACGTTGTAACCATATTGTACACGTCATCGCAATATGAATCCCAGATCCAGAACATCATCTGGAATAAAAACCCCATGCATCGATGGATCGATCTCTTATTCGGTAACAAAATTTCAAAGATAAAGTAGTCCGTGATTTTATTCCGGTTTTAATTTTATTACACAGTGTAGCAAAATAGCCAGATTAGTGCCCTGCCCACGTGAGCGTTTGAAAAATCTACCCGGTATTGAAGCTACTGTGTTGCAGCCCGTTAGTGAAGCCGTTAGTGGACCGTTCGTTCCACGTGTTAGTGAGAGTCGACCAAAGTTAGTGGGTGCATCTACCGAAGAGAAGGCGTCAACCAGAGCGTCCCGACGGCCACCAGCCAGAGCGCGTCGGAGCCTAGAGACGGCAGAAATTGCGCCAACCCCAGCCTGCTTCGCATCATTAGCGGCAGCGGAACATCGTGGTTACCCGAGCTGAAAAGGTGTGTCCATTCCAAAATTTCCTTCACTCTTTCCCATGTATATACCCCTTTGAATTCAAAAATAATTAAATTAAAGAACTTTTGTTGAATTAGAATATTATTTTTTTTTTATGACCACATTCTCCCTTTTCCACCATCTTGATTGATTGTTCGACTGGTGCAAAAAGCTTGGGAAGTGAGTCCGCCCTAAAGTTTCAATTTCTCCCGGATAGACCCTGAGGAGCAAGTGGCAAATTATTAGAATAACCAATTTAAAATCTCTAGAATAACTAATTAATTCCCCAATAATTATCATTAACTCTCAGATAACTATCAAAGTTCACCAGTGTTTTTTCCAAGTATATGGTTTTTTTCCTGGCTACGATTGGAAAGCATATTGCCGATAGTGCACCCGCACAAGGAGCAGCTACCATTGGCCGAGCCCAGTTTGGTAGACTGAACATCTTTAACCACATCACTACCAGCATTAATCGGTGGCAATAATACCACAAGAGGCACCATCTAATTCGCACCACGTGGCAGAACAAAGGCGATCGGCGTCATCGTTTCATCGCATCAAAACAAGCTGCAGAAATAGACGATCGCACCACGCCGGTACATCTGTCCTCGCAGCTAAAGAAGCAGAAAGGAGATTGTAGGTATTGTTCCTCTCCAGTTCCATACCATCCGCATTACTTGGTTGCTGTTAGTCCCCGTTGTTAGAGTGATATTCTCACAGTGGTCTCGAAGTGCTCTTTCGCTCAATTAATTGGCATATTTTTTGATAATTTTTTCAAAACATTTTGTTGGAGTAATATTCACACACCGTGTGACACAGTGGTCTCGGAGTGTTTTATTGCTCAATTAATTAGTTTTTTTTCCGCTTTATTTTTTTTTTTTTTTTTTGTAAATAAATATATATATATATATTTTCTCTTTTTATTATTACATTTTTTTTGTAAATACTTTTTTCGTTATTTTTTTTTCTCTTCGTTAATTTTTTTCTTGTTAATTTTTTTTTTTCGTTATATATTTTTTTTTTCGTCAATATTTTTTTGTTTATTTTATTTATTTTTTTATTTTACACTATTAGGAATTTCTCGCCATACTAGTTATAGCACGTAAGTTGGTTTTTATTTAATTCCTTTGAAAACAGTGTGATTAAATTAAGTGAAGTTAGAGTTAGAGTTGCTCATTAGAGTGTTGACCTTCCTTTGCGGTAGAGCAAAAATTGCTCCGCAATGGAACCAAATGATACTGGCGGGGGCTCGCCGGAATATTTAGTCTCTTCTGACGATGAGTTAGTTTTGGGTCAGATAGCTCAGATTCTAAAAACCCAACATAGTGAGGCTATGGAGACCATCGATGATGATACTCCTTCTCCTCCTTTATCTCCCTCATCTGTGCCTCCAGTACACTCAGGTACTGCATTGTCAGGAGATGTTACGGTTAATCCCTCTCTTCATGATTTACCGCATTCGTCTCAAAAGCAAATGGTTACTAATTCTGGTCTGCCCGGCAGTTTAAGCCAATCCCATGCGTTTCCCCCCTCTGGTTCCTCCTCAAACCCGGCGCCCCCCCGCCATAAAGCTTACCCACCCGAATCTAAGGGTCCCTTTCTGGTTTTCTTTCGGCCCAAAGCGAATGGTAAACCATTGAACAAACTTCAAATTGAAAGGGATCTGGCAAAATCGTTTCGAGGTATCCTCGAGATAGATTCACCCAGCCGTGATAAGTTGCGTGTCACAGTCGGTGACCGCGATCAGGCGAATAAAATTGCTGCCTTTGAGCTCTTTTTGATGGAGTACAGAGTCTACATTCCCAGTCGAGAGGTCGAATGTTATGGAGTGGTCACGGAGCATAACTTGACTCGCGCAGACATCATGTCAGGAGCTGGTGGGTTTAAAAATCGTGCCGTTCCGCTAGCCCCTGTTCTTGATGCAAATCAAATGAACAAAGTGTTCCCCGATGGCTCAAAACAGCCGTCAAATTCGTTTCGTGTGACCTTCTCCGGATCAGCCTTACCAAGCGTCCTTGTGATTGGGCGTCTTCGATTACCCGTCCGTTTCTACGTACCGACGGTTATGCACTGTGAAAAGTGCCGGCAGTTGGGCCACACTGCACCTTACTGCAGCAACAAACCACGCTGCGGTAAGTGTGGCGAACAACATGCCGATGGTTCCTGCAATATGGAGCCAAGATGTACCTCTTGTGGCCAAGCTCCTCACGAGCTCAGTGCATGCCCGAAGTACCTAGAGCGGGAGAAACATACCATAAACTCCCTGAAACAACGGTCTAGGCGATCTTATGCAGATATGCTGAAAAAGATCGCTCCGACTGTTGTTCCATCGGCCCACTCTATAACCAGTAACAATATCTTCGCATCCCTGCCGGATAATGATCAATGCGATGACTCTGAGGATGGGGAAGAGTATACCATAATTGAAACAGGAACGAAAAGGAAGCGTGCGGTTACAAAACGGCACTTGAAGCAACAGGCTTCTCAGAACGTTCCTGTTGCTCAAAATTCTCCTCAAAACCCTTTGGCAAAATCAAGAAATGGCGGAAATACCAAAAAATCCTCACCTCCAGGTTTCAAATTTTCAGCTGGAGAATTTCCGTCACTTCCGGGAACATCTAAAACCCCAGTTGTCCCAGTTTTTCGCCCAGAAACTCAACCAACTCGTCAGCAGGAGCCAAACAGTGCTTCCGGTAAACTGACTCTTTCTGGGATAGTGGATTTCATCTTCGAAATGTTTCAGATTTCACCCGAAACGAGAAACCTAATCAACATGGCACTTTCTTTGGTGAAACCTTTTCTAAAGCAAATAGCTTCAAAGTGGCCGATTCTTGACTCGTTCATATCTTTCGATGGCTAACTTATCCAATGAGGTCGGAGATATGATCGAAGTGCTACAGTGGAATTGTAGAAGTCTTATAAAAAATATGGAGGCGTTCAAATTTTTAGTACACAGCACTCGCTGTGACATATTTGCTCTTTGTGAAACATGGCTAACTTCTGATAAAAATATCTCTTTCCACGATTTTAATATTATTCGTCTGGATCGAGGAGATGGATATGGAGGGGTGCTCTTGAGGATTAATAAGCTCCACTCCTTTTACAGAATCGATTTCCCCTCGATGACAGGCATTGAAGTAGTTGCATGTCATATCACAGCTCGAGGGAAAAGCCTCAGCATAGCCAGTGTATACATACCGCCAAATGCTAGAGTATCTCGCAGAGACCTTGCGGCAATATGCGAAGCTATGCCTGCGCCATGGTTGATCCTAGGAGATTTTAATTCTCACGGTACAGCCTGGGGGTCACCGAGGGACGACAATCGCGCAACTTTAATATATGATCTTTGCGACTACTTCAATCTGACAATCTTGAACACTGGGGAAGCAACACGAATAAAACCTCCAGATCCCTCAAGTATGTTAGACCTCTCAATCTGTTCGAATTCATTATCATTGGATTGCATGTGGAAAGTAATTCAGGATCCCCATGGTAGTGATCACCTGCCTATCAAAATTTCAGTTACCAATAATTCGTGTCGAACACACCAGATCGACGTAGCGTATGACCTCACGAAGCATATCGACTGGGGAAAATACGCTGAAGCGATCTCCGTAGGTGAGCAATCGGTCGATATACTTCCACCGCTGGAAGAATATCAATTCTTATCCGCGTTGATTATAAACAGTGCTCTTCAAGCTCAGCGTAAACCGGTTCCAGGATCTTCAGTACGACGTCGGCCGCCCACCCCGTGGTGGGATGGCGAATGCACCGGAGTCTATCGCGAAAGATCAGATGCGTTTAAAGAATATCGGAAACGTGGCACGCGCGATAACTACGATCGGTATTGTTCTCTTGACCGCAAGTTCAAGAGCCTCGTGAAAGCGAAGAAACGCGGTTACTGGAGAAACTTCGTCAACGGATTATCACGGGAAACTTCGATGCGAACCTTGTGGACGGTCGGTAGAAGAATGCGGAACGTACAATCGGTAAACGAGGATCGTGAAAGCTCTTCTCGATGGATATTCGACTTCGCCAAGAAAGTTTGCCCGGATTCTGTCCAAGTGCAAACGATCACACGAGATTATCCAGACGAAAGGAATGAAATGGACTCAACTTTTTCGATGGCAGAATTCTCACTTGCTCTCCTTTCATGTAACAATTCTGCCCCAGGTATGGACAGGATTAAGTTCAACTTGCTCAAAAACCTCCCAGACGTCGCAAAGAGACGCTTGTTGAACTTATTCAATGCATTCTTGGAGAGCAACATTGTTCCGGATGATTGGAGACAAGTGAGAGTTATTGCCATCCAAAAACCAGGAAAGCCTGCTTCGGACTACAACTCGTACCGTCCTATTGCGATGTTGTCGTGTCTTCGAAAGTTGTTAGAGAAGATGATTCTCTTTCGGCTGGACAAATGGGTTGAATCGAATGGCCTTCTCTCAGATACTCAATTTGGATTCCGCAGAGGCAAAGGAACGAGCGATTGTCTTGCGTTGCTTTCTACTGAAATTCAACTGGCCTATGCTCAAAAAGAACAAATGGGCTCAGTCTTTTTGGATATTAAGGGGGCTTTTGATGCAGTTTGCGTAGATGTCCTTTCAGACAAACTCCACGAGTGTGGACTTTCCCCGATTTTGAACAACTACTTGTACAATTTGTTGTCTGAGAAGCATATGTTTTTCTCACATGGAAACTCGACAACTTTGCGAATAAGTTACATGGGTCTCCCCCAGGGCTCGTGTTTAAGTTCTCTTCTTTACAATTTTTACGTAAGAGATATTGATGATTGTCTCATGAGAAATTGCTCGTTAAGACAGCTTGCGGATGACGCCGTTGTTTCTGTCACAGGACCAGAGGCGGACGATTTGCAAGGACCGTTGCAAGATACTCTGGACAATTTGTCTGCATGGGCTGTGAAGCTGGGTATCGAATTCTCTTCGGAGAAAACTGAGTTAGTTGTCTTTTCTAGGAAGCGTAATCCTGCGGATCTAGAGCTTCAATTCATGGGTAAGGAACTCTCTCAAGGTTTATCACATATGTATTTAGGGGTCTGGTTTGATTCTAAATGCACCTGGGGAAAACAAATTAGATATCTGTATCAGAAGTGCCAACAACGAATCAACTTCATGCGTACACTCACAGGAACATGGTGGGGAGCCCACCCGGATGATCTGATAAAGCTATATCGCACCACGATTCTGTCGGTTCTTGAATACGGTAGTTTTTGCTTCCAATCCGCCGCGAAAACACACATTCTGAAGCTCCAGCGTATTCAGTATCGCTGTCTTCGGATCGCTTTAGGCTGTATGAACTCGACTCATACCATGAGCTTAGAGGTGTTAGCAGGAATACTGCCTTTATCAGATCGGTTCGTGGAATTGTCGTTAAGGTTCCTCATCCGCTGTGAAGTGTTAAACCCGTTGGTAATTGAAAATTTTGAGAAGCTAATCGAACGAAATCCTCAAACAAGATTTATGACATTGTACTACGCGTACATGACTCTGGAGGTTAACCCTTCTTTGAATCTTTCCAATCACGGTTGCTTCCCTGACTTCTCAAGTTCCGCTGTAGTTTTTGATCTGACCATGAAGCAAGATATCCGTGGAATACCAGATCTGCTTCGTTCGGAGCAAATACCAAAAATTTTTGCAAGCAAGTTCGGTCACGTCAGCTGCGATAGAAGGTTTTACACAGACGGGTCAAAAACAAATGATTCCACTGGATTTGGTGTATATAACGAGTTTCATAGCGCCGCATATAAACTTCAGAACCCTTGCTCCGTGTATATCGCAGAATTAACGGCTATACATTACGCATTAGAGCGAATTGCCTCTCTTCCCTCTGATCAATATTTCATTTTTACGGATAGCCTTAGCTCCATAGAGGCTATTCGTTCAATGAGGCCGGTAAAGCACTCTCCGTATTTCCTCGGTGAAATACGATCTACATTGAGTGCTCTATCGAATGAATCATATACTATCACCTTGGCCTGGGTCCCTTCGCATTGCTCGATTCCGGGCAATGAGAAAGCGGACTCGCTTGCCAAGGTGGGCGCTATGGAAGGCGATATTTATGATCGACAAATTGCCTTCAATGAATTTTTTTCAATAGCTCGTCAACATGCATTGGTCAGCTGGCAACAAAAGTGGGATGCCGGAGAATTGGGCAGGTGGTTACATTCCATTCTCCCGCGGGTATCGAAGAAGCCGTGGTTCAAGGGGTTGGACTTAAGCCGAAACTTTATTAAGGTAATGTGTCGTCTTATGTCCAATCACTACTCTCTAGGCTCTCACTTCTATCGAATAGGGCTCACAGATAGCAATCACTGCAGCTGCGGTGCAGGTTACCAAGATATCAACCACGTAGTTTGGAAATGCCCCGAATACGGTTTTGCCAGATCTGATTTTTGTGCATCCCTCAGGGCCCAAGGGAAACCAGAAAAGGAAGACATTAGGGATGTGTTGGGTAAACTTGACTTTGTGTACCGTCAAACGGGGTGACTTGCAACGGCGGGGTGACTTGCAACACATTGTAATTTACAGCTAAATTTCACTTTAAAACCCAAATTTCAAAAGAAAATTTGTTTTAAATCGGTGCTTCAATACGTGTGACTCACAATTCAAGTAACGGCCACGATTAAAGCTGTTATTATAAATATGTTTATACATTAAACATAATTCTTTTAAATGTCTCGAAAACTGATACTTCATAGAGGTTCAAAATCGTGACCTGAAATCATGAGATAGATATAATTTACAAATGTTATACTTTACATGGTGTTTCTATAACTAATAAGTGATAATATGACAAATTTTATTTTACGAAATTGTAACAATAACTTTTTAATAAAAATCATTTTTATATAAATGTACCTATGTGGGGTGACTTGCAACACTTTATTTCTAAGCAATTTAGAGTTTTATAAAAGTTAAAAACTTTTGTGTTAGGTCTACTTTATAATTAAAAGAGTAATGATTCATTAATCAACTACAAACACTCGTTAAAAATATTATTCAGTTATGATATTGGACCTTGATGATTTAACGCCGCTTTTTCCCATACAAAAATAGGTCAATTATTTTCTTACTAAAAGGTATTCAACATGCTCTTGTACTGGTTCGAATGCTTTAAACACATGAATAACAATACTTAACAAGTGTGACTAATAAAAAATATCAACATTTTGTTGGCAAAAACTAAATTAGCATTGAGTGTTGCAAGTCACCCCGCACAAGAACATTTAAAAAATGTCACCTTTTTGATGACTTTTGATATGATAAAATAATTCGATTCAATCTTCTGTCATGCCATTCTGTGGGCGGACCGGCCATTCAAAGTTCTACGAGGAATTTAGATTTTTAGATGACGTTTAGATCATGGTTTTGGTTGATTGAAGTTGAAAAGTGTTGCAAGTCACCCCGTTTGACGGTACATGAAGCTTATGTACAATTTTTTGAAACAAGCTAACATTCTTGTTTAACTCCCCTTTCTTGTCGGTCCACTTGTCCACCTTGTGTCCCCTCGAAACCCGTCTTTTTGTATCGTTACAGGTTGTCATTGTCCACTCAACGTTCGACCAGCAGCAAAGCAAACACGTCACACCTTAAAGCTGCTGAATGTCAACGGAACGATCCCATTGTCCTATCCCTTCCTTTAAATTATTGTTACCCCTAACCTCGACCAAACCGCGAGTTTTTCGGTTCCCCAAAACTAACATAGAAAATTAAGAAAACACCATGAATTTGTAAATAAAATCAAAAGAACTCGGCTCCGTAATGCCTAATGGCGCATGAGCCTAATAAATAAATGATCAAGTATAAAGTTGAGCCCTTTTTATAGCCCGCCCACGCAAACTAACTCTACTATCAGAAAGATTGGTGTTAGCTCTGCCTGATAGTGGTATTGGTGAGCTTGATCGAGTTGAATTGGGCACAACAGCGTCTTGCAAAGCCATTGGACCGATTATGCACGAGTTCACTAATTTGACGTTTGAGCGGTGCCGAATTCACTTGTTGCCATGGTCTCGTAAATAACACGGCACCGCTCAAACGTCAAATAGTGAATTCGTGCATCGCTCCATGTTTACCAATGTCGATGTGCACTTTTGAAATGATCGTTCGTGACCATGGCAACGAAAATACACTGAAGAAAATCCTCATATTGTCGGTATGGGTGCTACACATAGTTTTTTGCAATTTGTATATATCTGAGAGAGAATCGCGAAGAGGACAAATATCAACGTCATATGCAGCCCAGATTCCGCTGTCACGAAACGTCAAATGCAGCCCGCCGTTTTTATGGCTGCAAAAGTGAAAAGTATTGTATTCACAGTAAACTGTTTTCAAATCTACAGTCGATGGAGTAGTTTTTTTTTTCATAAATCTAAATCTAAACACAAGATTAGTTATTTCTAATGTCTGCTACGTTTGCTGGCATGAAATTTCACTCACAGACAAACAGACGTAACACTTAGAACAAATCTCGATCAAAATCATAGTCACGAAAACATGTACGCCCAATGCTAAACTTAGTGTGATTGGCCGACGGGCCAACAGATGGCGGTAGTGTGTAAACGTCAAACGCGAACAAAAACGATGCGAGCGCTGCGGGTGGCGGATTGGTCACCTACTATATTTTTTAATCGACCGTTAAAAAGGTGGTCGATGGACAATGATGAGAGTGTGACGTCTGTTTGTCTGTGTTTCACTCAAAAGTCTATTTATGATTCGATGTGATTCAAATGCAATCATTTTTTGCTGAGAGGCTCATGTGAGAGTTTGAACGGCTTGCGCATGGTTGGCATAAACACAAAGTGAAATAAGAAAAAAAACTCAGACCGTCTTCGCGAGTCTCGTCTCAGGTACATATGTGTAGTACACATTAGTAGGGTTCATTTTATGATATTATTGAAATTATATGTCAGCGCACATGAATACCATCATTTGTAGCCATAAAGTCTATGAGGTCGAATAATAAATAAAATCATTGATTGTTATATCTATATAAAAAAAATGGAATGGTGTTTGTATGTCACGAAATGACTTACGAACGGGTCAACGGATTTGAATGATTCTTTCTCAGTTTTGTTCGTCAAGGGTTCCGACGTGTTTGTGTGTAGAAAAATCCCAGGATATTCACCGGGAAAGTTGAAAAAAACGACCGCGAACGAAACTGTCATTTTATATGGGGCGATCACAAGTGTTTTTCAACAGCCTACTTGATAGCAAGACGAAGTTTGCTGGGTCCACTAGTTGTCTAAGGGCCGTTTTCTTCACCCCCGCTTTGGCCTTAAACCTAGTTTAATCATATGGGTAAACGTGGTTTACGGCTTAAGCGAAAGTGAAGAAATCGGCCCTAGTAAAAATAAAACTAAACAAATAAACCCATAATTTTATACATTATTTACTTTAATCATTTCAAAAATATCATCTATCATTCTGCAAAATTTCTATAACAATGTTACCAACCTCTAGACGAATGCAATGGAGTTGAAAAAAGAACTTGGATCATATTGGCTTCTGAGCAGACAGGAGAGATGACACCGTTGTGGACACCGCAGTAATTGTTAACACCGCTATCAATGTGCCTCCATTGTCTTCCATCGAAACGGATGAGTCCGTTTTTTTTGCAATGACTGCATTGCCAAGAAAACCCCAAGTATAGCGTCGATGCGTCGCAGTTATTAGAGCCGACTCCTAAAACCGAAGAAATGGTTTGTGCAACATTCTTTCGATAAACTTCCTGGTAAAGATAAAATTTAATTAGCAAAATTTAACTTTTCACTCTTCAAACTCACCTGTAAAATGCTGACCTGTTTCTCAAAATGGTCGATATCCTCTGATTTGGTTGTTGTTCATGAGTTCATCGTCTATATACAGCTTATGTGAGGAACTACATAGATTTTGACTATGTTATTTCACACATATTTTTGATTGACACACTTAGTTTTGATTACCGAAGTCGGTAATTTTTTACTGGGTTTTTTAACAGCAGAGTTAACTCGGTACTCACTTTTTCTACTGAACACTCCGCAAATGCAAAAGCTCTTGTCAATTTCAAAATACCGATTTAGTCAGTAATTATTATTTTCTCTTTTTTACTGATTTGCTCGGTAATTTATGTTTCTGTTTACTTTGGATTTGCTGATCTTTTGAGTTCTAGTAAAATTTCGGTTACTCCCTTATTTTTATCCCATACCCCTGTATTAGTGTTCCATACAATCTATCTTAGGACTTCGCACTTTCTTTCAGTCCGTTTACCACATTCATAATTTTCGATATTTGCGTTTCGGTTAAGTACTTGCCTTTAAGGAAAAGTTGAATATCCTTGACGCATCTTCTGTTCTTCTTCTTCTTTCTGGCATTACGTCCCCACTGGAACAGAGCCTGCTTCTCAGCTTAGTGTTCTTATGAGCACTTCCACAGTTATTAACTGAGAGCTTACTGTGCCAAAGACCATTTTTGCATGCGTATATCGTGTGGCAGGTACGAAGATACTTTATGCCCTGGGAAGTCGAGAAAAAAAAAAAGATTCTCGACCGGTGGGATTCGAACCCACGACCCTCAGCTTGGTCTTGCTGAAAAGCTGCGCGATTGCCGCTACGGCTATCTGGGCATCTTCTGTTCTCAGCCTTTTCAACTCGCAAAGTACACGCAGCGAACTGGACTATCGAAATTCATACATTTTGCCTTATGAAAGATGAAGCGCATATTGCAATACGAACGCTTTATGTATCGTTTTAGCATCACCAAGAATCAAGGCGTTGATAGGCGCGTGGTGTACGCACGGGCCTATCAATCGCAAGGTTCCTGGTTCAATTCTGGGATGCTGCGAAAATATTTTTTGTTTTCAGATTTTGATTTCATAAGGCAAACCTATGAATTTCAACCAGATTTCTTGTAGCGAATTTTCACAAGTGCATTTCCAACCTCAATCTGCTTGGCTCTGTTGTAGAAACCCATCCCAACACAAAACGGCAGGCCGATCAAACTTTACGACGTTTGAAATTTTCGTTAGATTTAATACTTACTTATCAGCAACCGAAACGCAATTATTGCAAATGAAAAAAATGGACATTTTTTTCCAACTAGGAGACAAACTGTTATCGTCATGAAGGTCGAACGAATATTTTCATTTGACAGTTGACTGAATGCTTCTATCTTGTTATCTAGAAATCTCAGTAAAAAAATAACATTTATTACTGAGGATTCGGTGCTTTATTACTGAGGTATATTCGATCTCATTTAAATAAATTCAATGTGTGAGACATGTCCGAATATTAATGTGTCAATACACATATTGCGGCGCTTATTTTAAATCCACATCCAGCGGCGGCGGTAACGCGCAGAAGATATGCGCGCAATTCAAACGCATCGTCAAAATTCAAGTAGGCTTGGATTTTTTTCGTTCTTCAAGGACGCAAATGTTTCAAATTTGCTAAATCTGAAACCTTAGGTGATTTTCATCATCACTGCGACGTTATATCGACATTTTCAGATAATCACATTACGTGGATTTATCTTGCAGAGCACAATATACAAAATAATTACAATTCGAGAGGGATTCGCGATAGGGGCCTATCTGACAAATCAATAACAATGAAAAAATAACTAATGAAATTTTCATGTGCAATTTTTAATCCCAATTGGAGAAAATATACTTAAACTTTAACTATTTCACTTTAATACACATTTCATAAACCTAGTTTCAAAATCCTCATCAATACCACACACATCTCCTTCAATTTTCCTAGCTATTTCGTAATAAAAAAAAATATTATAAGGTTTCGCCTTAAACGCACTCAAGAATGCCAGTATCGCCCAATGTTATGAGCCTGTAATCGATATTATTTTCAGTATCGCCTATTACTTTTGCGCCGCGTTTTCATTCTGGTTTCAATTAAGCCCGCCGTGTACGCCTTGTTTATTTTTTGTTTGCAGTGTCGCCGTTTACTCTCACCGTGTTTTGATTTAGATTTCAGATGCGCCCATCACTTAGATAAACAAAAACACAGGCGTAATCAATACAGTGTGTGGTTTTGCATGAGGTGAAGTTTCGTCTTCTACACGAAAAAAAAAGTGCGGTAAAAACGACCATTTTAGGGGGTTAACTTAAGCGCTCGCACCGGCAATTTCCAGCAGACCAGAAATGCGCTTGATTTTACCATGTCCGTAGTCGAAATCAGATTGTTGTAATTTATTTCTGTCAAATGTACCAGTAATGCGGTGGGATGTACCATAAACATAGTAAATTGATCTGAAATTCCGTGGTAGTTTCAAGAATGGGCGTAGTCAGCTAAAATAGTTATTTTTACCACAGAATTTTTTCCCGTGTACAAATTTGCGTTTTTTGAATAGTTAAATTATCGAAAGGGGAAAAGTTCAAGTGCAGTGAATAGACAATCAAGCTACAATTTCACCGCTATAGTTTCTTAAATTGTGTACATTTTGTCAGTTTCGCCTAATTCGCGAATCTTTCTAGAATTTTCGCAGTGTAGAGGTCCAAATTATATTGGTTACCCCTGGGAGGGAGGCACCGATACTACACACGAAATATGACACATGTTTTTTTTCAAACTGCAAGAAAACTCCAGCTTGCCAACGACAATCAAGGCAGACTTGATGAAAATCGCTAGTTTTCTTTTGTTGTGTACCTTCGAACTTTTCGGACAAACATGAAAAAAGGGCCAAAGTTTTCTATGCATTTTATTTTCGTTTTTATTAGAAAAAGTAAAATTATGCGTATTTGAATACTTTATATTCAATCAGAATAAAAGGTGCTATCGTGACATTACTTTTGAATAGGCATGAATAGTTATCAATCGATTTTTTGTCACATTTGATGAAATGCAAAAATATGTTTTGATCAATTACGCGCTTTTTCCATGTTTGTCCGTTGTTTAAGATCTGGGCTCACAGTGACAGTTCGTGACAGCAGAATCTCGGCTCACTATGACGTACAGAAATTTCGTATCGGTTTCTCCCTCCCAGGGTTAAGGCTGGATCACAATAGCGCGCTGCGCGTAGCGTCGTTTCAGCTGTCAACGCCAGCGTTTGGTACTAAAACGCTCTACTGACGCGCGTCACACTTTTGCGCTCACAATTCCGCGTCAGCGTATAGCGGTGAGCGTTTGTTTACGACACAACTCAACATACTTCACGATTATGAAAGAAGCAAACATTTATGGTGGATTTAGTCATTTCATGACACATTCAGTTTTCTAGGTGTGTCTAACAGGATTTCTTCGTGGATTTCTTTCAGGTATTCTCCCTGGGATTTGCTGCAGGAATTGCTCCGAGTATATTTCCGTCAGGAATCCTCCCGAAAACCCTACAGTGTTTTCTATAAAAAAATTTTTCGTGGATATCGTTCAGAAATTCCTCCGGGGATTTTCTCCAAAAATGTCTCCGGGGTTTTGCTCCAGGAATTTCTTCGGGGCTGTCCTCCAGGACTCTGTGGATTTCGTCCAGGAATTACTCTGGGGTCTTAATTATGAAATTCCTCCAGGCATTTTCTCCAGAATTCCTTCGGGAATATTTCCACTGAATTTATCATGGGAATTCTTCCAGGAATTTCTATGGGGATTTGCACTAGCAATATCTCCGAGGATTTCGTCCAGGAATTCTTCTAGGGATTTCATCCAGGAATTCCTCAACGAATTCTTTCAGGGATTTTCCCCAGGAATTATTGCTGAAAACTTACTCTAGGAGTTCCTCCGCGGATTTTTACCAAAAATTCCTCCGAGGAGTTTTTTTTTCAAAAATTCCTCCGGGGATTTTATTCATGAACTTTTCGGGGGATTTCAGAGAATTCCAACGGAAATTTCGCTAAAGATTTCTTCTGGAGATCGTCCAGGAATTCATTACAAACATATTTACATTACATTTTCAGAAAATTTATCCGCAGATGTCCTTCAGAAATTTCTCTGGGAATTTCTTCGAAGATTTCAAGGATTCATCCGAGATTTACAAAAGCAATTTCTGTGTGGATTTTGTCCAGAAATTCCTACGCGGATTTTCTGTTTAGAGAATTCATTCGAAGATTTCCTCCATGAATTTCTCTGGGGATTTACACAAGGAGTTTCTCCGTAGTTTTCGTCCGTGAATTTTAAGGATTCTCTCCGGGGATTTTCAGAAATATCTGAAAGGATTTCCAAAGTTTCTCCGGAATCCGATCTGATCCGAGAATTTCCTCCGGGAACTTCAAGGATTCACCCGGGGAAATCAAGAACTATTTTTTTCCAAGAATTCCTTCGGAGTTTTCAGTGATTCTTCCAGAGAAATCTCCCAAGAACTCCCCCGGGGATTTTTTCCAGAAATTATTCAGGGGCTTTCCTCCAGGATTTCCTTCAAACATTGCTCCATGGATTACCTCCAAAAATTTTTCCAGGGATCCCTTTGAGAATTTCCCCCAAGAATTCCTAAGATGATTTCATCCAGAAATTCTTCCGGGGATGTGTTCTAGAAGCACCTCCAAAGATTTCTCCAGGGATTTCATTAAGAAATTCCTCCGGGTTTTTTTTTCCGAGAAATTATCCGGAGATTTCCTCTAAGAATTTCTCTGGGGATTTGCACCAGGAATTTCTCGGGAGATTTTGTCCTGGGATATCGTCTAGGATTTCCTTTGGGTGGTTGCCCAGTAATTCATTAAAAATTCCTTCAGGCATTTTCTCCAGAAATTGTTTTGGGGATTTTTCCAGAGAGTTTTTTCTTAAATTTCATCCAGAAAGTTCTTTGATGATTTGCACCAGGAATTGCTCTGGAGATTTGCTCCAGGAGTTCCTCCGGGAATATCAAAGATTTCTTCGGGGGCGTTCCCCAACATATACTCAACGGAATTTTCTCCAGGAATTCCTTAAGGGATTCCCAATAGCAATCCTTCCGGGGATTTCCTTCAGAAATTCCTCCGGGAATTTGTTACAGGAATTCCTCCGGTGGTTTTCTCCAGAAATTCGTCCACAGATTTTTTTGAAGAATTCCTTCAGGGATCTCCCAAAAACTCCTCTTAAGGTTTTCCATATTTTATAGTAGATTTTTTTGTTTCGAAATATCCAGGAATTCTCCAGAGTTCCTCAAGTACAGTTAAACCTCCATGAGTCGATATCTGAAGGGACCATCGACTCATAGAAATATCGAATCATGGAACAGAAATGCTTCGGAAAATTGTTTGAGGGTACCATCATAGTAATCATGAAATGTTCGTTTTTGTATGGTTCCATGTGTCGATATCGAATAATGGAACATCGACTCATGAGGGTTTCACTGTTATTCCTCGTAAATGCCCCGAAGTACTTCTAGGAGTTCTTCTGAAGTTGCTTCAAAAAATTCACTAAATTCCCTCCGGGAGTTTGTCCAGAGTTCCTCAGGAAATTTCTCAAAAGTTTCTCCGGGAATTTATCTATACTTCCTTCGGGAATTCCTCCAGTTTTTTTTTAAATCCTTCAAGAAATTCTTCCGGATTCCTCTGACAATTCTTATGGATTTCATCCAGCGATTCCTCGGAACGTCCTCCGGATTCCAACCGAAATTCTTCTAGATTTCTTCTAGAAATTCCTCTGGAGTTTCTACAGCGTTTCCATTGGAATTTCTGGAAAGTTTCTACGGAGTTCCTTCCCAACGGTGGGAATTGTCTTCTTTCTCATTCTCCGGAGTTCGTTAAGCAATCAGTGCTGTTAAACATCATGAATATCACGTGACTTCATGACTTTATCCAGCATATCCTCTGAAGTTCCTCCAATGCCACAGGAGGAACTCTGAAGAAATTGCTGAAGGAAATCCGGAAGGGTTCTGGAGGAATATCTCCGGAGGAATTTCTGGAGGAAATCGCTGAGGAAAATACTCGGCCGCAGAGGAAATCCTTGTGAAAACCCTATGAGGAACTCTTGGACGGAATCCCCGGATTAGTTCCTGGAGAAAATCCCCGGATGAATTCGTGGAGCAAAGCGCCAGAAGAGTTTCTGGAGGAAATCTTCGGAGGAATTTCTGGACCTATCTCCGGAGGCGCGTCTAAAGGAAATTCCCGGAACAAGTCCTAGAGGAAAGCTCGGAAGAATTTCTGTACGAAATTTCCAGTGGAATTACTATGTAACCAGTGGTGTGTCTGTCTGTCCGAGATTGTTGAGATTTTCGCGATGTAGTGTGTTCCGTGTATTTTGTATGAGACAACCAAGAAAGTGTTTGAGTATTTGTTAGCATCACCACCCATCGCCCACTGGACAGCATGCAGCCACATGGAGAATAGTTCCGCTACTCACCAATAGAGGTAATAAACTATAGAGGAAGAATGTCGCTGGCGTCGCTGCAGGAACATCTTTTGCTGGCGGAGATAGGCGGGGCTATAAATGTCAACGCGAAATAGTATGCAGTTTGACACTTATGTACCCGACATGTTTCTGAGCGAGAACAAAGGGAACAGCAGCGACATTCGTCCTCTATAGTTTTCTATCTCTATTTACTCACCACCAGCCATCGCTGGACGAGCAGAATGGGCTGCCATTGGGGGTGGTGTAGAAGGAGCCATGATGGGTCGAACTTATCATAATGCGGGAAACTCTACCCGGATAAAAAATACAATACAAAAACAATATAACGTATTGGAACAGTGCCATTCAATATATTGGAAATACACTACAGTATATTGTAAAATGACAAAACAATTACAGTACAATATATTGTTTTGAACAGTTCACTGTATGGTATATGAGATTTTTGCAATATAATGTATGGGTGGTTAAGTATCGTAACAATACAAATATAGATATTTTCTCATACAAACATTTTGAAAATACAATACGATATATTGTTCATGTATTGTCTTGATAAGCAATTCGTGTATTGTTGTACAATACAAAAACAATTCAACAAACAGTATCATGGTTGCATTCGTCGTTACAGCTAATGTCAAGTGACTTCTAAAAAACTACTTATTTTGACTTTTTGAATATTTTCCACCCAACATTTCTTGCTTTTTGAACTTGTTTTGTTTATTTCTTTCAGCAAAGCTACATAGAAAAAAGCAACAGTTGTTTTACGCGAAAATAGGAATTTGACCAAAATTGTAAGGTATAAAACCAATTAAAAACAATACAATGTTCTGTTACAATATATTATATTGTTTTTGAATTGTATATCCAAACATGAATAATATTGCTTCGACATTCAATTACAATACGCTGTATTGTATCCAATACGTTATATTGTACATTAATGGTTTATTCCATTCACTGAATGATACGTTTTTATCCGGGTAGGTCGAGGGTTCTGAAAAGGAGATCCACCATTGCTCTGGATCATTTTCGAACCATAAGCTAAGCTAGATAGACGTCTGTGCCGAATTAGAAAACTTGAATCCAAGCCAGATCAACAAGATTAAGGAGGTAGACAGTGGTAGAAGTGTAAACCTCAGGAACATCCAGGTAATAGTCCCTCGATCAGAGCCCGTTCACACCCATAGTTAAAACACCCTCCCATTTGTCCTCCAAATACTCGCAGGACCCTTGGTTTTACCCTTGGTGTTACATTAAGTACCGCCCTTGGAGTGACCTTGACCGTTGGCCGTTGCCTTGGCGTAAAGCGTGGGCCGTGAAGTGCGTGTAGTTGACCCGAAGACATTGGTCCTACCGCCTCGACGTGCGCTGCAGTGCTCGTTTTTTACACCCGAGACTGCCAGACGAGCGAGGAAGTGCCTTGTGTCGCAGCTGTGCACGCCATTTTGTCTGCAGCGACGCTACACCCTCAAGCCAAGTCCAAGGAAAGCGAAGGAAAGAGAAGAGGAAACCATTGGAGAGAGGAGTTGCGGACGTTATCCATCCGAGAAGAGGAGCGAACCGGCGACGAGGAAGTAAGGACGAAGGTGTGGTAGCGGAACGGAGAAGGGGCCCCGCCACCAGAAGAAGAGAAGAAGAGGAAGTGGAAGGTAGGAGATAGGCTGTAAGGAAGTGGGAGAAATAAAGGTACACGCTAAGAAAATATTATACTGGATGGCTTAAATACCATTCTAAAACCATATTTAGTCTATTCACTCATTGTGATGCATATTTATACTTTAAGCATGGTTAGTATAAACAGTTTTTATATTCGGAAATGATTTTTTGGAAATTATTTAATTTATGCATAAATGTTTAAAATCCTGAACACTGTATAAAATAAGCCATTTTTTCCTGTTGTGAACAAAAACAAAACAAAAATAAAATAACGATTAATATTCGTATGAAACGTATTTATTTTCACTCAAATCTTGCAAAGGTTTATAATTTGTGATCCATTATATTATATTTGATGCTCAGTGTTGATTCCAATGCCAATCACTTCCACTTCTTGCCGCGGCATGCTGCTTCGATAAGATTCATAATCCACAAGCTTGCTGTAGTTCTTCCCACAATTCTTTCCGGCTAGCTCCCGATGATCGCAATGGAGCTCTTCCCTGAGTTGAACTGAAAAATTTAGATAAAATTTCTAAATATCGAGATGCCATGGGAAAACCGAACTTACCTTCATATTCATTGGTATTGCTTGATTTTTTCATTCCCATCCGCCACCGCCAGGATAGTTTGCTGTGG
Organism: Aedes aegypti; assembly: GCF_002204515.2. Taxonomy (NCBI): domain Eukaryota; kingdom Metazoa; phylum Arthropoda; class Insecta; order Diptera; family Culicidae; genus Aedes; species Aedes aegypti. Next base: position 190,740,820 of record NC_035109.1, on the reverse strand, counting down.
AACAAACTATTACGGGAACTCTTACACATTCTTGTTTTACTTTTAATGGTTTTTCCGCGGAACGAACTTCGGCTTTGATTAGAATATATAAAATCAAACTTATTTCGGAAAACCACCGGAGAACTTGAACGCGACGTGGTTGCAATGGGACAGATAAAGAAAAAGAAATTATTTCGGTTAAGTCCCAAGAGTAGCGTGCTTCGCTAAATATGCACGTCAAAAAATATTTCATGGTTAATCATGGGAAAGTATAAAACATAATATTTTGGTGATTAAGTTTTAGGTTTCTCAATGATTAAAAGGAGAAAATGTTGGTAAAATGATAAATTACATACTAATTAGTATTTTCGACTTTCTCCGTGTACCTGTGTGCAAGAAAAACTAATAAAGTGGGTTTAAGTGTCGCAAAGTGGATATTCAAGCGTTTTCTTGGTCGCGAATTATCACGCGCATATGCCGACCCTGAGGCTGTGTAGAAGGGGGTCTCATTGATGCCGGATAGGGGGCTGCCCCATTAGTTACAACTATTAGAAATCCCCTGGGGAATTCTTGGAGAAAATTCCAGAAGGAGATCTTGATGAACCTCCCCGAAGGAATCCTTGGAATCCTCGGAAAAAATCCTGCAGAAATTCCTGCAAAAATTCCCCGTAGAAATTCCTGTTTTAAATCCCAAGAGAAATTTCTGAAGGGCGTCCCCAGAAAAAATCCTGGACCAAATCCCCTGAGGAATTGCTTTCGGAAATCCTCTGAGGAATTCCTGGAGGAAATCTCTGGAAAAATTCCCCAGAGATATTCCTGGAAGAAATCTGCGAATAAAATCTCTGAAAATGTCTCCGAAAGAATTTCTCGAGAAAATCCGCGGAGTTAATCTTGGGAGATATCCTTGGAGGAATCCTTGAAATCCTCAGAGGACTTCTTGGAGGAAATCTCCGAAGAAATTCCTGGTGCAATATCCAAAAAGCTTCCCGAAGAAATTCCTGTTTTAAATTTTCTGAAAAATCTCTGAAATAATTTCTGGAGAAAATCCTCAGAGGAATTTCTTAATTGAATTCTTGGAGGTATTTATTGATGAAATCTGTTGAAATGCTTCTAGAGTAAAACTCCGATAGAATTTCTAGATGAAATTCACTGAGGAATTCCTGGATGAAATCTCCGAAAGAATTGCTGTTGCAAATTTCCGGAAGAATTCTTGGAAAAAATCTCTGAAAAAAATCTGGAGAAATTCCTGGTTGATATCCCATTTCCGGGTGGAAGTCTCCGGAAAAACTCACTGAAAAAATTCCCGAAAGAATTTCTGAATAAATTCTTCAGATGACTTTTTTAATACATTTCTGGAATTCCCAGGGAAAATCCTGAATGAAATCCCCACACGCTAAGAAAATATTATACTGGATGGCTTAAATACCATTCTAAAACCATATTTAGTCTATTCACTCATTGTGATGCATATTTACACTTTAAGCATGGTTAGTATAAACAGTTTTTATATTCGGAAATGATTTTTTGGAAATTATTTAATTTATGCATAAATGTTTAAAATCCTGAACACTGTATAAAATAAGCCATTTTTTCCTGTTGTGAACAAAAACAAAACAAAAATAAAATAACGATTAATATTCGTATGAAACGTATTTACTTTCACTCAAATCTTGCAAAGGTTTATAATTTGTGATCCATTATATTATATTTGATGCTCAGTGTTGATTCCAATGCCAATCACTTCCACTTCTTGCCGCGGCATGCTGCTTCGATAAGATTCATAATCCACAAGCTTGCTGTAGTTCTTCCCACAATTCTTTCCGGCTAGCTCCCGATGATCGCAATGGAGCTCTTCCCTGAGTTGAACTGAAAAATTTAGATAAAATTTCTAAATATCGAGATGCCATGGGAAAACCGAACTTACCTTCATATTCATTGGTATTGCTTGATTTTTTCATTCCCATCCGCCACCGCCAGGATAGTTTGCTGTGGAACAAACTATTACGGGAACTCTTACACATTCTTGTTTTACTTTTAATGGGTTTTCCGCGGAACGAACTTCGGCTTTGATTAGAATATATAAAATCAAACTTATTTCGGAAAACCACCGGAGAACTTGAACGCGACGTGGTTGCAATGGGACAGATAAAGAAAAAGAAATTATTTCGGTTAAGTCCCAAGAGTAGCGTGCTTCGCTAAATATGCACGTCAAAAAATATTTCATGGTTAATCATGGGAAAGTATAAAACATAATATTTTGGTGATTAAGTTTTAGGTTTCTCAATGATTAAAAGGAGAAAATGTTGGTAAAATGATAAATTACATACTAATTAGTATTTTCGACTTTCTCCGTGCAGAGAAATTGCTGTTGGAAATTACATGAGAAATTCTTGAAGAAAAACCCAGAGGTGAAGTTGCCCTTAGCATATCCATTCCAGCATAGGAAACACGCATTATCCAAAAATTCTTCAATTTTCTAAAAGTGTCAAGCTGTTATAAGATTACCAAGGTGTATTTTAAATTCGCAGAATTTCTAGTGTGCATTTCATAACCCGGACGACGTTTTCAAAAAAAAAAAAAACTATTTTTTTATGGATTGTTGGTCTGCGAGAATAGTTGAATCTGGGTGATCGATTTTTAAGAAAATAGCGCTACGTCTGTCTGTTTGTGTATTGAGTTTTCAAGGTTCATCAAATACTGCTTAGTCTGTCATCAAAATCACACAATCTCCTTAGAATAAAAAACAAATTGTGTTACGAATGGAACGTTAATATAGGACAAAGGAAAACGAATTCTTGGAGAATCCCATCATATCGATGATTTTTCCAGGTTATAAATATTCTTGAATTCAATGGGTATATTTGCATGCATATATTCTTCAAAGAGTATCTTCGTGATTGGCACACGATATAACAACGTAAGAAAAAAAGTCTTATAAAACACTTAACATAAAAACAGACACTGTCCCAGTAGAGATGTGATGCCAGAAAGAAGAAGAAAAGAGCACCTGTTAGTATTTAAACAGAAAAACATGCGTTTTTCATTGCATTGTACTGCTTTTGAAAAAAAGGGAGCTGATCCGTATGTTGAAGAAAATTTAATTTAATTCTCGAACAACTCTATCTTGACTACACTGATATTAAAACTCCATTATAATTTATGTGCGAAAACCATATAGAAGCAGGTTTTCTGCCTCCAACAATCTTTTATGTGCCACTTTTAAATTTTATTTGTGGACAATAAATTTCAAAGTCTATGCATGTATATACCACTAGCATTGCAATGCATTATAAAGGTTACATTAGTACAACCTATTTAAGCTGCCAATATTTTTGAAGAGCACAAACTTGTATACCAACGGTTGCAAAAATGTATCGTCATCTTATTTCTTCGCTGCTACTGTACGAGTTTTCCCAAAGTATTATCATTAACAGTAATACACATCGCATTTCAGCCAAATATGTGGATGTTCAGTGTATTATATCTGGGATAGCAAGAATAAGTTGTAAGTATTATAAAATGGTTGAAACATTACAGATTAATAAGCTATTTTTTATGTTACAGCTGTCCAAAAAAATGCAATCGCGTCGGAATCAAATTCTAAGACGATGAACTCCAATGAACATGTATCCCGCTCATGCAATGACTATTGGTTAAATCATGCGATGCGCTGGACGCAATGGAAGAACACAGTGGTCCCACATTCTCCAGCAGCACTCGTACAGACTCCCACGCTCTTGTTGGTATCATCCCCGTAGCTGCTAACATCAACACGACCAGATAATTTACTATTTCGTGGATTTCTAACTGGATCCCGTTAGAATATGTATTAACTTTTATTCTCCTTAATAAATGTGTATTACTGTATGCGTATTTGATTTTCATCATCATTTTTTTACAAAAAGAAAAATCGTAAATTTTTTCGACTAATTCATTTATTTACTACTCGCGATCACAGATAAAATATATTAGCGTGACCGTTTGAAATAAGTTGCACCTGCATTTGCTTTATGTGTGCACTGCATTTAAAAATGAGCGTGACAAAACTTTTGTTTTTTATGTGCGTGACTAATTAATTGCAAATGCCAAGCTTGATTGCAAAAATCTATGGGTGCTGCACATAAATTCCAATTGGAGATTGAGTTCAGTGTAGAAGACTCTTCCATCGATTTGATGACCAAAACATCAAACGACAACTAGGCGAGAACGGAAGCGAACGCGCCAATTTTGATTTTTTTTCAAAATCAACGCGCTGACGCGCACGACGCGATTGGTTTACACTGAACTCAATCTCCAATTGGAATTTATGTGCAGCACCCATAGATTTTTGCAATCAAGCTTGGCATTTGCAATTAATTAGTCACGCACATAAAAAACAAAAGTTTTGTCACGCTCATTTTTAAATGCAGTGCACACATAAAGCAAATGCAGGTGCAACTTATTTCAAACGGTCACGCTAATATATTTTATCTGTGATCGCGAGTAGTAAATAAATGAATTAGTCGAAAAAATTTACGATTTTTCTTTTTGTAAAAAAATGATGATGAAAATCAAATACGCATACAGTAATACACATTTATTAAGGAGAATAAAAGTTAATACATATTCTAACGGGATCCAGTTAGAAATCCACGAAATAGTAAATTATCTGGTCGTGTTGATGTTAGCAGCTACGGGGATGATACCAACAAGAGCGTGGGAGTCTGTACGAGTGCTGCTGGAGAATGTGGGACCACTGTGTTCTTCCATTGCGTCCAGCGCATCGCATGATTTAACCAATAGTCATTGCATGAGCGGGATACATGTTCATTGGAGTTCATCGTCTTAGAATTTGATTCCGACGCGATTGCATTTTTTTGGACAGCTGTAACATAAAAAATAGCTTATTAATCTGTAATGTTTCAACCATTTTATAATACTTACAACTTATTCTTGCTATCCCAGATATAATACACTGAACATCCACATATTTGGCTGAAATGCGATGTGTATTACTGTTAATGATAATACTTTGGGAAAACTCGTACAGTAGCAGCGAAGAAATAAGATGACGATACATTTTTGCAACCGTTGGTATACAAGTTTGTGCTCTTCAAAAATATTGGCAGCTTAAATAGGTTGTACTAATGTAACCTTTATAATGCATTGCAATGCTAGTGGTATATACATGCATAGACTTTGAAATTTATTGTCCACAAATAAAATTTAAAAGTGGCACATAAAAGATTGTTGGAGGCAGAAAACCTGCTTCTATATGGTTTTCGCACATAAATTATAATGGAGTTTTAATATCAGTGTAGAACATTTTTGGATTTTTAGTACAATGACGCGAAGCGCGCAACGCGCCTTTGTGATGGCTCATATGGCACGCAATGTTTTCAAAATAACGCGTCAACGCGGCGTTAGCTCGACGCGACGCGCAGCGCGCTATTGACTGTTTAACGAGAAACTTACGACGATCGACGCGCCACCATAATTTATATGACGGTGGGTATTAGAACTAAGTTGGAGGTGATGATTTCGCATTTTGGAGGTTAAAATCACCTCCAAACACTAGCGATTTTGCGGTGGGATGTTGACGTTTGATCACGAATTGTGATCCAGCCTTTACCACAGACAAACAGACGTAACACTTAGAACAAATCTCGATCAAAATCATAGTCACGAGGACATGTGCGCCCAATGCTAAAATTATTGTATTTGGCCGACGGGCCAACAGATGGCGGTAGTGTGCAAACGTCAAACGCGAACAAAAACGACGCGAGCGCTGCGGGTGGCGGATTGGCCACCTACCATATTTTTGAATCGACCGTTAAAAAGGTGGTCGATGGACAATGATGAGAGTGTGACGTCTGTTTGTCTGTGCCTTTACCCTATTTAGCTTGCCTCGTGAAAAGGCCTATTGTTGTTCCCGCCCTCATTGAAAATCGTTGGTCATCAGGGGGAGTGCCCACCAAAAATAGTAATCGCATGTTTCGTTTTGCTCGCCCTTTCTTGCAAGCTGTCAACGCATCTTCGTCCTGGTTTGATCGATCATTCGCATGTGTGTTTTCGTTTGGTGAAGATGGTGGTCAAAGCGACAGAAGTGAATCCACGTGCCGCCGGCAAATCCGATTATTCCGAAATGCAGCAGACTACGGTAACTGGCAGTAAATATGCCCGGATACAGATGGAAACGCTTTCCAAGGCGGAAGAAAAGTCCATCCTTGTGGCTAAAGAGCTGAAGTTCGTGAAATCGCTAGCCGGTAACGATGCGAAATTGCGCCGCAAAGTGATGAAAAATCTTAAAATTTGGTTGGCAACGCGAAGCCGGAGCACCTTCGGTAAACAATCCTGAATTCCTTAACTTTATTGTCCAGCATAACCGAGTTCAATCTTTGGGTTTTAGCGTTCACCGATACGGATTTTCTCCGGCTGTGGAAAGGACTGTTCTATTGTATGTGGATGTCCGATAAGCCACTTGTCCAGGAAAGTCTCGCAGATGAAATTGCCTCGCTGGTGAAGTGCTTCGAGGACATTTCGGTGGCATTACAATATTTTGGGACGTTTCTAGAAACTATGTGCATCGAGTGGTTCGGAATCGATCACTGGAGGATGGACAAATTCATGATGGTGAGTAGCGGGTAGCACAAACATCTTGGGTTTCACCTTTCCCTTGAATGTGTTCACTTCAATGATTTACTTTGGCATGAGGGTTTTTATCGACTGAATTGTCTGTAATTGTACTTGTAATTGTAATTTATTAACGTTACGATACCCTGTCAGTTTACAAACTATATCTCAGGACAAGGAAACGAACGAAGTAAATTTGGATATTAAACATTGGAAACTAGTAATTAAATCACGGTTTTACAAGTTACAGTGACTGTCAGTGTCAATAACGACCACATTAAATTTAATCTTGGTACCTATTATCTACTGCCATCGTTTGACGGCTGCCATGAATGAATTAATTGTTGGTTCAAGCTTAATTTGAAGAGGAACGCCGTTCCAGCTAAGAGCTCCTGCAATGAGGATACTTTTCCTTTGGGACGTCGTGTGTGCTGGGATGGTAAAGCACCGAGTGCGCTCTTGCGTTCCTCGCTGAAGGTGCTGCAGCAAATAGTCGGGCAGATCCTTGGCATATCCCTGCCGCATAAAGCTGCAAATACGGTTCCGATAGTTCGTTGCTAGATCGTGTCCCAAGATGGTGTTCCTCACTTCTTCGGTGGACTCTCTCCGACGAAGCCGGTATACGAAACGGACCGCTGCCTTAAAACATCTGTTCAGCTGCTCCTTATGTGCTACGGACAGGCCGGGGTGATACACTACATCGCAATAGGTGAAGAAAGGCATCACCACTGCTTGCACTAGTTTTTTCCGGGTTTGGGTAGTCAGCACAGGCGAGAAACGACGAAAGGTATGCAGAGTGCCAAACACTTTTTTTGTGATTCCATTAACCTGAGTGAGCCATCGAAGATTCCTGTCCATTTGTAGACCCAAGTTAGTGACGCTATCGGATAGTGGGATGGCTTCGGCGCAAAAGGTGATGTCTGTAATCGGTGTAATTGTTCCTTCTCTGCAAAAGATGATAGCTTGAGTTTTTTTTGGATTTGGGAAAAGTGAGTTGATCCCGGCCCAACGTTCAATGTGCTGAAGATCGGTGTTGACCAACGCTACAAGCCTTTCGATGTCTTGCTTTGGTCCGGATACATATATTTGTAGGTCGTCTGCGTACAGCTGGTAGCTGCACTTGAGTCCCTGCGGCAGACTATTTACGTACAGGCTAAAAAGAAGAGCGCTTAGGCAGGAACCCTGGGGCGTACCATCTGTGAGAGGGTGCACTGCAGAGACCGTTGATCCAACTTTCACAGCTTGGCTGCGATGCCCAAGGAAGGATGTAACCAGCGCACAGGCATCTTGAGAAAAGCAAAACTCTTCGCTGAGCTTGGACTTCAATTTCAGGTGGTTGACGCAATTGAATGCGAGAGAGAAGTCCACTAACACCATGAGAGTACAGTGGTCACCATCGAAGCTGTTGTAGATGTCGTGTGTAATTTTGGCGAGAGCTGTTGTTGTGCTGTATTTCTTCCTGTAACCCGATTGGCACCTCGAAAGCAAATGCGAGCCTAGAGCATCGATGTACTCAACAATCTGGTCGAGTAAAACCTTTTCCAGTACTTTGGATATTGCGGGAAGCACTGTAATCGGCCTGAAGTCTTTGGGATGTAGCGGGTTCGGCACTTTTGGAATCGGAGTGACGATTCCCTTCTTCCACATGACTGGAAACGTTCTGCTATCAATCACCGAGTTGTACAGGTCTACCAGTACGGGATAGATGAATGGACAAAGCAGCTTTACAAACGAGATTGGGATGCCATCCGCACCGGTGGCGTTTGATTGAATCTGGTTCATTTTAGAGGCAACTTCACCAGCGTTGGTATGGCAGAAGTTAAACTGTTCCCTGACGCCCTCGTCTCTGATTGCACGATAAAGTTCATTCCTCGTAGAGGTTGCAGGCACTTGAATTTGTAGTTGGCGATGACCTTCGCAAAAGAAGCTGTTTAGCTGCTCAACGTCGATCTGTTCCTCTGGTAGCTCTTTCTTGGTGCTGTTGTGAACGCCCTCCCTCCTTAGGTTGTTCCAGAGTTTTTTCGCGGGTAGATGTGGTGCGAAGTAACGTTCGCCGTAACGCTTTTTGGCTTGTGAAACCAGGATTGCAGCTCGGTCACGTTTTTGGGTATACTCCAGCCATTGTGCGTCATCCCGCCTTCGATGAGGATTTCGCGAATAGAGTTCGTGGGCAAGGTTTCTGACGACGATTGCTTGTTCAATTTCTGTTGTCATCCATGGCGTGCGTTTATCCTTGACTGTGATGATCTTCTCAGGTGCATGGCGATCCATCAGGTTGCACAATTCAGACGTGAGGGATTGTGTTTTGACATTGACGTCCCTCGTATCCAAAATGTTTTCGAATCTTATTCCCTGGAAGTCTGCTTGCAATCTGGTTGTGTCGATGGCACGGAAATCTCTTACCGTTAGGCGGTGGGCTGTTGGTTTCCTGCATCGAACGTTCGAGATTAGGTAAATTGTCTCGTGATCCGAAATTGAGTTCGAGACTGCTTTGGCCGTCACAATTGATTGAGGGCAGTCGGTAACCATAAGGTCGATAGTCGTTGCACTCCTGTCTGTAATCCTAGTTGGAGTTGTTGGCAGAATTGTTAATTGTAACTTTGCTTCGTGAAGACTTAAGCTATCGAACACTCTCGGCGTGTAATCGCAGAGTTTTTAAATTCCAGCTTTGTTGATAATTATTCAGTCGAAAACGGATTACCAACTGGTGAGCTCGTTTCATGCTTATTTTAACACATTTTTATCATGACGACGTTTCGTTTATGCAATTTTCAAACAAACTATGGATGGTTTAAACCAATTGTCCCTACAAGTGTCCTTGTTCCTACCTACGCTGTACCTTGATGGCTACATTGCCAGGCGTATTGTAGAGCTCCATCTTCGTCGGTCTTGGGCGATACCTCTCCAGTTGCCCTAAACTTTTAGGGCTGCCAGGTCCTATTCCACTGCATACAGCCTGTGTATTCGTGGTCGAAGTCTGCCGTATTTCACACGCTAACTAATATTAATGCGTCTGTGTCACTATTTTCTAGTTTTCTCATCGAGTAATGTCCGCAGAACTTTCCGCTCGATAACACCGAAACATTTCCGGTCTGTCTCTCTGAGATGAGCGAGCCTCGATCTGCAAATCTCGATAATAATAACCCAACTAACAATTTTAGCGCTATAAGCCAATATTTGCTTTATGCTGTATAACAGTTGACTTGAAGCAGCGAACGCAGCAAAAAATGAAAGCTGTCAAAAATAGAACGATTAGCGTTAATACAGCTGTAAGGCAAACGTTTTGCAGCTACAAATCTTAGCTGAATAAATTTCGTCAGTTATCGCTTTTGCAGCTTTCACTAAGCTGTAACTCAACACCTTAAAGGATAGCGACCTAATGATGTGGAATAAAACTCGCCATTATCAATCCGGCTGCTTCTATACAATATGATTTGTTATGCTGCTCAATATATATTTAAGAAGCGCTTTGTCGTTAGTTATACAGCGAGCATACAGCAGTATGCTGTAAAACAACAACTTGTGGCGCATTTACTCAGCTTGTTGGATGTAAACATTGCATTTGACGTTTCGCACCCTTTTACAGCCTGATGAAGTGGTGTAAGCGTGGCTATGGCATCTTTTACGATCATTATAAAATATTGTTTGAACCGTTTTCGATGTAGAACAAAACGGTGTGTTTTCTTTGCCTTTCGATATAGACTGTGGTGGCAACAAGGACAGCGTCGAGACTTGTGGATGCAGAGATCGTGAGTTCGATTCCAAGCGGTGGCAGGTAACGTTGGGAACATTAAATTCAGATACTTATGATATGAGTTCCGATATGAGAGCTTGAAAATAATATTTAATCGATAATACAGCGAAGCTGTATAATAATTATTCAACAATTGCAAAATGGTTGAGAAAGCGCCTTCCGAAGATGTTACACAGCTACTTGTCGTATAACTGTCGAGATAGAGCAATGATCGATATGAATAAGAGCTGCCAACACAGCTTAAAAGTAGCTGAATAGATTCGCCAGATTTGTTGGTAAAAGGATCGCATAGAAGCTTTCGTTCATATGTACAGCACCTTTACTCACCATAAGGCCGTATAAAGAAGGCCTAGAGAATGTTTACATTTGCACTAAATGTTAGTTGGGAATTAAAATCTGTTTCTTTCAACGTCCACGATTCGCGTCCGTAGAGAGCCACCGAAAGAATCAATGTCGTCTTGTTACCAGTGGTCAATCGCTCATTTCTCGCATACTCTGAGATAACGCCCCAAAAGCCATTGGTAACCACGTGCGTAGCTGGATGTTTCTGAGCAAATGAAAGAATAAGCATCCAAACCAACATCACTAGCAGGTAGATATTTATCCTTTCTTACCCATAACGTTGTTAAATAACATGAAAATCCATGCAAATGCTCAGAAACAACGAGCTACACACATGGTTACCAATGGCTTTTAGGGCGAGATCAGAAGTTATGCGAGATTTTATGAAGACGGTTGTCTAATGGGTTTCTTACTGTGGGAAAGTTTAAATTTTAGAACAAGTGGTGGAGAAAAGAATGCAGGGCTGTTACAACAAGCGCGAATTTCACGATTCTCGCGGATTTGGCCAGCCAAGCGCGAAAATCGCGGATTTCCCAAATAATGCGGCAAAAATTGTAGTTATATACATACAGTCGTGATTTCATAATTAGGAAATTTCTATTTAAAACGGAAATTTCAAGTCGTCTTCTCCTTGAGAACAGTAAAGTTCAGTTAGTATAGTCACTAGACTGATGCAAATTCTGAAGTTTTTGCTCCCCTATGCTTAAACGATGTCAATTATGATGAAAATGATCCTCCCAAAATTTGAAGTGATTCGGAAGAAATTTGGATGTGCACACGCTATTTGAAGATTATATGGAGATTACTATGGGAAAGGCAAACCTTTTGTTTTCAATCCTCTAACTGCTCGTCATAATAATCTATGGAAAAGTGAACACACTCATCTCATGTGAAAACTTCCCAGCTACAACTTTGCCGAAGACCACATTTCGTTGGGTCGTACGGATAATTTGTTATTTTTGATAGCAAAGTCTAAATCATGCTGAGATGATCATTCAATTACATTCAGAGCAACACTGCTTTCTTGCTGTAGAACATAGTAGCCTGGATTACTTTGATCTATTCTTCCCGCCAGGAGCACCACTGTTGCCTGCCGAGCAGTTGGTTAAGCATGCAAAATAGAAACCCAGTTTATGATTAAGAATAGCAATTTTTCCTTAAGTCCTAACAAAATGTGGTCTTCAGCAAAGTTGTAGCTGAAAGGATTTCACTTGAGCAGAGTTTTCCATAAAATATTATATCGAAGAGATAGAGGCCTGAACACAAAAAGTCGGCATTTTCCATAGTAATCTCCATATAAACTTCAAATGGCGTGTGCACAGTCAAATTTCTCCCGAATTATTTCATACTTTGGGAGGATGCTATTTACCATAATTAAATTCGATTAAGCATAGGGGAGCAAACATTTCAAAATTTGCATCACTCTAATAGTCACTGATATCAAAAATACTGTTTAAGGAAATATTAAAAGCAGTAACATTTTATTTGTAAATCATTTTCATTTTATTTGGAGTCATTTATCTCGAGGGTCGCTAGTCAATCAAGAGATAGTTCCTCCCTCAATTCCTAATGACACTAATCTAAAATTCTATTCTATTGACGGCGATCTATAGGTTCATGACTTTAAGATAAACTGTAAATAAAAAATTATACCGTTCAAATCCTGTGAGTTTGAAGGACATTTCTCTTCCGTTAAAAATCATAGAAAATGACGCTGAGTAAGACCACTTAGCACATTTGGTTTGGCTTTAAAATATTTGAAATCAGAAATGTGTCAAATTTACTGAACATGAATATAATATGTCAAAATATTGAACCGTGTAAAAATTTGTACGGATAATATGCAGACACTCTGGCTGAGTGTTGGTGCTGCAGTCATAGTTGGTTACCCTACGAAATCTTAGGATCGATAGAAAAGTTTAAAATAATAGATAGCTCCGCAGTCAAATTAGGAGTTTTGTCAGTGAAGAATAAGTATTGTAAATCTAGAAGATACAAATTACTTGAAGTTAATCGAAAGCAGCACTAAAAATTGTATGTTTAATTAATGCCATATTTGACGTAAATATAACTAAATAAAACCTCTTGCAGTGTAAGCTGATCACCATAAAACCATTTCACGATCTGCTTTGAAATTCAGTGCAACGGTTGAATCACCACCACAATACACCGGTTAAAAAGTTAGCACCTGGTGAAATCGCTCAAAATAAAAGTAGTTTTGCCTGGTAAATTTTTTGTTCAGCAACAATGTTGTAATAAAAATGAATCTTTTATAAATTTGTAATTTTGAAGAAAACTGTTGCACACCGATGAGTGAAGGAATATTTTAAAAAAGCATAATGCAGCTGATATCAAAACTACTATTATTTTGAGCTATTTCACCTGGTGCCTAACTGTTCAATCAAACACTTCAAAAATCTTTGAAATTTACGTCATATGTTCCCGACATATTGAAGCAAGTAAAATTACGTGAATCTAAGTCACAAATTACGTAATTTTCCGTCACAAAGGACTGAATATAATTCGAATCACAAACATTTTCAATCACATTGAACGTATTTTTACAAGAATGAAGTATATTTAAGTTTTATTGCCATCAAATTTATCAACGTACGTAATATTAGTTTTTATAAGTGTGCAGTACTATGACGATTTTTGTGATAATGAATTTGAAGAGATGTTTAGAGTTGTCTGTCAAAATTTCATGCGTTTTGCTCATAGCAAAACAAAGTTACAGCATGCCAAAGTTGAGAATTTTGTATGAAAATCGGCTTTCACTACTATTATTCTGAACACAACTGTATCTACATTACATTTTCAATACTTTTGTGTAAAATTGTAAGGTCCGCGTAATTAAACTGAGTAGTTTACAAACCAGTTTTTATATTTTTTTTTGTTAAAATTTGGAATTTCATTTGTTTTAATATTTATAAGGTCTTGTTAAAATTTCATCGAAATTGTTTTATAGGTGACTCAGATCTGCCCTGTAGAGTTGGGCATTTTGTGTCAATTGTCGAGAGAGTTTTAAATGTATAGTCCAATGTACTGCCAATAACTAATGAATATTACTGAATAAAATGTAACAATTTTCGTAAACACAGAAATTTGTTAAAAATATTAAATTATCACAACAATCTTGTATTTTTACTTCAAATTAATTGAGTATTAAGACTTGAAGTTTTCATACAGGGTGTCCGCAAATTATCCGTACAAACTTTGAAGACATGGCACTATACAATCAAGCATGATAAATTAAATATTCAAGCACGTTTACGCATTTTTAATAATGAGTTGTAATTATGCAAATGAAACAGATTTTTTTAGGCGCGGATTGGAGTTCCTAGGCGCGGATCAAATTTTTGAAGTCGCGATTTTCGCGGATACGATTTTAAGATTCTTGTAACAGCCCTGAGAATGCTGGGAGATATATTATAGGATGCCTAAGAGGTCGGCGTTAAGTCAGAGTGGACCAAGTGGCATTTCTCATATTTTGAGAAAAAATAGCTTAAAGTATAACACTTTGGAATTTTTAAACTCGTGATGAATTTGATTCAGTATTTCCACACATCCTTGTGTTACTTTCAAACAATATAATGTAACGTGGTAATTATGGAAAAAAAAACATAATCCAACCCTCTAATAGAACGATTTTTAATGGACTATGCGTACTTGGTCCACTCTGACTGGACTAAAGAACATCGTTCGGCTATTTGGTTCACTCTGACTGAATAACTTCTTGGAAAATAACAAGATTTTTGCATGGTCAAACTGAGTTCAAATCTAAACATACCTATTGCCAACATCCTTCGACATCATATTCATTTCGGAATTGAAATCAGTGAAATTACGATAGTTTGAAAATTAAAGTTTTGTTGGGTCAGGGCATTGATGGTCAAGCGTGTGCTAGAATAAGGGCGTAAGTCGCATGATCGATTTCTCTTCATCGATCCTCTCTTCTTGAAATAATGTCACCTTTATGCAACTTTGTCAATATTTTTTCCTCTCAGGACGCAAGATTGCATCGCTGCCAAGCGATCTGAAGTGTAAAATGCTAACAAACTTGCATCTTGTCACCTTAATTCACAGAAGAGAGAATCGATGAAGAGAAATCGATCATGCGACTTACGCCCTTATTCTAGCACACGCTTGAGATCAGATATATTCAAATATGCGTTCAATCATAGTGGACCAAGTGAAAATCTAGATTACCGGCCAAAATAAACTGGCCCAATAAGCGGGTTCTAAGATATACCATACAGATACCATATACCGTAAGGACGCCATTCACCGCTCATTGTAAAGGTAAAAATTTGAAGTCCGTATGTGGACGCTAAGTGGTCCCCCAAGGACCCTAAAGGTATTAGGTGTAGATGATCCCCGTGCGCCAAATCGAGCTCGCGGCACTTGTGTACGCAACATGAGTAGTAACAACTAATTAGCATATAATTTTAACTAAAATAATATTCTATACTGTTGATATCTTCATAACACTGCACGCTGACATAAAATTCATAAATACAAAGGAGATCGTTCAAATATTACGTAACGCAACTGGGGGTGGGAGAGGGTCTTCCGTAGTGTTACGGTCTAAACAATTTACCCTTTTTAAATTTACCTATTTTGAATATGGTAAGCCCTGAGAAGGCTCACAGAAACATTGAGATTGACAGGATTTGTAACTGACCATAATTCATTTTTGTGTACATGGATTTCCGTGTTGCCAAATTCAAACCGAGTCAAAATCGAACGGGCACTGTACGATGAGAAGTATTCTTAGTAAACTTAGTATTCTTATGATCACTTTAACATTTGTTATACCCTATCTCAGCAATCATTCTCCTGATTGTTGCGTAAAAGACTAAGGTGTGGCCCACTTAGGATTGGAACACACACAAATTGGAATAGTTTGGATATAATTAAATAAAAATTAATTCTGTTTTAACTCAAATGTCGCATTGCTTGTATGCTTCAAAGGGAAAATAAGAAAAAAATATTCATACCCTTTAACAAGAAATTGTCGGACTTTTCCCGGAATACAGTTAATTAAGTTGCGCACACCATTTTCATCCATATTTTCAACAAGTTCATCCCATGTAGTTCACAGTTTTTCGATATTTTGACTATACTTTCATTCGCTCTTCCGCTTCATAATAGCCCAACATCTTTTAATTGGGCTGAGTTGGGGTCAATAAAGTGGGTATCACCTGTCATGGCATTATACCGGGCAAACGTTTGCTATCCGAACTCGCTATCGCTCGTCGGATCTAAAAATGGAAAAACATTCTTTGTTGCATTATACCGGGCAAACACCTGGATTTGCTATTTGCATGACACCAGTGAATCAATTGTCACCCAACACGCAGCAACAAAGAACTTGTCACCTTCTATTCTTGTTGCAACAATTTCATTCCGTAACATCAGTTTATCTCCACTTGAACAGAATATGACAATGATCGGTCACCAACTGCGCAGCGATTTTCTGGGCTTCGCATTGCAATTTTCGAGAACTTTCTCCGTGGTGGTAAACATTGACACATTATAAAACAGCATCCATAAAACAAATTTGGTTTTGTGTTTAGAATAACTGATTAATCGCGAGTTGAAAAGGTTGCAACAATGTTGCGCTCTGTGGTTGTCTTGACAATTTTGCTTTTGATTGTATCCTTATCCGCAATAGTTGAGACAAACGGTTGTGAGCGAGCTTGCTTTGTTATTTGTTTCTCGTCTGTTTTGATGACAATTTGAGATTTCGGCGACCATCTGCTGCCTCAGTTCAGCTGTTCTCAATGCGGCTTCGCCGCATGTAAAATTTGCACTGTTTACTGGCATGACTGCATTTAACAAAACATGGACTTGTTCTTTTCATATCCAAGCTTTATTCTTTAGGTTTGTAACTTTAATTTCGTCTTCTGTGATTTGGCTTTTTATGGTTCGGCCTTTTGTGATTCGGCCTTCTGTGATTCGGCCTTTTGTGATTCGGCCTTCTGTGTATTCGGCCTTTTGTGGTAGGCTAGAATGTATTCGGCCTTTTGTGATTCAGCCTTCTGTGATAATCCCGAATATTTTTTTCCCAAGTTTTGCATTAGGTCCACTTAACGCCGACCAAGTATGCTACAGAAGTGTTGGCGACATTCCGCAGTTCACGAGCCAGGAGCCCAACACACGCGGGTTTATTCAAAGTTCTTGGCAGGAATTCTAACGAGAATCAAAGCAATAATTGACCAATTGCTTGAAAGTTCTTTGGAAAACCACTGAATAGGTAATTAGTAGATTTTCAATGGATTCTATAAAAGATCGTTGGATGACTTTTGTTGTAATCCTTAGCAAATTTCTATTAGTTGATAAAAAGTCTAGCTGAGAATTTGTGTGGACAACTTATTAGAAGACCTAAAACTTTTCCCAATGATGTTTTGGACAGATAAATTGAGATTTCATGTTTGATACATTCCATAAAATACTGATGAGGTACCGCGGGGAAAGTGGGTAAATGGGACAAGTGAAAATAATTTGTATATTTTACTGAATATGTGAATTAACGTTTTAAACTCATGCGTAAAACCTTGAGACCATTCTGAGCTGTACGAATTTTTCAATCATTATTGCATAATAGAGCGTAAGATCGTTAACCTGTCAATTACTACTCCGTAACAAGTTGCCGGCGTGTAATCTTATTTTGATATTTGCGGTGGAAAAAAGTTGCGGAAAATTATTTTCTGTGTTGCTTCTAAGCTGTCTTCTCTGACAGTTTCAAACTGAAATTAAAAAGTTTTAGAATTAATTTGACGTGAACCTGAAAATAACTGAATTAAAACTCCGTCAATTTTCTAATCACGTGAGGCAAGTAAAAAGTTTCTCATTTGAGATTGAATTTGTGTTTGCTCTTCAGATAGCTATAAGTAAACAAGGTTCGCAATTATCATAGAAAATACGGAACATGCTGATAATTCAAGAAAAACTTCACTCAAAGCGTTAAAAGCTATTAGAAATCATGGAACTTCTTTGAAAGAGGTTATCAAACATTATGATATTAATGTGTCTACTTCGGACAGCCGACGTTTATCTAAAAGTTCCAATATAAGGAACGCACGGAAATCTCGTAGAATATCCATGTAAAACTAGTTTTAAACATGGAAATGGGGTATAAGTCTATCCACACAAAAAAAGGTTCTAAACACTGTATTGAAAGATTGCGTTCCAAGTAATGATTTCTCCTGAAGAGTTTTTTGACGCCATATCAAACTTTCTTAAAAACAATACACGTGTTTTGGACCTTGGACTGGACCGACGAAAACACGGGCAATTCGAACCGGAATAAACGTAAAATCGAACCGAAAATAAAATACTCAAACTCAACTTTTATTGCGTCCTTTCTCTTCGGTACTTTGGTATGTAAAATGGTGACAAAAGCACATTTTCTCAGGAAAAAGTTTCCAATCGAAGTCGGCGCGCAAAATTGACAGTTGCGCAAGGGGTGTCGTCGACGCAGGTGAGGTCGACAGGGCTGGGTGGAACATACACGGAAACATCCACCCCCGCCTTGAGGCTCTGCTGCCTCAATCCGTTGGTAGAACGCAGATCTTCTGGATGGGCCGCGAGAGTACTCCGCTTGACCACGCCGCAGGGTAACCGTCCGGACGACTCCTGTCGAGTCCGGGTGCAGCTCAGCAATACGGGCCAACTCCCATTGAGTCGGCGGGGCATTGTCGTTCTTGACCAATTCGTCATCAAACGTCAACATCCCACCGCAAAATCGCTAGTGTTTGGAGGGGATTTTAACCTCCAAATTCCCAAATAACCTCCAAATCATCACCTCCAAGTTAGTTCTAATTTCCTCCGTTATATGAAATATGGTGGCGCGTCGATCGTCGCAAGTTTGTCGTTAAACAGTCAATACAAGCTGATTCTTTTCTAGGTTCTCCTCCGTTGTTCGCCATTTGCTTCGCGGTTGCAGATTAGCAAGATATTCATCTCGCCAACGACGCCAGATTTCCGTTGTGTGCTTGTGTAAAAGTTGCCACTTATCCAGACGGTTCATTGGAATGTGACGGACATCAGGCTCCGGGATGAGGTTCATCGACTGCCCAACCAGAAAATGTCCTGGGGTCAGCGCTTCACAGCTGTCAGGATTGGTTGAAAGTGGACATAGCGGCCGCGAGTTGAGGCACGCTTCCACCTGTGCCAGGATTGTTGAGAGTTCTTCAAACGTTGCTGCTTCGTTGCCCAAGACTGCCACTAGGTGCTTTTTGGCGCTCTTGACCGCTGCCTCCCAGATGCCACCACGGTGCGGCGCTGAAGGCGGGTTGAACACCACTTAATAATCAAGTTGGTGAGAAATCGATCAGTTGCTTCGTTGTGGGTCTCTCGTGCAGTTTGAATTTCCTTCAGCCAACGGTCGGTTCCCACGAAGTTCGTTCCGCAATCCGACCAAATCTCGTTCGGATGAGACCTTCGTGAAATGAATCGCTTCAGTGCACATATAAACATATTGGTTGAAAGGTCACTTGCGACCTCCAAGTGCACCGCCTTGGTCGCCATACATACGAAGACTACGATGTAGCCTTTGGTCGTCTTCACGCCCCGAACGCAGGAGGCATGACCCTTCAGAGGGCCGGCGTAATCCACGCCGACGTGGGCGAATGCTCGAGTGCCCATCACCCGAGACACCGGTAGGCTGCCCATCAGCTGTGTCGCCGTCTTTCCTTTTAGTCGCACGCACCGAGTACATCCTTGGACTGTTGAGCGAACCGCCGCCTGAAGGCCGAAATTGTTGATTGACTGTAGCTGTGAGTAGGGTGGGACCAGCATGAAGATTTCGCAGATGAAGATCTCGCAACAACAACTCGGTTACTCTATGGTTCCCAGGAAGTATGATCGGGTGCTTGACGTCGTATGAGTAAGATGCATTCTGCAATCGTCCTCCCACTCGCATTGTTCCTTGGCTGTCCAGGAAAGGGTGAAGGGCAGACAATTTGTGTTTGGCTGACAATTCCTTACCTTTCTGCAACAGATCCAGTTCCTGCTTATATGAAGCATATTGTGCAGCTCGAGCTAGCTGCGCCTTTGCATCGTAGATTTCATTCGGCGAAAGTCCTGGTTCGAGGTTCGCGTCCTCCGCCCTGATTGCCATCAAGAATCGATTCACGTACGCAAGTGTGCGCACGATCAGTGTGTAATTCGATCGTCGTTCCAACAGGCGCATCTCGATGTCGTAGTTGGTACGGATCGCCACAGCTGCGGCGTGCAGAACCTTCACTCGACGCGGCTCCAATACCTCCTCATCCTCGGTTTCTTCGACAGGTACTTGCTTCCAGTGTTCAACTTCCGTTTTCAGTTCGTCTTGCCCATGCCACCAGAGCGGGTGTGTCACAAGTTCGCTAGGCGCGAGACCTCGTGAGGCACAGTCTGCAGGATTGACTTCACTTCGCACATGAATCCAGCGGTCGCGCGGGAGCACTTCCAATATTGCAGACGTACGGTAGGCCACATACGATTTCCATTTACGAGAATGGGCGGACAACCATTGGAGTACGATGCTGCTATCTGTGTACGCCCAAGGTTCCACCTCCAAGTGGCTGAATGCTTGCTTGATTGATTCCATCAGTGGATAACAGAGGCGTTGAGCTCCAACCTTGGCAATGACACCTGCTTAATCGGAGCTACCCTGGTTTTGGCGACCAGGAGATTGACGATGATGTCACCAGCTTCGTTTCTTCCTTTGGCATACACCACTGCAGCGTACGCCATCTCCAACGCATCTGCAAATCCATGCAGCTCGATTGTCCCATTGAAGTTGGGTGCGAATCGAGGGATGCGTATTTGCTCCACTTGCTGTAGAGATTCCTTGATCTCAAGCCACGCTGTTTCGACTGCTGGAGGCAGCCGGTCGTCCCACGAGAGTTCCGTGAGCCAAAGTTGCTGGAACAAAATCTTGACTCTTATGGTTACTGGGGAGAGCCATCCGAATGGATCGAATAGCTTGCACGAATCAGATAGTATTTGCCTTTTGGTGTTCACTCTGTTCGGTTTCAGGGTGACCTTGAAAGAGAAAGTGTCCTCCGTCGGCAGCCACTGAATTCCGAGTGCCTTCACTGAGTTTGTCTGCTCCGCAAGCTTGACGTCGACCGGTGCTTGATCGCCCTCAAATTCTTCCTGTAGTAGTTCGGGACAGTTCGTAGTCCATTTCCGCAGGTGGAAACCAGCGGACTCAAGTATTTCCATGACTTGATTCTTCATTATCCTTGCTTGCTGAACGTTGCGTACGCCAGACAGAAAATCGTCAACGTAGGTGTCGAGCTCGATTCTTTGGACGGCTTCGGGGTACACTGGTTGGTACTCACGGGCTGCCTGCTTCATGGCTTCGATTGCTAAATACGGGGCGCACTTGGTCCCGTATGTCACAGTGCACAACCGATAGTGCCTGATCGGTTGATCCTCCCTTTCGTGAAACACAATCCTTTGGAAGTCACGGTCTGTCGGGTGCACCACCACCTGGCGGTACATCTTTTCCACGTCTGCCGAGAAAGCCACCTGGTGGGTACGGAAACGCAGAAACACCGAGAAAAGATCCTGGTTGACGTCGGGTCCTGCCAGGAGTCTGTCGTTGAGCGAAACAACGGCGTAGAAGACAACCCGCAGTTTGGTCGTCGTACTTTCCGTCTTGACGTGTGGAAGGTAAAAACACTTGCTAGTCTCTACTTCCAGCTCATCTGGCGGCACCTCCTCCATGTGTCCCAGAGCCAAGTATTCGCTGCGAAACTCCGAGTACAACGCATGGAATTCCTCATCCTGTCGGAAACGCCTTTCCATCGACCGCAATCGTTTAATGGCTGAAGTGAGTGATTCACCCAGCGCTGGCTTTGAATCGTCGAACGGAAGTCGCACGATAAAGCGTCCATTTCCATCACGTGTGAGACTGGACCTGAACAGCTCAGTGGCTGCTAGTTCAGAAGGAGTAAGCTGGCTTGGCTTCGGAACCTCCTCCTGCTCCCAAAACAAACGCAAGGTGCGATTGATGTCCAACTCAGCATGGAGATTGATAATCGAGATGTTGCCTTGCACACTCGACGAGTAGATGGCTTGATTCCCTGACACAATCCACCCGAAGATCGTGTTCTGTGCCACAGGAACACCTCCGTTGTCCTTGACTTGCCCTGGCTTGAGGAGAGCAAGAAAGACGTCAGATCCCAATATAACATCGATCGGACCCGGCTGGTGATATGCCGGATCAGCAAGGTTCTCCTGTATTTGCTTGTCCAAAAGGCTTGGATGGATACTGCAGTGCTGTGTAGGAAGAGTCGAGGTGAGCTTCCCCAGGATGTAGGCACTTGTTTGCAACACACACTCGTCGGTGAACCGGTTGGCAATCACCAGCTTCGCCATACCACGGGTTGTTCCGGCTGCTTGCTGTCCCAAACCGGAAACCATCACCTTTCCGTTGCAACGAAGTAGGCCGAGCTTTTTGATACAAGCTTCCGAGATCAATGATGCTTCGAAGCCCGAGTCGATGAGAGCGCGAACTTGCAGCAGACCGCCGTCGAATCCCTGTACCCGGATGACAGCAGTAGGTAGCACGACCGACTTCTGCTGCGGTTCCAACGGTACCTGCGCCACCATTGCGTTGATGGTAGCTTCACTCTTCTGTTGCTGGTTTGATTCACTGTTTACCACTGGTTTCTTCCTGTCATCTTCAGCTTTACGCTCACATAGCAGTGTATGATGCCGCTGCTTACAGTTCTCGTTTCGGCACACTGCTTTAGAAACTCAAAACTTCGCGGTGTGCGATCCCCGAAGGCAGTTAAAGCACAATCTCGCGTTCTTCACTAGTTCGCGTTTGCTCTGAATGTCCATGTCTTTAAATTCACTGCACTGAAACAACGGATGCTCCTTGGAGCATTTCGAGCACTTTTCCCCTGCTGCAGCTGTGTGCAGCGACTGCATCTTCTTCTCACTGAGTGGCTTCTTCGCTGGCTCCTTCTTGACTGCTTCTACTGTCTTCTTCTTCGTGAAAGCTGTGCAGGTTTCCAGCGCATCACATCGGTTGTCCAGGAACTTGATGAAATCGTCGAAGGAAGGGTTTTCTTCTTCGATGATCCACCGCGCCCATAATGAACGGCTTTCCTTTTCCAGCTTTTCCAGCAGGAGGTAAATAAGCCACGGATCCCGTGTGTTATATTCCTCCCCGAGCGCATTCAATTGTCGCACCACCTCATCAGCAGTAGTGACTAGCTTGCGAAGATTTCCGGATGTGGCGGTGATCACCGCCGGCTGGTCCACGAACTCACGAATAAGAGCGAAAACGGTATATTTTTTCTTATCGTAGTAGTTCGTGAGCGCCTCCCATGCCTGCTGGTAGTTTGCGTCGAAAATCGGGAAAGAACTCACTAGCTGCTTCGCACTGCCATCGAGGTACGACACAAGATACTGCATCTTGATCGAATCTTTCAGATCGTTCCGGCTGTGGATGGTCGATTCGAAAATGTCTGAACGACCTCCAGCTTTTCCGATCACCGCTGAACGTCGGCACGCTGATCGATGGAAGCCGCACACTCAGGAAAGGTGAACGATTCGACACCATATCCGCTGCTGGATCGAGGTTTGCTTGGTTGTTGTTCGCGACGAGACGAGCAACATTTTCATCGCCTCGTGGAGATCGTTATCGACGATCGTTCCACTACTCGATACGGAATTGGTTTCATCCGGATTATTATCCGCGATGTACTTCTCCAGGATGTCTTTTGCACTAAAGTAGGCTCCGTTGAACTCTTCACGAATATTGTGCACCGAGGCAACCGCTTCCGGGTCGTCAAGGAGCTCTTCGATGCTTGCCTGTGTCTTGCGGAAGTTTCCAACAAGTTCCTTGAGCTGGTCGAGCCGTTCCGTTGCCTCGCTGTAGGACTCCTCCCCGACCACTTGCACCATTTGCGCGTTCCGTACTTTCACTAGTTTTTCCATCGCGATTCGCGGAATCCGACGACGAAGGACCAATGTTTTGGACCTTGGACTGGACCGACGAAAACACGGGCAATTCGAACCGGAATAAACGTAAAATTGAACCGAAAATAAAGAATTACTCAAACTCAACTTTTATTGCGTCCTTTCTCTTCGGTACTTGGTACAGTTATGGAAAATGGTGACAAAAGCACATTTTCTCAGGAAAAAGTTTCCAATCGAAGTCGGCGCGCAAAACTGACAGGTGTCGTCGACGCAGGTGAGGTCGACAGGGCTGGGTGGAACATACACGGAAACAACACGAGCGGTAGAAATTCTACAGAGCAGCAATGCAATTGCTGTCCCACGATATAAGAACTAACATTGAAAATGTTGTCGAATCATTTGAACAAACATAACTAAACAGAAGAAAACTGAATTGATTAGAATGAAATGTTCTTTGTTTACATGTTTCTTATGTTATTGTTCATTGGGACTCCTTAACAAATGTTGAAGTTAATAAAAACCCTAAATACTTTTTTCAATTTATTATTCACAACGACAAACTTTTAACTTGCCCCACTTGTGGTGCAAGTAAAAAGTAAAAAAACGTTTTTGTATTTTTT